>NC_064571.1:18447500-19072500 GCF_937001465.1 Orcinus orca
TTGTTGGTTATCCATTTTAAGTATAGCAGTATGTATATGTCAATACCAAGCTCCCTAAGTATCCCTTCCCTCCCCTTCCTCTCTGGTAACCATAAGTACATTCTCTAAGTCTGTAAGTCAGTTTCTGTTTTATAAGTAAGTTCATTTGTATTATTTCTACCATTGTATATATGTGCCACATCTTCTTTATTCATTCCTCTGTCGATGGACATTTAGGTTGCTCCCATGTCTTGGCTATTGTAAACAGTGTTGCAATGAACACTGAAGTGCATAAGGATGCATTTTTCTTAATTCCTAGAGAAATAACTAAAAAAATGTTAGAAGGCATGGCTGTAAATTCAATAGAAAAAAAATACACTAGAATAGTAAAAACAAAACCAAACAAAACACTAGATTAACTCTAATAAAGACAAGAAAGAAGGATTAGTTAGTGGGAGATTGGACTAATAGAAAACAAATAGTAAAATTGTGGACCTCAATCCAACAATTTCTATTAACTTTTTAAAATGACCCAGCAATCCCACTACTGAGCATATACCCTGAGAAAACCATAATTCAAAAAGTGTCATGTACCAAAATGTTCATTGCAGCTCTATTTACAATAGCCAGAACATGGAAACAACCTAAGTGTCCATCAACAGATGAATGGATAAAGAAGATGTGGCACATATATACAATGGAATATTACTCAGCCATAAAAGGAAATGAAACTGAGTTATTTGTAGTGAGGTGGATGGACCTAGAGATTGTCATACAGAGTGAAGTAAGTCAGAAAGAGAAAAACAAATACCATATGCTAACACATATATATGGAATCTAAGAAAAAAAAAGGGGGGGTTATGAAGAACCTAGGGGTAAGATGGGAATAAAGACACTGACCTACTAAAGAATGGACTTGAAGATATGGGGAAGGGGAAGGGTAAGCTGTGACAAAGTGAGAGAGTGGTGTGGACATATATACACTACCAAACGTAAAATAGGTAGCTAGTGGGAAGCAGCCGCATAGCACAGAGAGATCAGCTTGGTGGTTTGTGACCACCTAGAGGGGTGGGATAGGGAGGGTGGGAGGGAGGGAGACACAAAAGGGAAGAGATATGGGAACATATGTATATGTATAACTTATTCACTTTGTTATAAAGCAGAAACTAACACACCATTGTAAAGAAATTATACTCCAATAAAGATGTTTTTTAAAAAAAAAACTATCAATGCCATAAAGACTGAAAATAAAAGGCAGAATAGAATGGAGTAAAAAGCTAGAGATGTGTATTCTGCCTGCAGGGTCATATTTTGGATTTATAACACTGATAGGGTTAAAGCAAAATGATGGAAAATGAGATGTACTGTGCAATACTAGAAAACCCTATGATTATAAAAATAGCAAAAAAAATACATATCTAAATAACTAATGTTTTCAGAGATGACAAAATTTTCAAATATCAGAAAGTTATAATTACCTAGTGAATTCACCTAATACTATAATTCCCAAAAAGGAAAAAAATCAAACAAAATTCACAACAAAATGGAATTGAGGTAAATCCAAAAACATAGACAAAGGTTTTTAAAAAAAACACTTTTCAGCAATCAATAAATAGACAAAAAAAGCAATAAGAACATATCAGTATTAAACAACACTATCAATCACCCTAACTCAATTGATTTTATAAAATACTACACCCAATGATCCCAGAATATACATTATTTTCAAATGCACATGGAGTATTAAACAAGAGACCACATGCGTTGAAATAAAATAAATTTCAATAATATTAAAGATAGAAATATTACAAGGCATATTTTCTGAAAATAGTGGCTTTAAATTAATAATTATAACAAGGGATTTAAAAATCACCGTATATTTGAAAAGTTTAAAACACAATAGAAAAAATCTGTGTCAAATATTATCACAAGTCATAATAAAATATTTTGCATCAAATGATAATAAAATCTCAACATATATACATTTGTGAAATCCAGCTAAAGCAGTGATTAAAGGAAACTTTATAAATACTCTATTAGAAAATGAAAATGTAAAAATCTTCTACCATAAAGAATAAAAAGAAGCTGAGTAATTTAAATACAACATAATTGGAAATAAGTAAATAATAAAAATGAGGCAGAAAAACATGAGAAAGAAAATGTAACAGTAATTAAAAAGGAAAAAAAAAACAAAACAAGTTTATTCTTTGAAAAGCCACACTAGCAGGGCATATTGAGAGAAACAGAAAGAGCAACAGAGTAAAGTTACCAATTCCATAAATAAAGAAATAAGTATCAATATTGAATATTCTACAGACAAGAAAAGGTATAGAAAAGAATATTATAAATGACTCTATACTAAACTGTGACAATTCCTTGAAAAAATACAACTTAACACACCTGACGTAAGAATAGTCTTATATCAATTACATAAATTACATTTTTTATCAGAAACATTATTTCAAAGAAAACTCAAGACCCACATGGCTTCACTGTTGAGTTTTCCAATTCATGGAAGATAAAATATCACATTTATCATATTGTTCAAAAACTAGAAAACAAACTTTTCGTTTCATTTTATGAAGCCAGCAAACCCTGATATGAAAGCCAGACTGACACATTATAAGTAAATAAACTATCATAACCAAAGATTTAAAATTCCTAAAAAAATAGTGAAAGAAACTTAGCAGTATATACAACATAAAATAACTTACCACTTAGTGATGTCTGTCCCATGTGTGCAAGATTGGTTTAACATTTAAAAATCACTTAGACTAATTTAAAAATTGAATACAAGGAAAATTATAGGATCATCTCAATATATGCACAAAACTCCTTTGGCAAAGTTCAACATTCATCCTTGATTTAAAAATCTCAGTAGACTATGAATAGAAGGAAGCTTCTGAATATGATAAAAAATCTATAAAACACCTATGGTTAATACCATACTTAAAGGCAAAATATTAAATCCTTCCCCTAAGTTCAGGAACAAGGCTAGGGTGCTCATTCTCACCATCTCTTTGTAGCCTTTCATTAAATAGTCTAGCAGACAATAAAAATAAATAAAATGCATAAAGTTTGGAAAGAAAGAAGTAATACTATTTTCACTCATGGAAAATATGATTGCTTATAAAGAAATCCTTAAGAAATTAACAATCAAACAATGAGAATTAAGAAATTAATTTATCAAGATTGCAGAATACATGGTCAAAAATAAAATTAAAAGTCCTTTCTATATAATAGCAACAAATACTGGCAAATAACATGACTAAAACTACCTTTTAAAGTAAAAAGCACTCAATGTATATGAAAAAAATATTAAAAAAGTAAAATATATAAAATATAAGATTTCTACACTAAATACTACAAAACTCACTGAGACAAATTTTAAATCAAAAAAATAAATGGAGAAAGATATCTCATATTGAAAATTGGAATGCCTCAATATTATTAAGAAGTCCATTCTCCACTACTTCATCTATAGATCCAATGTTCTCCAAATTATCATATTCACAATAAGCTATTGTAGAATCTGACAAGCTGATTGTAAAATGTATATGGAAATGCAAAAGATCTAAAAGAAATAAAAAACTGTGTGTGTGTATCTGTGTGTGTGTGTGTGTGTGTGTGTGTGTGTGTGTGTGTACAAACAAAAAGAGAAAGAATATCAAAGCAAATTACATAAAGTGCTAGCAATTTTTGAATCCAGGTAAATGTTATACAGGAATTTTACATGTTATTCTTACCACTTTTGTCTGAGCTTAAAATTGTACCAAAGTAAAAATTACTGAAAAAGAAAATAAATTCTGTGAGTCAAGCTCCATTCTCTCCTTCCTATACACACCCTCTTCAAAATTGTTTTTAACACTCCCTTGATTTTCTTTATACCAATTTTATAGCATATGTGTATACCTTAAACAATAAAACCAATAAATTATTTAGTTTTGATTATTTCTAAAGCTTAATAAACATGGTTTCATATTGTACTTTTGCCACATAACATTATATCTTATTAATGTTGACCTCCTGCCTTATTTTCCTCATATTTAAATGGGAAAAGAATAAATTCATATTTACTCTTCTCCTGTTAATTAACATTTGGAATTTCCATTCTTTGGTAATTATAAGCAACATTGTTAGGAACTATTTTTTTTTTTAATTTCACACTACACTTCTACAGGAAATTCTATAGATAACATATGTGAGAAGAATGTTTGTGGATACTAGAGTATGTATGTTATCAGTATTACAAAATAATGCATGGTTAATTCCTAAAGTTGTGATTCTTATTTAGATTCCTATGAGTAGAGGTAACAAAGATGCAATTTCAAAGTAGTGTGAAATGATGAGATATTCAATAAGTATTTCTAAGTATCAATAACCCACTGGAAAATAAATGTAGATGAATCATTCTCATTCCTGGTATATAAAAATAACTGTTAAGTGTATTAAACACAGTGTGAGTCAACCTTAAATTTTTGGAAGGTACTTTATATATATGTGTGTGTGTGTATGTGTGTGTGTGTGTGTGTGTGTGTGTGTGTGTGTGTGTGTGTATAACCTTGGGAGAGAAATGAGTTTATTAATAAGACACAAAAACACTAAATTGAAGACAATATGTGTCCTTTAGTTTCAAAGTACAAATTTCTGTTTATCAAAATAAAACATAAAACTACAAAGACAAGCTACAAACCAAGAGAAATTAATGTAATACATTATATCTGAGAAAATATTTAGCCAATATTAATAATATATAAAGATAACCTGCAAATCAGTGGCTTAAATGAGGCAGAGGTTTACTTTTTATTACCTAAGACTTAGAGAAAAATAGTAAGTCCAGGGCCAGTAGAGAATTTTTCTGCCTTAGTCATTTAAGCACCCATGTCTTTTTGTGGGTCCAATTGTTGCATTCTAATAACTTGTGTGTTTTCCTACATTGAATGATCAGTACTGGCTGGCTCACCAGCACACATGGGAAATAGGAAAGAGTAGAAGAGAAAAGTAAGCAATTCCTTTTTAAGGAAAAGATGTAGAAGTTGCACACATTATTTCCATTTAAAATTCCCTGACATGAACTTAATCATATAGCCATACTATTCTTTGACATACCATCTATCTTCCTTTCTAAATTTATATAATTCATTATTTAAAATAGAAGGGGAAAATGGATACTGGTGGAAATTTATCAGTGTTTGTCATGGTGGTAGACTTTCAGCTATCATTATGTTATTCCCTTTTAATGTAATACATAGTCTTGTCATTGGAGATGTGAGTTATATAATAAAAATAATTTTAATTAAATGCTGTACTTGCTTTATAATAATGTACAAAACCAGTTATTATAAATCAACTCTACAAGCCTAGGAAGACTGCATTTTCCAATTGTTCAGTTCAGGATTTTCTATATGTCCATTATGTAAAACTTATTACTTTTATTTTTAATATACATATTTTTCTAATTTTTCATATTTTTAATTTATGAATAAGATACATGTTTCTTATGATGGTAACAACATTACCATTTTCTCAATTAATTTGTAACTATTTCTGATTTATTAATATGCAAGTTTTTGTTATGAAATTACAAGTTTAAAACTGTAATATCATACTGATTAGGGTTTGAATGACTTGATTTGTCATTACAGAATGACAATCTTCAATCCTAATAATCCTTCTCATATTAAGTCTAATTTGAAAAGTACTGTAGCTACATCAGTTTCATTCTGCTTTTTTGTCCTGGAAATATAGTTATATTTTTATGGAAAATCTTTTTTTCTATTATTAATTTTTATCATTTCCATTTATTAATTTTTTATGTCCCTTTTGTAACAACTTAGCTGAATTTTTATGTGAAATCTGAAAAGCTCTTCTCTTAGCTGACAGATTAAATGCACTTTACTGTCTTGTAAATAATGATTATTTGATATCACACACTTTATTGTTCCCTGTTATTTATTTTTCTTTTTTTTAATGTCTTCTCTTTCTTATAACAATTTTATTTCTATTTCCATTATTTTAATGGCCACTATAAGTTTTTACTGTATATTTGCAACAAAGTCTAAGGTTAATCATTGTTTAACTCTTCTCCCAGCTAATATATGGATATCAGAAGAAGTTGAAATTTTGTTTGTATCTTTGAAGGTATTATTTTACTTTTCTCTAGCTTCCATTCCTGCTGATGTGAAACCTGCTGTCAGCAAAAATATTAATCCTTCATTGGTGGTACATCTTTAAGCTTTTTAAAAATCTCTCTTTGTCTTTGGTGCTTTATAGTTTTATTGCATTGTGTCTTTTTGTGGTGTGCGGTTTTCAGTGTATTTACCTTATTTGTTTTATATTGCTTTTCCTGACTGTGAAGATTTATGTAATTCATTTATTCTGAAAAATATTTATTCATAAACTCTTAGAACTTTAACGCTGGGACTTCCCTTGTGGTCCAGCAGTAAAGAATCTGCCTTCCAATGCAGGGGACGTGGGTTTGATCCCGGGCTGGGGAACTAAGATACCACATGCTGCAGGGCAACTAAGCCCATGTGCCACAACTACTGAGCTCATGCACCTCAAGTAGAGAGACTGCGTGCTGCAAACTACAGAGCCCATGTGCCCTGGAGCCTCAGTGCCACAACCAAAGAAGAGAAAACCCGCATACCCCAACTAGAGAGAAGCCCGTGTGCTGCAACAATAGATCCCGCATGCCTCAACTAAAGTCCCACATGCTGCAACCAAGATATGATACACCAAAAAAAAAAAAAAAAGAAGAAAAGAACATTAACTCTTTTCATTCTCATTCTCAACATCAACTCAAAAAGAGAATACTCTTTCTGAATCTTTATATGTGCATGCATATGTGATAAGCAGACTTCTAGGATAATACCCATCTCCTGGTATTTAAGCCTGTGTAGTACTAATTAAGTATAGTCTGATTCTAAAAACTTGCTTCTAATTAAGTTGCTTAATTAGTGTAAGCAACACTTACACTACTCATACTGATCGCCCCTGTCTTAATTAGGGGGTGTTGCTTCTGTGACAAAAGATTGTGACTTTCATCTTGTTAGCAGACTGCCTCTCTTGTTTTCTCACTTACATATTTTGATGACGCATGACGCCTAACTGGAGAAGTTCAATAGCAAGGAACTAAAGTAAGCCTCTGACCAATGTCCAGTGAGGAGCTAAGGCCCTCCGTCTAAAAACCTACAGCCCTGTCAACAAACAAGTGAGCTTGAAAGTGGATCTGTCCTGGTCAAATCTTGGGACAGCCTTGTTGACATACTGATGGTAGCCTGTAAAAGAAACTTATGACCGGGCTTCCCTGGTGGCGCAGTGGTTGAGAGTCCACCTGCTGATGCAGGGGACACAGGTTCGTGCCCCGGTCTGGGAAGATGCCACGTGCCGCGGAGCGGCTAGGCCCGTGAGCCATGGCCACTGAGCCTGCGCATCCAGAGCCTGTGCTCAGCAACGCGAGAGGCCACAGCAGTGAGAGGCCCGTGTACCACAAAAAAAAAAAAAAAAAAGAAACTTATGACCCAGTTAAGTCTTGCTCAGACTCCTTACCCACAGAAACTGTGAAATGATAAATGAGTGTTGAGGAAGTGTTTTTCAGTTATCTACACTATAAAGTTACTCTTTTCTCCCCCCTTGCAGACTATACTTTTGGGAAGGAAGTCACCATACACAGACAACATATAAGGAAACTGAAGTCACACTGCACTTATTTGAGGTCAGGGCAGAGTATAGAAATTGTTTTGAATTCTTCTTTGAAATGGGAGATTTTTCTAATTTCCCTCATTTGTTGATTAATTCAATCATTAATTTATATCAGTTTTGACTCATATATATTTATTTTAAAATTTAGGTTCTAATTCAATAACGTTTTATTTATTTTGTAGGTCAAAATGTTCCAGGTTTTGCTACTGGGATTTCTTTCAGTTTATCCCTGTGTCCTCTTGACATATCCCTGTTACTGTATTTGGTTAGTTTATTTCTTTGTTTCCTTCTTGAGATGTAACCATCTGCATGTGTAGTAAACTAAACATGAGTTCATACTGATGTTTTCAATGCTAATCTTTTACCATATGCCTCTCTCTAGCATCCTTCTCTTGATTATCTGTAACCTCCAATTCCCAAAGTGAGAAAACTATTTCCCACTATCCACAATTCTTTTACTTAATAGTTCAATTCCATTATAGCATTACCAGAAATGCTAAACCCATAACCTGGTGGGAAACAATTTTATAAACTAGTGTATACTTGCTTATATGCAGTTCCTGTTGTCTTTAGTTTTACAATGACTAGTCATTTTCGATGTTATTTATATTAATTAATTATTTTTCCTTTACTCTGTCAGTGAGGGGTTTTTATGAGTTTGTAATAGAGTTAGATTGTTTTGTCACATTTCATATTTTATCTTGGAATCCCCCAGTCTCTTAATGATGTTCATTTTTATTTGCATACTTTATAGTTCACTCTCTGTGCCTTAAAGTTCTATGGGTTTTGAGAAATGAATAGTATCCTACATTCACCCCCACAGTAGCATACAGAAGTTTTGTTATCTTAAAATATCCCCTATACTTCACTTATTCAACCTTTCTGTCCTTCCCCTGAACCTCTAACAGGGATTGACCATTTTTATTAACCCTATAGTTTTGACTTTTCTAGAATATCTTATAATTGGATTCATATAGTAAATAAACTTTTCAGAGAGGCTTCTTTTAATTAGAAAATGTTTTAGTTCCTTCGGGGTTTTTTTTTTATGGCTAGATAAATTTATTTTACCACTAAATAATATTCTGTTATATGAATGTATCACATTTTTTTAATCCATTCACCCATTAAAGAGCATCTTGGTTGCCTCCAGTTTTGAGAGATTATTAATAAAGCTTTATAAATATTTTTTGCAAGGTTTTTTCTTTGACATAAGTTTTTAAGTGAGTTTAGTAAATATCTACGATTGAAATTGCTTAATTTTATGGAAAATTATGTTTAGCTTTTAAGAAACTGACAAATTGTATTCCTACCATTTATAATTCCCTCCAGCAATTAATGAGATTTCATGTAGTTCACATCTTCACCAGCAAGAGAGTGTTAGGTTTTGGGATTTTAGACATTCTAATAGATTTGTAGTTGCTTTACTAATTTCTAATGATAAATGATATTGAACAACTTTTCAGACACATTTTTTTCTGCTTCTCTTGTGCCCATCTTTTAGTGGGCTGTTTATTTTCTAATCATTGAGTTTAAAGATATATATATATATATATATATATTTAGATATGAGATTTTTATCAGCTGTATGTCTTGCATGTACATTCTTCCAGTCTGTGGCCAGCCTTTTCATTCTGTAAACAGCATCTTTCAATAGAGTAGATTTTAAATTTAACAACAAATTTTAATTTATCAAATTGTTTCATATATTGTGTGTTTTTGTGTTTTTTCTAGACTTTTCCACAGATTGATCATGTTATGGAATTTTACCTATATTTTATTTTAGAAATTTTATATTTTGCATTTTACATTTACATGTATTACTCATTTTTAGTTAGTTTTTGTGAATGCTGTAAAGTTTATGCCCGAGGTTTTTGTTCTCTGTTTTGTTTTATTTGTGACTATAGATATCCAGTTGTTCCAGTATCAGTTATCAAGGAGACTATCCTTTAACTTGCATGGGTTATTTTGTCTAGGATTGTTTAACTGTATTAGTGTGCATCTATTTCTGGGCTCTATATTTTGTTTCATTGATTTGTCTATTCATTCACCAATACCACATTATTTACTGTAGCCTTATGGTAAGTCTTGAAGCTGGGTAGTGTCAGTCCTCCGAATTTGTTCTTTGCCTTCAATATCATGCTGGCTATACAGGATCTGTTGTCTTTCCATATAAACTTTATTTATAAAATTAGTATTTATTGCAGTATAGTTGCTTTACAATGCTGTGTTAGTATCTGCTCTACAGAAAAATGAATCAGTTAAACATATATATATATATATATATATATATATATATATATATATATATATGCCCTCTTTTTCTGATTTCCTTCCCATTTAGGTTGCCACAGAGCACTGAGTAGAGTTCCTTGTGTTATACAACAAGTTCACATTACTTACCTATTTTATACATAGCAGTGTATATGTCAATCCTAATCTCCCAATTCATCTCACCCCTTCACCCCAACACCCAGTATCTATACAACAGTTCTCTATGTCTGTGTCTATATTTCTGCTTTGCAGATAAATTCATCTGTATCATTTTTCTACATTCCACATATAAGCAATATTATACAATATTTCTTTTTCTCTTTCTTACTTACTTCACTCTGTATAACAGTCTGTAGCTCCATCCATGTCTCTGCAAATGGCACAATTTTGTACCATTTTATGGCTGAGAAATATTCCATTGTATATATGTACCACAACTTCTTTAACCATTCTTGTGTTGATGGATATTTAGGTTGTTTCCATGTCCTAGCTATTGTAAATGGTGCTCTAATGAACACTGGGGTGCATGTATCATTTTAAATTATGGTTTTCTCAAGGCATATGCCCAGGAGGGGGATTGCTGGGTCATAAGTGGTCCTATTTTTAGTTTTTAAGGAACCTTTCTACTGTTCTCCATAGTGGTTGTATCAATTTACATTCCCACCAACAGTGCAAGAGGGTTCCCTTTTCTCCAACACTCTCTAGGATTTACTGTTTGTAGACTATTTGATGATGCCCATTCTGACCGGTGTGAGGTGATACTTCATTGTAATTTTGATTTGCATTTCTCTAATAATTATTGACTTTGAGCATCTTTCATGTGTTCATTGGTCACCTGTATGTCTTCTTTGGAAAAATGTCTATTTAGGTCTTCTGCTCATTTTTTGACTGGGTTATTTCTTTTTCTTATATTGAGCTGTTCATATATTTTGGAGATTAATCACTTGTCAGTTGCTTCATTGGCAAATATTTTCTACCATTCTGAGGGTTATCTTTTGGTCTTATTGATGGTTTCCTTTGTTGTGCAAAAGCTTTTAAGTTCCTTTAGGCCAAAATTGTTTATTTTTGTTTTTCTTTTCATTACTCTAGGAGGTGGGTCAAAAATATCTTGCAGGACTTCCCTGGTGATGCAGTGGTTGAGAGTCCACCTGCCGATGCAGGGGACACGAGTTTGTGCCCCGGTCCGGGAAGATCCCACATGCCGCAGAGCGGCTGGGCCCGTGAGCCATGGCTGCTGAACCTGTGCGTCTAGAGCCTGTGCTCCGCAATGGAGAGGCCACAACAGTGAAAGGCCTGAATACTGCAAAAAAAAAAAAAAAAAAAATCTGGCTGCAATTTATGTCAAAGAGTGTTCTGCCTATGTTTTCCTCTAAGAGTTTTATACTGTCTGGACTTACATTTAGGTCTTTAATCCATTTTGAGTTTATTTTTGTGTACAGTGTTTGAGTTTATTTTTGTGTATGGACTTACATTTAGGTGTTTAATACATTTTGAGTTTATATGTGTGTATGGTCTTTAATCCATTTTGAATTTATTTTCATGTACAGTGTTAGGAAATGTTCTAATTTAATTTCTTGTACATGAAGCTGTTCAGTTTTCCCAGCACCACTTATTGAAGAGATGGTCTTTCTCCATTGTATGTTCTTGCCTCCTTTGTCATAGATTAGGTGAACATAGGTGCATGGGTTCATTTCTGGGCTTTCTATCCTGTTCCATTGATCTATATTTCTGATTTTCTGCCAGTAACATACTGTCTTGATTACTGTAGCTTTGTAGTATAACTTGAAGTCAGGAAGCCTGACTCCTCCAGCTCCATTTCTCTTTCTCAAGATTTCTTTGGCTAGTCTGTGTCTTTTGTGTTTCCATACAAATTTTGAAATTCTTTATTCTAGTTCTGTGAAAAATGCCATTGGTAGTTTGATAGTGATTGCATTGATTGTAGATTGCTTTGGGTATTATAGAGATTTTCACAATGTTGATTCTTCCAATCCAAGAACATGGTATATCTCTCCATCTATATTTATAGTCTTTAATTTCTTTCAATGTCTTGCATACAGGTCCTTTGTCTCCTTAGGTAGGTTTATTCCTAGGTATCTTATTATTTTTGTTTCAATGGTAAATGAGAGTGTTTCTTAATTTCTCTTTCAGATTTTTCATCATTAGTGTATAGGAATGCAAGAGATTTCTGTGTATTAATTTTGTAACCTGTAAGTTTACAAAATTCATTGATTAGCTCTATTAGTTTTCTGTTAGCATCTTTAGGATTCTCTATGTATAGTCTCAAATCATCTGCAAACAGTGACAGCTTTACTTCTTTTCTGATTTGGATTACTTTTATTTATTTTTCTTCTCTGATTGCTGTGGCTAAAACTTCCAAAATTGTATTGAATAATAGTGGTGAGGGGGACAACCTTGTCTTGCTCCTGATCTTAGTGGAAATGGTTTCAGTTTTTCACCATTGACAACGATGTTGGCTGTGGGCTTGTCATATATGGCCTTTATTATGTTGAGGTAAGTTCCCTCTATGCCTATATTCTGGAGAGTTTCTGTCATAAATGGGTGTTGAATTTTGTCAAAAGCTTTTTCTGCATCTATTGAGATGTTCATATGCTTTTTATCCTTCAATTTGTTAATATGGTGTATCTCATTGATTGATTTGCATATATTGAAGAGTCCTTGCATTCTGTAATACATACCACTTGATGATGGTGTATTAATGTGCTGTTGGATTCTGTTTGCTAGTATTTTGTTGAGGATTTTTGCATCTATGTTCATCAGTGATATTGGCCTGTAGTTTTCCTTCTTTGTGACATCTTTCTCTGTTTTTGGTTTCAGGGTGATGGTGGTCTCATAGAATGAGTTTGGGAGTGTTCCTCCCTCTGCTATATTTTGGAAGAGTTTCAGAAAGATAGGTGTTATTTCTTCTCTAAATATTTGGCAGAATTTGCCTGTGAAGCCATCTGACCCTGGGCTTTCATTTCTGGGAAGATTTTTAATAACAGTCTCAACTTCAGTGCTTGTGATTGGTCTGCTTATATTTTCTATTTCTTCTTGGTTCAGTCTCAGAAGGTTGTGCTTTTCTAAGAATTTGTCCTTTTCTTCCACATTGTCCATTTTATTGGCATACAGTTGCTTCTAGTAATCTCTCATGATCCTTTGTATTTCTGAGGTGTCAGTTGTTACTTCTCCTTTTTCATATTAATTCTATTGATTAGAGTTTTCTTCCTTTTTTGCTTGATGAGTCTGGCTAATGGCTTATCATTTTCATTAATCTTCTCAAAGAACCAGCTTTTAGTTTTATTGATCTTTGCTATTGTTTCCTTCATTTCTTCTTCATTTATTTCTGATCTGATCTTTATAATTTCTTTACTTCTGCTAACTGTGGGGATTTTTTGTTCTTATTTCTCTAATTGCTTTAGGTGTAAAGTTAGGTTGTTTATGTGAGATTTTTCTTGTTTCTTGAGGTAGGATTGTATTGCTATAAACTTCCTTCTTAGAACTGCATTTTCTGCATCCCATAAATTTTGGTCATCGTGTTTTCATTATCATTTGTTTCTAGGTATTTTTTGATTTCCTCTTTGATTTTTTCAGTGATCTCTTGGGTATTTAGTAGTGCATTGTTTAGCCTCCATTTGTTTGTATGTTTTACAGATTTTTTCCTGTGATTGATATCTAGTCTCATAGCATTGTGGTCGGAAAAGTACTTGATATGATTTCAATTTTCTTAAATTTACCAAGGCTTGATTTGTGAAGCAAAATATGATCTATCATGGAGAATATTCTATGAGCACTTGAGAAAATAATGTAGTCTTCTGTTTTTGTATGGAATGTCCTATAAATATCAGTTAAGTCCATCTTGTTTAATGTATCATTTAAAGCTTGTGTTTCCTTATTTATTTTCATTTTGGATGGTCTGTCCATTGGTGAAAGTGGGATGTTAAAGTCCCCTACTTAATTGTGTTACTGTCGATTTCCCCCTTTAAGGCTGTTAGCATTTACCTTAGGTACTGAAGTGCTCCAATTTTGGGTGCATAGATATTCACAATTGTTTTATCTTCTTCTTAGATTGATCCCCTGATCATTACATAATGTCCCTCTTTGTCTTTTATAATAGTCTTAATTTTAAAATCTATTTTGCCTGATATAAGAATTGCTACTCCAGCTGTCTTTCGATTTTCATTTGCATGGAATATCTTTTTGCATTCTGTCACTTTCAGTCTGTATGTGTCCCTAGGTCTGAAATGGGTCTCTTGTAGACAGCATATATACAGGTCTTGTTTTTGTATCCAATCAGCCAGTCTATGTCTTTTGGTTGGAGCATTTAATCCATTTACATTTAAGGTAATTAATGATATGTATGTTTTTATTAGCATTTCCTTAATTGTATTGGGTTTGTTATTGTAGGTCTTTTCCTTCTCTTGTGTTTCCTGCCTAGAGAAGTTCCTTTAGCATTTGTTGTAAAGCTAGTTTGGTGGTGCTGAATTCCCTTAGCTTTTGCTTGTCTGTAAAGATTTTAATTTCTCCATTGAAGCTGAATGAGACCCTTGCTGCGTAGAATAATCTTGGATGTAGATTTTTCCCTTTCATCACTTTAAATCTGTTCTGCCACTCCCTTCTGGCTTGCAGAGTTTCTGCTGAAAGATCAGCTGTTAATCTTATGGGGATTCCCTTATATGTTAATTGTTGCTTTTCCCTTCCTTTGTATTTTTCCTTTGTATTTTTCCTTTGTATTTAATTTTTGATAGTTTGATTAATATGTGTCTTAGTGTGTTTCTCTTTGGATTTATCCTGTATGGAACTCTATGCTTCCTGGATTTGATTGAGTATTTCATTACCCATATTAAGGAAGGTTTTAAGTATACTCTATTCAAATATTTTCTCAGTCCCTTTTTTTTTTTTCTCTTCTTCTTCTGGGACCTCTATAATTTGACTCTTGGTGGTTTTTATAGTGTCCCAGAGGTCTCTGAGATTGTCCTCAGTGCTTTTCATTCTTTTTTCTTTTTTCTTCTCTGCTGTAGTTATTTCAACATTTTATCTTCCAGGTCACTTATCTGTTCTGCTGCCTCAGTTATTCTGCTATTGAGTCCTTCTAGAGAATTTTTAATTCCATTTAGTTTCTTTTTCACCATTGTTTGCTCTTTAGTTCTTCTAAGTCCTTGTTAATAGTTTCTTGTATTTTCTCCATTCTATTTTCAAGGTTTTGTATCATCTTTACTATCATTACTCTGAATTCTTTTTCAGTTATCCTGCTTATTTCCTCTTCATTTGTTTGGTCTGATGGGTTTTTACTGTGCTCCATCATCTGCTGTATACTTCTCTGTCTTCTCATTTTTCTTAAATTACTGTGTTTGGTGTCTCCTTTTCACAGACTACAGGCTTGTAGTTCCTGTTGTTTTTGGTGTCTGCTCCCAGTGGGTAAGCTTGTTTCAGTGGGTTGTGTAGGCTTCCTGGTGGAGGGGACTGGTGCCTGTGTTCAGGTGGATGCAGCTGGGTCTTGTTTTTCTTGTGGGCAGGACCACGTCCAATGGTGTGTTTTGGGGTGTCTGTGAACTTATTCTGATTTTAGGCAGCCTCTCTGTTAATGGGTGGGGTTCTGTTCCTGTCTTGCTAGTTGTTTGGCATTGGGTGTCCAGCACTGTAGCTTGCTGGTCTTTGATTGGATCTTGGTCTTAGCATTGAGATGCAGATATCAGGGAGAGATTTTGCTGTTTTATATTATGTGTGGCTGGGAGGTCTTTGGTGATCCAGTTTCCTGAACTTGGCTCTCCCACCACAGACTCTCAGGCCTGATACCCGGTCAGAGCACCAAGACCCTTTCAGCCACACTGCTCAGAAGAAAAGGGATAAAAAAAAAAAAGAAAGAAAAAATAAAAAAAGAAAATAAAATTATTAAAATGGAAAAAAATATTAAAAATAAAAAGTAATAAAAAAAATAAAGAAAGGAAGAGAGCAACCAAACCAAAAAACAAATCCACCTATGACAGCAAGTGCTAAAAACTATACCAAAAAAAAAAAAAAAAAAGGATAGTCAGAACCCTAGGACAAATGTCAAAAGCAAAGCTATACAGAGAAAATCACACAAAGAAGCATACACATACACACTCACAAAATGAGAAAAAGTAAAACACACACACACACACACACACACACACACACACATATATATATATATATATATATAGGGAAGAGAGCAACCAAATGAATAAACAAATCTACCAGTGATAATAAGATCTAAACACTAAACTATTATAAACATAAAAACAGAAACAAATTAGATGCAGAAAGCAAACCCCAAGTCTACATTTGCTCCTAAAGTACACTGCCTCAATTTTGGGATGATTCGTTGCCTATTCAGGTGTTCCACAGATGCAGGGTACCTCAATTTGATTGTGGAGATAAATCTGCTGCTCCTGAGGCTCCTGGGAGAAATTTCCCTTTCTCTTCTTTGTTTGCCCAGCTCCTGGGGTTCAGCTTTGAATTTGGCCCCACCTCTGCATGTAAGTCACCTGAGGGTGTCTGTTCCCCACCCAGACAGGACGGAGTTAAAGGAGAGGCTGATTAGGGACTCTGACTCACTCAGGCTGGTGGGAGGGAGGGCTACAGAATGCTCGATGGGCCTGTGGTGGCAGAGGCTGGCGTGATGTTCCAACAGCCAGCCTGAGGTGTGCTGTGTGTTTTCCCAGGGAAGTTGTCCCTGGATCACGAGACCCTGACAGTGCCAAGCTGCACAGGCTCACTGGGATGCAAGGTGTGGATAGTGACTTGTGCTTGCACACAGGCTTCTTGGTGGCTGTAGCAGCAGCCTTAGCGTTTCATGCCTGTCTCTGATGTGTGTGTTGATAGCTGCGGTTCACGCCCATCTCTGGAGCTCATTTAGGTGGTGCTCTGAATCCCCTCTCCTTGTGCACCCCAAAACAGTGGTCTCGTGCCTCTTAGGCAGATCCAGACTTTTTCCTGGACTCCCTCCCAGCTAGTTGCGGTGCACTAGCCCCCTTAAGACTGTCTTCATGCAGCCAACTGCAGTCCTCTCCCTGGGATCTGACCTCCGAAGAATCCGGAGCCTCAGCTCCCAGCCCCCAGCCTCCCCAGAGGGTGAGCAAACAAACCTCTCAGGCTGGTGAGTGCTGGTCCACACGATACCCTGTGTAGGAATCTTTCATCTTTGCCCTCTGCACCCCTGTTGCTGCACTCTCTTCTGTGGCTTCAAAGCTTACCCCCCACCTAACACCTGTCTCCACCAGTGAAGCGGCTTCCTAGTCCTTGGAAACTTTTCCTCCTTCACAGCTCCCTCCCTGAGTTGCAGGTCCCATCCCTATTCTTTGTCTCTGTTTTTTCTTTTTTTCTTTTGCCCTACCCAGGTATGTGGGGAGATTCTTGCCGTTTGGGAAGTCTGAGGTGTTCTGCCAGTGTTCAGTAGGTGTTCTATAGGAGTTGTCCCACATGCAGATGTAGTTTTGATGTATTTGTGGGGAGGAAGGTGATCTTCACGTCTTACTCCTCTGCCATCTTGAAGGTGTAAAAACATGTGTTTTATGATTAAAGTGACCTGAGTTTGAATTTCAATTATTTGTGTTTAATCTCTCTATTGTTCAGTTTCCTCATCTAAGTGGGCTCCAGGCACCCTGTTGGAAGATTTTGAATCACAGTTTCAATTTCATTACTTGTGATTGGTCTATTCTTTTTCTTATTTTTTTTGTGGTACGCGAGCCTCTCACTGTTGTGGCCTCTCCCATTGTGGAGCACAGGCTCCAGACGCACAGGCTCAGCAGCCATGGCTCACGGGCCTAGCTGCTCCGCGGCATGTGGGATCTTCCCAGACCGGGGCATGAACCCATGTCCCCTGCATCGGCAGGCGGACTCTCAACCACCAGGGAAGCCCCTTCCTTTGCTTTTAGAAACATTTTAGAAATCTTCATTTTTAGGCCAAGTGTTGCAAACTTGTCTGCCTTTAGATGTAAGGCAAACAAATTACATGAGCGAAATAAGCCAAGTGTAGTTTAAACTAATACCAAATTTAAAGTTCATAAAGCATGATAGATGATGATATTAGTATTTCTGTTCATATGAAGAGACTCAATTCTATAGGAAGCCAGCTAATTATTGCTACTTGCAAATGCTGGCCACGTATAGACACATTTTTTGTTATATTTTTGTTTATTTTTGAATTTATAACATTATATTTTGATATAATTTCAAACATAGAGAAAAAAGTACAAAAGTGGTTCAAGGAAGTCTCATTACTTTTTAACAAAATTCATCAATTGTTTATATTTTTTATTTGTGAATCTGTCATATATGTATGTGTATTCATTTATTCTATGTTCAATTTCACTTTATGATATTTGACTATATATGTATGTGTCTGAATATTTATTAAATATATTATTTTATCATATATTGGTAGAATGATAGATATTTTTTTTTCTGAATGATTTAAGAGTAAGTTGGAGATATCAATTTCCTTTATGTTTAAATTTTTCACTTTTTAATTTCCTAAGAACACATTATTATTACATTACACACAGAGTCAAGATGAAAAAAAATAACATGATTCAGTACTATTATGAAATCCTAAATTCATATTTCAGTTTCATTAATTGTTATCATTATATTCCATATAACTTTTGTTAATTTTTTTCTTTAGTCTAAAATCCAATTTAATATTAGTCATAAAATTTAATTAATTTAGACTCCATTAATCCAGAAATATTCATTAAATTTCTTGTATTTTTCTGGACTTTGACAATCTTTAAGAATGCAGTCTTTTTGTTTTCTAAAATGAATGTAAACTTGGGTTTGTTTGATAGATTATGGCAGGAATATCACAGGGTGATAGTGTGTTCTTTATCAAGTTACTAGATTTGTTATTTTTTAATATTCTTCTTGCCTTATGTCATTGGCTAGGTCTTTCAATACAAGATATACATATATATATATATATATGGGATATATATATATATTTAGGGGAAAAGTATTTAATATTTTACTATTAGAAATGTTAGTAAATTTTTTTTCCCTTTTGCTAAATCACACTTGTAGGTTGAAATTGGCCATGGTGGGAATATTTACATCATGGACATTGGAAAATGCCACAATATAAGCTTTTTCCCTCAAAGATTGTTAGTTAAATGTTCACTAGTATGCCACTGATTCCAGCCATTATTTTTTTTTTTTTTTTAGTTTTTACCTTAAAATGTGAGAATATTTTACCATTTTTATCAAGCAATTTTTTTTGCCCAATTCTTACTCTTTTTCTTGTTGGGAGGAATAACATGTATGACAGAAACTTTTATGAATGAAAATTTGTTGAATGAAATGAGATTCTGTTCATTTTCCCCAAACTTGTTATTTTTCTTATTTTTCTTCAGATTATTGTTTCTATACTTTTGTTAAACTCATCCAATACACTTTTAATTTTAAATATTTACTTTTTACTTCTGGAATTTCTATTTGAATTTCCCTTATAGTTTCCATTTCTCTAAATTTTTCATATTATTTGCTAAAATCATATTTCTTTTAAGTCCTTGATACTGTCTATAATAGCTGTGTTTAAGTTATTCTACACAAATTCTGGCATCCTGTTATCTCAGGGTCAGTTGCTATAGACTGCTTATTTGCCTGCTAATGGATTATATTTTCTAGCTTCATTATTTGTCTATTAAATTTTAATTCATATAGGATATTGTCTTTTACAGTTTATTATAATTATTTATGGTGAGAGGACAAGTCTTGTACATTATATTTATATGTGTAGGTAAGGGAGTTCTAGAATCTAGATACTTGGATTTTTAAAGAAATTCTTTGTCTAACTAAATGCTGAAAACAGATTTTGAAATATTAAAATGCCATACCCAACTACCTTGTGCAGTTACATAAAATCTGCCTATGAGCCAGATCTGATGAGTTCTAATATGTGATCTCTATTCTGAATATAGTTTACTTCTCACTCTTTTGTCATTTGACACAAAGGACATATCTATTATGTAGTATACTGTACCTATTCTATAGATCATAGTTAAATTTAGGTATAGGTTATGGAAATATATGTATCTTGCATTTCATGTATGTATATCTGCTTCCCTACCTGCAATACTGATACCTCATCGCAATGTTTTAATCCTTTTATATGACCCAAAGAATAAAATTCATCACTAGTCCTTTCAGATTGTTCTTAAACTTCTTTATGATACAGTAACTTATCAAATACTATGCCAGTAAGGCTAAAGGTGTTTATAAATATTTGCTGGTAAAAATTATAGATATTTTTTGTTCAATTGTCTATTCTGATTTGGCATTTCTTGAAGCATATTGGGTTTAAAATATTCTTTAAATATTGGATTTTTTTTCTTACAGTATCTTTGCAGCTCATTCTAATCCTATAATATGGAACAGACAACAGATATTGTTTTGGCACTCATTAATTTACAATCTTACAAACATACACACCCCACATGCCCAATAGGAAACACTCAAATGTTCTTATATTATTCTGATAATTTGTCTCTGAGGATGGGGATAGATTTCCACTTAAATTATCTGAGGGATTATCATAATTACTTGCTTGTGTCAAGCTTCACAAGGGTCATGTTTGGGTCTTAGCTCTCCTCCCTAGTCTCTCTATCCAGGTAGCATATTGGCAATCCTCAAGAAATATGCCATTGTGGAAATATACACAGAATAAAGGTTCAGGAAGATTCTGGAACCTATTTTTAGACAGGGTTTGGTTTAGAAATGGCTGTATTATACATTTTTTAAAAAGAACTTAAGTTTTAATGATTTGTATGACATTTGTTGGCTGAACTAATGTAAGCACATCAACTATCTTCTCTAAGTATTATTTTCCTTTTTACAAAGTGTATGTAATGATCTATTCTCTGCCCCCACTCACAGGTTTAAATTGAGAATGACACATAAAGATATTTAAATGCTATGAAAACATGAATACAATGAATAACCTCCTTTACATAAACATCAAATCTATTAAACATTCTAGAAATTAGGGGTGGGTGTATGTGTGTGTGTGTGTGTGCATGTGTATATGTGTGTGTGTGAAACTCACCTGGGAAATGAGGTTTAGTGACTGATGTTGATACTTAGGTATAAATGACAGCAGAAACTCTCCTGTGAGTTGTCTTTGTTAGTGGGGAGGTATAAATGGATCAGTTCAGTGGGCTGAATTTCATGTTTTACCTTTATATTTGGGTTTTTACTGACTCATGGGCAGTGACTGATGGTCTGGCCATATGGTGAGGCAGAAGGGAAATGAAAATACAGGCCTATCAAAGGGATGCTCATATGGGGCACAGCCCTATGAAAATCATCATGAAATTTTGAGGACTGGATTAAGGTAGAACATGCTGATGAAAAATCCCTTCCAGGACTGGAAGATGATTTGAACTGGTGAGTGGATATTGTTGTGTGCTCACTTGATGTGGCCACCGGGGTCCATGAAATAAGGGCACATTAAGAGGATGCAACACTGCAGAGATTGGCTGAAATTACACATATTCTTCTTCAACCATCTGAGGCATTAAATGCCAATAAGAACAGTTCTGTCAATCAACAAGAGAGACCAAGACTGCAGATAACTTTTGAGACAGATAACCCTGAGGAAAGGGGAAGGTACCACACATGGCTGGTTAGTTGAAATCATACTGGTAGCCCTAGGAGGCTACAAATGAGTTCTGATAGGAATAGACACTTAGGATGGTGCTTTCCTTACCCCGTGGTAGATGTTCTGAATGCTATCAAAGGACTGAAACAGAAGGTACCTTACCAACTTGGACAGCTGAGTCACATTTCCTCAGAGCCAGTAACACACTTTCATCCTTTGTGTATTGGTTGGAGAGAAGTGGAATGAGCAATTAAAGTATTTGTTGTCTAAAACAAAGGGAGATGAAGGCATGAAGGGCTGGTTTACACAATTTCACAAGTGCATACTCACACTCAACATGAGATGGAGGTCAAGGATGGTTCCTATTAGATAGATTCCTCCATTTCTCTGGGGGAACTGGGGATGAAGAGGTAAGTTAGGATGCTGGTATGACTATACTATTTTTCTGTTTTCACAGGATTACCTCAACTTTCATTTTTCCTACTTGAGGCAGTAGTCCAAAATCCCAGGCTGTAACTGTGGGTGTCAGAAGCATGGATAATTCTTATGCAAGAAAGTGTAACTATACCTTACAATTTTTATGTCATAATTCCTAAGGGCCCAATAGAGTAAGATTTTCCCTCATCCCATCTGTCAACTTTGTAGTATATACTGAATGTGGCCATGTTGTCCAGTGATTGATATAGTTCACTATGGAAATGTAAGTAACTCATATATGTAATCCTAACCTATGTGAATGAGAGTGAATGGAAGATGAGGGAATATAGACTAGACTAATATTTCTCCTGGAACTCTGGACCAGCACAATGGCTGAACCTAGTGTACCTACCAAAGGTACAAAATTTTGGATACACATGGAGAGAAAGAGGAAGTGTAGCTGAGGTTAAAGGAACAAATAAATGGGTTATGCAGTAAGAGCAATCCAATTTTACAGTGATTCCCCAAAAGAGGTTCAGAGCAAGAGTTAATATTGTCTTTTAGCTCAATTATACTAGATTCCTGAAAGGGTAAAATCATATGTTGCTGAGACCACTTCTGCTTTTGGGACCTAGCAAAATAAAATGGAAGCCAGCAATCGTGAGTAACACCACTCTGGGAGATACTTTAGTCATACAATATAATGAAGAACTAGACTAATTATTAATGACTCAGTGGGATTCTAACATGTGCATATCTTTTGACTCTTGCCTTTCAGGTTATTTCTATTGCCATACTGGTATTGGTCTAATGTTAGCATTGTTGGTAGGATTATAATACTGATTTTAAAACATTTAACCTTGTATCAAAAAAGATCTAGCCTTTTTTCTCAGTTCCCACAGGGTAATTTTTGTTTGCTTTGGGTCCTTGGCCTAGCCAGATATTAAGAATGTGACTTAGGGTAGGGGCTATCTATGACATAAAGACCAAGAATATGATTTAGGGTCAGGGCATTGGATCACGTAGTATCAGCCAACCTGGAGACTAAGGTCAACCATATGAACAATCAATCATATCTACATAATGGAGTCCCAGTAAAACTCTGAATACCAAGGTTCAGGTAAGCTTCCCTGGTTGGTGATATTCATGCATATGTCATACATGAATGATGGAAGAGGACAATAGAAACTCTGCATTTGGTAGATCTCCTGGACTCTACCTATGCTCTTCTTCCCTTGACTGATTTTAATCTGTGGGCTTACGCTGGGATAAATCATAACTATGAATGTAATTGTCTTCAGTGAGTTCTGTGTGTCATTCTAACAAATGATCAAACCTGAGAGTGGTTTGGTCCTCTTCTTTCCTCTTCCCCAAAACTTGCAGTTGTTGTCAAAAATGAGTGTGCTGGGACAAAGTGAGAGAGTGGCATGGACATATATACACTACCAAACGTAAAATAGATAGCTAGTGGGAAGCAGCCACATAGCACAGGGAGATCAGCTGGGTGCTTTGTGACCACCTAGAGGGGTGAGATAGGGAGGGTGGGAGGGAGGGAGATGCAAGAGGGAAGAGATATGGGGACATATGTATATGTATGACTGATTCACTTTGTTATAAAGCAGAAACTAACATACCATTGTAAAGCAATTATACTCCAATAGAGATGTTTAAAAAGAAAAAATGTGCTTTGGAGCATGGTGCCCTTTAACTTTGTAGTTTGCCTAGCCTCATGTGAATGTGCCATTGAAAAATACTTTAGGGTTAGTTGACAAATTTCTAAAAAAGGAATAAACAATCTATGACTCCAAGAAAGTGTAAATATAGCCCAGTTACCAAGCATGGTAAAGGAAAACATAAAAAAATTGCTACAGTGTGTCCATAAAAGCAGAGCCACTATTACTGAAAAGAACATTAGTGCAGATCAGTAGATCCAAGGAAATAATACCCAGACATGACTAAACAGTGAACACAGAAGATAATAGCTATCAAAAAATGAGGCTTGGTATTCTCTGAAATAATAGTCATAATATCAAATTCAGGAGAATAGTAGGTCATAGCCAGGAATCTGTTTAAAATATCATATAGATTTAATAAAAATTAAAATGGATAAAAGTAATGTACTCAAATACAAAATAGTCAAAATCTTAAAAAAGAAACAAAAAAGTAAGGCATGTGTATTAAAAAGTGAAGATATGATCAGTTGTCCTCACTAGGGGTTGTTTGTATCAATGTACTATATTAAGACTCAAATTTATCTCTGCATGTCTTAAAGTTGTCATTATTTTGATTTATAAGTGAAATGTAGGTAAATGATAATAATGTAGGTAAAAATAAGTAAATAGTGTTGAATCAAGAGGAAAACAACACAAACATAATGACATGTACAAAGTTTATTTTTAATGTACATGAAAAATTCAGCCAATATGTGACCCAAGTAACTTTGCATATTTTTAAGAGTTAGAAAAATTATAAGAAAATTGAATATTAATGCTTTTACTAGAGATATATAAAAATATAATTTGAGATTTTAAAGTGAGAGAAACAAAGTAAACATACTAGAGATATAAAAAAGTTGAATCTTTCTTCATTGTCATAATTCAGATCCAGATCACCAGCTACCCTGATAAATAACTGGAACTCATGACTTCAAATTTCCTCACAGACTTAGAATGTAATTAACCTGATTTGATATAACAATTATGGTCATTATTAGGAGTGAAAGGCACATATTTTAATTTACTTTTATATTTGAAGGCGCATTTTTCTAATCTTTTCTTTCTAAAGTCTATTAAAGAGGGGATTATGTTGACTACCGAGTTAATTTTACATATATGTTATCAGAGTTCTTGAAGTACCAGGGTACATTTGTGACCTTGACACTTAATTACTAGGTGAGTTATTTTATTGTATTTATTTATTTCTAATCCTGCCAAATCTGTAGCACCCTCTCCAAAACCTTTTTCACTATTCTCAAGGAATAATAATGTTTTCTATAAGACCACTTTCTCCAAGAAGTTCTCTAACTTTTCCAATATAAGAGATTAGAACCAGAATTTTGAAATACAATCTGTCAGTTGAAATTACCCAATTAAAGTAATAAAGACACTTCTAGGTTTGATTCATTTGGACTTCAGGGAAATACAGTTGAAAGAGGGAAACAAAATAAAGCTTGAAAATGAATTTGGCTCTGGAAAGCACAATTTCCCAGCCAAATTGAGAGAATCTTGCTTGACATCAAGGTCAGATCAAACTCTAAACTTGATTTCTTTGAAATTGATTTGATTTGAACCTAAAAGTTCAGCTGAGTTCCACCTGATAGAGACTTTCACATTAATTTTGCCCAATATATTGCATGGAATTGAATGGGGAAGCTATCATGTATTTATTTAAGAAATACACTAAAATGAGAAATATTCCATTGTACAGAATAAAATGCAATGACCTGAGAGTCTTTCCATCAATATTATTGCTTGGTCTGAAAATAATTCACAAAATATAAAATCTGTTTTGTCTCCCTTAGCCCCAGGATCATAACACAGAAACACACACACACACACACACACACACAGAGGGACAGAAGGGAGAAAGAGAGAGACGGGGGGAGAGAGAGGGAGAGAGAGAATATTTGAAGATCAATATTTATCAGATAGTTTTTAGAATTGTATGACACTTTTACAAACAGATCACCTCCAAATACGAAGTCTAAAAATTCAAGTGGATTAGAGACAGCATTCTTTGATCCTTTTTAGTAAGTCAGTAGTCCTCACCAGGGATCCAAGTGAAGAATAAGTTTGAGATGTTCTGATGTCCCCAAAGATGTTGAAATGGAAATGTTCCTTCCTGATGGTAAAGGTCAAGCTCCCAGAGTAGGATCTGGTTTAGATCTCAGGGAGACAACTGACTAATATTAAAAACTTTTATTTCCTCCCAGGATAAACAGCAACTGTCCAGTGTAACTTGCATATTGAGACTTTGCTTGTTGGTGAGGAACTTTAGACACTAAAAAGGAAATAGCCCAGAACAAGACCAAGGCAGGGTCTTCTTAACTTGCCTGAATATCTAAATCACCTGTAAACATATGATAAAGCACAGCAAACAGAGCCCTTTTTCTGGATGTTCTGATTCATTAATCGTCGAAGGCAAGAGTTGGCATTGGTATTATTTATTCCAGGTGATGCTAATAAACAGAGAGTTTGGAAAACTAAGGAGTAAGGTATTTTATTATATAAGATTTTGAAAGAGGCTCACAAACTCCTGTTGTTTTATGGTTGTTAAAATAGTGGGCCTGGGAATCAGACCAGTTTTGAATCCCAACATTGCTCACTCATCAGTTATTAGAATTTGGGGCTAATTCAAAGAGACTTTATTTAAAGCTTTAAAATAATGCCTGGTATAAAGAAAGGCCTCAGTAAATGTTAACACCATATTTTGTGGAACTTAAACCAGAAACACAATTATTTTAACTTACCACTAAAATATTGCCTATTAAATTATGACTCAATGATAAGACTGCATCAAATGTAAAACCCATCTCAATTTAAGAAATGTTAAAACATGAAAAAAGAACAGTGTATCTTAGAATAAATGAAATACACAACTAGGGAAGTCTGTGTATATAATATAAATATTATGTATACTCATAATCTAAATGAGTAAAATAGCATGGGTAAGATACATTAGATGACAGAATTTCTGTTGAGGTCCAATCTCTCCTGAAAGAGGTACTGAAGTAAATTCTTCAGCAGAAAGAAGAGTAAATGAGGATGAATGAGTGGTGAGCACAGGGACTGGGAAACTGTGTGATTAGAATCAAATGTTTTCAATATAGTTTTTGAAATACATACATACATACATAACCACAAATAAGTAGTGTTTTATAAATAGTTGATTTAATATTCTAGAGAAAAATTACAAGGAAGAAGGACTGAGAGAACTGTGGAATTGATAATTAAAACTTAAAAAGAATTTTATACTAGATTAGAATTATAGTTATATGTTTTTAAATTAATTCAATGTAACAAAAGTATATAAAATAATTTATAACTTTCAAACCAATAAAGAGGAGAAATTAAATATTTACACAGATGTCAAGATTTCCTTCTTTTTTATGGTTGAATAATATTTCATCACATTGAATACCTGGAACTTATACAATTTTATATGTCAATTATATATGAATAAAGCTGTAAAACAGAAATGTTGAAAATTATTTGTCAACTTTACAATATATATGAAATAATAGGAAGGAAAAGCACTTGGTTAACAAAAAACACAAAATAAAATCACAGTTATAGCTTAAAAATGTATTAGTATAAAAATACATTAAACAATTAAATTGACTAAGCTCACAGCAAAAATGTAAATTGGATTTAAATTAAGTACACATTTTTGGTCTTAAAAGAGCTATACCAAAAACAAAACAACAGGAAATTTGAAATGAATGAAAAATGTTATAGTTAAAAATATTAAGAAAGCAATATATAATTTAAGGCACAAAGGACACATCATGAAAATAAAAGGAATAAACTGTCATACAGACATAAATATTATAAAATTTTATGTATCTAACAATAAGGTTTCTAAATATATATATTTATATAATATGTATATAAAATAAATACAATAATAAAAATCAGTTGGCATCTAGTATCAGTTAGATATTTTATGTTTTCCATAAATTTACAGGTCAATCAGATTAAAAATAAATAATTGAGTATAAAATATTTCCATTAGAGAAAGATGAAAGGAATACTTTGTTCCAGAAATGGCAATGAAATGCTACTTTTCTTCTCTATTTGTAGAATTTTAGAATCATCTCCTGATTTAAACCTGTAGACTCAATCAGAGAACATTTTTGCTCAAACTTACATCTAGCAAACAAGCTATATACAATTGTGAAAGAGATTTATTCAAATTTAGAGTGTAAAGATGTGTCAGTATAGATTTTTTTGTCTTGAGGGCAAAAATTAATGTACAGAAAACTTAACAAAAACAAAGAGCCAGAAATTTATGTCTACCTATTAGTCATATGCCTTGTAGAGAAGAGTCAGAGAAAGATCCTGAAAGCCCATGTAATATATAATGTGAACATCAAGTAACAAGACACACCAATTTTTTATGCAGGTAATATGCATGATATTCAGAGGGATCCATGAAAGCTCAGAGGAGGGCCCAATAATAGGTAAATAAAGGAAAAAGAGTTTGATGGTCATGACCTTATATAATATAGGGGTTGTAATTAATGCCACCTCTTAGAGACTAATGTGTACCAAAGACAAAGTATTTAAAGTATACACATTTAAATACTCAAAAAAAAAAAAACTGGTAGTGTTAGTTTCACAAAACTTGAAAATCTACACCACGAATAGAGGTTCAGTCACTATTGCTACATTAAACAATATGAAATCAAAATCATAAATACATCAAGGGCATGATTTTCTCTTTTCCCAGTGTTTAAGAAGCTTTCTGTGGAGAGTTAGTATTTTAGCCAGATAAATATATTCTGTGAAGACTCTCAGAGTGGTTTGGGAGCTTATTGATATTCTATTTGTTGACCCACAGTAGTGAATGCAAATTGTATAAAGTTCGGGGGAAATCTATTTCTTTTATATTCTTGAAAGCACTGCTAAATTATAAAGCACAACAGATTATAAAAGCCTGCATTAGGGAAATACAGAAACCTGGGTTCAAATTCTAACTACCATTCCTTAGTTTATTGACCCTGACAACTCATTGAACTTCTCTAAGCTTCAGCTTTCCCATATGGAAAACTCATTGTGTAGTAACAAAAATAAAATTAGATTAAATCTAAAATATTACTTAGTCTAAGTACTTTATTCCAGGTCTTTTTCTCCCAATTATTTAGAAATATCCATTTCCTGTTTAACATTTTACAAAACACTTACCTGTGAGTCTATTATTTTTCCCAACTTAGAGATAAACTCAAGAGATTAATTGTTAAATATCATTTGTTTAATTATAAACAAAGAATCAGTGGGGCCAAAATTTTCCCATAATTTATAAAGATGATATTTGGAGTTTTACGCTTTACCACACTATACCACGGCAACAATTGAGTGAAAAGTAAAAAAGGATTTAGTCCATCTGATTTTTCTGCATATTTTATTTTCTCCTTTCCTTTCTCCTTCTGCCAACAGATACTCCTTTTTTTTTTTTTATAGTTGATTTCTGTATAACTTTCTCTTAAAGTGTCAAACAGTCATTTATGCTTTAGTATCTTTTAGTACTGACAATGAAGGGAGTGTTTTTTGGGTTTTTTTGCTGTCTTTTTTTTGTTGTTTTTTCTCACATTTTGGTGATTTTTAGGCTTCTTTGATATGTTTAAAAACATTGAGTTTCTGGTTCCTAAAACCAGGCTGACTATATGAAAAGAAGAGTGTTGTTTGTGTAATTTGTTTATTTAAAAATTCTCCCAAGAGAATATGATGATCAGTTGGTTCAAAAACCACTGATAATCTCAATCATTCTAATTAAAATACATGTCTTAAAATGGACCTAGATGATCTCTAAGATTCTTTTCAAATCAAAAATTAGGAAATATCAAATGTTAGAACTAAAGAGAATCTTAGACTCATGTTTATCAGGGAACATGTATTCTGTGGCAGTGAATTAGGACTCACCACTATATGTGATCTTGAGGTTAAGTGGCCAAGGTTGTAAGTTTCTTGACTGGAACAATTCGATTTTTTTATTTTCATACATTAAAAATTCTCCAAATATATTGGTCAGGTTGTAATATAACCAAATTCTTCTGTGGTCTTTTTTCCCTGACCCCAACCTTTTTATTTTCTAAAACACAATGCCAGGAATTATTGAGAAGATGGTGGTCCACCTGAAATCTTTGAAAATATGCCATATAGAAGTTTATTTTGTTATTTCTGGTTTTTCTGATGTCTTTGAGACTCTGATTCTTTCTTCTTTTGAAGCCACATTATGATTCTGAGAAGTGAACATGTAAAGGCAGATTTCTTTTCCCTAGAGAACTGAACAAAATATCGTTGAAATATTGGCCAGAGGTCAAAAGCCAATCATCTTATAATGATTGGTTATGGGCCTGAATTAAATGAATCTGAGGTCCCTCATGGCAAATGGTAACTGTGAGTCAGCCTCAAAGGCTTTGAGGTGTGAGTATAACCCTAAACAAATGTTCTTCGTGAAGTCTGAGTTGCTATAGAGGGACTCATAAAGATGTCCCTGTCACTCTATGCCTCTTAGCATTTGCAACCAAATTTTTAGTTATCACTGCCTAGAAATAAAGTGAATAGTTTCCTCTCATACCATCACAAATCATTTCAGTTTTACACATACACATAAAGTTTGTAAGATGTGCATAGACATTTTCAAGTATCCACACATCCTAGTAAAGGAATTGTTAGAGTGTTTCATTCTGTGGGCTAATTCTTATCAGTTAACTAGTGCAACCTGCAACAATGCATACCTTATTAAATTATTAATACTTTCTATAAATCTGATGAAGGGGATAAGTTTATCCTGTTCAGTTTGTCACTTTGATAAGCATCTTGAAGTATTATTTAATCTTCATAACAAGCTTAATAACAGTTATTATAATTGTTATGCTTCATCATAATGCTTCATCATTACCACCATCATCCCCATTTTCCAGGGAAGGACAGTGAATCATACAAAAGTTGACTAGCCCACAGTCCTATAGCTGCTAATTTGTAAAGACAGGACTTAAACACAATGTTTGTACCCATAACCACTTCCCAATGTTTACTCATGATAGCCATCCATCCAAACTTTCACTACTGCATTCTCTTGTTTAACAAATAAAGGATAAATAATGATCAGAGACTTCTAGTTAACCTAATAATTTTATCTGCTACAAAAGCAATTTACGGATTGGCCAACAATTTCGCTCGGATTTTTCCTTAAGATGTTATGGAAAAACCTGTGCGAATTTTTGGTCAACCCAATACAAGTTTAGTTAGAGATGGACATCATGAAAAACATTTTCTAAGACAGAAATAAAAATTTAAAGTTAGATCCTTACCCATGTTGTATGTTGTATGATAGGATGCAACCAGAAGGTAATTAAATTCTGTGACCTCTCATGTTCCTAAGTCTGATATACACTGAATCTCCATCTGTGGATTCAGAAAACCCTAACTATACTTTTTAAAACCATCTCCTCAAATCCACTTACTTATTATTTTAACTTTTAATTAAAATAACTTTGCTTATACTGACACAAGGCTAAAAGGTAATGGGGTCCTACTAGCCTGAATGGTGAATAAGAACAAAGCCTCCATTAGGCTGACAAACCTGCTCTGCTGCAATTTTTTCCAGGTGCAAATAGCCTAGGTACAATTTTTTTTTTTCTGTCCTGGTGGCCTGAGTTACACATGTATATGTTTTGAATAGTCATTGACATAGAGATATTTTTCTCCATTAACCTACTTCCCAAATTGGTTGGAAGATCTCAGAATTAAGAGTAGCATATTCTAGTCATTCATCAGTAATTAAACTCTGGAAATTTATGAGAGCGCTACTTGAATTTTTTTTGTCCTGACACCTGGCTTTACTGGTCAGTTCCAAGAGAATACTTCCACTCCAAAGGAGCAACATTGATTTTTCTGTATCTCCTTTGAAGACTTCATTTTTTGTTGTTTTATGCTGGATTTAAATTTTAACCTGGTTTATACAGTGTAATCTATTTTAATGGTTCGGATACATTAAGACAATTTGCTTCCTTTTTGTTGAATATTTTTTCACTAATTTTAAATTTCTGAATCATGTAACTGAATATGTATGACTCAGTTCCTAGTAAAATATCTGTACATTTCAGTAATTTATTTTTGGAATTATTAGAAAGTTGTTTTCTTATTTTATACACTCACAAACACACACAGATACTGTATTATAGTATCTATAGGTTAATCTGTCAGTATGCAATCAAATTTTAAGGACATATTACTGAAGTAATGGTTATCATTATTTAGTTTTCAAGAAATGAACAAGAAAACATTTTTAATGAAAAATTTAGAATGTGGAATGATTTGCATTATTTATCTCTATTAAAACACATCAGGATATGTGATTACTATGCAAAGTTGTGAAGTAGGTACCTTTAGTCACTGAATCTCTATATCTTTGCCAAATCCAACATGATAAGTAATTGTCAGTTCTCATTTTCATTTCACGTATAATCAGTAAGATTTCTATTTTTATTATCAGTATTTTATTTGACATTAATTCATTATTATAGCATAAATAATATATTGATAATTAATAATATAATTAATGTACATAGGAGACACTCACTTTACAGAAACTCTTCTTTGACTTTTAAAGTGAAATCAGCAGAGAATTTGGCCAACCAATATAGGCAGTTTAGTTCCTTAAAGAAGGCAAACCAGTAACAACCTTGTACCACATAGTGGAGGACACACACAAGCAAGGGGACAGTTTTGTCAAAGGATTCCTTCATGTAAAAGGACAAGAAGCAAAATCAGGAGAGATGAATATCATGGTCAAGGAGAAATTGGGGATTACTCAAAAGGCATGTGGTCTGTATTTGATGGTCTGTTATTAGTTTCAAGATCTTAGACAAGTTATTTTACTTCTTCAGGCCTCAGTTTTCTTGTTAATAAAATATAGCATATAGTTACACAACTTCATATACATACACATGCTTTCATATATTTAATTGTCTGTTAAGAGTTAATGATAGAAAAAATATTTTCCTGGCTTGTAGATTTCAAGTAATTTTATTGGTCATTAGATTTTTGTCAGTACCAAGAGTGCAATCTGGACACAGCATCAAACCAATTTTAGAGACACACACCTTTGCAGTGATTTTTTAAATAACAGCTTTCACAAGGTATAACTCACATATAAGGTTCATCTTTTTAAAGTGTAAAATCCAGTGGTTTTTACAATATTTATAAACTTGTGCATTGATCATTATTACCTAATCCCAGAATGTTTAAATACCCCACAAATAAACCCCATGCCAATTAGCAATGCCCCACATCAGCAGTCTGCATTCTCCCCATCCCCAAACCTTGGCAATTACTAATCTATTTTCTGTCTCCATGGATGTGCCTATACTTGACAATTCATATAAATGGAATCATATCATAAATGGCTTTTTGTGACTGACTTGTTCAATGTTTTTTCAAGGTTCATCTGGGTTGTAGCATGTATCAGTACTTCATTCCTTCTTTTGTTTTGTTTTTTCACTTTTTTTTTCCTTTTAAGTAGATTTTTTTATTTTTTAGAAAAGTTTTAGATTTACTAAAAATTTGGGAGGAGAGTTCTTACATACCCCACACCCAGTTTCCCCTATCATTAACATCTTAAGTTAGTATATTTGCTACAACTAACGAATAAATATTGATAACATTATTAAAGAATATCCATAGTTTATATAATTTTTCATTGTTTTCATCTAATGTCCTTTTTCTGTTACAGCATCCCATCTAGAATACATTTGTATCTAGAATACATTACAGTTGGTCCTCGTGTCATCTTTTTTTTTTTTTTTTTTTTTTTTTTTTTTTGCGGTACGTGGGCCTCTCACCGCCGTGGCCTCTCCCGTTGCGGAGCACAGGCTCCGGATGCGCAGGCTCAGCGGCCATGGCCCACGGGCCCAACCGCTCCGCGGCATGTGGGATCCTCCCGGACCGGGGAACGAACCCGTGTCCTCTGCATCGGCAGGCGGACTCTCAACCACTGCACCACCAGGGAAGCCCCTCGTGTCATCTTTTGTTCCTCTTGGCTGTGGCAGTTTCTCAGGCTTTCATAATTTTGATGGCTTTGACGGTTTTGAGGACAACTGGTCAGGTGTTTTGTAGGATGCCTCATTTTGGAATTTGTCTGATTTTTTTTCTCATGGTAAGACTGGTGTTATGGATTATTGGGAAGAAGATCACAGGAGTGTAACTTCATCAAGTATATGTACTATCAATATGATTTATGACTATTGATGTTGGTCTTGATCACCTGGCTGAAATGTTTCCAAAGTAAAGTTAATCTCTCCCCACTCCCCATTCCATGTTGTACAATTTGTAAGGGAATTGTTATGTGCAGTCCATACCTAAGGTGTGAGGATGTATGTTCCCTCTCCTTGAGGACGGAATATCTCCCTAGATTATTTGGAATTCCTCTGCACAGGAGATTTGTCTCTTCCCTATTTATTTATTTATTTATAAAATCATTTGCTTACATAAGTATAGACTCAAGAATATTTTATACTTTGGGTTGTAATTCAACACTTTTATTTTACTGGTCATATTTTTAAAGAGTTGGCCATTGGGAGCTCTTTCACTTGGAACTGATGTACCTCTGATATACCCTCATCAAATTGGGGTTTTGGTTTTTTGAACACTTCCTTATATGCTGGTGCTATCATGTGCTCCAGGCTCAGCTTATATATTTCCTACCCCAGTCCTGGAATTAGCCATTTCTCCAAGGAGCCTTTGTTTCTGTTGTTGAAGAAAGGTATTAGAAAGCAATAGCTGGACACTGGTCATGCTCATTGCTACAGAGGGGTCATTTATTAAAGGCTTTTTCAGGTAACCAAGTTATTCCCAGGTAACTTCCTGGGAGAGTCATGGGGTATAATGTGGTTTCATAAAGAGTAAATATGGTGGGTGAAGTAAGTCAGTCAGAGAAAGACAAATATCATATGATATAGTTTATATGTGGAATCTGAAAAAAATGCTACAAATAAACTTATTTACAAAACAGAAATAGAGTCACAGATGTGAAAAACAAACTTATGGTTACCAGGGCTGGAAAGGAGGGGCGATAAATTGGGAGATTGGAATTGACATATACATATTACTATATATAATATATATATATATATTACTATATATAAAATAAATAACTAATAAGGACCTGCTGTATAGCACAAGGAATAAAGACACAGACATAGAGAATGGACTTGAGGACACAGGGAGGGGGAAGGGTAAGCTGGGACGAAGTGAGAGAGTGACATGGACTTATATATACTACCAAATGTAAAATAGATAGCTAGTGGGAAGCAGCCACATAGCGCATGGAGATCAGCTCAGTGCTTTGTGACCACCTAGAGGGGTGGGATAAGGAGGGTGGGAGGAAGATGCAACAGAGAGGAGATATGGGGATATATGTATATGTATAGCTAATTCACTTTGTTATAAGGCAGAAACTAACACACCATTGTAAAGAAATTATACTCCAATAAAGATGTTAAAAAATAAATAAAAAGCAATATATATATATAAAGCAATAAAACATATATATGTATATATATATGTGTGTATATATATATATATATATATATATATATATATGTCAACTTTCTCCCCTTGTAACAAGTAATAAATAAGTGAGTAAAACACAGCAAATCTCAATTCTTAGGATAATGTCTCTGCCTGAATTTTTCATGGTTTGGGCCCTTAACACTGGGATATTGACATTACAGACCCATTCATCTTGAAATTGTGACTATCTTCAGAAAGATTGCTGATGAACTGATCTATATGACATATATTTCATTTCTAGCCTCTGTCCTTTCAGAGCTTCCCACCTGACATTCTAGTTTCTTGACTCTGAATTTCTTTGTATCTCCAGCAACCACAGCCTCTTCATCTCTCTACTTATGTACCTCATGTCTCAGTCATCTCTTTTTCCTATGTTCTACCTTATGAAACAATGACATTGCCACTCTTGAAGGCCCAGAGGATAATCAATATACCTAACAGAATTAAATGCACTTAGATATTTAAAAAATACTGTTAATGTGAAGTTCAATCATAAGGTAAAAATGTGCTTTGGTTCATTATGTATTTCCCTTTGCACCCAATGGGAAATGCATGAATGCATACAATGCTGAATCAATTAGAATAATATCAATATACCCAGTACTCTAGACTCTAGTTTATTCTAATCTACTCTTTTATTACTGCTCAGTAACTCAGTTCTGCATTATTCCATCTCAAGTCAAGAAGGTCTATGTAAATCCATTTATATTTGTTCTCCAGCTGGCTACAATCTGTGGCTACACAGGTAGGAAAAATATAAACATACATTATAGAATGCATTGGTTTTCTGCACTCTCAATTTCAATCCTAAAACACAGCCTTTCATATATTTTAAAATATGCTGCAGTGTTAAGAGATAAGCTGTAGAAAAAAAGATTCTTATGGTATTATTTGCCTCAGTAGATTTTTTTTCTCTCATTCTCTCTTATGCAGTTAGGTATCTGCTGAAGCCTATGACCATATAAACATTCACTTTCATACTTATGCAACATTCCACTGTAATAACACTTGTCAGATTTTTCCTCTTTACACTTATTGATAGGAAGGAGGACTGAGTGCCATGACCTATGTAAAGTGTTGCTTTCTGTTTGCTTTGAGTAGTAGCATCTGGAGAGGAATTTTGACCACACAAAGCATTAAACTTTATGTGTGAAATGTCACATACAGAATTATTACTTAAAAAGAGAGGAAACTGACATATTATTTAGATATATAAAATGTTGAAAACACTAATGGCAGTAGAGAATATTTTCAGAATGGTACACTTTCTCAGAATTGAGACTGTATAATGCACCAAAAAAACCATAGGTATGTAATTGTATTCACAAATTTGCCCACTTTCTGATTCTAACAAAAAGGACCAGAAACTCACTATAAGATTCATAGTGCTGAAAAGAGTAAAATCTGCAAAGTAGCAGTGATGGTATCAATTAATTGTGATCTTTCTATATGTTGAGAAAACATAGAAACCCGTTGAAATGATAAGCATTGATTGTTGATGTTCAAAGCTTGGTTAGAGTAATATGTCAAATAGGACACATTTACATTATATTATTTCCTTTGTACCTTTTTTTTTTTTTTTTTCTCCTCACATATGTTCTTTTTTTTTTTTTTTAACATCTTTATTGGAGTATAATTGCTTTACAATGGTATGTTAGTTTCAGCTTCAAAACAAAATGAATCAGTTATATATACACATATATTCCCATATCTCTTCCCGCTTGCGTCTCCCTCCCTCCCACCCTCCCTATCCCATCCCTCCAGGCGGTCACAAAGCACTGAGCTGATCTCCCTGTGCTATGCGGCTGCTTCCCACTAGCTAACTGCCTTACGTTTGGTAGTGTATATATGTCCATGCCTCTTTATCGCTTTGTCACAGTTTACCCTTCCCCCTCCCCATAGCCTCAAGCCCATTCTCTAGTAAGTTTGTGTCTTTATTCCTGTTTCACCCCTAGGTTTTTCATGACATTTTTTTTTTTAAATTCCATATATATGTGTTAGCATACGGTATTTGTCTCTCTCTTTCTGACTTACTTCACTCTGTATGACAGACTCTAGGTCTATCCACCTCATTACAAATAGCTCAATTTCGTCTCTTTTTATGGCTGAGTAATATTCCATTGTATATATGTGCCACATCTTCTTTATCCATTCATCCGATGATGGACACTTAGGTTGTTTCCATCTCTGGGCTATTGTAAATAGAGCTGCAATGAACATTTTGGTACATGACTCTTTTTGAATTATGGTTTTCTCAGGGTATATGCCCAGTAGTGGGATTGCTGGGTCATATGGTAGTTCTATTTGTAGCTTTTTAAGGAACCTCCATACTGTTCTCCACAGTGGCTGTATCAATTTACATTCCCACCAACAGTGTAAGAGGGTTCCCTTTTCTCCACACCCTCTCCAGCATTTATTGTTTCTAGATTTTTTGATGATGGCCATTCTGACTGGTGTGAGATGATATCTCATTGTAGTTTTGATTTGCATTTCTCTAATGATTAGTGATGTTGAGCATTCTTTCATGTGTTTGTTGGCACTCTGTATATCTTCTTTGGAGAAATGTCTATTTAGGTCTTCTGCCCATTTTTGGATTGGGTTGTTTCTTCTTTTGTTATTAAGCTGCATGAGCTGCTTATAAATTTTGGAGATTAATCCTTTGTCAGTTGCTTCATTTGCAAATATTTTCTCCCATTCCGAGGGTTGTCTTTTGGTCTTCTTTATGGTTTCCTTTGCTGCGCAAAAGCTTTGAAGTTTCATTAGGTCCCATTTGTTTACTTTTGTTTTTATTTCCATTTCTCTAGGAGGTGGGTCAAAAAGGACCTTGCTGTGATTTATGTCATAGAGTGTTCTGCCTATGTTTTCCTCTAAGAGTTTGATAGTTTCTGGCCTTACATTTAGGTCTTTAATCCATTTTGAGCTTATTTTTGTGTATGGTGTTAGGGAGTGATCTAATCTCATACTTTTACATGTAGCTGTCCAGTTTTCCCAGCACCACTTATTGAAGCGGCTGTCCTTTCTCCACTGTACATTTCTGCCTCCTTTGTCAAAGATAAGGTGACCATATGTGCGTGGGTTTATCTCTGGGCTTTCTATCCTGTTCCATTGATCTATCTTTCTGTTTTTGTGCCAGTACCATACCGTCTTGATAACTGTAGCTTTGTAGTATAGTCTGAAGTCTGGGAGCCTGATTCCTCCAGTTCCTTCTTTCGTTCTCAAGATTGCTTTGGCTATTCGGGGTCTTTTGTGTTTCCATACAAATTGCAAAATTTTTTGTTCTAGTTCTGTGAAAAATGCCAGTGGTAGTTTGATAGGGATTGCATTGAATCTATAGATTGCTTTGGGTAGTAGAGTCATTTTCACAATGTTGATTCTTGCAATCCAAGAACATGGTATATCTCTCCATCTATTTGTATCATCTTTAATTTCTTTCATCAGTGTCTTATAATTTTCTGCATACAGATCTTTTGTTTCCTTAGGTAGGTTTATTCCTAGATATTTTATTCTTTTTGTTGCAGTGGTAAATGGGAGTGTTTTCTTGATTTCACTTTCAGATTTTTCATCATTAGTATATAGGAATGCCAGAGATTTCTGTGCATTAATTTTGTATCCTGCCACTTTACCAAATTCATTGATTAGCTCTAGTAGTTTTCTGGTAGCATCTTTAGGGTTCTCTATGTATAGGATCATGTCATCTGCAAACAGTGACAGCTTTACTTCTTCTTTTCCGATTTGGATTCCTTTTATTTCCTTTTCTTCTCTGATTGCTGTGGCTAAAACTTCCAAAACTATGTTGAATAAGAGTGGTGAGAGTGGGCAACCTTGTCTTGTTCCTGATCTTAGTGGAAATGCTTTCAGTTTTTCACCATTGAGGATGATGTTTGCTGTGGGCTTGTCATATATGGCCTTTATTATGTTGAGGAAAGTTCCCTCTATGCCTACTTTCTGCAGGGTTTTTATCATAAATGGGTGTTGAATTTTGTCAAAAGCTTTCTCTGCATCTATTGAGATGATCATATTGTTTTTCTCCTTCAATTTGTTAATATGGTTTATTACATTGATAGATTTGCGTATATTGAAGAATCCTTGCATTCCTGGAATAAACCCCACTTGATCATGGTGTATGATCCTTTTAATGTGCTGTTGGATTCTGTTTGCTAGTATTTTGTTGAGGATTTTTGCATCTATGTTCATCAGTGATATTGGCCTGTAGTTTTCTTTCTTTGTGACATCCTTATCTGGTTTTGGTATCAAGGTGATGGTGGCCTCATAGAAGGAGTTTGGGAGTGTTCCTCCCTCTGCTATATTTTGGAAGAGTTTGAGAAGGATAGGTGTTAGCTCTTCTCTAAATGTTTGATAGAATTCACCTGTGAAGCCATCTGGTCCTGGGCTTTTGTTTGTTGGAAGATTTTTAATCACAGTTTCAATTTCAGTGCTTGTGATTGGTCTGTTCATATTTTCTATTTCTTCCTGATTCAGTCTTGGCAGGTTGTGCATTTCTAAGAATTTGTCCATTTCTTCCAGATTGTCCATTTTATTGGCATAGAGTTGCTTGTAGTAATCTCTCATGATCTCTTTTATTTCTGCAGTGTCAGTTGTTACCTCTCCTTTTTCATTTCTAATTCTATTGATTTGAGTCTTCTCCCTTTTTTTCTTGATGAGTCTGGCTAGTGGTTTATCTATTTTGTTTATCTTCTCAAAGAACCAGCTTTTAGTTTTATTGATCTTTGCTATTGTTTCCTTCATTTCTTTTTCATTTATTTCTGATCTGATTTTTGTGATTTCTTTCCTTCTGCTAGCTTTGGGGTTTTTTTGTTCTTCTTTCTCTAATTGCTTGAGGTGCAAGGTTAGGTTGTTTATTCGAGATGTTTCCTGCTTCTTAAGGTGGGCTTGTATTGCTATAAACTTCCCCCTTAGAACTGCTTTTGCTGCATCCCACAGGTTTTGGGTCGTTGTGTCTCCATTGTCATTTGTTTCTAGGTATTTTTTGATTTCCTCTTTGATTTCTTCAGTGATCACTTCATTATTAAGTAGTGTATTGTTTAGCCTCCATGTGTTTGCATTTTTTACAGATCTTTTCCTGTAATTGATATCTAGTCTCATGGCGTTGTGGTCAGAAAAGATACTTGATACAATTTCAATTTTCTTAAATTTACCAAGGCTTGATTTGTGACCCAAGATACGATCTATCCTGGAGAATGTTCCATGAGCACTTGAGAAAAATGTGTATTCTGTTGTTTTTGGATGGAATGTCCTATAAATATCAATTAACTCCATCTCGTTTAATGTATCATTTAAAGCTTGTGTTTCCTTATTTATTTTCATTTTGGATGATCTGTCCATTGGTGAAAGTGGGGTGTTAAAGTCCCCTACTATGAATGTGTTACTGTCAATTTCCCCTTTTATGGTTGTCAGTATTTGCCTTATGTATTGAGGTGCACCTATGTTGGGTGCATAAATATTTACAATTGTTATATCTTCCTCTTGGATCGATCCCTTGATCATTATGTAGTGTCCTTCTTTGTCTCTTCTAATAGTCTTTGTTTTAAAGTCTATTTTGTCTGATATGAGAATTGCTACTCCAGCTTTCTTTTGGTTTCCATTTGCATGAAATACCTTTTTCCATCCCCTTACTTTCAGTCTGTATGTGTCTCTAGGTCTGAAGTGGGTCTCTTGTAGACAGCAAATATATGGGTCTTGTTTTTGTATCCATTCAGCCAATCTGTGTCTTTTGGTGGGAGCATTTAGTCCATTTACGTTTAAGGTAATTATCGATATGTGTGTTCCTATTCCCATTTTCTTAATTGTTTTGGGTTCGTTATTGTAGGTCCTTTCCTTCTTTTGTGTTTCTTGCCTAGAGAAGTTCCTTTAGCAGTTGTTGTAGAGCTGGTTTGGTGGTGCTGAACTCTCTCAGCTTTTGCTTGTCTGTAAAGGTTTTAATTTCTCCATCAAATCTGAATGAGATCCTTGCTGGGTAGAGTAATCTTGGTTGCAGGTTTTTCTCCTTCAACACTTTCAATATGTCCTGCCAGTCCCTTCTGGCTTGCAGAGTTTCTGCTGAAAGATCAGCTGTTCACCTTATGGGGATTCCCTTGTGTGTTATTTGTTGTTTTTCCCTTGCTGCTTTTAATATGTTTTCTTTGTATTTAATTTTTGACAGTTTGATTAATATGTGTCTTGGCGTATTTCTCCTTGGATTTATCCTGTATGGGACTCTCTGTGCTTCCTGGACTTGATTAACTATTTCCTTTCCCATATTAGGGAAGTTTTCAACTATAATCTCTTCAAATATTTTCTCAGTCCCTTTCTTTTTCTCTTCTTCTTCTGGAACCCCTATAATTCAAATGTTGGTGCGTTTAATGTTGTCCCAGAGGTCTCTGAGACTGTCCTCAGTTCTTTTCATTCTTTTTTCTTTATTCTGCTCTGCAGTAGTTATTTCCACTATTTTATCTTCCAGGTCACTTATCCGTTTTTCTGCCTCAGTTATTCTGCTATTGATCCCATCTAGAGTACTTTTAATTTCATTTATTGTGTTGTTCATCGTTGTTTGTTTCATCTTTAGTTCTTCTAGGTCCTTGTTAACTGATTCTTGCAATTTGTCCATTCTATTGTCCATTCTATCTCCAAGATTTCGGATCAACCTTACTATCATTATTCTGAATTCTTTTTCAGGTAGACTGCCTATTTCCTCTTCATTTGTTAGGTCTGGTGGGTTTTTATCTTGCTCCTTCATCTGCTGTGTGTTTTTCTGTCTTTTCATTTTGCTTATCTTACTGTGTTTGGGGTCTCCTTTTTTGCAGGCTGAAGGTTCGTAGTTCCTGTTGTTTTTTGTGTCTGTCCCCAGTGGCTAAGGTTGGTTCGGTGGGTTGTGTAGGCTTCCTGGTGGAGGGTACTAGTGCCTGTGTTCTGGTGGATGAGGCTGGATCTTGTCTTTCTGGTGGGCAGGTCCACGTCTGGTGGTGTGTTTTGGGGTGTCTGTAGACTTATTATGATTTTGGGCAGCCTCTCTGCTAATGGGTGGGGTTGTGTTCCTGTCTTGCTAGTTGTTTGGCATAGGCTGTCCAGCACTGTAGCTTGCTGGTCATTGAGTGAAGCTGGGTGCTGGCGTTGAGATGGAGATCTCTCGGAGATTTTTGCTGTTTGATATTATGTGCAGCTGGGAGGCCTCTTGTGGACCAGTGTCCTGAAGTTGGCTCTCCCACCTCAGAGGCACAGCACTGACCTCCTTTGTACCTTTTTAAAGTGTCTCTCCTTGGCACTGTTTTGATTCCATCTCCTTATGCCCAGAATCTGTTCACAATTCACAATTTGAGGGTCTCTTAATGGGAACCATTTGCGTGACAATCAAAGGAGAAAGGTATACAACTGATTTTGTATGTTTAAAAAAGAAATACCAGATTGAAAATTAGAGCAATGATTACTCTAGATTTAAAATGTACCGATGATGATGATGACAATGATGATGATGATGATAATTTACAGAGGAAAAAGTATATGTTTTATTTGTTCTTTTGCTTGTTTGCAAGGAGACTCCAATTATTTGGATATCTGATAGAGTCTCATTGTACAAAAGTGAATATCTATTTGTTGACATATAATTTAATAAATTTTATTAGAACACACTTTATTAGAACAAGTTGTGGAAAAGTACGATTAAACAAAATGACTTTAAGGCCTTTTATACAGACTAGATTCCAATTTACTTACTAAGAGAATGTATTAGCTTTCTTTCCACAAGGATATTTCCAAAGTGCTACCCTCCCCAACTGCTTTCTCTGTTAGTGAAGGAAAGGCCATGGTGGAATTTATCCTGAAGGAGACATTTCAAATTAGGTTAGATGCCTTTTTAGAACTTAATTCTTTTAATTTGTCTGCTTAGGTAATTGGCCTCCTTTTTGAATAGGAGAAATATTTATTTTGGTATTATTGTTTTAATCAAGTGTTAGATTTAAGTTTCTACTGTTCTTATAGAATATATTAGATGGCTTTTCATTTTTTTCAATGATACAAAATATTAAATCACTTTCCATTTCTTTCTCTCTTTAAAAGTTAAATAGAATTCAGGTGTGATTTCATGTGATTTTGATATTTTTTATTTGGTACATTTCAACCTCCTTTTCAATGTATTCTACAGTGAGAGAATACGAAGTAAACTAAAGACAACATATGCAATTGTTGAGAACATTCTATATGAGAACATAGAGAAAATTTATCTTCTGATGATAAGTTTTCAATTTTCATGGTTTCATTCTTTCAGGATATATACCCAGGAGTGGAGTTGGTAGATCATATGGTAGTTCTCTTTTTAGCTTTTTGAGGAACCTCCATACTGATTTTCATAGTGGCTGCACCAATTTACATTCCCATTATTAGTGCTCTAGGATTCCCTTTTTTCCACATCCTCACCAACATTTGTTATTTGTAGACTTTTGATGATAGTCATAGTGGCAGGTTTGAGGTGACATCTCATTGTTGTTCTGATTTGCTTTTCTGTAATAATTAGTGATGTTGAGTATTTTTCATATGCCTGTTAGCCATCTGTATATCTTCTTTGGAAAAATGTCTATTTAGATTTTCTGCCCATTTGTGGCCTGGTTTCTTTTTTTTTTTTTCTTGATATGGAATTGTATGAGATGTTTATACACTTTAGATATTAATCATTTGTCATTCATATCATTTGCAAATATTTTTTTCCAATTCCATAGGCTGTCTTTTTGTTTTGTCAATGGTTTCCTTTGCTGTGCAAACGTTTTTAAGCTTAATTAGGTCCCACTAGTTTATTTTTATTTCTTTTGCCTTAGGAGACAGATCCAGAAAAAAAATATTGCTATGATTTATGTTAGAAAGTGTTCTGCTTATGTTCTCTTCCAGGAGTTTTAAAATTTCTGGTCTTACATTTAGTTCTATAATCTATTTCCAGTTTATTTTTGTATATGGTGTGAGGAAATGTTCTAATCTCATCCTTTTACATGTAGCTGTCCAGTTTTCCTAGCACCACTTATTGAATAGACTTTTTTTCATTGTATACTCTTTCCTCCTTTGTCATAGATTAATTGACCATAAGTATATGGGTTTATTTTGGGGTTTTCTATCTTGTTCCATTGATCTATTTCTCTGTTTTTGTGCCAGTAAGATACTGTTTTGATGACTGTAGCTTTGTAGTATAATCTGAAGTCAGGGAGGCTGTTCCTCCAGCTCTGTTTTTCTCTCTCAAGTTTGTTTTGGCTATTCGGAGCCTTTTATGTCTCCATGCAAATTTATTTATTTTTTCTTCTTGTTCTGTGAAAAATGTCATTGGTAATTTAATAAGAATTGTTTACAAACAGCTCATGCAGCTCAACATCAAAAAAAAACAAACAAGTCAATCAAAAAATGGTCAGAAGACCTAAATTGACATCACTCCAAAGGAGATACATAGGTGGCCAAGAGGCACAGGAAAACATTCCCAACATTGCTAATTATTAGATAAATGCAAATCAAAACTACAATGAGATATCACCTCAGACCAGTCAGAGTGACCACCATCAAAATGTCTACAAACAATAAATGCCAGAGAGGTTGTGGAGATAATGGAACCCTCTTGCACTGTTAGTCGGAATGTACATTGGTGCGGTCACTATGGAAAACAGTATGGAGGTTCCTCAGAATACTAAAAATAGAATTACTATATGATCCAGCGATCCCACTCCTTGGCAATATATGGAGAAGGACATGGTTCAAAAGGATGCATGCACCCCAATGCTCAGTGCAGTGCTGTTTACAATAACCAAGACATGGAAGCAAACTAAATGTCCATATACAGATGAATGGATAAAGAAGATGTGGAAAATATATACAATGGAATATTACTCAGCCATTAAAGAAATGAAATAATGCATCCATTTGCAGCAAGTGCATCCAAATGCATCCATTTGCAGCAACATGAATGAACCTGGAGGTTATCATACTAAGTGAAGTAAGTCACACAGAGAAAGACAAGTATTTTGTGATATCACTTATATGCAGAATCTACAAAAAATGATAGAAATGAACTTATTTACAAAACAAAAACAGCCTCACAAATTTAGAGAATGGACTTATGGTTACTGGGAGGAATGGTGGGGGTATGGATAGACTCGTAGTTTGAGACTGACATGTATACACTGATATATTTAAAGTAGATAACCTCCAAGGACCTACTACATAACACAGGGAACTCTGTTCAATATTCTGTAATAACCTAAATAAGAAAAGAATTTGAAAAAGAATGGATATATGTATATGTATAACTGAATCACTTTGCTCTACACCTGAAAGTAACACAACATTTTTAATCAATGATACTACAGTATAAAATATTTTTTAATCTGATAATAACTTAGAGAGAACAGTATCATATTAACTTGAAGTTAATAAAAGAAGAAGAAAGGATGATCTGATATACACATATTTGTAATATACACTTAAGCCAGCTATAAAAATATAAGAATGATTACAAAGTAGAATACATGTAATCTTCAAAATATAAAAGTAGAGGGATGACATATTGGTTTAACTGGAAAATTTACTGACATGTGCTTTCTATGCACTTACACACTCCAGTTTATTTGTTAGACTAATATTAGTTTGTAAATTATGAAACATATAAAAATGCTAGCCTCCCCAAGTCAACATACAGTATAAATTGCAGACTTTATTATATCCAAATTCAGATTTGTTAACTGCAATTCCAATTCTTATGCTTTTCTACTCCACCTTAAAGAAAATTAATTTTAAAAGTTATTGACCAGAGAAAAGAAATTGAGAACAAACCCGCCATTCAGAGGAAATTTGTAAATGTGTAAAGGAGGCAAATAACAGTGACAGAGAGAAAAATCCCTCTGTTATCCCACAGAGATATTACAAGAAGAAGACTGTGGCATCAAACAGTGGTTTTGAATGACCCCAAGTCTCTAAGCCAAAGAGATTTGAACACTAATTTTAGAATTTTGATCTCTGATCCATTATTGGAAACTAATGGGTAGAAGATGAACAAGACTGAAAGAAAATAGCAGATGTGCCAATGAAAGTCATGTTTGAAAAAGGGAAATCATTCACCTTTAAGCCTGACAATGACGTGTGAGGCTGAAAATAAATGATGAGGTCACAACATGAAAATCTCAAATATTATTGTAAAGAATATGAGCTCATCCTACATACAAAGGAGAAAATATAGATCTTTGGCCAGCAGAATTAATAGATTAAAAATGCATTTTAGGACAAACATTTCAGTGCAGGTAAGGAAGTAGGATTATATAAAGTTTAAAGTTCTACTTTGTCCCAAAAATATTGAGATATTTGAACAAGGAGTAAAAATAATATATATTCAGTGCTCATAATGTATCAAACATACTATGTGCATTACCCTTTTTTTAAATTGAAGTATAGTTGATTTACAATGTTGTGTTAGTTTCAGGTGAACAGCAAAGTGATTCAGATATATACATATTTTTCATATTATTTTCCATTATATGTTATTACAAGTAATTGAATATATTTATATGGTAAATCCTTGTTGCTTATGTATTTTATGTATAGCAGTTTGAATCTGTTAATCCCATACTCCTTATTTGTCTCTCCCCACATCCCTTTCCCCTGTGGTAACAATTAAGTTTGTTTTTGATGTGAGCCTGTTTCTATTTTTTATATAGATTCTTTTGCATTATTTTTTAGATTTCACATATAAGTGATATCATGTAATATTTGTCTTTTCTGCCTAACTTTTTTCACTTAATATGATATTATCTAGGTCCATCCATGTTGCTGCAAATGGCAGTATTTCTTTCTTTTTTATGGCTGAGTAATATTCCATTATATTACCACATCTTCTTAAGCCAGTCATCTGTTGATGGGAACTTAAGTTGTTTCCATGTCTTGGTTATTGTAAATAGTGCTGCTATTAACATTGGGGTGCATGAATCTTTTTGAATTAGAATTTGCATCTTTCCTGAATATATGCCCAGAAATAGGATTGCTGGATCATATAGTAGCTGTATGTTTAGTTTTTTAACACAGCAAAGGAAACCATCAACAAAACAAAAAGGCAACCTACGGAATGGGAGAAAATGCTTGCAAGCAATATGACCAACAAGAGGTTAATATCCAAAATATACAAATAGCTCATACGACTCAATATCAGGAAAACAAACAACTCAATCAAAAAATGGGCAGAAGACCTAAATAGACATTTCTCCAAAGAAGACATACAGATGGCCAACAGGCACATGAAAAGATGCTCAACATTGCTAATTATTAGAGAAATGCAACTCAAAACCACAATGAGGTATTACCTCACATTGGTCAGAGTGTCCATCATCAAAAAATCTACAAACAATACATGCTGGAGAGGTTGTGAAGAAAAGGGAACCCTCCTATACTGTTGGTGGGAATGTAAATTGGTGCAGCCACTATGGAGAACAGTATGGAGGTTCCTTAAAAACTAAAAATAGAGCTACCATATGATCCAGCTATCCCACTCCTGGGCATATATATGGAAAAGATGAAAAATATATGCATTATCTTGAATTTCATTACAACCATGTCATATGGAAATTCTTTATTCCATTTCATGTATAAGAAAACCAACCTTCCAAGAGTCTAAATAAACTGGACAATCTCTTAAAGCCACTAAGTGGCAGAATCAGGATTTGAAACTAATTTGACTCTTTACTATCCAACTTGCACCTCATTTCTATCAACAGGTTACTTGAGATTTCCAATAATTAGAATAATTAAATGGCAGTAGGATTTTTAGAGTAGTTAATTTAACTTGTTTTTATGTTGATCAAATGCATTTTGCCCAGTGTCATCGGAAAGATGCCTATAAGCTGAGGCATAAAATCAACTATTTATTGCTGACAAGGAAAGACTGATCTCCTGTACTCAATTTGAATTACAATGAAGGTAGAAAGCTTTCTGTACCTAGAACTTATCCATTTCTGGTTATTTATCAACACAGTAATGAGATTATTAGCAAATTGCTCTTCTTCCTTTCTGTCTTTTTTTTGTTTTCTTACCAACTTGATCCATTTGACTTCTTCCATTTGCTTGAATTGTAAGGAAAATAATGTAATACATGCTAATGAATTCTAAATTTACATAAATCATTTCCCTAAGTGATTTAGAATCCTGAGTTAAATATACCTGAAAATACCCACATGCAAAAATGTCTATTGTATGTGTTGGCATAATTCTAATAATCATGCAATTTATAAGCAAAAAAAGGAAAAGATTAGATGACCTCAATCCACTCAGAAATGAGCATTTTCCCTCATTTTTCACCTTTTTATCAGTCTGTCAATTAGAGAAATTAAGTTTGTTCCCAGCTGGTATTACTTTTAGCAATGCATTAATGTTGGATGAGTAATTAAATTCTTGCAAAAAATTGGTTTGATATTTTACACTAAGAAAAACATACATAAATATGAATTCATTATTATTTATTTATATTCTTCAGTATATTTTATGACAGCTTAATAAATTCCAAGCTCTATTTTAAGGGCTGGAGGTAAGACAGTGAATAAGAAAGAAAGTATATACACTTGCTCTTACAGAACTTAAATATATGAAGGGAGAAGAGATGGGATAAACAACCAAATAATTTAACAAACAAGGTAATTTTGGCTGTATTAAGGGAAAAAAATCACATGATAGAAAGACTTGGGGATGGGTGTTTTGTTTCTGTTTTTAATGGTGTGATTAGAAAAGTGATCTTTGAAGCAGTGATCTTTGAAGCTGTAAAAGCAGGAGGATCCGGCCCTTCAAAGATGTAAGCAACAAGTTCCTGACACAGGAAAGTTAAGTATAAAGGAAAGGAGGAAGGCTCATCTCATCTCAGGAAGACCAAGGGCGGTGCCACTGATTTGGGTGAATAAACAGTAGATACAGGCAAGGGTCATATCACCTCAAACCTTACAGACCATGGTAAGGAGTTTGGACTTCACCTGGGTAGGATGGGAAACCAAGGCAGGCATTAACCAAATGGAAGACATAAACTTCTTAGTTTAAGCTCCATGAGAACAAGGATCTGCTTTGTTTACTGATATTTCCCAAGCCTCTCAAACGTTGTCTGATATGGAATATGTTCTCAATTAATGTTTATGGACTGAAAAAACACATAAAGTTCTGTCTGCCAGTTCTTGGGTAGGGTGAAAGTTGAGACAATATTTTCTAGGTGAATGAATAAATGAATCATCTGATTCTTCCTGCCAGTGATTCTTATTATTAATAGTAATGGTAATCATGATAAGCATCATATAATTTCATTTGCTATTGAAGTCTTGTAGATTCTTGGTTTTGTTTGTAATCTCTAAGATCTCAATTCTAAAAATCTACCAAAGAAAACAAACTCTCATCATGGGAAAGTAGATATAATTCACTAGATTTATTTATATCCACCTAATGATAAAAATATTAATAATTATTTGATCACTGCAGTAAATACTTTGTCAATTCAGAAAAGAAATGCATTATGCAACAGTCAGTTCATTCAAGGTTATTGAATTGATGAAATATATAAGAGCATCCAATTGAGAAGCCTGAGGTAGGTACTTCTTTGTGTGAAGTAGGAATCACAGCATTTTCTATAAAATTGGGTCCAGTGAGGTCAACGATTCTTTGTCCATATCCTGTCTTGGAAAACAAATGAGCTACAGCTGATAGAGTCTATTTCTTGCCAGTTGTTACAACCCACTGCTCTATTCATTGTGAAGATGAATGAAATGAGTGAATTCAGTGAGGTACATCCACATAACCATATATTGACTGTAACAGAGAGTTATTGTTCATTGACTAGGGACATATTCATTCTTAGTCACTGTGTTATTAATAGTGCTTTCTAAGTGTTCAATATTCTATTTCTTGCTTTCTTCACATATCTGTTATGAAAAATGCATTCCTTAGGCAGCTTCTGATGATTGCATAAATGAGTAGTTTATTCAATATTGATTAGGAAGTGGACTCAATATCTTTACCAGTGATAGAATAAGAATGGAACAGCAACTTGTCTTTAACTGTTAAATAACAAAAGCAAAGAGTCAGTAGATAAAATATCTGGGGAACTAGGGGTCCTGGAACTCAGTTAAGGGTAAGTCATTATGTTACCCTGGAAGACTTCCTTTACGCTCTTCGGTCTCAGTTTCTCCATCTATAAAATAAGAGGCCTGAGCTTAATTAACATCAAGGTCTTATTACAATTGGGTTCATTTAGCTTCAGGGATTAGAAACCCATTCAAACTTGCTTTAATTAGTAAAGAGGAATTTATTTGAAGGATGCAAGTTTCTCATGAGGGACTAAAAGTAGGAAGTGAAAACTCACCTATAGCTCCTCTCATCTTCTTTTTCCTCACATATGCTTTCTCTCCTTGTGTATTCCTCCACATTTCTGCTGTGCTTCTATCAAGTATCTCTGGTTCTAGTTCTGTATAATCTTCCAGTTGAAATATCTATAGAGACCACCTAGAATCTTTGTATTCTAAGTACAAATTCCCAGGAAAGAAATAAGCTTTGACTCAGTTCTGACCCAGATGTCTAGCCTTGGTCCAATCAAGTGTGACCTGGTCAATCCATCTAAGGTCCAGGGGCTATGTGGGCTGATACACACAGAGCAGCATAAACCAAGGGAATAACAGGTTCACCACAGTTCTCTTATAGCTCTATGACTATGAATAAACTGCTATTTTTCTTCTTGAATTGTACAAATTTGTACTTTGTGTCAAGGAAAAGTCCTGAAATAACCAAAGTTTCTTAGGCAACAAAGCAGCAAGGATTTGGACTGAAAACACACATGATGGCAGTCTGGTGAGTAGAAATTCTCAGCAGAAATTATTTTTTTCCTTCCACTGCCTGCAAGAGTCAAGAGAAGCATGGTTTCTTGGAAAAGGGAGGCATTCTTTAGGTTCCTAGGTTTTATTCTGGAGTCTTCCTTTGTGTTTCCACTTTGACAAACTCTGGGAGGTATCTCTTGTTCCTCATGCCTCATACAGTTGAGAAAACACAAACTCAGGATATACAGAGAAACTCACAGGCTTAGAGGTGACCGTTCTTCACTTACCTCTGAAAATTACTAGTTTCACTAAGTTTAGGAGCTCTGCAGTTTCCTTACTTGTCTAGTTGTTTCCACCTAGAAGTTTGTTCAGGATCTTCAATCTGTCAAACTAGTAGAAAAAGAAATTTCAGGCCATGGATTTAACCCTAAACTAGAAACCATTTAATGTAATTTTTAAAAGAGCATCTCATATTCCCATAGTAGCTTCATAGGAAGTACATGGCATCATCATTTACTGTAGACACTATGAGCTTGACATTACTTTGGACGTGTCAGATAAAAAGAAGATTTAGTCTTGTAAAGGTTTTCAAAAAATTAGGTCAATTTCTTAATACATGGTGTACTTTCTTGGTTCTCTCCAAGGAGAAGCATAATTATAGAGTAGTGTTGGTTGTTTATTTGCTTATCATGAGAAAATAAAAAAGGAAGCATTTAGATGTGGTAAACATACTGTTTCCATATAATTTATGTCATCAGGCTTGGCATCCCTGTTTGCTTTCATGGCTCCTTCTGCTTGTCTGTTTTAAGCATGACATTGGCTTCTGAAAACATGACTAATGATAGCTATACATGCAATTTTCAGGCTCTAAACTGGCTAGTGTTGACATACTTCATCAGATCTCTTTTTAATATCTGGATTAAAGTCATGAAAATGAAAGAGAAGGCAATGGTGAGAGAAATTTACAGGCTGTAAAATCAGAACTACCAAACGCTAATCAGCTGTATAAGTAATTGGATTTTGAAAAGAACCAAAATGAGAATGTCAAAAGTAGATATTAATTCTGATCAATTTGCCTAATAATTTAGCCCCTCTCTTCCTCTAGAAATGGCATTCCTGCTTATATCTGGAAGATCTTCAGAATGGTAGCATGTGATACAGGCATTTGTAGGTTGCTGCTGTAAATTAGAGCTGCCACTTTGTGGTTTGGGCAAGACCACAGTTTAAATAATTATTTCTGAAGCCCTTACATAATGGTAAACAGTGCAGTGGCTAAACTTGAATGTAGAAAGCCCTAAGCACAGGAGCAACTTTCCACATAACTGAAAACTCAGAATGTTTAAATATGATGTCTTCCTACAGCTTTTGTCAGATTTCCAAACCCCTTATGCTCACAGTGACCTCTAGGAGCCCTTTGGCTCTACTGGCCCGTCTCTCCATCCCAGTCCATGCACATCCAACCTTAGACACGGTCATTCTTTATAAATTCTTCTTCCACTCTGGCATTAGATCTTTCTCTCCTATGTTCCATGATCTTGGAATTTCACCTCTTGAGCTAAACAACTGGATGACTGAAAATCTTCAAAGTGTTTTTTTCTTAAATAATGAGGCTATCGTCCATTAAAACTCTTGCATTATCATTATTAATTTTTACTCTGAATATCAAACCAAAGAATATCATAAAGGGGTTTCACAACACAAAGAAGCCATTAGATTTGCTCACCATAAATTCTATTTTGAATAATCATCAATTCATATTCATCAAATTAAATCTGTACATAAAGTCATAGCATTTCCCTTGAAACTGAAAGGACCTGTTTAATTATGTGCATTTCATTTTATACACAAAATATGATATATTTCATAAAAATTATTAAAATGGTAGAATTTTTGGCACTTGAGAGAACACTCCAATAAAATAGGAAAATCACTGTGCAAGATTCAGACCTCAATGATGCTACATTCTCATGGTTGGGGGCAAGTCTTCATGCATGAATCTGTCAATGGAATAATAAATTTGGGGTTAATATTCACTTTCATTCTTAATTAATTAATCCAGATTTTCTTCCTGTTAAAGATTATTCAGTCTATCTGTTTAATTTTGAAAGATTAAAATTACAGTGAATGATTTCATCTGAAAAACTAAATTTAAAAGAAGGTTGAAAAATATTGAGATTTCTGGTGTCCTATAATTTCTGGATACGGGATAATGTAAACTCGAGTTAGGAAAAGACCCAAAAAATATCTCATACATGTTGCATGTGATTGCTTCCTGCCATGGAATATTAAGCCCAAGCCTTCCACCACTATAATCTTTTCTGATTAAAATTATGAGAAGGCTTACCTTTGGACAAGTGGTAGGTAAAGGGGAATTTTGAATTAAGAAAATTCTCTAGTTATTTAACATTTTAAATACTCATTTTTCTCAACTTTAGCTTACTCCAGAGTTATTCAATCAATAGTCAATTTATTAAGCTCTGAATTAGTGCCAATGTGTGAAAGAAATAATCTAAAACTAGTAACATATTAGAATAGTCAGTAACGTACAACTAAATGGTTTACTTCACATGGTAAGTATTAGAGGAGGTCAGAGAGGAAAAATACCAAAGCTAGAAAGGACAGAAAGGCTTTATTTATGGAGTGAGTATTGTAATTGGCCATAATTTAAGTTGTTTTAAGAGAGAGAAAAGATATTTCAGCTAAGAGAGCTGTTTCTTAACAGAAGTGAATTGGGTATGATTACAACCAGATAGCTTACCAAAATCGAAAGTTGCAAAGCTGGCATTATATTTTGGAGGTCTCCAGTCAAATGTCTTATTTCCTGGTGGCCAAGAGCACAGATTCAAATTTACATACAAATTATAGCACTATCAATTTGTAGTTGTGTGAACTAGTGATTTTCTTAATTTCCCTATCACACAGCTTCCCAGTCTGGAAATTGAAGAAAATCAGTATTTTCCACATGGGAGGCTAAAAAAGAGATAAAGAGACAATCTAAAAACAAATCTAAAAAACAACGAAAATAAAAACAAATCCAAAGCAACAAAAATAAAAACAAACAGAAAATATTTGCACTGTTCTTGGTATGTAGTAAAACTTTTCTTCCACTACTCTTGTTTCAGAAGTTTGCTGATGATCTTAATTATAGGCAGAGGATATATGTTCCTATAGCATATCTATTCTGACATCATAAATTCTACAGTTAAAAATGTATCACCATGGATTATGCCTAGACCACTCTTTAAAATGTGTATAATGGCAAATCACATAATGGAAAATACCATTCCCTTCCTTATATGTTTCAGCAATTCCTGTCTTGATCAAACATGTTCAGCTCCTACCATTCTCCATGGCATCTTTTGCATGGTTAGTGAGTATAAAATGGTTGAACCATGAAATAGCTTTGCTGCTGTTGTTGGGGGACATTCTTGGTAACATTACCCGAGGGTGTGATTGCATCTGTATTTTAGCCACATATACCGCATTTGTGTGTTTTTTGAAAACCACACAGCCATTTCCCACTGTAGATGTCATTTAGCAATATGGTTTTCAATGAGCTCCTGAACTTACTCCTGCCTGGCACCCACAGTCTTCTCCAATTTTATTGGGAATTCCATTCATCCAGTTGCTCAGATGATTAAAACCTGGGATAATTTTTAACTATCCTCCTTTATATGCATCCAAATCTGAACTGTCAAAAAAATCTAGCTGATTGTGCCTCTAATACAGCTACAGTATCTGTTCATTTTTCCCTCATCTCCACTGTAGTCACCATGGTCTTGATCATCATTGTCTCTCATCTGGATTAGTACAATAGCCTCAGAACATATTGCCCTGTTCTTATCCTTGACTTCTGATGGTCTATTCCAATAGCTACAAAAGAGATCCATTTAAACATAAGGCTACATAGATATTCTTTTTAAACTCCACCAATGGCACCTCTTTTCACTCAGTAAAAGCAGAAGAACTTTAAGACCTTATTTGATCTTGTCCAGCATTACAACTTTGATTCCTATTGTAAATCAAAGTTATATATCCCGTGTATGGTTTACTCCATTCCAGCCATGAAGGCTTCCTTACTGTCCTTTAAACATAGTAATCATGTCCACACCTTATAGCAAGTTTTCAAATTTTCTTCTTTACCTGATGGCTCTTTTTATAGATATGCATGTGATATTTTTACCTCCTTTAAGCTAAACTCTCACTCTTTAAGTGAGGCCTAACTTTAAAACCCCTTGCCACTTTATTTAACTCTACAACCTGTGGTCCAAGTCACTTTATCCAACTCAGCATTACTGATATAAAACATGCTGTACTTTTTAAATCTCAATACATTTATTATATACATATTTTATATATATATATATATATAATATGTATATATAATTTATAATTTTGCTGTCTTCTTCTAGAATATTTCCCAGTACATAATAAACACTCAAAAATGTTTTGTGAGTGAATGAAAGAATGAATTGCAGTTATAATTATGTGAAGATTGTTGATGAGTGAAAGTGTAAAATGCTCTTTGAGAATCTAATAGGAAAATCTCACTAACTATATTAAGTCAGGAAAGGCTTACTAAGAAAAACAGTATTTAATCAGAAGTCTGAAGGGAGGTAAGAATTAGCTACATGTGAGGGCCGAGGGTACAAAACAATGAAAACAGAGAACTTGTTTCTTGATCCTAAGGCAGGAAGAAGCATGACCTGTTTGAGGAATTTAAGGAAGGGCATAATGGCTGATGCTAATAGAGAGTAACTGGTGATGCCCCTGAAAATTTAGCTCAGTACTTCCCCAGGGATTCTCCTATTATGAGCAGATGCACCTTTTATTTAGCATTATCAGTTAAAAGGCACTAGGAATCAGCCAACTGTGATGTTCTGGAGGCTTCCAGTTAGTTTTATGTTACTGAACAATTAGATGCATATATCAGGGTCTCTGAGCCTGTATTGCCTACAGGGGTTGTGGAACACGAAAAACTTCTATGAGAGCATTCAGTGAATCATGTGAAATAAGAGAATGACCTGGACAAAGGTAGGGATTATAGGGATAGAGATAAAGGAGTAGATGACAGATATTTGGAAATAGAAACTACAGGATTTAGAAACTGATTGGATTGTGCCAGTTGGTCTCATTTATGGAATGTTGAGTGTTAGAGATTCTATTTCCACAGTGTTTTTCTCAGCTTCACTCATGGATTAGTCTGTTGCTCTGTCCTTCTAAGAAAGATACAGCCTAAATTGTGGGAGATTGTATAACAGGTTTTGGTAAAGCTGGACCCTAGTACTGAATTTACCACTCACAGATGACTTTGATAAAGTTTTTTCTCCTCTATTAGTTTCTGTTTCATTATGAGTGAAATGAAGAAGATAACACCCTCGTGGGATTTTTATGACTATTAATTTAGATGATGTATATTAATTATACAACTTCATGTAAGCCACTTAATAAATGCAGGAGACATACACACTATTGCTGTTATTAAGAATTTACACAGTTTCCTTAACGTTGTCATAAATTTCCAGGATACATGAAGGCCATCTTATTTATTTAAACCTAGCATGATATCAAAACACTGCTTTGCCTATAAGAGGATTAAATTTGTGTGGAGTAGGACTAAATATAAATGAATGAAAACTGGTGATCATGAGCAGAATTATGCAGAAAATCTCAGCTTACTACCATCTACTCTTTTCTTAGTTCACTACTCTTTCTGACCTCAGGGGAGCTTTCCATCAGTGACCAGTAATTTTCTTTCTGGCTGTTTCCTACATATGAATCCTCAGGTATATTTAACACAGCTTTGTCTTCAGAATACCCATGCCAAATCTTTAATAGCTAACAGTGTTCATTTGAAATTTATTGGGCAGATAATTTAAGTAAATAGGCTTTAAGTAAGGTGCCTAACTTATGTTGGATATTTTGGAGAATGAGCTTTCTGTAATTGGTCTCAAATGAAATGTGGAGGTAGCAATCTCTCTCCTACTCCTAAGGATCCCTTATATTAGCTGACACCTCATTTAATATAAACTCAGATATGAGTATTGGAATGAATTTCAAAAGGTTGAGTTCCCTGCTTTCAGGAATATAGGATAAATTGTCCTCCTTTTTTAAAATTTTAAATAACTTGAGTCCCAACAATATTGAGTAACCTGCCCATAGTAAGACAGGTGGTAAGGGACTGGATGATTTGTACCATGTCTTCTGCCTTCTGTTTACTGTACAACATAGAGCTCTGTACCTGATGCTGAGGGCAAATAAACCCAAGAATGGACCTCTCTCTAGTATTAGGAAAATGTGTCAATGGTACTCAGAGCCAATCTAATAATGAAAGTTACTAAGCAGAGAGACTTGCCCATATCAATATGGATCTCTCTGAATAAGAAGCCTGACATGGATTTCTCACAGGTACCAATGCAGTCTCAAAAGCCATTTGGCTTTTTTTTTCTTTTTAATGTCTGACCGTAAAACTTTTAAATATAAAGCTTCAGCATGAAGACCCTGACATAACCTTAACTACTGTAAAACTAGCAGGCAAACCTATAATAATTTCAGCTTTATAATATAATCTGAAATTGAATTACTCTCATTTCATGGCAAAGTCAATATTGCTAATGGATTAGAAACATGGATGATAAAAGTGTTTTGAGTTCATATTTGAAGAATCACGTGGAAAATAATGTCTCTTGTGGTATATGGCACTTGAAACTTGGCTCTGATCTGAAAAGAAGCTTCATGGTGTGGACCACTTTAGTGAGTAAATGCTTCAAGGTCAAGATGAAGGAGGTTCAAAGTGTGTTTGATAAAGCAGTTGCAAATCTTTTCCAGCATTCCCCATTCTGTCACTAAACTACCATTGGAACACCGGGGATCAACTGTGAAAGGCCTAATCTACCAAAGTGACAGACATGGCAAGAGGCTATCCATGAAATAGAAATTCTGTGATTTCTGCAAGCATATTCTAGGAATCTGTCAGTTAGACAATGAATTGAGAATCCTGGATAAGAGATTCATATAAATCACTTTCCAGCTCTGTAAACTTGGGCAAATCATCCTAACTCTGGGTTTACTTTATCTACTAAATAAGGGGAAGGTCTACAAGAAAGTGACTACTTTATGTCTCATTGATTCTACACTATCCAATAGAGAGACCTTGTTCATCTCATTTTAAATGTTTCAAATGGCAGATGTTAATTATTAGCTTATTGAGTATTAGCTATATTCAATATATTAAAGCTATATTAAAGCTTAAATACTGAATATAGCCTCTGTTCCAAAGATAAAAGTTCTACAGTTTCACCTGTCAAAACCATGAATACATTAAAGATTAAAACTGAATTTCTGAGACATTACAGGTTCCCTATATCTGCAATTAACTAGGGATTAGTGTTAAATATTTTGTATAGGAAACCAGTTCTAGCTATATCATCTATATCATCTAAATCTATCTTTTAAAAGCATAGTTCAAACCTTCTATCTGACACATCTAATTTTTAATAATTTCACATTGATCAAAATAATCTCAGACTATAAATAAGCCATCCATAGAATCTATAGTTAGTGGTAAGAGCCTTGTATTAGGATTAAGAACAATCTTAATTTCAATTCTTAGTTCTAAGTATCTTCTGTGTCACACTTCATCTCTCGATATAAATGTGTTCCATCTTTCAAAACTTGTAAAAATGTCACCTGCCAGAATGTATTAATCTTGCCCAAAATGTATAACTTGAATATAATCATGATGAAATAGTCCTAGTCACACACACGAACACACAAGGATGTGCACATACACACAATTCTGTACTCTTAAAAAATGACAATCTATTAAAGACCAAAAAATTTTTGAGAATTGTTCCAAATTAAAAGAGACTATAAAGACATATAAACTGAATGAAATGCATGTTCCTTGATTGGGTCCTTGATTTAATCCTGTTCTATTAAAGGCAGAATGGGAACAATTTGTGAAGGTTGAAAACTGACTATATATTAGATAATACTATTATATTAAAGCTAAATTTTATGCATTTAATATCTGTACTCTGTTCATGAAGGAGTATGTCCTGTTTTTAGTAGATATGGGCTCAAGTACTTAAGTTGAAGAGTTATGATGGCTACAACTTACTCTCAAAAGTTCAGCAAAATGGGGCTTCTCTGGTGGCACAGTGGTTGAGAGTCCGTCTGCCGATGCAGGGGACACGGCTTTGTGCCCCGGTCCGGGAAGATCCCACATGCCGCGGAGCGGCTGGGCCTGTGAGCCATGGCCGCTGAGCCTGCGCGTCTGGAGCCTGTGCTCCGCAACGGGAGAGGCCACAACAGTGAGAGGCCCGCGTACCGCAAAAAAAAAAAAAAAAAAAAAAGTTCAGCAAAATGAAAAGAACAGTAAGAAGAAAAGGAATATGTCAAAATATTAACAAATGGTGAACCTAGGTGAAATATTTTCAGGAGATCATTATACTGTTTTGAAAAATGTTTGCAGATAGGAGATATTTTTCTAAATAAAATATTTTAAAACACCCAGTTTACAACTGTTTTTTTTCTTAAATCTCTCGCATTAGAATAAGAATGTTTCTTTCTTTAAAAGCCATGGCCTTTTTAATGTATAGCAGCTTCACATTTGAACTTACATAAAATATATTTGTGTTTAGGTTATGTGCTCACTAGTAGAATGTAAAGGCCTTAAGAGCAAAGCCAGTACTTTAATCATTGTTGTGAGCTTTTCGGTATCAGATGGAGTATTTGCATATAACATGTACTCAACTCAATAATAAATTGGTCAAATACTTCATGCATTTCAAATATATTGGAGTGTACTATATATTAGACACAGGCATAGATTGGGGGATTACATCAACGCCCTGCATGCACTTTCCAAAGATTTCCATAGCACTCTAAAAGTGTTTCAAACATCTTCCACCCGTATTTTTATTATCTCCAAGTTTGTTATACCTCTCTCCCCATCACTTACTATACCTCAACTACATGTGTCATATATCTATTTATGAACAAGTACATTCCTGAACACATTATTTTCCCAGACCTTTAAGTAGTTTGAAGAAGAGCCCAGACAGCACATCCAGATATACCTGAGTGTCAGAAAGAGGGTGGGCATTGATCAGAGAATTCATTCTAGGGAAGCCAGTACCAAAAGTTGTCCTTCAAAAACAGTGGGAGAGGGTATGCACAAAATCAAGGGCATGTTGTTTTCAGGGACTTAAACTAGTCAAATGTGGCATAAACATACACAGCAAGCATGGAAACAAGAGAGCGGACATGGCTGAGATAAACACATATCAGTTCAGGAAGAATGTTAAATATCATGCTAAAGGATTTTTATTTTGTCTTGAATGTTATGAGGATAGTTCAAAAGAATTTAAACAGGGGAATGATACAATGAGAATTGTACTTTAAGACAAACATTCTGAATGACAGGGTAAAAATAAAATAAAGGAAGCAACAAAAATCAAGACAGGGTTATCATTTACAAGGTTGTATTTTTAATACAGTTGAGAAATTAAGGGTAGCCAGCCAGTGGCCATGAGGATAACAAGGAGTGGGGAGCAGGCAATAGAATTCAAAGATATCAAAGTAATGAATTCAAAAGAATTTATTGATTTATTGGAAAAATAAAGTGCAAGGCAAAGCAAATATAAACATAATTCCTAATTATTCTGGTTTGAGGAAATAAGGTCAGTGCTGTGCCATTTATTGAGAGAAATAATAAAGAGGAAGAAGGCTCTGCTTCTCTTGGTTTAAAATGACTAGTTATTTTGAACAAATCCACCTGCTGAGAACAAATGGAATATCTAATATTTAAAGGTATCACAAAGTGATCAAGAAAACTAGGATTTGCAGTGTTAAGACCAGAAACAGTAGAAAATTCCGAGGAATGAGACTAATTGCTTGGTGTTGATTTGCTCTAGATTTACTGGAAAGCAGTGGCTGAACTATGAAGATGAGGGAAGAAAAGCTAGAGCTGAGAATCACAGAAATGAAGCTGTACTCTCAGTGGACTTATGGATGTTGATGAATAAGAAATGAATTCAGTACCTACCAGAGGAGTTCTCTGATGAAAACCTCAGGCATTCATCAAATACTCCAAAGAGCTGCAGCCTAGGAATAAATATGAACTGAAAACAGACCACACAAGGCCTAAATCTCAATTTTGAATTATTTCAACCTTAATTATGTAAAGGAGATTCATCTTTAATCAAGGAGAAAAAAATTATACCATCCTCTCCATCATCCATAGCCTTCACTAATCTCTACATTTTTCTGTAATATTCACCAATCATTTAATAGTAACCAAGATTAAGAATGGATAAGAACAGACCAAATAAGAATGAAAGGATAGAAGACACACAAGTAATTGATATCAACTTTTTAAAAAGCTGAGTGAAATATTAAAGGAAGGAAAGAATGCAAAATTATTGGAAAGAGCTGGATATGACACAAATCACTGAAAAATTCTAGTACTACAAGAAAACTAAGTGACAGAAATGAACTCAATAGATGTTTCACAGCAGCTTAAAAATAAAGAGAATTAGCAGATTGAATGACATGGAAAAAATGCTGACTAAGGTACGACAATAAAAAAAATGGAAAATACAGAAGAGAATAAAAATATAGATATATATGTACATTCCATATATATATATATATATATATATATGGAATCCCAGAAGAATAAGAGATTGAGCACTAGTTACATAATGCAATAAATAATGAAAGAGAATATCCCCAAAGAGAAAAATACATCACGTCACAGATCCAAGCAGTGTAACGTATTTAAACATAATAAATATAAAGAAAACCACAAAATCTTAAAGGTAGCTGAAATAAGGAAAAATATAAACTTCAAAAGAGCACAAAGATTCACTGCTAAATTTTCAACACAAATACGGAAACCAGAAAATTTGTTATTCTGAAAAAAAGCATTTTAATATGAGGATTACATAGAAAAGTTTTTCAGATAAACAATCCTATGAAATTTTAAAGATGAGGTGTACACATACATGCACACACACACACACACATGCACACACATACCTACCTAAAATGTATTTCAAGCAGGAGGAATATGACTCCTGAGAGTAAAATTAAAATCACAGGGTGGAAATAAGAGTGGAGAAATATATATGGATATGGGTATACCTAATATGATATTCATAGTATAAAACAAAATAATTAATTATTATAGGGTACTAAACATATAGAGAATCAAGATGTATGGTGATAATGGAGCATAGAGCAAAAGGGAAATAAACAATTTAAAATTTTCTCAGAATTTATATTCTTGAAAAGTGGATAAAAAACTGATTTATGTTAACCTTGAATAAAGAATATATTGTGTATAGCTAGGGCAAAAGTTTCAAGAAAATAAATGAGGGAGGACTTTCAAGATGGTGGAGGAGCAAGATGCAGAGATCACAGTCCTCCCCACAAAAACATCAAAAATACATCTACATGTGGAACAACTCCTACAGAACGCCTACTGAATGCTGGCAGAAGACCTCAGACATCCCAAAATGAAAGAACATCCCCACATACCTGAGTAGGACAAAAGAAAAAAAAAAGAAAAGAGAGAGAGAGACAAAAGAATAGGGACAGGACCTGCACCTCTGGGAGGGAGCTGTGAAGGAGGAAAGGTTTCCACACACTAGGAAGCCCCTTCACTGCTGGAAATGGGGGTGTGGTGGGGGGAAGCTTAAGAGCCATGGAGGAGAGCTCAGCAACAAGGGTGCAAAGGGCAAAGTGGAGAGAATCTCGCACAGAGGATCAGTGCCCACCAGCACTCACCAGCATAAGAGGCTTGTCTGCTTACCTGCCAGGGTTGGTGGGGGCTGGGAGCTGAGACTTGGGTTTCAAAGGTCAGATCCCAGGGAAAGGAATGGGGTTGGCTACGTGAACACAGCCTGAAGAGGGCAAGTGTGCCACAGCTAACTTAGAGGGAGTTTAGGAAAAGGTCTGGAACTGCCTAAGAGTCAAGAGACAATTGTTTCATAATATTCGAGGAGAGGAGATTCAGAACACCCCCTAAACGAGCTTCAGAGGTAGAGTTAAGCCATGGCTATCAGCATGGACACCAGAGATGGGCATGAAACACTAAGGTTGCTGCTGCAGCCAGCAAGAATCATGTGTGCAAGCACAGGTCACTATCCACACCTCCCTCCTGGGAGCCTTGCAGCGCCCCACTGCCAGGGTCCGTTGATACATGGACAACTTCCCAGGAGAACACACGGCATGCTTCAGGCTGTTGCAGTGTCATCCTGGCCTCTGCCGCCAAAGGCACACACCACATTCGGTACCACTCCCTCCCCCCGGCCAGAGTGAGCCAGAGCCACCTGATCAGCTGCTTCTTTAACCCCCTCTATTCTGGGTGAAGGAAAGATGCCAGAGGGCAACATACATTTACAGGTGGAGCAAAATCCAAAGCTGAACCCCAGGAGCTGTGCAAACAAAGAAGAGAAAGGGAAATATTTCCGAGCAGCCTCTGAAGCAGCGGATTTAATCTCCACAGTCAACCTGATGGACCCTGCATCTGTGGAATACATGAATAGACAACGATTCATGCCAAAATTGAGGCAGTGAACTATGGGAGCAACTGTAGACTTGGGGTTTGTGGTATGCGACAGACTAGTTACTGATTTTTATGTTTACCTAAGTAGAATTTTTGTGCTTGTTATCATTGGTGGATTTGTTTATTGGATGGTTGCTCTCTTCATTTTTGTATTATTTTTATTTTAATAATATTTGAAAAAATATATACTAATTATTTTATTTTATGTTTCTTTCTCCTTTCTCTTCTGAGCCATGTGGCTCACAGGATCTTGGTGCTGTGGTCAAGTGTCAGGTCTGAGCCTCTGAAGTGGGAGAGCCGAGTACAAGACATTGGACCACCAGAGACCTCCTGGCCCCACATAATATCAATCAGCAAGAGATCTCCCAGAGATCACTGTCTCAACACTAAGACTCAGCTCCAATCAACGACCAGCAGTTCCAGTGCTGGACTCCCCATGCTAAATAACTACCAAGACAGGAACACAACTCCACCCATTAGCAGAGAGGCTGCCTAAAATCATACTAAGTTAACAGACACCCCAAAACACACCACTGGATGTGGTCTTGCCCACTAGAAAGAGAGGATCCAGCCTCATCCACCAGAACACAGTCACCATTCCCCTCCACCAGGAAGCCTACACAACACACTGAACCAACCTAACCCACTGTGAGCAGACACCAAAAACAACAGGAACTGTGAATGTGCAGGCTGAAAAAAGGAGACACCAAACACAGTAAGTTAAGCAAAATGAGAAGACAGAGAAATAAACAGCAGATGAAGGAGCAAAGTAAAAACCCACCATATCAAACAAATGAACAGGAAATAGGCAGTCTACCTGAAAAAAAATTCAGAGTAATGATAGTAAAGATGACACAAATCTTAGAAACAGAATGGAGAAAATACAAGAAACATTTAACAAGGACCTAGAAGAATTAAACAGCAAACTAACAATGATGTACAACACAATAAATGAAATTGAACATTCTCTAGAGTGAATCAATAGCAGAATAGCTGATGCAGAAGAACAGATAAGTAACCTGGAAGATAAAATAGTGGAAATAGCTATCACAGAGCAGAATAAAGAAAAAAGAATGAAAAAAATTGAGGACAGTCTCAGAGACACTTGGGACAACATTAAACACACCATCATTCGAATTATATGGGTCCAAGAAGAGGAAGAGAAAAAGAAACGGCCTGAGAAAATATTTCAAGAGATTATAGTCAAAAACTTCCCTAATAAGGGAAAGGAAATAGTCAATCAAGTCCAGGAAGCACAGAGAGTCCCATACAGGATAAATCCAAGGAGAAAGACACATATTAATTAAACTATCAAAAATTAAATACAAAGAAAAAATATGAAAAGCAGCAGTGGAAAAGCAACTAAAAACATACAAGGGAATCCCCATAAGGTTAAGGACTGATATTTTAGCAGAAACCCTACATGCCAGAAGGGAGTGGCAGGACATATTCACAGTGATGAAAGAGAAAACCCTACAATCAAGATTACTCTACACAGTAAGGATCTCATTCAGATTCAAGGGAGAAATAAAAAACTTTAAAAAAAGCAAAAGCTAAGAGAATTCAGCACCACAAAACCAGCTTTACAACAAATGCTATATGAACTTCTCTAGGCAGGAAACACAAGAGAAATAAAGACCTACAATAACAAACCCAAAACTGTTAAGAAAATAGTAATAGGAACACAAATATTGAAAATTACCTTAAGTGTAAATGGATTAAATGCTTCAACCAAAAGGCATAGACTGGCTGAAGGGATACATAAACAAGACCCATATAAGTGCTGTCTACAAGAGACCCACTTCAGACCTAGGGACACATATAGACTGAATGTGATGGGATAGCAAAAGTTATTCCATGCAAAATGAAATTGAAAGAAAGCTGGAGTAGCAATTCTCATATCAGAAAAAATGACTTTAAAATAAAGACTATTATGAGAGACAAAGAAGGACACTATATAATGATTAAGGGATCAATCTAAGAAGAAGATATAACAGTTGTAAATATTTATGTACCCAACATAGAAGCACCTCAATACATAGGGCAAATACTATCAGCCATGAAGGGGGAAATTGACAGTAACACAATCATAGTAGGGGACATTAACACCCCACTTTCACCAATGGACAGATCAGCCAAAATGGAAATAAATAAGGAAACACAAGCTTTAAATGATACATTAAATGATATGGACTTAATTGATATTTATAGGACATTCCATCCAAAAACAACAGAATACACATTCTTCTCAAGTGCTCATGGAACACTCTCCAGGATAGATCATATCTTGGGTCACAAATCAAGCCTCAATAAATTTAACGCTATGAGACTAGATATCAATTACAGGAAAAATCTGTAAAAACACATGGAAGCTAAACAATACACTACTTAATAACCAAGAGATCACTAAAGAAATCAAAGAAGAAATCAAAAATTACCTGGAAACAAATGACAATGAAAACAAGATGACCCAAAACCTATGGGATGCCGCAAAAGCAGTTCTAAGAGGGAAGTTTATAGCAATGCTATCCTATCTCAAGAAACAAGAAACATCTCAAATAAACAACATAACCTTACACCTAAAGCAATTAGAGAAAGGAGGAAAAAAAAAAACACCAAAGTTAACAGAAGGAAAGAAATCATAAAAATCAGTTCAGAAGTAAATGAAAAAGAAATGAAGAAACCAATAGCAAATATCAATACAAGTAAAAGCTGGTTCTTTGAGAAGATAAACAAAATTGATAAACAACTAGCCAGACTAATCAAGGAAAAAAAGGAGAAGACTCAAATCATTAGAATTAGAAATGAAAAAGGAGAAGGAACAACTGACACTGCAGAAATACAAAGGATCATGAGAGATTAGTACAAACAACTATATGCCAAAAAAAGTGGACAACCTGGAAGACCTGAAAAAATACTTAGAAATACACAACCATCCGAGACTGAACCAGGAAGAAATAGAAAATATACACAGACCAATCACAAGCACAGAAATTGAAATTGTGATTACAATTTTTCCAAAAAACAAAAGCCCAGGACCAGATTGATTCACAGGTGACTTCTATCAAACATTTAGAGAAGAGCTAACACCTATCATTCTCAAAATTTTCCAAAATATAGCAGAATGAGGAACACTGCCAAACTTATTCTATGAGGTCACCGTCACCCTGATAACAAAACCACACAAAGATGTCACACACACACAAAAAAAAAACCAGGTCAATATCACTTATGAACATAGATGCAAAAATCCTCAACAAAATGCCAGCAAACAGAATCCACAGCACATTAAAAGTATCATACACCATAATCAAGTGAGGATTATCTCAGGACTGCAAGGATTCTTCAATATACACAACTCAATCAACGTGACAAACCATATTCACCAACTGAAGGAGAAAAAACGTATGATCATCTCAATAGATGCAGAAAAAGATTTCGACTAAATTCAACAGACATTTCTGTTAAAAACTCTCCAGAGTGTAGGCATAGAGGGAACTTACCTCAACATAATAAAGGCCATATATGACAAAACCACGGCCAACATCATTCTCAATAGTGAAAAACTGAAACCATTTACACTAAGATCAGGAACAAGACCAGGTTGCCCACTCTAACCACTATTATTAAACATAGATTTGGAAGTTTTAGCCACAGCAATCAGAGAAGAAAAATAATATAAGGAATCCAAAGCAGAAAAGAAGAAGTAAAGCTTCAGCTGTTCGCATATGACATGATACTATACATAGAGAATCTTAAAGATGCTACCAGAAAACTACTAGAGCTAATCAATGAATTTGGTAAAGTAGCAGGATAAAAAATTAATGCACAGAAATCTCTTGCTTTCCTATACACTAATGATGAAAAATCTGAGAGACAAATTCAGGAAACACTACCATTTACCACTGAAACAAAAAGAATAAGATACCTAGGAATAAACCTACCTAAGGAGACAAAAGACCTGTATACAGAAAACTATAAGACACTGATGAAGGAAGTTAAATATGATACAAACAGATCTAGAATTATACCATGTTCTTTGATTGGAAGAATAAACACTGTGAAAATGACTATACTATACAAAGCAATCTACAGATTCATTGCAATCCCTATCAAACTACCAATGACATTTTTCACAGAACTAGAACAAAAAATTTCACAATTTGTATGGAAACACAAAAGGCCCCAAATAGCCAAAGCAATCTTGAGAAAGATAAATGGAACTGGAGGAATCAGGCACCTGACTTCAGACTATATTACAAAGCTACAGTAATCAAGAGAGTATGTTACTGGCACAAAAACAGAAATATAAATCAATGGAACAGGATAGAAAGCCCAGAGATAAAACCATGCACATACGGTCTCCTTATCTTTGATAAAGATAGGCAAGAATATACAATGTAGAAAGGACACCATCTTCAAAAAGTGGTGCTGGGAAAACTGGGCAGCTACATGTAAAAGAATGATATTAGAACACTCCCTAACATCATACACAATAATAAACTCAAAATGGGTTAAAGACCTAAATGTAAGGCCCGATGATATAAATCTCTTAGAGGAACACATAGGCAGAACATAGGCAGAACACTCTATGACATAAATCACAGCACCTAGAGCACCTGACCCACCTCCTAGAGAAATGGAAATCAAAACTAAATAAACAAATGGGACCCAATGAAACTTAAAAGCTTTTGCACAACAAAGGAAATCATAAACAAGATGAAAAGACAACCCTCAGAATGACAGAAAATATTTGCAAACAAAGCAACTGACAAGGGATTAATCTTCAAAATATACAAGCAGCTCATGCAGCTCAATATGAAAAAACAAACAACCCAATCAAAAATGGGCAGAAGACCTAAATAGACGTTTCTCCACAGAAGACATACAGATTACCTACAAACACATGAAAGGATGCTGAACATCACTAATCATCAGAGAAATGCAAATCAAAACCACAATGAAGTATCACCTCCCACCATTCGGAATGGCCATCATCAAAAATCTACAAACAATAAATGCTGGAGAGGGTGTGGAGAAAAGGGAACCCGCTTGCACTGTTGGTGGGAATGTAAATTGATACAGCCAGTATGGAGAACTGTATGGAGGTTCCTTAAAAAACTAAAAATAGAACTACCATATGAACCAGCAATCCCACCCCTGGGCATATACCCTGAGAAAACCATAATTCAAACAGAGTCATGTAGGGCTTCTCTGGTGGCTCAGTGGTTGAGAATCTGCGTCCAATGTAGGGTACGCGGGTTCGAGCCTTGGTCTGGGAGGATCCCATATGCCGTGGAGCAGCTAGGCCCATAAGCCACAACTACTGAGCCTGCGTGTCTGGAGTCTGTGCTCCGCAACAGGAGAGGCCATGACTGTGAGCGGCCCGTGCAGCGTGATGAAGAGTGGTTCCTGCTCACCACAACTAGAGAAAGCCCTCACACAGAAATGAAGACCCAACACAGCCAAAAATAAATAAATAAATGAATTAATTTAAAAAAAAAGAAAAGAAGAGGGGCAGCACTTTTGACAGGTGTGGCATCTTAAAAAAAAAGAAAAAAATAGAGTCATGTATCACAATGTTCATTGCAGCTTTATTTACAATAGCTAGTACATGGAAGCAACCTAAGTGTCCATCAACAGATAAATGGATAAGGAAGTTGTGACACGTATATATAATGGAATATCACTCTGCCATAAAAAGAAATAAAATTGAATTATTTGTAGAGAAGTAGATGGACACAGAGTCTGTCATAGAGAGTGAAGTAAGTCAGAAAGAGAAAAACAAATACCGTATGCTTACACATATATATGGAATCTGAAAAAAAAAAAAAAGAAAAGGTTCTGAACAACCTAGGACAGTACAGGAATAAAGACGCTGATGAAGAGAATGGACTTGAGGACACAGGGAGGGTGAAGGGTAAGCTGGTACAAAGTGAGAGAGTGGCACTGACATATATACACTACCAAATGTAAAATAGATAACTATTTAATGGAAAGCAGCCTCATAGCACAGGGAAATCAACTCAATGCTTTGTGACCACTTAGAAGGGTGGGATAGGGAGGGTGAGAGGGAGATACAAGAGGGAGGGGATATGGGGATATATGTGTACATATAGCTGATTCACTTTGTTATATAGCAGAAACTAACACAGCATTGTAAAGCAATTATATTCCAATAGTGATATTTAAAAAAAGAAAAGAAATGAGGATGTATAAATAATAAAATAATTGAGAGAGAAAATGGAACAACACATTAATAATTAATATACAAAAGACAAGTTAAGAAAAGAGAAATTTGTGAATTAGAACATGAGACAAATACAAAAACAATATTAGTAATAGATTTAATAGATTATCAAGTAAGAGATTAGTAGTAAGATATTAGATTTAAACCTGAATATATTGGGATTTAGATTAAAGGCAAATTAACTGATTTCAACTATAAACGTGGTCTTCTTAAAGCAGCACCACCTTAAGTAGATAACTAGCTAAATACATAGATAAATCATAGAGGAATCTATCAATACAACTACAGTGATTGATACATGTTATCCCTTTTTATCCTATTGCCAAGCCCTGTGATGATTAAATTAACATGTTTAGCATTTTAAAACACTTTTAATTTAACTAATAGTTAGATATTTAGTGGCTATTAGTGTCACCATAACTCTGATACTACAAGGACCTCAACTTATGCCAACTATTATGCCAATATCATACCAGCATTCTATTCAGAGTTTGTGAAGCCAGTTAACTGTATTGTGTATCACATTCTGTCATCCTTGTTTTTGCTCAAATTCAAGTTTTAGAGTTATGTCTTCTCTGGACACTCAATCCTAGACTTCTCTGAATTTCCTTTCCCCATGTCCCAAGTGTCTGCTGCTCCACTTGCTGTCTGGACCTCTATTGTACAACATGTAAATTTCCATAGATCTTCAAACTGTTTATAAATTGTTCCTTTATCTTTCAACAGAAATCATTTTAATAAAATACTGTCCATTCCTCTGGTATCACTGGATCAGAACACTAGTCAGCATGTTTATTACTTTCAAAATGCTAGAAATATGTATATACTGGAAGTTAATTTTTCGATTCAACTATAAGACTGACTATGACTACTCATCATTTCATCATTACCATCTATCAGCCTTCTGTTCTCCCCCATATATTTGTTGAATATATTGACAACAAACTCACAATTTTGTAAAATATCTAGTTCCATCCTGATCCTGAAATGGTTTCAATACTTTTAGATGTGAACTATCCAAAATTCTAGTCTCTCAGTTCTTTAACATGTGGGATATTTTTTGACTATTCTATAAAATACCTTCGATTTGTTATCATCTGGAATCACTGTGCTTCTGTAATATCTAATTACTATATCACATTCTGACTGTAATCTTTCAAGCACATGGTCTCTTATTCTTTGCTTCCCATAATAACACATTTTCTGACTGTATCCTTCTATTTTCTTATTTCCTTTATCCTATCTCACTAATTGCTTTACTTACAGTGTCTAACTCCCTTCCTTTCTTTGCTTTCAGTCCAGCAACTCCTCTTTTCTTAATATCTTTCATTATTACACATAGAACTCTTAGTCCATAATTTTAAATTCACATTTACAAGCAACTTCAATCTCCTTGCGCCCTTAAAATTCCATCGCCCTCCTCCCCTTGGACCAATATAAATATTTGCCTTATTCTATTTTTTATTTGGGTAACTAAAAAAAAAAAATCATCCAATCATACCCTCTACCCCAACTCCCAAATATCTTCAGGGAGCTTTTGCCTGTTTTTTTTTTTTTTTAACCACAGGGAAAGTAATGCAATTCAATAAGGACTTTCTAAACTACTTACCCTTTGTATAAACTTAACTGTAGCTATATCTATCTCCATTTCTTCTTTATGTAGTATAACAGTTTTTCCATTCTGTCTAAATTTATCCCTTTTCACGATACTCTGGATTCCATAATACTGTGCCTCTTTAGAGACAATATTCCATCATCATCCTCTATCCCGTTATTCAAATTTTTCCACTTTTCTCTGTCTCTTTGGTACAGTATAATGAGACCTCTTTACATACCATTACACCACTGAAACCGTGCTCAAAAACTTCACTAAAGACTACTTTGTGGCTAAATTTTAAAATATAATTTTATTCCATGTATCTGCAGCATTGGACAATTGTCACACTTTAGGTTCCTTGGGAAATAGACTCTGAGATGTAAATTAACTTGCAGAGGTTCTTGGGGATCTGTTGGGAGAAGGAAGCAGGGTTGGGCAGAAGGAAAAGTTGAGCTGGTCTAAGCCAGCCCTATGGGGAGTTCTGAAGCAGAGATGACTCTTCAGTCTTGTCCTGAGTTAGGGCATGAGGACTGGAGCTTTACACTGATCAGTTAATGTATGCAGATGTTTGGAAGGAGATGTGAACTTGGTTGAGACAGTTCTCTTTAACTAGGGAAATCCTTGTAGAGGATTAAATCTCAAGGCTGTCTGCCTATAGCACTGCCAGCTACTAGAGAAGAAAGTCCTTCACTTTTGAAGGGGATCTAAGTAGTACCTCACAGCATCCAACAGAGCAATGTTTACCTATCCCAGCTTCTTCAGAAATTTCTCTTTCCATATGTTCTACAAGTACATTACAAGACTTGTCAACAAGAGTTAATCATTGAGGTGCATGTATCTTTTCGAACTATGGTTTTCTCAGGATATATGCCCAGGAGTGGACATGGAAGCAATCTAAGTGTCCATCAACAGATGAACAGAGAAAGATCTGGTATATATATATATATATACAGTATATATATACAATGGAATACCTAGCCAATAAAAAAGAATGAAATACTGCCATTTGCAGCAACATGGATGGACCTAGAGATTACCATAGTAAGTGAAGTAAGGCAGACAGAGAAAACAAATATCATATGCTATCACTTATATGTGGAATCTAAAAAAATGATACAAATGAACTTACTTACAAAACAGAAACAGACTCACAGACATAGAAAACAAACTTATGGTTACCAAAGGGGAAATGTGCGGGGGAGGGATAAATTAGGAATTTGGGCATAACATAAACACAATGCTATATATAAAGTAGATAAACAACAAGGACCTACTGTATAACACAGGGAAGTATATTCAATATTCTGTAATAACCTAAATTGGAAAAGGATTTGAAAAAGAATGGATACATGTATATGTCTAACTGAATCACTTTGCTGTGCATCTGAACCTAAAACAGCATTGTAAATCAACTATACTTCAATTTTTTAAAAAAAGTTAATCATTGAAAATTGATGTTAAGACATTACTCTCAACTGGCTGAATTTTGTGCTTGACTACTCATCTTGCCTTCTCATGATTTTAGGAGATACACAGCAGATACTTCCAAACAAAATACTCTTTTTTACTTGCATTCCAAGGTTTTGTTCTGGCCATGCTTCCTAATCATAAATTGTTTACCATTTTATCAGTTCTAATGGAACTTCATCTTGATAACTCTAAAAATCTTAATCTTGATACCAGTATATTTCCCTGAGCCACAAGGATATATATCTAATTATTTACTGGGCTTCTTTAGGAATGGCATTTCAACTTCAGCATTTTTAAAACTGAACTCATCATCTTTCACCTGAAAAATGCATATTTCTCTATATCCTCTTTGAACATAAAATTTAGATACTAAATTCATTGAGAGAAAAGTACACAAATAATGACTGTGGAGATAAATTATCTTTAAGTAAACAACCCATTAAGTGCCACCTATGTCAAGAAATAAAGTATTATCCGGACAATAAAGATCTTTTTCATGCCCCCTTCTTTTTCTCCAAAGATTAGCATTATCATGATTTCTGGCTTTTTTTTTTTTTTCCGTTCCTTGTGATGCCTTGTTTTTCTTTTTCCATCTTTATTAAGAGTTAATTGGCACATAAGATTGTGTAAGTTTAAGGTGTACAATGTGTTAATTTGTTATACATATGTATCATGAAATGATCACTACAATAAATTTAGTTAACACATACATCACCTCATATACTTACTGCTTGGGTTTTTTATGGTGAGGAATATTGAAAATCTACTCTTAACAACTTTCAGTTATATAATACAGTTTTGCTAACTATAGTCATCACACTGTATATGCCCAGAACTTATTCTTTTTATAACTGGAATTTGTACCCTTAGACAAACATCTCCTTTTATTTCTGTCACCTCTCAGCCCCTGGCAGCCATCATTCTTCTCTCTGTTTCTATGAGTTCAGTTTTTTTGTTTTTGTTTTTTTCTTAGATTCTACATACAAGTGAGATCACAGAGGATTTTTCTTTCTCTGTCTGACATTTCACTTAGCATAATGTCTTCAAGGTCTCCCCATGTTGTTGCAATGACAGGGTTTCCTTCTTTTTTATGGCTAAATAATATTTGATTATATGTATATCACATTTTCTTTATCCATTCATCTATTGATGGACTTAGGTTTTTTTTTCTTTAACTTTATTTATGCCAGCAAAAATTAACCCTAATAAACAAAATTAACATATGATCCCCTTGTCTGATGACGCTTTCTTCTCTATTTAGTGAAAATGAATGAATGTTAACTCATGTTTTAAAGTTTGTTGTTTGCATGGAGGAATATTAAAAAATTCCTGGCTAGAGAGTTTGCTCAACACAATATGTAATGGTAGGTATTAATGCCAAACCCATAGCATTCTTAAAGAATCATGTTAAAAATATTTCCTTACTTGTATCTTTTGATATTTACTCCCTCAGTGTAAAGAAGTATCCCATGCAGGTGAGATCATTAGTCACTTCCCACGTTCCTCTTTTAAATTTCCTCCTCATCATTTTGATATTAACATAAAAAGACATCAATTCATTATTCTTTCAACAAATACTTTTGAGACTCCTACTGCATAAAGGGAACTTGATAAGGCATCATGTCTATAAAGAAAACATTACTGTTCTTGTAAAGTTCAGACTAGCAGTAGTGAAGAAGTAGAATATATTCTCATAAAAGTGATTTAATTGATTTAATTAAATTGAAAAGTTCAATAGACCTGAATATGTGATAACAATATCAAGATTACCTGGACAGCACTAAAAATGCCAGTACCAGTCACTAATTTATTTTCAATATATATCTGTTGAATTGAACATCATGTTTTGCATTTTGTATAGTGCTTTTTACCATAAAAGGTGATAGGAGAAAGATAAATGTACACTCTTGCATCTCAATAATGAAGACATTTTGAAGTATTGCACTGATGCACACATGATTGATTAGAATAGTTCAAGGTACTTCTCTGTAGAAATGAAAATAAAATAATAGGAAAATTTCCCTATTGCAATGGAAACTTTTGTCATTAGAATTAATGTTAAATGATTATTCATGCCTGTCCTCTCCATTTTAGACTTTGGTAGAATTTTAATAATGTAGATGCTAACATGCATTATCTTGATAAGATTCTATCAGTAGGTTGTATAGGTGGTGAATTTATGCCCTTTAATTTGAAATGTGAATTTAGGAAAAGAAAATCTAACTAATTGGCTAGATTGTCCAACTTGTAAGATTTATTATTTCATTTTGAATTTATTACTTCTATCAAAATGCATGAATTTACTTGATATAATTAAACAACCAGGTTATTTGCTGTTATTTGATAATCCTGGCATATTTTCAGGGTGCAGTGGATGAATTGATTTACCAAACAAAATTACACCTCTTCATTGGGCTTATCAAAGAGTGCTAAGAAATTCCAATAAGTAATTTCAATCGGTTCTAACAAATGGAAACTAAATCTGAAAAGCTGTTGGATCTGAGACAGGCAAAGAATGGAACAGTTTATTTTGTTTTGCAACTTTGTTCTTTGATAGTTGTTACATTTATCTAGTGAAAACAACAAAGCAGACATCAGTCCGGCATAAAAGAGAATAGAATATGGATAATTTTTTCCACATCACAGAATAGTATTATTCAAATAGGTGCAGAGTTTTCAGATGTTCTGCAATTTTACTCTCCGTGCTTTAAACATAGTGAAAAAAGTAAAGCAAGTCAATTTTAAAACAAGAAAGACTACACTGTGAAGTAAGGAGGGACTTCTTGAATTTCAGTGACCTGGTCAGGGTCATCTAGTACAAAGTATCCTGTAATGGCAATTTAGACTCAAGTTACTTGTCTGGGTCATCATTGGTGTGAAGCCAGCTGTCAGGGGTCCAGGAGCAAGTAAATAGTGAGATAAATATTTATATGTTTATTGTCTTATTTACTAACACATATTATATGTATAAAATTAGTTTGAGATGCTTTGTTACAAAATAAAAAACAAAACAAATTGAAACAAAAACAACTAAGTCATTTAATTGTTTGTTTGTTTGTTTGTTATTTGTTTTTTTTTGTTTGTTTGTTTTTTGCACTCAGTAAGACGTCTGGAAGAAGGTAGTCCATATCAAGGGCTGCTACTGAAGTTCAATGCATTTGGAATCAGAGCTATTTTAATAGTTTTACTATACTGTCTTTAGTGTATAAACTTCCATCCTTATGCTCACCACTTTTATTACTTAGACTAAAGTAGAAGGTGGTGTGACATTGACAAATACCTGTGCCACAGGGGTTCAACACAATCAAAGTGTATTTTGCTAATGCAAAGCTCACTGTGTATCCAAGTGAATCTTCCTTGGCAGGTTTCCTCCAGGTAATGACAAAACAATCCAAGCCACTTGACCTGTTGGTTCAGCCATATCAACACAGTGCTTCCATGGTCCCCAACCATGAGGGACCAAATGAAGAAAGAGACAAGAAAGTAGCACAGAGGTTTTTCTCTTCCTCAGCCTGGAAGTGACACCTGTCATTCCCATCCATATTCAATCACATGGGACAAAGAGTATAGTTTTGCATGTACCCATGACAAGAGGGAATTGAACACTGAGAATAATAGTAATGTGTATATCATCACTGTATGGTTATAACATGGCAGTTGTACCTTGAGGTGCCATTCATGTTTTCCAAAGATAAAAAATGGAAGGAGAGATAAATATGAAATGAGAAAGGAAGAAACCAAAAATACTTTTACCTAGTTATACTCACTTTTTTTTGGAGAAACACATTACTACTAAGACAGGCTTTACATAACAGAAAAGCTGAGTTGTGCTATTTTGCACAAATATTTTGTAAGAATATTTTGCCTCAGAGAATATTATACAGTGTTGTCCAGATGGTAGTGAATGGGCTATTTGAACTGCAAACACTAAGGATGAATTTTTGTTTATTTTTGAGCTTTGGGAAAAAGTGGTCCCTACCACACCATCACACTGAGGTACTATGTATTAATGTTGGCAACATGAGGCTCTTATATAATATAATTTACAAAGCTTGGAAGTGAGTCTTCTTCCCATGTATCACCACAGGCCAAAGTTACAGAATCCATATAGATCTCAGTAATGAGTTATTAGAGGTGAAGGAATTGTGTAAATCATACAGATTTACAGTTTGGAATACAGCCAGAGAAATTGCCAACAATGAAGCTTGAAAGGTAAGTGCTGCAGAACAATGAAGAGACCAGCCTAAACAGCAGCCTAAAGAAGATCATGGGAATAATTGATCTGAAGGGTTCATAAGAGCCTCTACTGACTTTTAAGCTGGAACACTTTGGCTTTACTTCTAGAACCTACAGAATGGCCAGGCTCTGATGGTACAGTGTGTTTCTGGCTAACACATGAGTGCACCAGCAAACGCCTCCACAATATCAGATGGTGTATTTTGGGGGAGAGAAAGCACTGGTGGAAAGATACAAACTTTGTGGGACTTACTGGGATAAGAAATTCCCATTCCTCCCCATCAATTTTTTAAAATGTCAAAGCTGAGAAAAGAGCAATAGTCACAAGTTACTATCGTGACTCTTCATAACTTTTCTAAATCCAAGGCCTCGGAATGATAAACAATGTCAAATAGTTTTCAGTTTACATCATGGAGATCAACCAACCTTGTTGTGGAGGTATTAAAAATTCGGAATTTTTTATCATAACTGGAGGTTTACATCTTTTGATCACCTTCATCTAATGGCCCCTCCCCCACCCCACTTCTGGTAACCACAAATCTGATCTCTTTTTCTATGAGTTTGTTTGTTTGTTTGTGGGTTTTGAAGTATAATTGACCTACAACACTATGATAGCTCCTGGTGCACAGCATAGTGATTTTGATATTTCTATACATTACAAACTGATCACCACAATAACTCTAGTTACCATTTGTAACCAAACAAAGATATTATATTATTATTGACTATATTCTCCACTCTGTGCATTACATCCCTATGACAATTATTTTGTAACTAGAAGTTTGTACCTCTTAATCTCCCTGACCTATTTCACTTATCCCCCAACCCTACACTCTGGCAACCACCTGTTCTCTTTATCTATGATTATCTTTCTGTTTTGTGCTAGAGATATAATGTAAAACACGATTAATATAATTAACACTGCTCTATGTTATATATAAAAGTTGTTAAGAGGGTAAATCATAAGAGTTCTCATCACAGGGAAAATATTTTTTTCTTTTTCTTTTCTTTTATATCTGTATCACATGATACATGTTCACTAAACTTATTGTGGTAATCATTTCATGATACATGTAAGTCAAATCATTATGCTGTACACCTTAAACTCACACAGTGCTATGCTGAATATATCTCAATAAAACCAAAAGAAAATTAAATTAAATTAATAAAAAGTAAAAATTAGGGATTTTCAAACAGAGATATATCCCTACCATACCATATCATACCATGTTTAATGTGAATGTCTCCTCAGTTCTGCTTTGATTCCTTTTTTTCTCTATTTAACATTTACTCAAATGATACAGTCCTTTGCTGATATCCATTAGCTAGCAGGGTGGTTGTACATAAATGTTCTGTAAGCACACTTCCTGGGTCTGATTACTCGTTCTGCTACTTTGTGATTTCGATTAACTTAATTAAATTCTTGATTTGGAGGTTTCTTCTCATGGAATATGATAAAAATAGTACCTATATAATTGAGTTATTGTGAGGTTAAAATAAAAATGCATTTAAAACTATTTATTATATTGTTATTACTATTATGTGGAGCTCAGAAATACTTTATCTGTAAAGGGGATTTCCAGTACCAATAACAATTCTTGCCCACAAATTATTGCTTATGACATTAGAAAAATTTAAAATAAACAAAAGTGTATAAGAGATAGATCTTCTGCTGTTTTTAACAATAGTAGGTCTGATACATACACTAGTTCAAGAAAGATGGATTATTACAATCGATATATAAATTACTTCTAATCAAACTTTTAAAAATGTAGAAATTCTTTGAAATTGAATGCATTCCTCAGCTTTGAATTTTTCCAAAGTGTCTTAGTGTTCTAAGGGAACTGAGGAAACCCTCTTTTCCCTTGCCTTAAATGCTACTTTGAGAATGGAATTATTAAAATAATTTACCTTTATTTACTTTGCAATATTGAGGTTCCTATGATCTTCTACTCAGTTCATCAAACTCAGATATCAATCTATGTTTTGTTTCAATGGGCTGGGTTCATATTATCCATGTTATATGTGTGGACAGCTGCTGACTATGTGGGCAAATTAAAGATCCTATCATTAAAGATATTGTGTCTAGCCAGGAAAATAATGTTCACTTTAAACATTTTATTTACTATGATGTTCTGAGTCATTTTATACCTTGTACTGTGCTTCTTACAGAGACTTTGCTAAGGTAGCAAATATTTTTGAAATCTATTAAAAATTACACAAAACTTTGTTATTATCATTAATTGAAATAAATATAAATCCCCCTGGTTGAGCCCTATGTCAGACTCTTCACTAACCTCTGCATTTACTATCTTGTTTAAATCTCATATCTACTCTGTTAGGTCAGTGTCATCTTGAATTTCTAGAGAAGTTGAGTAATTCTCAAATCATATCTCTCAATACCGCTGCCTGTACTCCTAGCACTTGTGCTCTTTGAAACAATATTTCTCTCTCTAATCCGATGTCTACTAGGTATATAATGATGTTTTTTTTTTAATTAGTGAAAGGAGCTAACAAACAGAATGATTAGAGTCTTATGAAGGTTTATAAAACTGAAATAAATGTAAGATTTATACAATTAACAGTACATTAGATGTGCACAATTTTAGAAAAGTCAATTAAAAAACAGATCATCTAGGCTACAGACTGAAAAAGAATGAGTATTTAACATAATGCAAATAAACAAAACAGTGACCACTTTTTCATTTAGTTGTGAATGTTAGTAAGTAGTGACATGTCACTAAAAATTTCTTCCATAAACTAAAATAGTGTATTTCAACACTTTCTACACCATCCTCATTTTGATAAACAAAAAGAAAATCAATGGCCCCCTGTAACATTACTTAAAATTTCAAATTAAATTATTATCAACAAATGGAGCTGAGAAAATTGTATATCTGTATACAAGAAAGAACATTGACTCTTCCTTTTCCCCATGTACAAAAATAAAATTAAGATAGATGATAGACCTAAATGTTGCACTTAAAACTATACATTTATAGAGGAAAATATAAAGAAAAACTTCATAAACATAGGTTAGACAAAGGTTTCTTAGGTAGACACAAAATACATGAATTCTAAAAGAACACACTGATAAGTTGGACTTAAACTTTAAAACATCTACTCTTAGAAAGATATTGTTAAGAGAATGAAAATAAAAGCAATAGACTTGGAGAAATCATTTGAAAATCGCATAGAAGTTAAAGAATTTGAATCCAGAATATATAAAGAAATCCCAAATGTAATAATAAGAAATAATTAACCCAATAAAGAACTGCACAAAATATTTAAACAGACACTTCACCAAAGAAGATATTTGGATGGTAAATGCACACATGAAAATTGATTATTATTATTGATTATTAGGGAAATTAAACTTTTAAAACTAAAACCACAATGAGGTATAACTACATGACCATTAGAATGACTAAAATTTTAAAAATTGACCATAATAATTGTTAGGAGGTAGAACTCTTACATACTCCTGTTGGGGAATGTAAAATGGTACAATTATTTGGCAAACAATTTGTCAACGTCTTAAAAAATTAAACATATACCTACTGTATGATCTGGTCTTTCCAACCCTAGATAGTTACCTAAGATAAAAGAAAGTATGTGTCCCTAGAAAACTTGTATATATAAAGCAGCTTTATTTGTAATAACTAAACTGTAGAACAACTCAAATACTCCATCAACAGATAAATGGATAAACAAATTGTGGGAGAGGCAGGATCAAGATATCAGAGTAGGAGGATGCTGAGCTCACCTCCCCTCACAAACACATCAGAACTACAATGAAATATAGACTATCTATTACTGAAATTGACCTGAAGACTAGCAGGACACTCTTCTACAACCAAGGCTGTAAAGAAAGATCCACACAGGGTCTGGTAAGAAGGGAGAAGTGATCCAGTCAGGACCCACACCCCTAGTGGGGGACACAGAAGAGGAGGGGGATGTCACAGGATCAGGGATCCCCCTGGAGAGCAAGAGGCTTGAGCCACATATTAGCCATTCCAGCCCTAGGTTAATACTAATAATAGGTCTGTTCAGATTGTCTATTTCTTCTTGATTCTGTCTTGAAAGATTGTATGTTTCTAAGAGGGAGTTTATAGCCATACCGGCCTATTTCAAGAATCAAGAAAAATCTCAAATAAACAATCTAACTTACCATCTAAAGGAATTAGAAAAAGAAGAAAAACTAAAGCCCAAAGTTAGCAGAAGAAAGGAAATAATAAAAATTAGAGAGGAAATAAATAAAATAGAAAACAAAATGTCAAAAAAAAAAGATCAGTGAAACCAAGAGCTAGTTTTTTTAAAAGATAAACAAAATTGATAAGCCTTTAGCAAGACTCATTTAGAAAAAAATGAGAGGGTGCCCAAATAAGCAAAATGAGAAATGTAAGAGGAGAAATTACAGCTGATATCATAGACACACACACACACACACACACAAAATTACAAAAGACTAGAAACCATAAAACTCCTAGAAGAATAGGCAGTATACTCTTTGACATAAGCTTAGCAATATTTTTTTTCAATATTTCTACTCAGGTAAAGGAAACTGAAACAAAAATGAACAAATGGGACCTAATCAAACTTAAAAGCTTTTACACATCGAAGGAAAACATCAACAAAACAAAAAGACAACTTATTGAATGAGATAAGATATTTGCAAATGGTATGTTTGATAAGGGGTTAATATCCAAAATATATAGAGAGCTCATAAAATCAATATTAAAATAAAAAAAACTACAATCCAATTTACAAAATGGACAGAAGGCATGAATGTTTCAAAGAAGACATACAGATAATCCATAGGCACATGAAAAGATGCTCAGCACCACTAATTATCAGTGAAATGCAAATCAAAACAAAATAAGGTATCATCACACACTGATCAGAATGGCTCTTGTCAAAAAGACAACAAATAAAATAAATGTTGTGAGGATATGGATAAAAGGGTGCTCTAGTACACTGTTGGTGGGAATGTAAGTTGGTACAGCCATACTGGAAAACAGTATGGATGTTCTCTAAAAATATTAAAAATAGAATAATGATATTGTCCAGCAATATAGTCCAGCATATCATATAGTCCAGTCCAGTATATACCATATAGTCCAGTGTATCCAAAGAAAATGAAAACACTAATTAGAAAAGGTATGTGCACCCCAACGTTCATAGTAGCACTATTTACAATAGGCAAGATATGGAAGGAATCTAAGTGTCCATCAACAAATGAATTGTGATCTATATACCACATCTTCTTTATCAATTTAATTACTTTTATGGCTGAGTGATACATGGCATATTACTCAGGCATAAAAATAATTAAAATTTGCCTTTTGCAACAACATGGATGGGCCCAGAGGGTATTATGCATAATGAAGTAAGTCAGACAGAGAAAGACAAATACTATATATTTTCACTTATATATGGAATCAGAAAATAAAACAAATGAATGATTGTAACAAAACAAACAGATGCACAGGTACAAAGAACAAACTAGTGGTTTTCAGCAAAGAGAGGACTGGGAGGATGGGCAACATAGGGGAAGGGATTAAGAGGTACAGACTACTAGATATAAAATAAATAAGATACAAAGATGTAATGCACAGCACAGGGAATATAACCCATATTTTATAATAATGTCAAATGGAGTATAATCTCTAAAAATATTGAATCAGTATGTTGTACACCTGAAACTAATATAATATTGTAAATCAATTATACTTAAATTAATAAAAGGAAAGAAGACAATGTATTTCCCTTCCTTGGGGGTGGGGGATTGTGATATAGTCATACAATGGAATACTACTCAGCAATATAAAATAAATAACTGTTAATACATAAAACAACACAGATAAACCTCAGAATGATTATGCTGAGAGAAATACATGAGACAAGATAAGCAGTCAGTCATACTGTATGACTTCATCTATATAAAATCTGAAAAATGCAAACTAATATCTATTGAAAGAAAACACATCAGTGGCTGTCTGGGGGTGAAGGGAGACAAAGAGAGGAAAAGATTATAGGAGGCACCAGGAAACATTTAGAAGTAGTAAATATGCTCTGTATCTTATTGTAGTGATGATTTTATGGGTATATATATATATATATATATATATATACATACACATAAAAACATAAAACTGTACACTTTAAATATATGCGGTTATTGTATGTCAAATTTACCTCAGTGATGTTGTTTGTAAGAGCTCATCAAACCCTAAAAAATATTATAATTATATTTACTGACATTGGAATCATTCTAAAATAATAATAAAATGACCTTTATAAATAATATAAATAAATAAATAATAACATAGAATAGACTCTCTCAAACTGCTCCTTCTACTTAGCTGGAGATTCTGATACATGTCTGGCCCTTGAGAATTTCAGTCTAGAGGACAAAGCCTACTTATAGTTACTTAGGTTGCTGACTTCAAAGCACTATCACAGACTATTTTTGTTCTCTTTAAATATCATTCCTCAGATTTATAAATGTCTTTACAGTCACAAAGCTCCAAGAAGCTCATGTATGTATGGGCACTACAAGAGGGTCAGCTTCCTGAATAATGGCATACTTATACAGGCCACTATATTGTCAAAGGACTTCTATGTACATGATCTCGTTTGATCCTCATAAATATCCTCATTCAGTCCCCAAGCATTCTCTTCACAGACAAATGACTCCTCAGCATTCTGGCATGCGCTCCAGTGCAACCACCAACATAGATCTGCATGGCTTCTGAGCAGGGCCAGAGTGTCTACCCAGCTCAGGTTGAGATGTGTGGCAAGATGCTCATTGGTAACCTGGCAACTACTAGAGAAGACCTCTCTCTATCCTGACTCAGAGCCAGTGGACATGTACCCTTCATGAGTGGAGTCCAGGCTTCCCACAGCCATTCTATTTGTCCCAGCAGTCCTCCAACCAACAGAGGGGGCTTGTCCTCTCCACATAGGACCCAGTATGTAATTATTCTTCCTTTCTGCCGCTAAAGGTATTTTCATCTTTTTGTTCAGTAGATGTTTACATTTTTAATGTAAATATAATAAAAAGTGTTGACACAAAAGCTGATCAAACTCGGTAGGGGTCTCTGACCATGTCCTTCTTACATCATACTCACAGTAGATACAGTCACATCTAATAAATATAATGGTTTAAGTTCAGTATTAAAGTGGCCCTGTACCAAAATTTGCACCGTCCAAGATAACTGCGTCCGAGGCTTTAGTGAATAGGTGAAACATCATAGGCTCTGAACATTGGGATATATTTTATTAATAGACAGAAAAAAACCTACAAGTGAGATCAGCTGATAAGGTGACCTCACCTCTTCCCCCTCATTATTGTCTTGTGCAGTGTAGAGTACCTGCCAACCTTTCTTTGGGGATCCTGCCCATTTTATTTAATGAAGGGACCCACTGTAGCAGGAAAGTCTTCTCTCCCACAATGTACATTTCTTTTTCTCTCTCTCTCCAACATGGATTATTAATATTTCCAAGGCTCCCTTTCACTTCTTTCTCTCCAGGTGGTAAGCATGCTTTCTAGAGACAAATCTAGAATCTCAGGGGCTCTGGGATCTCCAGATGATGAAATAAGTTATATTCCTTACATGACTGATGTGGCAAATCTGCAAAACAAATTCTCTTCAGAGAAAGATGTCAGTATCTAGACTTGTGGAGGTAGAAGGAGGTTCCATATTGGCTTCATCACATTATTAAAATCTCTATAAATCTAACATCTATCCATCACATCTCTACGATATTTAATTTGTCTCAATTGACTTTTTTTCAATTTATCATAATCATACATAGAATTAAGATGGAAAAAGGGATGGAATTTCACACTCCACCAAAATATATGCCTGTAATTGTAACAGCAGTAACCTTGAAAATTATTGAATATAAACTGAGTTAATTAATTAAAATATTTTTCTTTAGATATCTTCATATGCTTACTCAGATTTTTAAGAAATTCTTTTAAAACTCTGCTTATTTTTCAACCAGATCATCTCTTGTCCCCAGAGCAGAAATATCATGACTCCCACCTGTATATCCAGCCTCAATGCATGTAAATCTATCCATGGTCAAGAGAAATTAAGTTAATTTTATCCATCAGATGAATATGTATTTCACTAATACCTTAATGATAGGATTTGCATTTCTGTATAGTTTCAATGAATTTAATCCCTTATTCTGTACTAGACGCTGTGCCATGTCATTGAAACCATAATGCATGAGTGTTTGGGATTATCTTTTTCCAAGAATTCAGGACAATGTGATAGTGATTATCTTCTAGTATAACATCTGAATCCTAAAGTTATTAAATGGAATTGGATTTCAGTGGAGGAGGATTGTGATTTGCAAAACAAAGTCAGTCTTGACAATGTGAAATCTGGGGTATTGCTCTGAGAGTTGAAGGCTCAGAGACTAATGGGAAGGAGTTCCATACATTAGTTATTGGAAAATATTCATCCCAATATTTTTTGAAGTATGGACTGAAGAGAGAAATTTGGTCATATTCCCTGTGGTACAAGATTACTTAAATCCCAGGGCTCAGAAAACACACACACATAGTTAAACATATAACACAATAAAATGTATGCAAATTAAAATTTTTTTAGAAAGATTATACTATAATCTTCTATTGCTGTACCCAAGCTACATAGTGTTTTAGTTATGATATCTGAAGTTACACTGAAGATGGGACGAGATTTCCTATTAATACAATTTCTTGGTTCAGGATAAATAAATGTCTAGGGGAAACAGAATCAGTTATCTTTGTCTGATAGTCCTGCAGAATTTGAGTTTTCCTTCCTTGATTTCTTGGGGAAAAAAAATTATTGGACTCTACCTGATATTGTGTGCCTGTAAGTTTGGAATAAACCTGAGTTTGTCAGGTAGTTGTATGTACAATGATCTTTGTGACAATAAGATGGACCATTCTTCAAAAACAAAGGGGCTAATATGTTAATTCCTGTTATTTTCCAGACATAATCACCTTCCTCAAATGCATAAATATTTTGGTTTAATATTCATTTATTAATTTTTGTATTCACCAAGCAAAATTCATATATTCACAAATATTATATACAATGACAAGGATCATAACACATTGATGGATGAAAATGCATGACCCTTGGAAAAGTGATAGTTATTAAATTTCAAGTTTAAAAGAATGACCATATAGAGAACTTCATAGCCATTATATATTTCCATATGACCAGGACATGACAATGACTGCCATACTTGCAATCCCCTTTTGTGGAAAACAAAAGATGATTGTGTTTACTTAAGTAAGTAGGGACAGGGCTTGACTTGAACAAAGCCCTATTGATTTCACAGAAGTTCAGAAAATGGCCTTTTTTCAAGGACAATCTGTAATGGACAGTGACTATGCAACCAATCAGAAGCTCTTTCTGTGGGTGTCTGGATATGTGGGGGCATGCAGAACCAAGTATGTAGTAGTATAAGAGTAAGCAGAAGCAGGGATTGGTTTGGGGCCTTCGGTAGAAGAAATAAAGAGTAGGAACAATCAATCCTGGACCCTGAAGGGATGCTGAGTTCACTGGGTCCCCAGACCTGCACAACATCCTGAGTCACATTGCATTTCTCCCAGATTTTGGAGGCTGCTAAGACACTTCTTGGCAATTCACATGTATTCTTAAAATAAGTTCCCATTAACGAAGGTGAAATAATTCTAACTAAATTCTTGCCTCAGAAGAGTGCTTAATCCTTGTTTGTATAATAAGGTTTCTACATATCCTAAGATTTTAGCAATTATTTTTAATAATTGCCTTTACAAAATATTAAAAGTGACAAATGTATGTTTACTAAGGATTTGCAAGAAATAAAAGGAACCATTTCAATGAAACACATTTATCAAAAACATAGTCTAAAAAATACACTTTTATGTTTAGTGTGTGCTTCCTTCTGTAAAACTGTTAACTCCATTCTCACACAGAAGCAGCTACAAGTCTTTAGTATGTGATTTTTATTCTCTCTCTCTCTCTCTCTCTCTCCATATATATATATATACTTTTAATTTAAATAATATATTACAGTTCTGAAAATTTTAAGAACTTGTATAAATGGAATTATATTCAATTCTCCTATAATTTGCATTTTCAATAACTATTTTATTTCTGAGATTTATTAATAATGTTGCATGTAACTTTATTTAATGTATTTTCAGTGCAGAATGGGATTCCATTTTATAATTACTATTTATCTGTTATGTAAATACCATTATACATCTTTATTATAAAACTCCATTACCCATTTATTTTTTACTGCATCCTGAAGAGTTGTTCCAAACGACATGAGCACCAAAAATGGTTAAATGGTTTTGGGATGGTCATGTCACTGTGCTAATTCACACTGAGTTTACTGTTCCTAAAAATCTGTAGTGAATTTTATATGTGTCTCTGCTAAGTTATATCTGCTCTAGTTTTATAGTAGTTGGCTTTAACAGATCAAATGAATTTTTTTTTGTTAAATTACATATTATGGGAATTATCTTTGGACCCAGTCTTTCAGGAACTTTGGGGATCCTCATTCTGTCATCTAACATATTTGTCTGTTCTTTTGACACAATCCTATATGGTCATCTAAATCACTGATGTGGAAAGGACTGGATGGAGGTTTCCGGTCTGAGGCAAATGTTCAGAAACATTACTCAGATTGACAGTGATCTGGTAACCAGTACAATATGAATGATTATTGGACTGGATTCTATTCTACCTAAACAACATTCAGTCCCTGTAATAGACTAGACTATCACGAAGGACTGTGGCAAATGCTTCACTGTAATTCAGCTCTGTCTATTGAATCCTGATCACAGCAGTATGTTAAGTCTGTCAGAGAAGAAATTGAGATTGGTTAAAAATGACTTGTTCTTTGTGATCTCTGCTGGATTTAATTTCAATTGTGTCATTTCCAACTAATGTGCACCACTGGCAGATGTAATGGGGCAGATGGGCATGTATTTTGGAACTTAGAAGTCTTCTCTTGTAGCTTATTTGAAGCATATCAAGCATACTGAATATTATCCTGCTCGGTTGCAAGACTTCACCCAAGCTCATGTGTGCTTCAACCTATTCCTCTGTGTGTTAGTAATTGTCCATTAGCCATAAAGTGATTATTGGAGCAGGACAAAACTGTATAGATTGCTTAACTCGGTGGTTTGTGTTTTCAACTGTGTTCCTCATAGATCAGTGAGTCTCTGTGTCTACCAGGATGTGTATGAGAGAGTGGACCCACAGAATTTCAAACATGTCCATCCGCACTTAGATCAAGATGTCTCAGTTTTTTTTATTTTATAGTCTAGATCTCTACTGAGATTTTTTTAAGCTTCTGTTACAAAAATATTTCTAAATTCCACCAATTTAGTCTCCTGCCCTTTTCTTCCAGCCCCGTTTTTAATATGAAATTGTCTCCCCATCATGGTGCTACTATACTTGTTTCTCAACCAGATTGCTAGCATCTGGGGGAGTGCTCAATCCCATATGAAGTCTATAGCTTATCTTTGTCTTTTTTGAGTAGGATATAGTGTATGTAATAGAGGTAGCCATCAGAATGGTGGAGTAAAAAAGCAGAGAGAATGGCGTGTGCATATATCTGTGCATACAAAGTTTAACTGGACAGAAATTGTATTTTAAAATAAATAGATAAAGTTAAACAATGGATTACTATTTATACCATTCCAATGACCACTGAAGATTTTCAAAATGTTTTCAAGATTGCTGAGGAAGCTAGAGTCCTCTAGAAGTTAAATCCGCAGCTTCCTTCTTCCTTTCTTGCTGGTTCCTTGTCACCCTGTTATTTATTCTCTTAACCTCTGCTTCTTGTTGTCTAAAATTGCTCCCACTGATTTTCATTCTTAAGTTGCTGGCTATCAAGGGACTACTTCTGTTGTAAACATAAAATCTCTTTTCATTTTGAAGGATGTGCACTGATAATTGCAAACAAAGAAATAAGGCAAGATGCTCAAGATACTATTGATATATAACAATCAACAACAAACAAAAAAGAAAAGTGTAAAACAATTGTTTTATGATATTCATGAAATCTATGAAACTCCCAGAAACTGGGAGAGGAAGAACAGTATAGATGGCCTGCTCCTGTTTCAGTGTCTGCAAGCTCATCTGGGAAAATTCAAAGGCTGGTTGATGACTCAGCCTTTATTGGAATCATCTGGAGATATCTTCACTCATATGACTGGCAGTTGATGCTAGACGTTACCTGAGGTCTAAGCTGAGTTGTTGGACAGACTTCTGTATTTGGCCTATCAATGTTGCCACATTGTAAATGAACATTTCTCTCATAGGCTATTTGGGCTTCTTTATACCATAGTAGCTGGTTTTCAACAGTGAGCATCCCCAAAGCAAAAGGCAAAAGTTTATGGCATGTTTATAATCTAGCCTCAGAATTTATGTAGCCTCACTTCCTCCATATTGTGCAGCTTGTGAGCATCAAAAATATCCACTAAGGCCATGGATGACAAATCTTGGGAAAATTCAGTCTTCCATTGTCCAACCTTTAGCAACAATTTATGTTTCTTCTACATACAAACTACATTTATCTCTACATCAGGTTTCTCAAGTCTCATACCATTATGGCATCAGCTCCAAGTCTACGTCTAGTTATCTAAATCAGGTTCAGTTTCCTCTCAATATGAAGATATAATGAAACAAGTTCTCTTCTCCATAAATACAACATACAGTGGTGAAAAAGGCCTAGGGTAATTGCTGTGGACACTGTCACTCAAAAGTGTAGACAATAATAGAAAGAGAGCAATTACGGTTTCATAGCAATTCTGAAATCCAGCGGATCCCTGCTGCCAGTGACTTGATTAGACCTCAACTCTTCTCTCAAGAAGTTGTTTCCCATGTATATAGGCTCCACCCTCTGGGATTTTAGTTGTAAGACAATCTTCCTATTCCACAAAAAGTGACCCATGCTTATAACTGAGTAATTTTTCACTCTGCTTCCAACCTGCATAAGTTTAGGATTGAAAGGTATTTTTCATTTTGTACAATTTCTATCCTTTAAGTCTTTATGATATAATTTTATAAAATACATTATGGTCTTCTAATATGATAATTTATAATCCACTCCATTACATAAATGCCACACCCACAAATATCTTCAAGATAAGCTCTTCTCTTTCTGGGACTCTGTGTGAGACTGCCTTGGAACAATATCATTAAAAGTCTTAGAAATCCTATTATTTCATCAAGAAATTCTGTAAGACATGCCCTTAATCTCCTTACAGGGCATTTTTTCTATTTGAACAGTCCTAAGAGGAAACACCATGGATCATTCCAAGGCTGTAAAACATAGAATAGAACATTTTCTCCATGGATGTGCTTTTCACCCGAGGCCCTTTCTTAATCTCAGAATAATGCTCAGGAGAAGCTAGGGATGAAAAATAATTTATTTTCAAATCCAGGAGGTCTTGATTTAGATATTTAGCAGAGTATCCTTTGTGTTGTTCTGTCCTCTTCTTTTGTTATTGGCAGTACAAGCAGTAAAAAGAAGCCAGATGATACTTTCAATATTCTGACTTAAAATCCTTTTAGCTTAATTATCTAGTCTGAAGGATACATTTTGCATTTTTTACATTATTGCAGGAAACTGTTTTGACAAACTTTTCATGACTATAACAAGGGTCTCTCTTATTCCAGCTTCAAAAATATTTTTCCTTACTTTCTCTTAAGCCCTCATTGGCACACTCCTCCAAGACTAACAAAGTCTACTAAGCCCTTCCAGCTTTCCCCCTGCCTCATCTGGAAGATAAAGCTACCTATCTTGGCTTTTTTTTTTCTCACAACAATGCCTTTCTTCCAGATACCAAAATCTCTTAGCTGTATATTTTTGTGTAGCAAACAATCCCAAAACTAGGTGTCTTAAAATAACAACAATAATTACTCACAAATCATCAATTTGACCAGGACTCTACAAAAATAAACTTTGCTCTTTAACTGGGGCCTGGAGATCCACTTTTGAGATGGCTGCCTCACTTGATGTGCATGTTAGTGCTGGCTGTCAGCTGGAAGCTCAGCCAGAGCTGTGAGCAAGATCACTAGTTCTTCTTTATGTGGGCCTCTCCGTGGGCTGCTTGAGCTTCTTTATGCATAGTGGCTGAATTCCAAGAGTGAACATCCCAAAAGAACAAAGCAGAAATACCTGGTACTTACATCCCCTAGTTTCCCAAATCACAAACCATCACTTCCACTATTCAAAATTAAGAGTATATAACTGGAATAAACATTCACCAAGAAGAGTAGGGTGAATATATTTATAGGTGTATAGTTGTTTAATTTTAAAACTATCTGCAAGAGTAACATAAATTTATTGAAAGAAAGGTTATTTACCTAAAACAATCACATAAAATAAAACAAAACATGCACACAAACAAAAAAAAAGAAATTTTTCACCTATACCAAAACCTAAAACCTTCTCAAAGTACTTATCACATCTATGATCATGTTCTTTAGGATTTAGGATGACTATGATCCCACAACAACCTTAATGTTCTCACAATATTTTGTTATGTGAATATGTTATATTGAACAGAATTTAGGGACGGCTCAGAGACTTTTAATTCATTGTGTACTTCTGGGAATAACAAACTAATTTCTCTCTATAATCTAGTAATTTAATATAAAAATACATTGAGATGTAGGGGAAGCTTCTTGGTTAAAGGCTAGATTGAGAACCCTAAAGTCTTCCTTGTGAGGTTTAAATGTAACTCTTTTACATTTAAAGGACTGGAGTGATTCCAACAGAGGTTATTTAACAGAAAGAATTATAAGGGCTTTTTCCATGAAAAATAAACTGGTATTGCACTGCTCATCTTAACTCTTTGAGGAAAAGACTACAATTGTGAAAGCAGAAAGAACTGAATTATTAAGATTTGTAATAATTTTAGCCAAGGAAAAATTTTTGCAGTATATCTAAACTAAAACTGACAATAAATAAAATTTACTTTGATACCTCACAGAAGATTAGGGACTAAGTGAATCATCAGAAACCTGGAAAGGTGACCATGGTAGTAATGAGGACAAAACCAAAAGTAGTGAAGCAGAGACTTCAGTGGCCACATAGTACAAAGAATATAGATTTTAAATAATTAGCTCAGAAGAGTTACTAAACAAACAAGTAAAAACAAGTATTAACAACAACAACAACAAAGCCACAGGTGAGGGGGAATAATCTGAACTCCAGAGTTGCCATACTATATTATTTAAAATGTCCAGTTTTCAACAACAAAAACTATTATGAAACATTCAAAAAAAACCAATGAAGTATGTCCCATACAATCAGAAAAAAGGCAATCAGTAAGCAATGCCCCTTAAGAAGCCAGGATGCTGGATTTACTGGACAAAAAATAAAAACAAAATAGCTACTTTAAGTACATCAAAAGAGATAAAGAAAACCATTCCTAAGAATTAAAGGAAAGTTTGAGAATTATGTCTCATAAAATAGGGAGCATAAAGAATGAAATAGAAATAATAAAAAAATCCTAATAGAAATTCTAGAGTTGAGAAGTATAATAACTGAAATTTAAAAATGTATTCGAAGCCTGGACAACACATATGAGCCAGAAGAAGAAAAGAATGAGAAAATTAAAGAAGAGTCAATTGAAATTATCCAGTCTGAGGAATCAAAAACAAAATGGATGGGAAATAAAAAAGGAACAGAGTTTAGAGTTTCAGAGACCTGTAGGGCACCATCAAACATATCAACATATCATAATGGGAACCCCAGAGAGAAATGAGAGAGATAAAGGGAAAAAAGAAGAAGAAGTATTTGAAGAAATCCTGACTGAAAACTTCCCAAATTTGATAAACAGTGGCTTACATCTCCTAGAAGCTTAATGATTCACAAGTAGTATAAATTTCAAAGTAATCAACTAATATAGTGGATAGGATAAAATGAACAAACCACAAGTAGAGCTTAAAATTTAAACACTACTCTTTTTGTAATTGATCAAGTAGAGAGGAAATTAGTACCTAGAAGACTTGAATAACACTAACATACAACCTTACTTAATTGCCATTCAAAGATAATCACAGCACAATGCACATTATTTTTTTTTAGGACACATGGAAAAACATAGTCTAGGCTGTAATATTGTCTCAATAATTTTAAAAGTATTAACTAAAAAGAGCATATTCATTTACTACGATGGAATTAAACTAGAAATAAATAATAGAAAGATACCGGTAAAATCCCCAATATTTAAAAATTAACAATGAACTGATACATAATCTATGAATCAAAGGCAAATTCATGAGAAAAAATAGAAAATAATTTGAAGTAAATAAAAACAAAATTGAGAACAAAATATAAGAAAATTGTAGAATGAAACTAAAGCAATGTCTAGAGAAAATTTTAGATATATCTAAAATGTTTACATAAGAAAATAATAAAAGTCCAAAAGCAATTATCTAAGATTTTAACTTTAGAACCTAGAAAAAGAAAAAGAAATTCAACCTAAATGAAGCAGAAAGAATATATTGAAGATTAAAAGTAGAAATCAATTAGAGAACAGAATAATAACATGGAATGTCTATGAAATCAATGGCCAGTTGTTTGAAAAGCTCAATGAAAGTATAAAAATCTCTAGGTAAATTGAAATTCCAAATAAAGAAGAAACATAAATTATTGATATTGGGAATGAAATAGAAGACTTTACTACAGAGTTTACTGGAACAAAGCAAGATGCTTCCCTCTCACAATTTCTATTCAAGATTGTATAGGAGTTTTAATCAGTGTATAAGGCCAGAAAAAGAAGGAGAGGAATGGGGGAAAAGGGGAGAGTGGGGAGGGGTGTCAGAAGAGTAATAAAAACAGTACAAAATAAAGAGGAAGTAAAACCTTTTTCATTTTGGAAAAATAAATAGAAAACCCTAAAGCATTTATAAAAAAGCTACCAGAACTAATAAGAGCTTAGCATACTTGCAAGATTCAAGATCAATATGTAATAATAATGTTTCTATATATTAACAAGGAAATTATAAACTAAAATTTCAAAGTATCTTTCACATTTGTGCAAAAACCATGAAATACATGGAGATATATTACAAAAATACAAAAAAACAAACCTTTGCTGAGAAAAATTAAAGCCCAACCTATATGTTAAAATGTCAGTTCTCCTCAAATTGATTATAAATTATGATGTAATCTTAAACTCCAGTAGCATTTTGAAGAAATTGAGAAGCTAAATATCAAATATATATGAAATGAAAATAGATTTTACGTTTTGGTATAGGTGAAATATGTGTGTGTGTGTGTGTGTGTGTGTGCAAATAGCCACACCAATTTTGAAAAACAACAAATTTTGTCTCCCTGATTTCAAGATTTACTATAAAATCACAATAATCAATTCATGGTGGCATTGACATAAGGAAAAATAAGGAAAAATCAGAGAAACAGAAATATACCCAGACTTGTGTGAACAATTAATTTTAAAAAATTTATTTACTTTATTATACAGCAGATTCTTATTAGTTATCTATTTTATACATATTAGTGTATATATGTGTCAATTCCAATCTCCCAATTCATCCCACTATCACCCCCCACACACCACTTTCCCCCCTTGGGGTCCATACATTTGTTCTCTATGCTTGTATCTCTATTTCTGCATTGCAAACCAGTTCATCTGTACCATTTTTCTAGATTCCACATATATACGTTAATACACAATACTTATTTATCCCTTTCTGACTTACTTCACTCTGTATGACAGTCTCTAGGTCCATCCACGTCTCTACAAATTGAACAATTGATTTTAACCAAAGTGCCAAGGTAATTCAAGAAAGAAAATATACTCTTTTCAATAAATGTTGCTGGAATAATTGAATATGTATATAGGGGGAAAATGAGCCTCAAGTGTTACCTCACATGATATACAAAAAATTACCCTAAAATGATCCATAGACTTAAACATAAGAGAGAGAACTATAAAACTTTTAGAAGAAAATATAGGGAAAAAAATAGTAACATCAGATTTGGCAAAGATTTCTTAGAATACACACAAAAAATATTTCACTGCTTGAAAGACACTTTAACTGTTACAAAAATGTAAAATCAAGCCATAGGACAAAATAGTTGCAAAATATATATTATTCAAAGAATTAACATCTACATGTATTTTTAGAAAAAATTTCTACAACTATAATTATACAAATAACCCAATTATACAAACAACACAATTTTTTAAATGGGCAAACAATTTGAAAAGATATTTACCAAGGAATATATACCATATGAAAAGAAGCTTTTCTTTGAACAACTGCCCAAAGAAACTGATAATTAGTAAACTGATAATTAGTGAAAATTATCTCACTATACTTAGCATGTCATCTGTACTTAGTAAACCAGAAAATACAGGCACAATTTCTTAGAATGGGTTAAAATTAACTGTACTTTTTGAAGATTTTAGGAAATTGGTGGATCAACAACCTCAACTTCACCCCTCTGTCAGTACCCTACTGTTGCATCTTACCCCAAATTCCCACTTAAGATGTTGATAGCTATCTTTTGTTGGATTTGCTTATAGTTGTTTCTTGATTTATTTATTTATTTTTCCCTCATATATGTTTATTCACTAATTGGTCATTTCTCTTCTCAAACTAGCTTTTCCTGCAGTATATCTGGCACCCAGATTTCTAGTTATGGAACCTACTTACTTTGGTTTCAAAGTTTTTATAGGATTTACTTATTTACCTATGGAAATTAGTAAAACTTTAAGGAATAAATGTATGGGTGCGAAGCACCATATTCAGAAAAGATTTTGAGAATTTTAAAGAGAAATTGAGATAATGAAAGTAACACTGTTTTTCTTACTCCAACAAGTCTAAGATCCCAGGAGTATATATTTTTTGAAAATTATTTCTCAGTCAAATATTTTTAAAATATTTTTTGATGTGGGCCAGTTTTTTAAAAGTCTTTTCTGAATTTTTAACAATACTGCTTCTGTTTTATGTTTTGGTTTTTTGGCCAGGAGGTATGTGGGACCTTAGCTCCCTGACCAGGAAGCAAACTTGCACACCTTTCATTGGAAGGTAAAGTCTTAACCATTGGACCACCACGGAAGTCCCCAAATGTTTTGTAATCAGGAGATGATGGCAATTATGCATTTGATATGGTTCAGTTGTTCTGATAGAAGTGAAATCAGTCAAACTCTGTATTGATTTGAGTATACAGGTCTGTCAAAAATTAAAACCAGTTGTACATAAGGATAAAACTTCTATCCTGCTGATCCAAAACATGGAAATATATAGATTCTTCAAACAGTGTCTTAATATAAGAACTGATGGAAACTATTAAAATAACTAATTTCTGGATTTTAGTACTTATTATTTTTCCTTGATTGTTGCCATTAGGATGGATCATAAAGAAGATTGGTAAAATATTTAGTTCTATATAAATTTAAGTCAAAGACCCATAGTTATACTGTTACAGTTGGTGTGAAACTCCACTCAAAAGAGGAGGAGTTGAACTACAAATTCTTAATAATTGCTACTAAAAGGCCACAAACATTCTCTTTTATTCCATTTTTCCTTAATTGCCAAGAGGTAAGAGTCTTTTGTTTTGGTTTTGTTTTTACTTTCTTTTATTTCCAAAACACATATTTTGGAGCTATGTTCAATTTGAAGAATGGGTGGAAAATGATTAAACTGTTTGTAGCCAAGTTTTTGCTGTGAACAAATATGCATGCCACAAAATGTAACTATACAAGATAAGTGCTTGCATGTAACCATTTATTAAGTGAGAGGGCATGGACACAAACATTGCTTTACTTGTAATTTTACAACATAAGAAGGTTTAAAAATGTGATGAGAGAAAAGAAAAAACAGTATACATTTGGGGTGACAATAATATTATATTAACAAATGAACACATTTGGCAAGAATCCGCAATAGTAAAATGAAAGGGAGTTGACAAGTACAGCCCAACTGAGAAGCACATATGACATCAGGAACAGAAAAAGGAAGAAAGTAGTGTTTAGTTCACCAACAGAGAATAAATTTAAAATTAAAAAGTGTGAAGAAACTTGCAAACTCTAAGAAACAAGCTGAAAATTTTCTCTAGGCTGAGAAATAATTGCTAATAGTTAGGAAATCCTCATTTATTATTTACTAAAACATCACAGTTTGAAACTAAGATACTTCTCAGACCTTTAAACATTCACAGATCTCCTTTCAAGGTAATTAAACCACAAAGTAGAACCATTCATTTTTTTAAAGAGGGGTCAAATACACCAGAATCACAGAGTTCATGTTAGCAGACACAGGTATGAAATTCAGAAATTGAAAGCAAACTTAGGTCACTCTATGGGCATCAGGTCAAATGCAACAGGCTAGAGTTGATGCAAACTTTCTCTTTTCTCTTCTCCTTGAGATTTAACCAAACAATTACCCATATTTCTGGGAGAGAAACAGCCTTGAAAAATTAGTGATGAATAACAAATTTTGTCTCATGCTTATGAATTAATTTTATTGGTGTCCCTAGTTTCCTTCCAAGAATTTGATTTCTATACTCCAATTTTATGAGGACTTGTTCCAAGATACCTGTTAACCATTAAGTTTTTATACATCAGAACCTTACTTACTTATTTTAATATAAGACTCTCAGGCCACACCTTGTAGTCAGATCTCTGGTTCTCTGCCAATGAGATCAGCTTAGACAATTGACACCAGAGTTCAATTTCAGTAACTGCAGTTGTGTGATCATAATGGTAGTAGTATATGAAAAACATAATGATGGGACACATCTGGTCAGATGCAACCTGAGCCAAGAAAATACCCAAGGTCTTGCTTTTCACTCTCCCTCTTCACCAGCTGATTTGGCTCCAAAAGCTATGAGCCCAGGACCTCTAAAATTATTAACGACCTATTTCTTAGACAAGGTCTTACACATTCAGAACTTGACACTTCATTAAGCTTCTTGAGGGCAGAAACATGACTTAACAGTAGCTACCATGAGCCTGAAAGATAATATGTGCTATATACATATTTGAGTTATAATACTTTGGATCTTATCTAGGTGACCAGTTCACAAGAATAGTAATTGTCAGCATATGTGTGTATTTACACTAATAACTATTTACATTGAAAAAAAGAACCCTAGAGAAATTATGATGTACACACTTGAGCAATTATAATTGTTATCAGTATTCATTAGATGAGTCAACTAAAGCTCAGTAAGATTAGGTGCCATGCACAAAGTTACACTGCTAAGACACTATAGAAGAGGTATTTCTGGAAGCAAGATATGTTCAGATGGCCTTATTAATGAAGTTTTAAAAAGTGAAGCTCTGAAGATCTATGAAAAGGGATGCCAAATAAAATATAGTATGCTCAATTGAACTTAAATTTCAGAAAAACAAAATATTTTATTATAAATATGTCCCCAATATTGCATGGAATATACTTATGCTAAAAAATATTCTTTGTTTATCTAAATTTCAAATTTAACTTGGAGTCCTGTATTTTTATTTACTAAATCTGGTTGTCTTACACATGACCATTCATACTTACTTACATTTTGCCTGTGCATTAGTTGATACCATAAAAAGCTCTATCAGAAGAATTTTGAAAACGAATCAGCACATAATAAATAGCAAAATTTACTTTCTAAGGACTGTGCTGAAACAGCAGATATATGAAAAGATTCTCTACTATCAAAAAATTTATAATCAGTTCATGCAGACAAAAATAATCCAGAGAAAGTAATAGTGAATAATAATAGACTATAAACAGGTAAGTACTAGGTTGTGGGGTAAAAAAAAAGAAGGAAATCAAAACATCATCAACTAGCCAGAGAAGATATAATCAAAGGAGTGGAGAGAATGAATAGCTGGAAAGTGAACCTAAGCAAGAAAAGAATGCTTTTTACCCTGTCTGAAGCAGGGTAAATTTCAAGAAATTTTAATACCAGTTGTAGAATGCACACAATGGAAGCCCAAGCTCTCTCCCAAGCAAAGGAAGCAATAAAAACTTAACCATTATGAAAAGAACAATAAACAGGTGTAAGAGAAGACAATGGTGTGAAAGTAAGTAGACAACTTTGAATGACATAGGGCAGTTGTTCTTAAAGTGTGGTTTCCAGATAGCAGCATCAGCATCACATATGAATTTTTTAGAACAGCAAATTCTCCAGCTTTACTCAAAAAATACTCAACCAGAATCATTCATTATTTTTAAAAGTCCTCCAGTGATTCTGATATATAGCAACATTTAATAGCCACTGAAGTAGAGTTTGTAAAGGCATTTCTTTTTTTCTATCAACAAGAGCAGCTTAGGTAGAATGTATCTACAATTCAAAGGGTTAATCTCTAATATCAAGTACAAAGCTGATAGATATAAAGAAAATATCCAGACAAATTATTTTCTGAAGCCTCTGATTTCGTCTTGAAATAATTCAAAGTCCTCGTTAGGCAGCACTACAACCTTGATGATTAGGAGGAAAAAAATCCTTGAACAGACTCTAATGTCAAGAAATCTGTACCTAGAGGCATTAACACCTACTTTCAAGAGTCCAAAGAAATCATTTTATTCTTACAACAATTACCTACTTGACCTAATATTATTAAAAGAGTATGGAATTATTTTCTTGGGTAAATTCCGGTCTATTTAACTAAAACATAAGGCAGAAGGTCTTTAGAAACTTTCTGATAAATGCTATGATTTTCAAATAGAACTTGACAATAAAATAGCTCAAGGGGATATCTGACTGTTAATGTGAAGTTTTGGGTCAGGTAGTTGTTAATAATAATAACAGTTTGTACTTATTGAGTGATGGCTGTAAGTCAGATTCTCTTCAGAGACCCATATATGTATAGTCTCAATTGATCTTCACAAAAAACTTATGGGGTATTAGTAGCCCTATTTTTATATGAGAAAACTGAAGCATCCAGAAATTACACGGTCTGCTTAAAGTCATAAAACTACTAAGAGGAAGAACAAAGTTTACAGCTCAGTCAATCTGCCTGCAGAGCCCAAGTTCTTAATTATGACAAGGGAATACTTGCCATTTTTGAGCAAGAGTTCAGCATTAAGAGGAACAACTCTATGGGATCATATGATACATGTTAACTAGTTTATGGAAATAATTTTGCTTCTCAAAGGAAAAACATTATTGTGACATAATGTAGGCAAATGAATATCAATTGAAATTTGAGAAAACTTTGTGATTCTCTATCAAAATTAGTATTTAAGGGAGATAAGTTCTTAATGTAAATGAAGAAAAAGAGCAATATTTTGGATGGTCTACTTACAATAATTATGCTTTTTAAAATTTTAAAGCATTCTATACAAAATAATTTTCAATTATCAAAATGTTATAAGTTGGAACCATTTATGATGGTAATATTTTAAAATCAGATTATGCACACATTTAAATACACATGTATGTACATATAAAAATATAGTATAAAATATAATATAAAAATATAAATTAGGATATTTTGTTCAGAATTACCATTATAAATATTAGTTCTAGTGATGTAAGTTATTATAGAGGTTGGCAAATATGAGCCAGATCCATATATACTAGGCATTAAGATTGGAGAAGTAGATTAGGGTCATATCAAAGGATGTTGTTATGAATATGAATTTTATTTGACATACAGTTATATTTAGAGTTTATATTTTAAATCAGGAGTTGTATAAGCGGTGACTTGCAGGAAGTGCCAATGTGTAAGATGGATGAAAAAGGAGGAAAGAGACACAGAAAATATAAGGTTATTAAAATCATCTGGGTAAGAGGTAATGGAGGTTTAAATTAGAGTGTTTCAAAGGAGTTTAAAGGACAAGTCAGAAACAAGAGGTATTTCAGTTTCAGAATCAATAGCAAGTGAGAATAAGAGAGGGGGAGAAGCCAGGGGTGACTGTAAGCCTTTAAGCCTTCAAGTGATAAGTGAACAGTGGTACAGTTAAGAAGAAACATTGAAATAAGCTCTCCAGCTCGCATAGCCTCTACTAAGACAACTGTTTCCGCTTCTGAAAATGGCAAGATGATATGAGGTTCCTCTGAGGTCCCCTCCAGCTCTACATTTTCATATTATAAAAGTAGATTTTAAATTAAAAGCAACAGAGGCAACTTACCAGATATATAATGAACACATAAACAAAGACATTGGTAATAGGTTGGAAAATGTCCCTCTGAAAAATTCTAACAGTATAACATAGCATTTATAACCATGCACATACAGAAAATAATCCTAAATATGACATAACCTTTTCTTCCAATTTCCTTGAAGAACAGCTTAAATGAACTCTTTCCTTTGCACATCAGTTGGGTGATGTGGTCTTTAAAATCAGTGACTCAAATGATGAATATCTTTCAGAGAAATGTGTCTAGCTGAAAGTCAAGGTGTACCAAAGTATTGTTCATTCCTAATAATTTAACGTCCTCCTGCTTGACTTTCTAAATTCACTTCAAAATTTACATAATAGAGAAAGTGATAACTTTGGAGAACACACAAAATATCTTCAGTGGTACAAAATGAAATCCCAGGTTATGAGTCCAAGCTTTACAGAGGGCCACCACCTATCACCCTTGTTCTATGACTGTCATTTTCTCTCTCTCCAAACAACTCTAAGAACTCCTGCTAGAGCAACTTTTCTTTTACCACATCACTCTGTTTGCCCAAGATAGGTCTATATTCTCCTGTTTCCATACAGAGCATTTTCAGACTCTTAGTTCGTCTTCAGTGTCCCTCAGTATCTGATCCTACTCAAAGAATGCACATTGATCTTATTTTTCTTTTTTTGCTTTACTTCCAAATATATCTGTTTTTCCACCAACACAGGTCACTCTCTACTGCCTGAACCCCTTTCAGTGTGTTCCTCTCTCTGACTAGAATGACTCCTCCCACCTTCTACCTAAATCCTGTAAGTTTTTAGAAGTGCTGTTTGAGAACCACCCTTCTATGATTCCTTCTCTGGTCTACACTGATCTCCACCTTTTCTGGAATTTTACTGAATATCTGATAAACATATTTGTGCTTAACTCTTCCATTTGTTTCATGATTTCACTTTGTCATTCCAACTAGATTTTTTTCCCACAAAGTAGGAGATATATCACCTTCTTTATTTAACAATTTCAGTCAGTACTCAGTCAAGTGATGGGGACATATTATGTTGTATTTATTGGTTTTCTTAAAAACTCCCACATTTATTCATGATAATTGAGTGCAGTAGCATCTACCCAAAGTGTGTGTGTGTCTGTGTGTGTGTTTGATTATTTGTTTAATGAGTTGATTTGAATAAGCCATTGTGTTCACGTTCAACAAACATTTAAGTACTTACTATGTTTTAAACATTGTAATAAATATATAGTTATATATATACTATAAAATAAGCCACCAGAAAAATCTCAGTGATATACAAAAATAAGCTTTTATTTTTTACCACATATATCTGCAGATCATCTAAGGTTCAATGGATCTAAGCCAGGCTTAACAAGGTTTGACTCCAAGCTCTGATTCTATTCTAGTCCTGTTCCAAGTATCACTCATCATCCTTGGATTAGGAGCAATGCAATGTAGTTCTTCTGATGTCAAAGACAAGAGTAGAGGGTCAACCGTACAAGTGAATTTCAAGAGTCTACTCAGCTCTTGTCCACTAATATTATGTTGGTCAAAGCAAGTGATATGGCTAAGTACCAAATCACAGAGACACCATGGCAAAGTGTGAGGGTAAGCATATGCATAGCTCCTATAGGAAGCTGGTAAATAGAGAATAATAATTCACTGTATCCCAAGGGAGCAGACATACAAGCCAGTCCTGTTATCCTGCAGTTTATAGTAACTTTAGCGAGACTGTTAAGATTAAAAGTAATTAAAATACAGTAATATAAGTGAAATATGTAAGATCCTTTCCACACTGGTCTAAGGTGGTATATGAAAATCCACTATTTGACAGGAAGGTATGGAATAAGTATTAGCTAATATCAATGCTTCATGGTAATTAGATTCAGGTTAGGCATTCATGGGAAGTAAGTAGGTGATAAGTACCTGTAATTAGGAAGAAGGGTATTGAAAGTGTCAAAAAGGTATCTCAGACACTATTTTTATTTTTCCCATTTTTCTATGCATCACTGAATAGACAAATGAGAAGGTGCCTGAATCTCAGTTGGGCATGCAGCAGGAAACTTCATCAAAATCAGTCCACTAGACACCTAAGTAAAGCAGATCCCTGGAAATAAATTACTTGATGTTAGAAATTATTTAATTTGCATTTTTTCCTCCCAAGAACTCTGTGCAGTAACTGTGGTATGGATGCATGAGAGACTGGTCTGTGGGTTGCTCACATCACTCCCTGTTGTGTTTATTGAAGCTTTTCCCCATGGTTTTCTACAACCAGCCCAGCCGAGGAGCCAAGCGCTCAAGTTATCACATAACATTAAATTGCTGTATGGTGATCATACAAACATACCCTAAGGTAGGAAGAGTTCTGATATGGTCAATCAGTGCAAAATAGAGTCATCAGGAATATAAAATGACAACACCGTACTGAGTAAAACTTTTAGTATTAAAAAAATAGATTTATGAATAGAAAGATAATTATTTATCTTTAAACAATTCTTTTCATGTGCATTTTCATTCTTTGACAAACACTCAGTTGTTGCGTCTGAATCATATTCACAGCAATGGATCATGGATTGATACAACAAATTATTAAATTAGAGAATAGTAATGATTCTTATACCTGGAGTTAGAAAAGAGTAATCCTACTTTGGAGTTCCATAAGACAAGATACAATATAACATCCTCTTCCTTAGTCCATCTCAAATCTAACACGAGTTTCCCTACCCCATCACAGCTACAGATTTCTGTTCAAAATAAATTCAGCAGAAGTTTATATGAAGCTCTTTTATATCTCAGAGGAGTGAGATGCTGAGAAATGGCATAAGAAGGAGGGCATTGTCTCTTCCATAAAGGACTTGAAGTTCTGTCATGACTTCCTCTTCCTAACTTATTTCCTACACAGATGTTTGAGGACTTATCTGTATAAGTACCTAACTGCAGGGGTGGGAGGGGAGGAAACACCCAGACATAATCCCAGAAGAAGAATATGGCTTGGATACATGTTAAATAACATCCATGTCAGGAATCAGCTAGGAGGTGCCTGACTTGTTTTCCCATAAAATTTTTGTGGCAGCCACAAAGGCAAGAACTGCTGTCATTGAAGATATTGAAAATCAACTTATAGTTTGAGATGGTAATAGATGTTAACAGTTAGATAACAGATTTCAGATATATTTACACCCAGCTTGACATTAAATTAACCACCATGAAAGGAAAAAAATGAGAAAACTCAAACAGTTCTTTAAATAAACCAATCACTTGTAAGTATCTAAGAAATGTATACTCCCTACAGCTTCTAATTGCTATTTAAGTGTCCACTTTGTCCCCTGCAGATAAAGTCAAGCTATTTTGCAGCAAGCAGGCAATCATGTATTTCCATTGTCATTTCACAGAGCAGCCAATAGAATTTCAGACTGATAGAGTGATCTGTTTGAAGTCAAATGATGTGTCAGTGGCAGCACCACTAAATGCACAACCTTTTTTATTTAGTCTAGGATTACTGTGAACTGAACTGTGTACCATTACCCACTCCCCAACTCCAATTTCAAAGTTGAGGCAATAAACACAATGAGAGGGTATTTAGAAATGGAGAACTTAGGAGGTCATTAGCTTCAGAAGAGGTCATGAGGGTGGGGCCCTCACAGTAGGATTGGTGTTTTTTTGAAAAGAGATAGCATAGAGCTTGCTATGACCTCTCTCTTTGCCTTGTGAGGACACAGCAAGATGATGGCCATCTGCAAGTCATGTAGAGAACCTATACCAGAAACTAAATTCCACAGCTGCTTAAAACAAAGATTTTTTCTTCTACCTACTGCCTGGCAGCATGAAAACTGAGGGACTCCAGGCTGGGAAGAAGGACTCTGAATACAACATTCCTAATTTCTCCCTGCCTCTCCATTCCTTTCCTTCCCCTTCATCTCAACTACTCTCTTTTCTTTCATATAAAGAGCCCCTTCCAAAAAGCTTTAGCTGTTCATTGCAGGTTGGAAGATTATGAACCACTCTCCAAAATTTTTCCCCAAACCAGAAGAGGCCTCAATTGTGAAGTTGTGCATTGGGCTTCTCAGAAGGGCTACTGCTATTCATCAAGCAGAATTTCTCTCCTACTCTCTTCTGGTAGGTGCCACAGCCAAATGTTGCTACAAAGAAAAGCTATCTCCAAAATTGCTCAGGGTGAAGGCTTCCATTCTCAGCTTTACTTTGGCCAAAGAGACCAGAATTTATTTATTGTGAAAGAGCATAGACTCTGTATTAAAGAACATTTACGTAAATGTCCATTGAACTTAATTGATCCTCTTGATGGCTGACTCTGGCCTTTTCACAAACTTTTTGATATTCCAGAGGATACATGAACAAGAACAAGAAGAAGAAATATTTTTTAAAAGTTAGATATCAAGAAGAGAAAAAGATGGAGGTAATTAATATTTTTTAAGTACTGAAAATAAGTGTTGGTGAAGAAGAGATGGGAAAATATGAAACATGAAAACACAAAATCAGAAAAGAATTGGAAAGACATTAGTTCCTTGAGTTTGGGGAAGCTGTAAGGTGATCAAATCCAGGACTAACAGTAGATTTTTTATCCCAGATAAAAGACAATACACTTCAGAGTGTTAGTATTACTCAAACATCTGCTAGGGCACAGGCAGTGCTACACAGGCACCGTTCAAATAGTAATTCTGAAACCAAAATAAAACTGAAACTGCTGTGGATGGAGGCAGGAGGTATTTCTTTTATGTAACAAGCTCACGTGCTCTTTACTTCACTAAAGAAAGATACTATGTTGTTCTTTTTGTCTGTAATGTCCTCTATTTCTTTAACCAAGTAATTCTTCCAGTCTTAGTTTATATCTCAGACTTTCTAAGGTAACTCAGGTCTCAGTGGTCATCTGTATGCTGAACTCCAATAGTGTAATATGTATGAAGCTATACATATTATATATGTATATATATAAAATGTATATAAATATATTACTTAAATGTATATTATTTATATTATGGACTATATATAATTGTTACATCTAATAAATATTAATTTATTATTAATATAATATTAACATAACATATAATAATATATAATATTACCATGATATATATTATAATATTCAATTATAAAGTTAATGTATTTAAAATTATATTGCATATAATATAATATATAAATTTATTATATGTATGTTTATTATATTTATATTCTATAATGTGTATATATTAATAAAAATATATAATTTTATATATAATATAAATATAATAAATATGTATAAACATGATAGATATATATTTTAAAATTATATATGTAATTATAGATATTATAGATATTTACTTATATATTATATATTTATTTATTTATATATAAATATTTATATATTTGTATGTAATATATAAATATACATTTAATAAGTATATTTATATATATTATAAATACTATATATTATTATATAATAATATATTATGTAATTTATATTACATATAATTTATAGAATATATAATATCTATATAGAATTATAATACATATAATATAATAATATATAATGATCTAGCAAATTGATTATATTTAATATATATTTATATATAATAAATATATATTTACTACACATAAATATTTATATATATTTATTTATACATTCATATATATTTATGTATATTATATTCATTCATAAATATATATGAATGTATATATACATTCATATATATTTATGTATATTATATATATATTTATATTATATGTATGTAATATAAATATTTCTATACAATAAACTTATATATTATATTGTATTGTTTTGTATTATACTGTGTTATATTCATATTATATATATAATATAGAATTTTTATTATATGAATATAATTCATATAATACATTTATATATAAACATAGTAATATATATTGCTATAATATATAGATATAATATTTACATATGATATTATATAATATATAATCATATATTTTAATATAAGATAACATAATATATTTTTAATAATATATCATAAAATTATGTATTATATAGTATATATTTATATCATATATAATGTATAATATTATATATTATGATAGTATGTATATTATATATAATTTAAAATATTATACATATATATATATACAGTTTATGATATTGGGTTGGCCAAAAAATTCACTTGGAAAACTCAAAAAACTTTTTGGCCAACCCAATATAAATTAGAATATAAAATTATTGTCACTGTCAATATGTATATTATACACATAATATAATATAATTAATAAAATATATGAATATATTAATATAATTATGTATTATATATAATTTAAAATTATATTTATAGTATAAATTATAGTATAAAATTATTGTCACTACCAACTTTTATAAAGTTTCAAATAACATAAATTGTTCCCCATTAGAATGTGAAAGTCAATACAAGTTTATTCTTTATTTTCTATTAAATTTATATGTGTGTGTAGTGTGTGTGTATATATGTGTATATATATATATATATATATATATATATTCATTGGCTACTTAATACATAAAGACAGTGCTATGCAGTGGTGTGAAGAGGAGTTGAAGAATTCATGGCCCTAGCTCCGTAAGACTCACTAAAAGTACAAATAATCTATTTCACTAATACTTCTAAGTTATGATACTGACTTTTAAAAATTATTATTTTTATTGTGAAGAGCACTTAACATGAGATCAACCCTCTTAACAAAATTTTAAGTGTGCACTACACTATTGCTGACTATAGGCACAGTGTTTTAGAGAATACCTACAGAACTTATTCATCTTACATAATTGAACCTTTATACCTGTTGATTAACTACTCATTTCCTTCTCTGCCCTCAGCCCCTGGTAACTGCTCTTCCACTCTGTGATTCTGAGTTTGACTATTTAAGATACTTCATATAAGTGAGTTCCAGCAGTACTTGTCCTTCTGGGACTGGATTACTTCACTTAGCATAATGTCCTCCAGGTTCATCCATGTTGTCGCATATGGCAGAATTTCCTTCTTTTTTCAATGCTGAATAACATTCCATTTTATGGATATACGACATTTTCTATCCATTCAACCATAAGTGGACATTCAAGATTTTTCCGTATCTTGGCTATCATGACTAGTACTGCAATGAACATGGGAATGCTAATAGCTCTTGGAGGTCCTGATTTAAATGATTTTGCATAAATATCCAGAATTGGAAATTTTGGATCACAATGCAGTTCTATTTTTATATTTTTGAGAAACCTCCATACTGTTTACCATAGTGGGTGTTCTTATTTATATTCCAACCAGCAGTGTAAAAAGGTTTCAATTTTTCCATATCCTTGCCAACACTTGTCATTTCTTCTTTTGATACCAGCCATCTTAACAGGTATGAGGTGATAGCTCATTGTGGTTTTGATTTGCATTTCCCTACTGATTAGTGTCCTTTAGCATCTTATTTCATGTGTACTACAATTTTAAAGTTATAAAAGTATAGTGGAGAGAGAGAGAGAAAGTATGGAGAAATGTGGGAAGTCTTCTTGAAGAAGGTGGGCTTTGTTATGAAACTTGAAGATGAATAGAATTCTAGATGAAGAGAACATATTGCACAAAAGGATATACCTCTTGGGTATATACTATTTTTTCTTTTATTTACCACATTCCAAAATTACCTTCCGATTCTCTAAGTTCTTTACTTTGATAAATTAGATTCCTATGACCTGTATTATAATAGTACTACCTATACTCATAACATAATATTAAAAGTATTTTTACAAGAGTAATTACTTTTTAAATATGTATAACAACCCTGCAAAAAAGATACCATTAACCCCATTTACAGATAAGCAACTGAATACCCAGGCATGTTGATGACAGAATAACAGTCTTTGAAACTAAACCCAACTTTAAAAATTTTACAACTAGTACATCTCTAACTTGAAAGATTATTTTTTTCATTTAGAAAATAAGTTGTATTATTTTGTATCTGAGTAAAAAACACAATACAAAGTATATTGTGTCCCCTTTTAATTCTTAGAAAATGAATAGTTTACTCAATTTTGAATGTTAATAAAAGCATAGATATTTGTTCCCATTTCTAAAGATGACATGCATAGAAAGATATATTAAAATTAAAAAAAGTAGCTCTTAATTAGTGATGAATTTATCGGAGATACCTGGATACATCTGAAAAAAGAGAAGTAACTCTGTAAAAAGCTGCAGTTACAATGTTTTTCATTAATGACATATTATTATTTGAAATTCTCCTTGGGTGGAATTGTCCCATATTTTTAAATACATGTCTTAAAACTCCATATATTTATAAATGTTAAGAGAGATTCTAAAATATACTTCATTCTTTTCACTCTCTCGTCTTAACTTTTACCTTCTTCCATCTGATGCTCTCCGTGAAGGAATAGCTTATTCTCTTCTATGATACTTTTTAAAAGTTGAATGTATATACTTTCAATTTTAAAATGTTTGAAGCAGACAACAAATGATGAACATGTGATAGTGAATGATGGGTGACAGAAAAATTGACAGTTTTTAAAAAATTCTTTTTCTCTAATGTTCCCCATAAAAGGCTTCATTTCCTATGACACTGACAATACATTTTCATCATTAAAAACTTTTGATAATATATTTAGTGGCTCTTGAAACAGGAAAAGAGTCTTTTAAAGCTCACTCTTATTTACTTTTTGTAGAGCCTACCCAAAAGAATATCAATATACTGAAATATGACAAAAGAGCTATAGTTTTTCCCATCCTAAACATTGCTCAGCCTCAGAAATAGTTTTAAAAAATCATTGTCTCCAAAAATGCACTTGGCCCAGGATTTTCAATCAGACCACTTATCTTTTCCAATGTCAACCTCTTCTTTTAAGCCTTGAAGAGCTATACTAAGGCAATGCATTACCCAACAATATTTGTCAAGTGTCCATTAATCTCTGAAGGTGATGATTCAGACCCTGAAAGGGGTAGGAAATCTATCTTTCACCTCTTTTTTTTTCACTCATTTTTTGTTCCTACAATTTAAAATATTGTCTTCTGTGAGAAAAACTCTAGAAATAATCTATACTAATATATCTCCTCATTATTTATACATTGAAGTAGAAAGCTAAATATACTTAAAGCTATATCATAGGGTATATGTTATGCAACTTTGTACACAAATAGGCATAATATACCATCCAAATAAAATTTAAATCCACTTCTTTCCTGAATAAAATAAGGCTCTTAAAGCTCTAGATAGATGCACAGATGTCCATATAAATGCATAGACATATGTACACCTATATTTCAGTCAAAAGAATTTTTCAACAGATTAAAAAATTTAGACAAATAGTATGGACAATATAATTAATTTGTGCAGTACAAATATGATCCCTGCCAATTATCTCATGGTTTATTGTATAATGCAAGAGCCCTAATTTCTTGTTCCACCACCAAACTTGCTATTTGAGGACACAGTACTAACCTTTTTCAATTGTAGTTTTATCATCTGTAAATGGTAATAAGTACATCTTATGGATCCCATGACCACCTGGAAATATTGAATCTTGAATTTCTTCTGTCGATTCTATTGTGTCAACTCAGAATTAAGTTTTTGATCAACTATGTACTCATGATCTCTTTTAGGTCTATCCCATTCACTTCTTTTCTCCATAATTTACCACTTTTCTTTTTTCATGAAAATGCGAGAAAAAATTATTCTTGTTACTATCATAAAAAGAACCTCCTTAATTATCCTTGAAGGAGCTTAACAAACAGAAACTGTTCCAGACCAAAACTGATCACTGAGCTGTTTTCCAGCTCCAACTCTAATATTCTACATTTTGCCACCTTCCTCATCCAATGAAGTTGACCTACATGTGTTTCCTGCTGCAGAGATATTGTGAGGTTGAAACAAACATTCATGAAGGACTTTGATCTTCTGAAAAGAAAAAACCTTGTTAGATGAAAATATTCTTTCATGGTTGGGTGTCTGGGCTCTTTCAAATGCCATAGACAATATAAAAATTTCAGAAGATTATTATAGGGATAAGAAGACTGTCCTTTGCAGGGAATTTTTCTTACAGTCTCAGCACTAGAATTCATTAGCCATTCAGAAAGGAAGAGACTTTAAAACATCCCAATGTCCCAAAATCATCCCTGTTAAATTTCTGTGGTCAGCCCTCATATCTTTTCATGTGTATGTAGATATCTAGTTAGTGATTTTGAGAGACTTCATGAAGACAAGTCACCACAATTTTTACTCTTTCACCACTCTGTCACTCTGCCTTAAATAGCCACTGAGTTCCTACTTATTAAAAAAAAAACTAAATAGAAGCCCTTAAATGAGGCATATTATTTTGGTAGAGTAAATTGTTAAATAACCACAACATATTGAAACAATTTTGTTACTAACATTTTTGTATGTTTATTCAGATAGAGAACAAATATCTGGAGAAAGGAGGAACCAACTTCCTAAACTTGGCCTTTTTCCTGAATGGTTTAACTAAGTTAATAATTTAATTAACACCATTATAAATATAGGAGTTGTCACACAAAGACAATAGTTAATACATCTAACTAATTTTTCTTTCTGAAAATTTATTCACTCTACATTTTACCAATATTACTCTTATGATCATTCTCCTAATTATTCTTGTACTCTCTGAGACTGGCTTTCTTGCCTCTAACCTCTATACTGCTGCTAGAGTGAACATGCCAATTATCTGCTAAAAATCCTTCAATTACTCCCAGCACCTAGAACAGTGATTTCCAAAATGGGTGTATTACTCTCTCTCCCAGAAATAAACTTGGTAAATTACTGATATAAAATAATAAAATATTAGAATTTCCACTTATGATTTATCACATCCTTTTAAAAAAAGTTCTGTTTGTGTGAAAGTTTTATAGTATTTTTAATATGTTGGTACAATAATACTTAGATATCATTCATAAAGAAATATGTTCATATTAAAACTGGGTTGTTAAAATATTTTTAATTATAAAGATACACAAACAAAATAAGATACCACTACACACCTATGCAAGTGAGTAAAATTAAAATAACTGACCTTACCAAGTGTTGGTAAGGATGTTGAGGAGCTAAGTTTCTCATATATTGATGGGGGGAATGTAAAATGGTACAACAAAATTTAGAAACAGTTTGGTAGTTTTTTTAAGAATGTAAACACACAAACCACCATATAATCCAGCCATCTCCATCTTAGGTATATACTCTAGAGAAAAGATAACTCACGTCCATACAAAACCTCTACATGAATGTTCATAGAAGCTTTAATTGGAATAGTCAAAATCTGGAGAAACCCAAATTTCCATCATCAGGTAAATGGATAAATCACTTATATATACATTTAATGAAATACTTCTCAGCAATAAAAAGGAATGAGCTATTGATATCCACAACTAGGTGAATCTCAGAATAATTACATTGAGTAAAAGAAGCCAGACAAAACATAGTACATACTGTATGATTCCATGTCTATAAAACTGTAGAAAATGGAAATGTAATCTATAGTGAAAAGAAATCAAATCAGTGGTTGCTTGGAGATAGGGAGTGGGGTCAGCTGGAAAAGAGAGATAACTAAAGGACATAAGAAAATTTTATAGGTATTGGGTATGTTCACTTTTCTTCATTGTGATTAGTATTTAATGGATATATACATATATCAAAAATTGTGAAATTAGACAATTTAAATGTGTAGTGTTTACTGTATGTTAATTATATCTCAATAAAGCTGTTTTAAATGTTTAATATGAATTTGAAAGTACAGTTAAGATGGTGGAATAATAAGACCCTGAATTCACCTCCTCCTATGGGTACACCAAAGCTACAATTACTTATACAGCAACTATCTATGAGAATGATCTGAAAACTAGTAGAAACAATTTTCCAAAATTAAAGATATAAAGAAGGATCCACAGTGAGATGGGTAAGAGAGAGAGAAATGTGGTGTAGTCAGGATTCCCTCCCCCCTGGTTGTTGATCCACAAACAGGAGGAATATTATAACCACAGGGTTCTATCTGAGGAATGATGTTTCTGAGCCCCACATTGTGTTCCCCAACCTGGGGTCCTGCAGCAGGAAAATGAATCCCTGGAATTCCTGGCTTTGAAAATCAGCAGTGTTTATGTTCAGGAGAGCTAGAGAGCTATAGGAAATAGAGATCTCAATCTTAAATGTTGCACACACTCCAAGCCCTGGCAGAGAGGGAGTATTTTAAAGATGCCTGTTTCAGATCCACTTGATGATCTTGGAGATCTTCTGAAAGAGGCAGGAGGCAGCTTAGGTCTCTCCTTGAGGTTGGAAATTCTAGTAGCAGCCATTTATGAAATTTAATTTTGCCATGTTGACACTGGCACTGGTAAGCACCATTTTGGAATCCTCTCTGTAGCCTATTAGCACCTGGGACTTGCTCTACCCATCAGTGGGCCCACATCAGCGGTGCACTCCTGGGCATTGCAACTAGCTATGCCACAGGCATTCCCCACCCACCAGTGTACTCTCAGCAACTGCACAAGGAAGGCCCTTTCAGTTAGCAGGGCCAGGGGCCAGTCCCACCTACCAGTAAACCCATAGTAGTTAGCCCCAACACAATAGAGGGGTTTATGCAGTCCACATAGGGGATACCCTTTGAACATCTGGCTCTGATGCTGAGAGGGGAGCATGCTGCTGGGCCCCCTAGGACATATATATGACACCACTTCTCCAATATTGGGAGCCATAACAAACCCATCTAATACATACAAATAGAGAATTAAGAAAAATGAAGACAGCACAGAGGAATATGTTCCAAATGAAAGAATAAGACAAAACCTCAGAAAAAGAACTAAACAAAACAGAGAAAAGCAACCTACCCAATAAAGAGTTCAGGATAATGATCATAAAGATGCTCAGCAAGTTCAGGAGAAGAATGAATGAATGGTGAGTTTCAACAAATTAGAAAATATAAAAAAGAACTAATCAGAGCTAAGAATACAAAAACAGAAATGAAAAATACACTAGAAGTAATGCAGAGTAATTAGACGATACAGAAAAAAATGGATCAGCAATGTGGAAGACAGAGTAGTGGAAATCACCCAAACTAAACAGAATAAAGAAACAAATTTTAAGTCATGATAGTTAAGAGGCCTCTAGTACACTAATATCTAGTATACTAACATTTTCATTATAAACATTCCAGAAGAAGAAAAGAGAAAGGAGAACTAATTTGAAGAAATAATAGCTGAAAACATCATAATATGGGAAAAGAAACAGACATTCAGGTGCAGAAAGCACAGAGAGTCCCAAACAAGATGAAACCAAAGAGGTCCACATCAAGACAGACTATAAATGAAATAACAAAAAATAAAGATAAAGAGAGAGTCTTAAAAGCAGCAAGAGAATAAAAACAAGATACTTACAAGGAACTCCCATAAAACTATCAGCTGACTTTTCAGCAGAATCTTTGTAGGCCAGAAAAGAGTGGCACAATATACTTAAAATGATTAAAAGGAAAAACCTATAATCAAGAATTCTATATCTGGCTAGGTTATCATTCTGAATTAAAGAAGAGATAGTTTTACAGAAAAGTAAAAGCTAAACGTTTGTCACAACTAAATTGGTCTTACAAGATATGTTACAGGGACTTCTCCAAGCAGAAAAAGAAATCTATAATTATAAATCAGAAAATTATAAAAGAAAAAATCCCACTGGCAAAGGCAAACATACAGTAAAGGTAGTGAATCAACCACTTATAAAGTTAGTAAGAAGGTTAAAAGATGAAAGTAGTAGAAAAATCTATATTCACAATAAATAGTTAAGCAATATGCAAAATAAAAAGATGTAAAATATGATGTCAGAAACATAAACAGTATGTGAGAAGGTTAAAAATGTTGGGCTATTAGAATGCATTCGAACTTCAGAGGTTAATCAACCTAAAATAAACATTTGTATTGTTATATATGAACCTTATGGTAACCATAAACCAGAAAACTACAATAGATACACAATAAAAAAATGAAGAGAAATTAATCCAAACATAACACAAAAGAGAGTTATCAAATCACAAGGGAAGAGAGCAAGAGAAGACAGAAACAGAGAAGAACTACAAAAACAACCAGAAAATAAAATGGAAATAAGTATGCACCTAATAATAATTGTTTTAAATGTAAATGGACCTAAATGCTCCAATCAAAAGACACTGAGGGACTCAATGGATTAGAAAAAAAAAGTCATATATATGGTGATTACAAGAGACTCACTTCAGATCTAAAAACACACACAAACAAAGTGAGAGCATGGAAAAAAAAATATTCCATGAAGATGTAAAGGGAAAGAAAACTGGGGTAGCAGTATTTATATCAGTTAAAATAGATTTTAAAACAAAGATGTTAACAGGAGAAAAAGAAGGGCATTGCATAATAATAAAGGGACAAATCCAACATGAAGATATAAAAGTTCTAAATATATATGCATCCAACATAGGGGTACCTAAATACATAAAGCGAATGTTAACAAACATAAAGGGAGAAATTGACAGTAATACATTAATAGTAGGGGATTAACACACCACTTATAACAATGGAGAGATACTTAATAAAAAAATCAGTAAGGACACATTGGCCTTGCTGGACACATGTTTTAAAAGATATATACATATATATGTGTATATATATGTATATGTATGTATATATATATATAATAGTCCATTCAAAAATAACAGAATTCTCACTCTTTTCAAGTAAACATGGAACACTCTCCAGGATAAATCACATGCTATGTCACAAAACAAGTTTCAATAAATTTAAGAAGATTGAAATCATATCAAACTTTTTTTTTTTACGATGGCATGAGACTAGAAATCAATTACAAGGAAATAAAACTTCAGAAAGCAAAAAAATGTGGCAGCTGAAAAATATACTACTAAACAACAAATGAGTTAGTGTAGAAATCAAAGTGAAAATCAAAAAATACATAAATAAGTAGATAAACAATATTGATAAACCTTTAACCAGACTCATCAAGAGAGAAAGACAGAGGACCAAAATAAATAAAATAAGAAAAGAAAAGGGAGAACTTACAATTGATGGCACAGAAAGGCAAACATTTATAAGTGATTTCTACAAATAATTATAGGCAATAAAATGGACAACCTAGAAGAAATGAATAAATAGTTAAATACAAACAATTTTCCAAGACTAAATGAGGAAGAAATAGAAAATATGAAGAGAGTGATTACCAGTAATAAAAGTAAATCAATAATCAAAACACTCCCAACAAACAAAAGTCCAGAATCAAATGGCTTCACAGATGAATTCTACCAAACATTTAGAGGAGAGTTAATACCCATTATTCTCAAACTACTCCAAAATACTGAAGAAGAAGGAATACTTCCAAACTCCTTCTACAAGGTCAGCATCACCCTGATACCAAACCAGACAAAGACACCACAAGAAAAGAAAACTATAGGGAAACATTGCTGAACATACAAAAAGCCTCAAAAATATTAGAAAAACAAATTCAACAGTACATTAAAAGAATCATACACCACGATCAAGTGGGATTTAAGACAGCAATACAAGGACAGTTCAATATCTGCAAGTCAAGCAATGTGATACACCATATTAACAAAATGAAGAATAAAAATCATATGATCATCTCGATAGACACACAAAAAACCTTTGATAAAATTCAACATCCATTTTTGATAGAAACTCTCAACAGCATGGATATAGAGAGAACATACCTCAAAATATTAAAGTCTATATATGACAAAATCACAGCCAACATCATACTAAATGTTAAAGAGCAGAAATAATTTCCCCTAAGATTAAGAACAAGACAAGGATGCCCATTCTCTCCACTTATATTCAACATAGTATTGGCAGTACTAACCACAGAAAACAGACAAGAAAAAGAAATAAAATAAATCTAAATTGGGAAGGAAGAAGTAAAGCTAGTAAAGCTCTCACTGTTTGCAGATGACGCAGATGACATGATACTATATATATATATATATATATATATATATATATAGTATATAGGGTTTTATATATATTTTATATATATTTTATATTTATATATATATATATTATATATATATATATCCTTAAAGACTTCCACAATAAAACAAAACAAGACTGTTAGACCTAATAGCTGAATTCCATAAAGTTGAAGGATACAAAATTACTATAAAGAAATCTGTTGCGTTTTCTGTACACTAAAAAAAAACTCAGAAGGAGAAATTAAGAAAACAATCCCTTTTAAAATTTCATCAGAAAGAATACTTAAGGAAAATAATCTAGCCAAGGAGGTGAAAAACTTGTACCTGAAAACTATAAGATACTGAGGAAAGAAATTGAAGATGGCACAAACAAATGGAAAGATACACTGTACTCATGGATTGGAAGAATTAATATAGCTTAAATGACCGTACAACCCAGGCAATCTACTGACTTAATGCAATTCATATTAAAATAACAATGGCATACTTCAGAGATCTAGAGCAAAGAATGCTAAAATGTGTACGGAACCACAAAATAACCTGAATAGACAAAGCTATCTTGAGAAAAAAGAACAGAGCTGGAGGTACCACACTATCTGACTATACTTCAAACTATACTACAAACCTACAGTAATCAAAACAGTGTTGTGCTAGAAAAAAACAGGCACATTAGTCAATGGAACAGAACAGACAGACCAGAAAAAAACCTAAGCACTTATATAAGTTAATCTATGACAAAGGAGGTAAGAACATACAACTGGGAAATGACAGCATCTTCAATGAGTGGTGCTGTGAAAACTGGACAGCTACATGCAGAAGAATAAATCTGTAACACTGTCTCATAACATACACAAGAATAAACACAAATTTGCTTAAAGACTTAAATTTAAAACATGAAACCTAAAATTCCTAGATGAAACATAGGCAATATGCTCTTTGACATAGTTCTTAGCAATATTTTGGGGGATCTGACTCCTCAGGCAAGGACAACAAAAGCATAAATAAACTCATGGGACTACATGAAAGTAAAAATCTTTTTTGTAGTGAAGGAAACCATCAACAAAGCAAAAAGACAGCCTACTGAATAGGAGAGAACTCTTGCAAATTATATATCTGATAAGGAGTTAATATATAAAATATACAAAGAACTCATACAACTCAACATCAAAGAAGTAAACAACACAATTAAAACTGGGCAGAGGACTTGAATACACATTTTTCCAAAGAAGAGAAACAGGGGAAAACACACACATGAAAATGTTTGTGCTCAACGTCACTAATCATCAGGGAAATGCAAATCAAACCACAATTACATGTTACCTCATACCTTTCAGAATGACTATCATCAAAAAGAAAACAAATAAGTGTTGGTAAGGATGTAGAGGAAAAGGAAACCTCATGCACTGTTGGTAGGATTGTAAATTGATGCAGCCACTATGGAAAACATTATGGAGATTCCTCAAAAACTAAAGATAAAACTACTAAATGATCCAGCAATTTCACTTTTGTGTATTTACCCAAAGAACACAAAAACAGTAATCAAAAAGATATATGCACCCCTATGTTCATTGCAGCATAATGTACAATAGCCAAGATATGGAAGCAACCTAAGTGTTCATCCATAGAGAAATGGATAAAGAAGTTGTGGTATTTATATGCAACTGAATTTTACTCAGGTCATAAAACACATGAAGTCTTGCCATTTGTGACGACATGGATGGATCTAGAAGGTATCATTCTTAGTGAAACAAGTCAGACAGAGACAGTCAAAACTGGATGATATCACTTATATGTGGAATCTAAAAAAAACAAAAAAAAATAAACAAAATGAAAACAGACTCATAGATACAGAGAACAAAGGGGAAGTTGCCAGAGGGGTGGATGTGGTGGTTGGGAGATTAAGAAGTACAAACTTTCAGTTATAAAATAAATTTCATAAGGATGTAATATACAAAATAAGGAATATGATCTATCATGTTGTAATAACTTTTTGTGGGGACAGATGGTTGCTAGATTTATTGCAGTGTTCATTTTGCAATGTGGTTAAATGTCGAATCACTATGTTGTACACCTGAAAGTAACATAATATTGTACATCAACTATATTTCAAATTTTTTAAAGTTTGGACCCCATTTACCAAAAAAAAAGCCTTAGTATGGTCTACAGGCTGTATATAATCCTCACCACCTTATCCCTTGACAGCCACACAACAACACTCATGTTACCTTAATAATAAATAATTGCTTCCACACATTAAGCTGTTCCTTATCTTTGTGCCTTTGCTCATCATCTTCCTTCTGCCAAAAATACAGTTCCCTGATTATCTGGCTGTCTAAATTATTTTGTTTCCTTAAAAACTCTATTCAATGATCAGCTTCACTGGAAAGTTTCCCAGGGCTATCTAGGGTCACGCTATGTGCTACTTCTCTGTGTTTCCCTAACACCCAGTACATACTCATATCTTTGCACAAGTAATTATCTGCACATGTATCTCTTCTCTTCAGCAAGGACGGAAGACTCACTTATTCACCTGGGTATCCCTGCCTGGGTAATATTTTAAAGTAATTGTTCAATATAAATTTGTTAAAGTAATATTAAAAAAATTACAGTAGACAATGTGCAGGATCTCATCCTGCAAATCATGCTGAGGTTTGTGAGAATATGCTGGGTCAATTGTTTCCTGAGCTTAGATTGAAGACATCATTTAGACATATCAAATATTCATACTGTTATTTTATTGAATTTGCAATTAACATATCCATTTCCACAGTCACTGGGAAAATATGCTCTGTTTCTCTGTGTGGTGGTTGATTTACTGCACCCTGCACTGTTTCCTGGTTATCTCTGCTAATGCTTGATATTTCTACCTGTTATACAAGAATTCTTATGTAAGTTTCCAGGCATAAGCAGGAGGATCTAGGGTGGATTTAAACTAAATCAATTTAAATAGTAGTTATAAACCACGATTTAGATCACTTGTGACAAAACCTAGGCTCAATCATCCTTCCTCCACCTTGTGCCCACCCACTTTTTGATGAAACCTTAATGCATGTGCTTCCAGATCCAGACACACTGAGTTATATTTAGAAGACTGTAAATCATTTTTGCACATTTAAACAAGCAATGCTTAAACTTCATTTTAAGGTAATTAGCAAACCAAATTGTATCTTTTTTTTTTTTTTTTGGTTATCAGATCAAACACTCTAATGTTACCAGTCTTGTCTCATTCCAAATTTTTGCTATTTAACATAAACTAGATTATTCTGCTCCTTGGTTATTCCCCATTTTATTAAGTGTTTGAGCAATTTCTGTGTTCTTTTATAATTATAGCAAATTTTGTCCAGGAGTAATTCTACCACCAATCAATATTATTTCCATGTGTTATCCAAATTTGACTTGACTAAGGTAATCAGTCTGTCAGGACTGAGTTTTTCCAGTGTTTCATTTCTATATGCCTCAAAAGTAGTTCATACCATTTTTTTTCTCTCAATAGACAAGAGAGGTCTTGCCTCCTTCTATACTTAACAACTTCATTTATACTCTCAGTTTCAACTATTCCTATCTCCCTACCTTATTCACAGAACCTGAGTTGTTCACCTACCTCCCACACCACCCAAGAGTTCCCATATGCATTCGAAGAGTCCAAATAGGCTTGATTCACGTACCTTTCTTCCCTTCTTAACGAAACAAGAACATGCCATTTAAAATGAGAAATTTTATTTATTTTTTTTTACATAAATACAGATTGGGTGAGTTATTACTTCCAAGTGAGCATAAGCCAAATGTTGACTTGCATGTCCCAAATGTAAGCTTTTTGCTGCTTGTTTATTAGTGAATTAGAAATGAAATACATCTTCCTATTTTATCCTCATTTTCCAATTTGTCTGTTTAGCATATATTGTATCAAGAGGGATCATATTGGCAAAAAATTATTAAACCTATAGAAAGATAGTCTATTATGAGAAAGATCAATAACAAATATTCATTGATATCCCTGTATGAAAGAAACAGGCTTAGCCTTAAGATATATAATAGATTCCTCAATTGGACTGAATTTTTCACCTTCTCCTTATTCACAGCTTTGCCATATGACCTTTCTGTGTCTTCCATTTCCATCGTCAAATGTTTTTCACCACTACTTGACTTTGGGTTTGAGTGTGTGATTTATTTTGGCCAATGGAATGTTAGCAAATATGATATAAGCAGAGACTTGAAAAGTGCTTACTCTTTTGAGCATACATCCTTCATCTTGGTCATCTCCATGAGAAACATAGGAACCCTCCCACACTGTTTGTGGGAATGTAAATTAGTATATTCTCACTATGGAGAACTGTATGGAGATTCCTTAAAAAAACTTAAAATAGACCTACCATATGATCCAGCAATCTCACTCCTGGGTATATACCTAGGGAAAGCCATAGTTTGAAAGGATACATGCACCCCAATGTTCATTGCAGCACTGTATACAATAGAAACACATGGAAGCAACATAAACGTCCATCGACAGATGAATGGGTAAAGAAAATGTTTTACATATATACCATGGAATATTGCTCAGCCATTAAAAAGGATGAAATAATGCCATTTGTAGCAACATGGATGAACTTAGAGATTATTATACTAAGTGAAGTAAGTCAGGCAGAGAAAGACAATTATCATATGATATCACTTATATGCAGAATCTATTAAAAAAAGATACAAATGAACTTATTTACAAAACAGAAACAGACTCACAGACTTAGAGAACAAACTTATGATTACCAAAGGAGAAAGGTGGGGGTGTGATAAATTGGGAGTTTGGAATTTACATGTACACACTGCTATATTTAAAGTAGATAGCCAACAGGGACCTACTGTATAGCACAGGGAACTCTGTTCAATATTCTATAATAACCTAAATGGGAAAATAATTTGAAAAAGAATAGATACATGTATGTGTATAGCTGAATCACTTTGTGTACACCTGAAACTAACACAACATTGTTAATCAACTATACTCCAATATAAAATAAAAATTAAAAAAATAAAAAAGAAACATAAACACTAGGTAGCTAATTTGTTTAGAATTCACCAAGTCCAGATGCCCAGTTTACTCAGTGTTTCTAAAATTAATCATTTACTAGGGTATATTTTAGTGCCATAATATTCATGAGAGACTTTGGTATACAACCAGAATGTGTCTAGTTTACTCACTTTATAAGATGAGCAAACCGCCAATCATTTCCTTTAATTCTGTTCTTCTACATCTAAACTCCCTTTATTTGTATTTTTAATGCCAAAGTTTATAGCATTTACATTATATTTCATAATTAATTATGTGTTCTGTGCTTTGTCTATATGTTTATTTTAAGCAATGAGAATCAATGAAGTATTTGTTTTGTTATGACTATGCTTACAAGATTTACTATGTAGTTAAATATTATATTATTATTGCAATAACTTTCTTATACATCTATTGCTTTTTCTGGAGTTTTAAATTACCTTTTTACTTGTTTGTATTTAATACTGTGTTAATTTGAAGGCTTGAATTGATGAAAAGTGTTTGTATGAATCATAGCTCTTATCCAACACCATATTTTGGTAATGATAAAAGGGTTATAGATGAGTGCCAGTCATGATCAAAACATTATTTTCCCACAAGAATCCTAAACCATCATATGCAAGCTTTGAAAAATATCTCTTTCTCCTGTATTAAGATTAGCTTTCATAGTAACAGATACAACTTGAGCAACATAGACAGAAACATTGTCTACAAAAGAACAATTTCCATTTCAATACGCCTCCCTTTTATGCCCTATCAATTATTTAGCTATGCCCCATAATTTTATAAGTCCAGATATACCTACAATAAGCACTCTAGTCAAGCAAGGTGTATCCTGCTAGAAAGCTTTTACAGGAAAGGGACTTCCAGGTATCTTGGCTCTAGAAATGCCATTTACATCTTTCCAAGTATGACAGCTCAAGCCCATTAGCAGGTTTACAAGAAAATGTTGTCTTGGTCACTCATTTTGCCTAACCCAGATGAGAAGGAATGAGTAAGAAGACTGCTGTTAACATTTTTCTTACAACATCCTTAAGATTTTTCAATTTCCAAAAGACTGTAACACATCTCTAGTCTAATTTCTTTCAGTTCCCACTCTCTGCTCTCTTATCCCCTCTAATACCTCTATTCAGAAGATTTCCATCAACTTTTCAAGAACTTCCTAGGAAAGGTTGTAAGAAAGATCAATATCCTGAGTTTTTTTCTTTAAAAATATTTATATATTATCACATTTGATTGATATTTTAGCCTGGATACAGAATTCTAAGTCCAAAATGAGTTTTCCCCAGAATTTTAGAGGCTATATAAAGGTATCCTTCAGCATATAGTGCAGCTAATGAGAAATATGATATATGTTTAAGTCTTATAACTCTATGGGACAGCTGTATGTTTGCAAAAGTGCAAGACTCAGGTTTTAGATGGAACGGAGTAAACATGAGTTCATTACTCCACTCTTTATTGCTTCATTTGTGGACTATCACAAATGACTGTCATCAACTCTTTGCTAGTTATTTTAGAAACAATTTATTTCTAGAGTCATATCAATTGACTACAATTAATTGGATATTTCACTGGCATTCCAGTGTACAGAGGGTAAAGCTTTACAGTAAAAGCTCACTTGGGGAGATTGGGGGAAAAAAAAACTATACCATTTCTAACCACTTGGGTGTAATAAATAATGTACTAAATGTTTTACACCACTGTCATATAACCCTCACAGTAATCCTGAAGTTGGCTTATACTTGCATATACATTTTAATATCTTATTTCAGAAAAGGAAACTAAGCTTAAATTTGCTATTAGGTCACATAGATAATAGGCAGTTGAGGTATAAATTAAACCCACAACTACCTTGCCTAGTGTCCACCCACTAGATTACATCCTTCTTTTCACACATGGAATTAAGTGACCAATTTAAAATTCCTTCTAGTCTTCAATTTTTTGCTAAGAACAACAATCTCTTAATTCTTGCCTGGATTACTTTTAGACATTCTTTTTCAGCCTGGATAAATCATTTTTCTAAGGATAGTTTCTCAGGATCTGCTTCTGGTGGCCAGTAGATAATTTGTCGGTTCTTCATTCTAGCCAAATGCAGATGCTCATTTATTCAAATACACATGGTAATGTCAATTTCATAATTAAAAAAGTTCACTTCAGTTTCTTCTTATAAATATTGATCATTCTAAGATTTTGACAATACAAAGCTAATAGTACTCAACAGAAATGTTCCCTGCAAGCATACTGAGCTAAAAATGGCAAAATATAAATAACCGTAACACAGTTCGCTGAGGCCCATTTCCCTGGAAGGATTGGCCTGCATTCCACAATACAAAGCTAACCGGAGAAAGGGAGACAGGCAGTATTGGCTACACAACATGTGGATTTCCAGGAAGAGCCATAAAGATAGAAATTTAGCTGGAATGAATCAGGGAAGATATTCTGCTCCAGCACTTTATTAGATGCATGTTTTGAGCAAGGACTGGATTTTCTGAAGTAATAAAGCCATTATGACCCCAGGGAAGCAACATCCACTGCTGAGCTGTGAAGGTGTAGGTACAGTGGCCTACAGTGAAGTTCTAGCAGACGTGGTGTGTTGAACCCAAGAGCAAACACACTCCAAGCTTTGAGGGGAAGGATTAGATTGTGAATGGTGCCATTCATGTGAGCAAGTTTTTCACATCATGGTAACTCAGTAATTTTCATTATCTGTAACAAACTACAAAATTAAAATCTGGACCATGGTTTATGGATTTTACTATTGATTACACGTTTTAATTTAACTTTGCGCTAAAAAGTGCCTGTACTGCAGATATTTTCAGAAATGATGCAAAGGGAGGATTGTGCCATCCAGAAATGATCCATGAAATGAGTAACCTAGGACCATTCAGGTTACGAAGGCATTAATTCAGGAACTGAATGTGTAAAATATCAAACCTTGTGCCTGGTGTAGAGTAACTCCACAACACATTTTATTTCCCTTTGACTCTAACTTGACTTTAAACTTTACAGTTTTATTTTTTGTTCATTTTTCTGACTCAGACAATTGCGGTGTTATGAGGCATAATTTTTTTCCCTCAAAAGTTTCTGCTGTATTACATTATATCTAACTGTTTCCTCAGTCTCTCCCAATGGCAGAGCAAAAATAAATAATCTAGATTAATGACAAGATTTCTCCAGCACTAAAAATATGATCATTAATTGTGAGACCTTAAGTTAGTGATCATCTATGTGTCACAGTTTCTTTAATGCAGGCATATTAGTTATCTATCGTTGCATTAAAAATTACCCCAAAACTTACTGGCTTAAAACAACACATATTCCTATAGGTCAAGAATCTGAGCATGATTTAACTGGGTCCTCAGCTTTAAAATATCTCACAATGCTGTAATAAAGATTCAGCTGGGGCAGGATCTGCTTCCAAATTCATTTGAATGGTTGCTGCAGAATTAAATTCCTTGTGGGTTTTTGGACTCACATCCTCGGTATCTTTCTGGCTATTAGTTGGAAGCTGACCTCAATTCCTCGCCATTTGAGACTCTCCCACATAGCAGCTTGTTCATCAAAGAATCTACTAGTAAAACTGAAGTCAGTCTTTTATAACCTAATTATGGTTATGTTATTCTTTAGAAGTCAAGCCAGTGAGTCTAGCTCTCACTCACGGAAAGTGTATCATACAAATGCATGAATAGAAGTAGTTGGTGATCACCAGGGGTCATCTCCGAGGCTGACTGTTATAATGAGTAAAGCACCTGTAAGGGTCTCTGTGACATATTCAGTGTTCAATAAATGTTAGCAGTTATTACTGCTAATAATAATAATCATGTGTTTACATAGTGCTTCCTTGTTGAACAAATTAAAAATTCAAATATTTTACATCATTCAAGTCTCAACAATATTAGATATGTAGAATAGATATTATCATGCCTATTTTATAATTTGGAAAATGTTAGTTATTGGAAATTAATTGTGTGTTTGGATATGTGGTCTTGGGTTTGAAAAATTTTTTTCCAATGAAAAGAGAAGTAAGGCCCCAATATTGCCCAAGGATGAGCTTGTGGACTGGTACTCAGCACACCTGATGTTTCAGTTATCTATAGCTGTGCAGCAAACCAGTCTAGAACAGTGGTGGAAAACAAGGACTCATTTATTTACCTTATGGATCTGGGATTTGACTAAGCTCAGTGGGGATTTCTTACTTTGAGTCCCTCAAGCATTGGCAGTCTGATGTTACCATGGGCTGAGTTTATTATCCCCATGCTATAGAGCCCAGGCTGGGCAGTCTAAAACAGCTGGGGCTCAAACAGCTGCGGTATCTCTCTGTCTCTCTGTTGTCTTTCCCCGTGGGCTTTCCCTATGGATTCCTCAGGACAGTTGGGCTTCTTAAGTGTTTGTTGAAAGCTCCAAGAGTGACTATTCTGAGATAAAGTAGCAGATGCTGCATGGCTTTTCTAACCTGACTTCAGATGTCACATGACATCGTTTTCACTGACATCTATACTTTGGGACAGTCACAAAAAACAAGACCAAGTTCAAGGAGAGGGAACATAGAATCCACTTCTTCAAGGGAAGAATATTAAATAATGTTAAGGTTTAAGACCAGCACATCATGCTCGAGTAGGCTATTACTATAAAAAATTTAAAATGTCAACAATTCCCATCTTCTCTTTTCTGTGTATCATCTTGGTTCCTTTTTCATATTTCTCTTCTTTACACTAACTAAGTTATACCTTTTAAAGATTTTTTAAGTATCCATTTTCATTCATTTCTCAAATTGTTTCTTGGCTCTAGCATCAGAATTGTCTAGTCACAGTGAAATGAGGAGAGTTTAAAGCACGAGAGACCATTAACTGAGGGCCATCATACCTTTGAGTCTCTATACTTCTTTCATCATTTTCAGGCTTACATTTATTTCATCTTGCTCACCCTCATTACTCCTCCTTATCTCAAAGATCTAATGTATCAGTGAACCCATGGGAGGTCTTAAGCACACAGCATGTGTCTGTAACCAAGAGCTTACAAATTCATATGCAGGAGATTTTCAGAGCAAAGAAATGAGAAAAGAAAAAAAGGAAAGCCACTTTCTATGTAATTACAGACAGCATCACATTCACCGTGAGCGCATTTGACTTCTGTAAATTGCCAAAGTACCTTAAGCAAAAGCAAAAATGTGTCATTAAAGCAATACATTTTAAACTTATTACCAAGCCTATTAAAGAGGAGTCACAGGGTTTTCTTGAGGTATTAAAACTTTCGTGTACCATGGGTATTAAACATAACATGTCTGCCTCAGCACAAGGAAGCAAATCACAGAGGATGGTGAAGATTCAGGAAGTCTTGATACTTGGCAGTCTAGGAAGTCTGTCATACTTTCAAGTTTCTTCATCTCTACCTCAAAATCTGCTCTGTTATCCTCTCCTCTCCACTTCTAAATAGAACACAGAAATCCTGTATTAACTGCAAATGATCTTCAAAGCAAGCATATACACATGACTCAGTAAATGCCCTTCAGCCAAAGACAACCAGGAACACACCTGTAGTCGAATAAGTTGGGTGTGCTGCAATGAGAAAAAGCATATCTCACGGGGCTTCTCAGTAAGAGAGTATTAGAAAAGAATGACATGATTTGGGATTGTGTGAGTTAGTTTTAAAGAGATTTAAAGGAAGCAAGGCTTTGCTCTGGCTTGTACGCTGTTATGAATTATGGTCAATTACATGACTGCTTATCATAATAACTCTTATCTAGAAGGAAGAAAGAATAGTCTGAGGCTAAAATTATAATTGGTACAGAAGAAGCAGTCAATCATTAGCTAGAGAAGGGATGTGTTTGGTCATTTTATGATTTGGACAATGTCCACGCTTTGTGTGTGTGTTCAGACCTGATTACAATGTAGTCTGGTTCTGATCACAGAGTAGCCTTGTCTAGCGTTATGTTCACTGAAATTGTTTATGTTCTACAGGTGAGAACAGGTGTGATATGTACAGCTGACAGTACCAGCCTCCAACTGTCAGGAACTTCTTTCTTCCCAATTTAGGCAAGATGCTCGATTTCATCTTCAGTTTTCTTCATGTAAAATGGGGTTATAAGAATAATAGTTGCTTAATACGAGTATTGAAGGGTTAATACCTGCTTAATAGAATCCGTCTCTCAGGAGAAAAAGTGTGTGCATGAGAGAGAGAGAGAGGTAGAAAGAGTGCTCATTTAGGTAAAGCTCAAAAAATTTAAACCTTATCCCATCATTACTTTTTTAAAGAAATCCTTCCCATTCTATATCTGTTTCTTAATCTTTATATTGGGCTGATAAATTTTCTCTTATTTTTTTTGTCCTTGCAAATATATTTTCCTTTCCTTTTACATTTATTTTTTCTTTTCCATAAATAATTTTTATTTTGAAATAAAACGCATATATAGAAAAGTACACAAAACACAAAAGTGAAGGTCAACACACTGTAAATGCATAATCCCCAGACTGAAACGAAGAAAAGAAAGAAGAAGGGAAGCCTCCGCTGCCACCACAGCAACTCCTTTGTTCCATCCCCGTCCCAATCATCTTCTCACTAAAGGTAGCCACCATCCAGAATTTTATGGTAATTATTTAATTTACATAAATTGTTTTTATAGCTCTATCTCTGTTACTATACTAGATGTGAGGTATCTTTAGTGGGTTTTGAATATCATAGCTGTTCTTAAAGGAAAAGGTCAAGTGTATTAGTAAGTTTCTTTGAGTGTGGATGTCAAAGAACAAGTAGGAAAATTGAGGAAGGACATCTGTAAATGTGATTCCAAAAAGTACCAGCCCAAGATGAGGAAATGGGGTTTACTATCAGAATCTCCAGTAATTTTGCCTGTTCCTTCAAGTTACTAATACTTAGGTCTTCTAGTCTGTCTCTTTATCTGCTACTGGGAAAAGTTCTTATATCATCATTTTCACTTCAGTACAAATGTGTATACTACAGGGTGAATGTAAATTACTATTCCTTCTTTTTAAAATATTTGTATTTTAAATATTTACTCTTTTTATATTTCTGTTGTTGGAATTTTAGGAATCAGTACCCAGAAAGGTTTCCTTGGCAACCCTAATATCATATGACACTGATCTATTTCTATATTACTTTGAAAAATGACACTTTTTGACTGATGGTGGGAAAGTCTGCTCTGGAAATAAGTAGGCTTGAATCCCAGGCCCAGGTCTAACTGTATGATTTTGATGAAGTAATTCCTATGTGCTTGTCCTATCATTTGACTAGAGTCTGATAAGTATCACCTCAATTTTAAGAGCCTGGGAGCTAGTGATATAAGGTGCTAATCCTGCCTTCAAGGAGCCCTGAGTTAGTAAGGGAGACAAGTAATCAAGTTGCCAATTTAAGCACAGTATTATCTGTGATATGAAAGAAATGGTCAAAAAATGCCACAGAGAATCAAAATGAAGCCACTGGAGGATAAAGGGATGGGAAATTAGATAAAGGTGATCAAAAGGTACAGATTTTCAGTTATAAAACAAATAAGTACTAGGGATATAATGTACAACATGGTAAAGATAATCAGCTCTGCTGTATGTTATATATGAAAGTTAAGAGAGTAAATCCTAAGAGTTCTTATCACAAGGATTTTTTTTCTTTTCTATTTCTTTAATGTCATATCTATATGAGATGATGAATGTTCTCTAAACATTTTTTGGTAATCATTTCATGAATGACATAAGTCAAATCATTATGTTGTACATCTTAGACTTACACAGTGCTGTATGTCAATTATTATCTCAATAAAACTGGGAAAAAATGAAGCCACTGGACCCTAACTCAGAGATGAGAGAAGACTTCTTAAGGAAGATCAACTTTAAAGGTCCTGGAAGAATTAACCTGGTGAAGAAGGGGAGAGAAGAATTCTAGGTAGTGAAAATATAAGTAATGAAATAATGCATAACAAATTGTAAGTAGTTGATAATGTGGTTTTATCTGTAAACTGAAGATGGACTAGTGGTTTTATTTGTAAATTGAAGTTACAGAGTTATGGTGGCTAAAGAGAGAAATGTGCCTGTTACATTAATCTTTGGGTCATGAAAGTAATAGTGAGCGATTGAAGGGTATGTAATAAAGGAGCTTAATAATAAACTTGGAAAATAAATTTTGCAGAGGCAGGGTGATTAATCCAGTTTTAGACATGTTCATTTTGATTGTTCTGATTAGAGATTTAATAAATATTTCCTGTTGGAAGGAAGGGGGAAGGAAGGAAGGAAGAGAGGGAGGGAGGGAGGGAGGGAGGAAGGAAGGAAGGAAGGAAAGAAGGAAGGAGAGAGGGAGGGAAGGAAGGGAGGGGCTATCTAAGGCTCTGGATCTTGACTTTGAACTACCTAATTAGACAATGTTAGTATATAGACATTGCTTGAAGTCATGAAAATAAGCATTATTTAGAAAGTAAGAAGTATCAGACCTCCCTTACCAGATGTGAAGGCATCACTGGGGATATTGTAAACCTCTGCAGCATTGTCCTTAGTCTTAATTTGAAAATAAGACTACAGTATCTGAAGTACTGAGTTTGAATACAAAAACCTGAGGTATATTATCCTACAGAATTGCTAAGTCCATTGTGTGGCTAATGTCTAAAGCTCTTATAGGGGTGCCCAAGAGGTATGAGTAAGAGTGTCAATTGCAGTAGGGTTTCTAATTTCAAAATATTAGAGGAAAAATATCTTGATGTCTATCAATAGGACAAAGATAAGCAGATGCATTTTAATATAATTATCAAAGGATAGTCAGTAAAATTAATACATTAGAGTTACATGTATTAACATAAAAACATCAAAAACAGTGACGGTGTCCATAATATGTCTTGTAAGATACCAATTTATATTATGAAAACATAGAGAACTGTATTATATATTTTATATTGATATCTAAATCTTGATATCTGTCTTAAAAACATGATAGAAATATAAACTCCAAAATCATGATATAATTATTTTCTGAATTGAGAGGGAGGAAGCATGAAAGTTTCAACTGTACTGTAACCTTTTAGTTCTTTTTTTTAAAAATATTGATTTAATAAGTCAAAATGTTAACATTCAATACTGATAAACATTCATCATATTGTTTTGCAGGCTTCAAGCTTTATATATCATGCACAATATATTATTCTCCAACTTACTATATTCACTCACTGTTTTGTTTTTGAGATTTATCTGTGTAGGAGTCATATTATTCCCTGTTATTTCCAGTATTTTTAAAATATTTCATAAAAATACTTTTAAGAGAGCAAGGAGAGGGGATGAATAAAAAAATACACAATAACTAAAGAGAATGTGAACCTGGAAAAACTATCTGAGACTTGGTTCTGAGTTTGGTGCAGTTAATTTTATAATAGCCCCAGCATCTGGTGAGTTTCTACCAGGAACAAATCAGCAGGCTGACTGTGCAGATACCATCCCACGCATACCATCCCTCCACTCATTCCTCTCTAAAGCTAAGTGGGTCTAAGTACTCTGGAACATTTCTGATGTGGAAAATGTTTCTTTGCAATTATCCTTCAGTTCATCACCTTCACCTTGGACCTGGAAAGGCAGTAGCCCCACCAGAAGTCCCTCACTTTCTCTATAACCTATAATCTATTTTTGACCTCTAATATCACAACCTACTATAAGGGAGGGACTGAAAAGCTTGGCTTTAATCATCTATAACAGAAGGAAGGGGGAGATGTTAATAATTCTTATTGATTGGGGAAATTAAGGCCATGGAGTCAAAGTGTTGATAATCAATGTCACAATAAGTGTCCAAAGAATGCATCCTACACACTTATGTATAGATTACTAGTAAGAATATGTCTGCAATAGAATCAGAACTTTGCTTTCATTCATCTGCTTATTTCTGTGGTCTGGTAGACATAGTCCATACACTGCTCTGTGGTATGATAAAAGATATCTTTGAGGTATCTCTGAGTTACCTATACTTCCTCCAGGTACTAGCCTGCTTGAAAGTTATTAGTAGTTCTACGAATTGTAAGAAAATATCAAGGCTAGAACCCATAGATGCTCTGAAATAAGTTGTTACAGACAAAAGGAAAGTAATAAGTTGTTTTAGGCAAAATCAACTATGGTGAAGCAGGTAGACAAATCACATTGTTAGTAGTTGGTATAAAAGTCTGTACACATGTACAAAGTTGAAGAGGTTTTAAAACTAACATCGGAATGGCGTGTTTCAGGGACCATTTAATTTTGGGTTTTGGGCATCAAATTTGTTGAATATTTACAATAGACATTGAATAGCTCCATTTAAAACTGCAATGAAAACTTAGGGTCACAGATTCATGCCCTTAGGGGAAAATAATGCTATTGATATAGAGCAGTAGAACTCAGCTGGGAGTGATTTTTCCCCGGAAATGCCCCCAGGGGATATTTGGCAATTTAGCAATGGAAACATTTTTGGTTGCCACATATTTGGGGATGAAGGAGTGCTATTGCTATCTTGTGACTGGAAGTCAAGGATGATGATAAACATCCTACAATGCACAAAACATCCATGACCACACACACACACCCACACACACACCAAATGGTCATCTGACCTAAGATGTCAATAGTGCCAGGACTGAGAAACCATAATGTAGAACATAATGGTGACTAGAGCAAGGTAGGGCTTGTGCAAATCTTAAGGCTTCTATCACCACAAGGTTGTTATCTTTATTGTAAAATAGCTATAAGTCAAAATAGAAACGTTATGTGCATACTTTCCCTTGGATCCCTAAGGTGGTCCTTTCCTTGGACAAAGTTGTCATATGATGCCAAGATACTGAAGTATCCCATATCAATCATGGAACCATCGTGAGCCCCTTTTCAAGGACTTAACCTAGACTGTGGTTAGAGGCCTCATGGCCTTGAGTGAGGACATCCATAACCTAAATATAGCTCAATTGCCCATCCTTTAGACCAGATCATCTCAGCCTTCATTCTCATAGAGGGTGGCTTTGATAAACCTGAGTCTTGGCTTCTTCAAACTGTCTAAGCATATCAGTGCCTGCCTACTGCCTATTTCAGGTAATTCCTCTTAGTTGAAGTTAAGAATTAGGTTTGCTCTCTGAAGACACCCTGCCCACTTTTTTCACTTTCTAGGTTATGATATCTAAGTTATGATACACTCAAACAACTCGAAGATTGTCCCACAATTCACCTGGTGTGGGGTGTAATTTGACATCAGTCTCAGTTGTTACACATGGGTACTATTGCCCTCATTAAGATGTCCCAAAAGCAACACTAATGGTCAGCAGATCCTGTTTCCAAAGTAGTTAGTCTTTTCTGGGGTCAGCTTTCTGGAAGCTCTGACATGGAGATGGTGGTCATTTAATGAAGTATTTTCCCAAGCCATGGCCTCCCACAATAGAGGGATAACTGAGTTGTTTCACTTTTGGTAAAGACAGGGGTAGGATAAACAGAATCTGAATTACTGGAAGAGTATAACCATGTTAAGGAACAAGATGAATCCTCTAGCTTTATTATCACAGTTACCTAGGTAGTTTGTCCAAAGAAATGCAAGATGAGCTGTTGGCAGTGCCAAGAGAAATCTAAGAACTATTAGATGTTTTTCACTGAACTTGAGTTTTGTACAAATTTTAACACTTATTTGAAGCATCCAGATGACATAAATATTAAAGGGATTCAACAATTTTTTTTAAAGTTTATGTTTATCTCACAGTTTGCATAAAGGTGACACAAAGAAAACTATTTAGACCTTACACAACTAGTAACCTTCTGAGGACAGAGTCCAATTATGCATTAATGTAAGCCCAACAACATATAATCTTTGGAAGACAGCTTTATTGATGGATATGCCATGTTTCAGGATGATGGGGAAACAAGACAAATCAAGTGGGGAAAACACACATTTCTCCTCCAAAATAGACAAGGTTGTAGGTGCTCAAATGCCCACCCCTGCAATACCTTTTCACACAACTGAACCAGTACAGAAGGTCAGAAATGCACATGAAAAGGAGCAGTCCTCTTAAGTAGTAACTAAACAGAGTTCTTCTGTTTAGTTAGGAGGAGAAGCAAGTAATGAAACCCAGTTAGCAGACTGGGTCAAGATTTTGTGGAACACATTATTTTTGCATTCATAAAGAAAGAGAATGCACTTGGAGCGAACGTGCAACTCACAAACTCTATCAGTCACAAGATTATGTCAGTGAAGTAGGTCACCTCTTCTACCTCCAAACTTGCAAATATCTTCTACTGCATTTTGGTATATTTGCTTAACAGATATTTAGCACCCTTTATATATTGGGCACTGGACCTAGCACTGTACATACCTTTTATTTATTTGTTTGTTTGTCTGTCTCATTCTTAATCTATACTTTACTTTTATTGAAATATAGTTGGCATACAATATTTAATTTCAGTTGTACTATATACAGATATAACATTTGCATACATTATGAAGTAATCACAAGTCTAGTAACCATCTGTACACAATATAAAGTTATTATAATATCATTGACCATATTCCTTATGATGTACATTATTTCCATGAGATTTATTTATTTTATAATTGAACATTTGTACCTCTCAATCCCCTTAACATATCCCCACAGCCCTCCCCCGGCAATCACCTTCTTTTACTCTGTATCTATGACTGTGTTTTCCCTTTTTGTTTTTGTTTGTTTTATTTTTAAGATTCCACATATAAAGGAAATAATATGGTATTTGTCTCTCTCGTCTGATTTATTTCACTTAGCATGATATCCTCTATATCTATCCAGATTGTTACATATGACAAGATTTCCATTCATCATCTGTAGATGAACTCTCAATTTCTTTCTGTATCTTGGCTATTGTAAATAATACTGCTATAGACAGTGGGGGCATATATCTTTTAGAATTAGTGTTTTTATTTTCTTTGGGTAAATACTCAGAAGTAAAATTGCTGGGTCATTTTTAATTTTTTGAGAAACCACCATAATGATTTCAATAGTGGCTGCAGAAGTTTACAGTCTGATGAACTGTGCACAGGTGTTCCATTTTCTCCACATCCTGCCAACAGTTATTTGATGTCTCTTTGATGATAGCCATACTGACAGAAGTGAGGTGATACTTAATTGTGATTTTTATTTGCATTTTCCTGATGATTAGTGCTGTTGAGCATCTTTTCATGTGTCTGTTATCCATCCATGTGTCTTCTTTGGAAAGATATATATTCAGTTTCTCTGCCAGTTTTTAATCAAGTTGTTTATTTTTTGGATGTTGAGTTATATGAGTATTTGTATATTTTGGATATTAACCCCTTATTGGGTACATCATTTGCAAATATCTTCTCCCATTCAGTAGGCTGCCTTTTCATTTTGTTAATTGTTTCCTTCACTGTGCAATAGTTTTTAGTTTGATGTAGTCCCATTTGTTTATTTTTGCTTTTGTTTCCCCTGCCTGAGGAGACATATCCAAAAAATATTGCTAGGACCAATGTTAAAGAGCATACTACCTCAGTTTTCTTCAAGGAGTTTTATGGTTCGTGGTCTTACATTTAAGTCTTTAATCCATTTTGAGTTTCTTTATTGTTAATTTTGCAGGTGAGAAAAAATTCTAACTTTATTATTTTGCACATAACTTTCCAGTTTTCACACCATTTAATGAAGAGGCTTTCTTTTCCCAATGTATATTCTTGCCTTCTTTGTTGTAGATTAATTGACTATGTAAATGTGAGTTCATTTTGGGGTTCTCTAATCTGCTCTATTAAGCTATGTGTCTGTTTTTGTGCCATTACTATACTGTTGTGATTACTATAGTTTTGTAGTATAGTTTGAAATCAAGAAGTGTGATACTTCCAGATTTGTTCTTCTTTATCAAGGCTGCTAGCTATTTTATTCTTTCTGATTTGAATGTAAATCGAATTGTTTCCTTAATTTATCTTTCTGATATTTATTACTAGTGTATAGAAATGAAACTGATTTTTGTATATTAATTTTGCATTCTGCAGTTTTACCCAATTCATTGATGAGTTGTTGTAGTTTTCTGGTGGCATCTTTAGGATTTTCTATGTATAATATCATGTTATCCACAGGTAGTGACAGCTTTACTTCTTCCTTTCCAATTTGGATTCATTTTATTTCTCTTTCCTGTCTAATTATTATGGTTAGTAATTCCAATACTGTGTTGAATAAAAGTGACAAGAGTAGGCATCCTTGTCTTGCTCCTGACCTTACAGGAAATGTTTTCAGCTTTTACCATTGAGTATAATGTTAGCTGTGGTCTTACCATGCATAGCGTTTACCACCTTGAGGTATGGTCTCTCTGTGTCCACTTTCTGGATAGTTTTTATCATAAGTGGATGTTAAATTCTGTCAAAAGTTTTTTTTTTTTTTTTTTTTGCAGCTATTGTGATGATCATATAATTTTATTCTTCAATTTGTTAGTATCATGTATCATATTGATTGATTTACAGATATTGAACCATTCTTGCATCTCTGGGATAAATCCCACTTGGTCATAGTGTATAATACTTTAAATGTACTGTTGGATTCAGTTTGCTAATAATTTGTAGAAGATTTTTGCATCTATGTTCATCAGTGACATTGAGCTATTGGCCTGTAATTTCCTTTTTGTGTTATATCTTTGTTTTGATTTTTTATCAGGGTGGTTCTGTCCTCACAGAAGGAGTTTGGAAGCAAATTCCTTCCTCTGAAATTTTTGAAAAAGTTGGAGAAAGATAGATATTAACTCTCTTCTAAGTATTTGATAGAATTCACCTGTGAAACCATCTTGTTCTGGACTTTTGTTTGGGGAGAGTTTTTTTTATTACTATCATTATTATTATTGTTTCAATTCAATTATGGTTAATTGGCCTGTTCATATTTTCTATTACCCTCTGGTTCATTCTTAGCATAGTTGTCTGTGGTAATCTCTTATGATCCTTTATATTTCTGTCATGTTGGTCATAACTTCTTTTGCATTTCTGATTTTATTGATTTGAACCTCTCTTTTTTATTTCATGATTCTGGCTAAAATTTTATCAATTTTGTTTATCTTTTCAAAAAACTAGCTCTTAGCTTCATTGATATTTTCTATTGTTTTATGAGTTTCTATTTTATTTGTTTCTGCCCTGATCTTTATGATTTCTTTCCATCTACTAACTTTGGGTTTTGTTTGTTCTTCTTTTTCTAGGTCATTTAAGTGTCAGGTTAGGTTGTTTATTTGAGCTTTTTCTTGTTTCCTGAGGTAAGTTTGTATTGTTATCTGCTTCCCTCTTAGAACTGCTTTTGCTGCCTCCTATCAGTTTCGGATAATTGTATTTCCATTTTCATTTGTCTTCAGGTATATTTTGATATCCTCTTTGGTTTCATCAGTGACCCATTAGTTATATAGCTGTTTAGATGCCAAAAGTTTGTGGTTTTTGTAGCGTTTTGTTTTTGTTTTTGTTTTCTAGTTGACTTCTAGTCACCTACCTTTTTGGTCAGAAAAGATGCTTGATATGATTTCAGGCTTCTTAAATGTATTGAAACTTGTGTTGTGACCTAGCGTGTGATCTATCCTGGAGAATGTTCCAAGTGTATTGGAAAAGATTCTGCTGCTTTTGTATGGAATGTTCTCTCTATATAGATATCTACTGTGTTCATCTCATATAATGTGTCCATAAGGCCTGTGTTTCCTTATTGATTTTCTGTCTAGGTGATCTGTTTTTAGATGTAAGTTTGGTGATAATGTCCCCCATTATTATTGTATTACTGTCAATTACTTCCTTTAATATTGTTAATATTTTCTTCATGTATTTAGGTGCTCCTGTGTTGGATGCATATATATTTACAATTTTATGTCTTTTTGTTGAATTGATGCCTTTATCATTATGTAATGTCCTTCTTTGTATTTTGTTACAGTCTTTGTTTTAAAGTCTATTTTGGCTGATATATGTAGTGCTACCCAATCTTTTATTTCCTTTTTATTTGCATGGAATACCTTTTTCCATCCCCTCACTTTCAGTCTATGTGTTTATCTGAAATGAATCTCTTATAGGAAGCATATATATGAGTCTTGCCTTCATTCAGCCACTCTATGGCTTTGGATTGGAGCATTAATTCTATTTCTATTTAAAGTAATTATTTATAGGCATGTGCTTACTGCCATCTTACTAATTGTTTTGTAGTTGTTTCTGTAGTTCTTTGTTGTTCTTTTCTTATTTTGTTCTCTTCCCTTGTAATATGATGACTATATTTAGTGTTATATTTGGATTCCTTTGTCTTTTTTGTGGTTACCTAGTATAGGTGTTTGGTTTGTGGGTTCCACAAGGTTTATATATAACTAGATAGATAGGTAGATAGATAGGTAGATAGATAGATAGATATAGATATGATCATTTTAATATAATGATCTCTTAACTTTGAACTACCTTATATTTTTATTTCTTCCCCTCAGTTTAGTGTTTCTGACACCATAATTTACATCTTTTTGGTTTTTGTATCCCTCAGCTATTTATTATAGCTATAGATAATTTTACTACTTTTGTCTTTTAATCTTCCTACTAACTTTATAAGTGATTAATCTACTACTTTTGCTGTATGTTTGCCTTTACCAATGAGACTTTTCCTTTTATAATACTTATATTTCACTTGTGCCCCTTTATTTTCTTTTTAGAGAAGTCAACATTTCTTGAAAATGTTGTATAGTACTGCTGAACTCTTTTACTCTTGTCCACAAAACCCTTATATCTCCTTCAAATTTGAATGATAACCTTGCCAGGTAAAACATTTTTGGTTTTAGGTTTTTCCTTTCATGTCACTCTTTTCTGTATTGCAAATTTTCTGCTGAAAATTTAGTTGACAGTTATATAGAAGTTCCCATGTATGTAATTAGTTGCTTTTCTTTTGCTTCTTTTAAGATTCTCTCTTAATCTCTATTTTTGCCACTTTACTTATAATGTGTCTTGGTGTGGACTTTTTTTATTTCATCTTGTTTGGGACTCTCTCCTTTCTAAACCTGGATGTCTGTTTCCTTTCCTGTGTTAGGGAAGTTTTCAGCTATTATTTTTTTAAATATTTTTTCTGTCCCTTTCTCTCCTCCTTCTGGGAACCCTAAAATGCTGATGTCAGTAGTATTCTTGATGTTTTTCCAGAGGTGTCCTAAACTATTCTTATTTTTTTAAATTATTTTTTCTTTTTTCTGTGCAGCTGGATTGATTCACTACTCATCTCTCAGATTACTGGTCCATTCCTCTGTATCATCTAATCTACTACTTATTTCTTCTAGTGTATTTTTTAGTTCAGTTTTTGTATTCTTTAACTCTGTTTTGTTCTTCTTTATATTTTCTAACTCTTTTTCTGAAATTCTCACTATTTTCATCCATTCTTCTCCTGAGTTAAGTGAGCATTTATGATCATTACCTTGAGATCTTTAATGGGTAGATTGCCTCCATCACCTTTGTTTAGTTCTTTTTCTGAGTTTTTTTCTTATTCCAATGTTTGGAATATATTCCTATGTCTCCTCATTTTGCCTAATTCTCCATATTTATTTCTACCTACTAGGTAGCTCAGTTTTATTTTTCTACCTTGGAGAAGTAGGCTTATGTAGGAGAAGTCCTATGGGTTCCAGTAGCATGCTCTCCTTTGGTCATCAGAGGTATATGCCCTAGGAGTGCACTCTATGTGTCCTGCATGTACCCTTCTGTTTTGACAGGGCCAACTACAGTGGTGATCCTTGTAGGTAAGGCTGGCCCCCATCCAGTTGGCTACAAGGCCATGCCTTAAGCTCTGGCTGTGAGTAAGCTGGATAAAGTAAGATCTGGAAGGCTGGGTAAGTTTCCTTCATGGTTGGCTTCTCTCTGAGATCACACAGGGATGTTGCTGGCCCACTGGTGGTGAACATGCCTGTCTGTGGGGCTGTAGGGAGGCTCAGGGCTAGTGGCAGCAGGCTGGAGAAGGGGTCCAAACCCTTGTGTGGCTCTCTCCACAGCCTTTGGGGGCTTGGGGCTTGTGCTATCCTGCTGATGGATAAGTCCATTCCCTACACAGCTGTCCATATGCTAGCTCACTGTTGGGTGAATAGGTCCCCAGCACTAATCAATAGAGGGAGGATTCCAAACTGGCACTTGCCAGCACTAGTGTTATCATGTTACAATGATCTTCCCCAAATACCTGCCATCAACATCCTTGCATGTATCATCTTTTTAATTCTCAAAACAATTCCATCAAATAAATTGTAATAAAGTTCCAAATTAACCTATTAGGAAATGAAGCTCATAACATTTATTTAATCTGCTGAAATTCACCCAGTTCATAAATGGTAGCACAGGGAGTCAAATACAAGAAGGCTGACTCTAGAGTCCATGCTCTTAATCTCTATGTTGTTCTTTCTATATACAAAAAGAGAAGGCTTAGCAGAGAAGACCTTGTTAATTCCTACACACAGAAAATTATCTTACCCTGTGGTTCTTAAACTATTACTTAAGGGATCCATAGATCTCTGAGACCTTTCACATAATCTGTCAGGTCAAAATAATGCATACAGGAGAAACCAATGAATTTTAATGTAAAAGTATGAAAAGCTCATTCATAGTGTTTCACTTCTATTTTGCAAATAATCTCTAAGAAACTATCATTTTTGAATCTTCATGTAATATTAAAGAATATTTACAATTATCTAAAAGTTTGTTAAAATATTTAGTCATCACAAGTTGAATATAAAAGCAGATATTAAAATTTTAATTGTTTTTTTTTAATTAAGCCACGTATGTCTGACACACCCTAATTGTATTTATGGCTTTATATAATCCCCTCCTTTTTGGTATCTGTAACTTTCTTCTAGCCAATATAATATGGCAATGGTGATAGGATATTACTCCCATGATTCTATTTCATTATATACAACTTTTTCTTAGCAGACTGGGAAGAGAGAGACTCCCTTGCTGACTTTCATGAAATAAGCTGCCATATTTTAAAAGAACCATATGGCAAGGAATTGCTATTGAGCTCTAGGAGCTGAGTGGCCCAGAGCCAACTGTCTACAAGAAAACAGGACTTCAGTCTTATAACTGCAAGGAAATGAATTTTGCCAACAACCCAAGTGATCTTTCCCAATTGAGTCTCCAGTTGGGAATGTAGCCCAGCAAAACTTTGTTTGCAGTGCTGTGAGACCCTAAGCAGAGGATCCAGTTGTGGACACCACATCCACAGCAACTGTGAAATAACAGATGTTTGTGTTTATCATTTTAATAATCTGAGTTTGTGGTAATTTGTTATGCTGCATATGAAACTAATTCACCACACATTAAAGAGATTTGTAAAAATATATTTTTCATATTAACATGTAATGAATTCATTATCCTTACACTTAAATGAATAAATAAAATTTAAAAACACCATGGCTTTAATTTCTAACACAGTAAATATCAATAAATATAACATAAACAAAAATTATTTGTGAATCTTTACTCATTTAAGTGTTTTAAAGTATCCTTTGGCTAAGAATGTTGAGAACCACTGCTCTATTCTATCTTGTTTATTTCACTCTCCAACATTTTCTCCCTTCCTAGCACAAACACACTCTAGCCATAAAATAGCTTCTCTATTTTCCTAGTATGCTGAGTGTTTTTGTTTCTTTATCATTGCCAAAACGAAATCAGAAATTCTCTTCCTATCTTTGCCTAGTGAAATCCTGGTCATCATTCAATGCCAAGTTCATACTACCTCCCATCCTGGGCTCAGAAAGCTGAATAACATAGCGGTTAAGTGCACAAGTACCTGAATTGCTACCTACTACCAGCCATGTGGCCTTTCACAAAGTATATAATTTCTTGGAGTTTCAGCTCTGTATTGTGGCAAGAAGATGTAACTCAATAGGGAACTGTAAAAATTTGATAAAGGGGAAGGTAATTGGGTTGTAATAATAATTAAATCAAGTAAATAAATCTATAATAATTAAAAGAGATACTACTACTTACAAGAACCTACTACTTACCAGAAAGAAAGAGCTTTACATGGCTTATTTTATTTGAACCTCATGAAATCCAACTACAATTATACCCATTTCACATATGAAAATTCCAAGATTTAGAGAGTTGAAGTATTGGGTAGGCCAAAAATTTTGTTCATTTGTTTCTGTAAGGTGGCTCTAGTAGCACTTAGTTGTCTTTAACTTCATTCAAAACAATTTTGTTAGATTGTATGTGACAGCTGTCATATCAGCATGCATTTAAAAAAATACTTATCAAAATTGGTGAATTTTTGTTTTTGTTTTTGTTTTTGCAGTACGTGGTCCTCTCACTGTTGTGGCCTCTCCCGTTGCAGAGCACAGGCTCCAGACGCGCAGGCTCAGTGGCCATGGCTCACGGGCCCAGCCACTTCACCGCATGTGGGATCCTCCCGGACCGGGGCACGAACCCGTGTCCCCTGCATCGGCAGGCGGACTCAACCACTGCACCACCAGGGAAGCCCAAAATTGGTGAATTTTTGCATAGTCATTTTAACATTGAAGATGGAAGGAAAAAAGCAACATTTTTGGCATACTATGCTTTATTATTTCAAGAAAGGTTAAAATGCAACTGAAATACACTAAATGTGCAGTGTATGGAGAAGGTGCTGTGACTGATCAAATGTGTCAAAAGTGGTTTACAAAGTTTCTTGCTGGAGATTTCTTGCTGGACAATGCTCCACAGTTGGGTAGACCAGTTGAAATTGATAGCAATTAAATTGAAGAAATACTTGAGAACAATCAATGTTATGCCATACGGGAGATAGCTGACATACTCAAAATATACAAATCAAGCGTTGAAAATCATTTGCACCAACTTGGCTATGTGAATTGCTTTGATGTTTGTGTTCCACATAAGTCAGGAGAAAAAAACTTTCTTGACCATATTTCCTCATGCGATTCTCTACTGAAACGTAATGAAAACGTTCCATTTTTAAAACAAAGTGTGATGGATGATGAAAAGTGAGTACTGTACAACAATTTAGAATAGAAGAGATCATGAGGCAAGTGAAATGAACCACAAACAAGCACACCAAAGACCAGTCTTCATCCAAGGAAGGTGATGTTGTGTATATGGTGGGATTGGAAGGGAGTCCTCTATTATGAGCTCCTTTTGGAAAAGCAAACGATTGATTCCAACAAGTACTGCTCCCAATTAGACCAACTGAAAGTGGCAGTTGATGAAAAGCATCCAGAATTAGTCAATAGAAAATGCATAATCTTCCATCAGGATAATGCTAGACCACATGTTTCTTTGATGACCTGGCAAAAACTGTTAGAGCTTGGCTGGGAAGTTCTGATTCATCTGCCATATTCACCAGACATTGCATCTTCGGATTTCTGTTTATTTAGGTCTTTACAAAATTCTCTTAATGGAAAAGAATTCAATTTCCTGGAAGACTGTAAAAGGCACCTAGGACAGTTCTTTGCTAAAAAAGATAAAACGTTTTGGGAAGATGGAATTATGAAGTTGCCTGGAAAATGGCAGAAGGTAGTGGAACAAAAGGGTGAATACATTGTTCAATAATGTTCTTGGTGAAAACGAAAAATGTGTCTTTTATTTTTACTTAAAAAACCGAAGGCACTTTTTGGCCTACATGATATCTGGCCTAGATCTCACAGCTAGTGCTCTGACCTCAGACCCAAGCTCTTGAGTGCAGCAGCTCCTAATGTAGACTGCACTTTTTATAGACTCCTAACATAGCACTTACTTCATTACCTTCTGCCTTTTTTTTTTTTTTTTTACTTTTGTTTGCTTTGCTTCTCCACTTAAATCAATAAATCCTGAACTGCTCTCTTTGAGCAGAATATGTCTTCTTCAGCCTCTTAACCTCAGTGCCAATCACATATCCCTCTTTATTTCCTTCATGGCATTTAGTATACACTAATTATTGTATTTGGTTCTGCTTTATTTTTTGTCTCCAGGGACAGAAACTTTGGCTCTTTTCTTCCACTATATTTCCTTAATATCTAAAGTACTAGCCAACATAAATTAGGCATTTGGAAAAAAATGTAGAATTAGTAACTAAGCCTAATGCTTAAAAAGTAAGACATTGATTCCTGTAAGTTGTCACTCTATTAAATCGATCACCACAGATATAAACAATCCAGGCTTTCACCACCTCCCACATTATGTGTCATTATCCAAGCACATATTTCCATATCCTTTCTCCAAATTTAGAATGCCATTCCTTCCTTTTTCTAACTAACACAACTCTTACACATATTTTGAGACTCAAATTAAAATGAAACTCTACTTGAATCTGTTTCTTAAGCATTCCAGCTTCCAATGACCTGTTACTTTGATAACCATCCATGCCAGTTATGTATTTATTAGACATAAAATTTCCTGAGCATTTACTCAATTCTAGACACTAAGTCTCAGGATGGAATGTGGAATAAGACAAAAGGCTTTTTCAGTTTCTGCACAGCAAAGAGAGCAATCAACAAAATGAAAAGACAATCTATGGAATGGGAGAAAATATTTGCAAACAATATATATGATAAGGAGTTAATATCTAAAATATATAAAGAACTTGTGCACCTCAATAGCAAATAAAGCTCAAATAATCCAATTTAAAAATAGGCAGATGACCCACATAAACATTTTTCCATAAAAGACATAGACATGGACAAGAGGTACATAAACAGTTGTTCAACATCATTAACCATCAGGCGAATGTAAACTAAAATGAGATATCACCTCACATCTTTTAGGATAGCTATTATCAAAAAGACAGAGATAAGTGTTGATGATGATGTAGGAAAAATGGGAACCTTTGTACAGAAAAATAGAAAAACTTTAGCCAGACCATGAAGAAAAAGAGAAAATTCAAATGAATAAAATCAAGAATTGAAGAGAAGATATTACAACTGTTACCATACAAATACAAAGGATCTTAGGATAATTATATGCCAGAAATAGGAAAACCCAGAATAAATGGATAAATTCATAGGAATGTACTAACTACCAATACTGAACCATGAAGAAATAGAAAAGCTAACAGACCAATAATGAGTAAGGAGATAGAATCAGTAATCTAAGAAAAGCCCAGGACCAGCTGATTTAACAGATAAATTTTACCAAACATTTAAAGAATAATTAATGTCAGTTCTTCTCAAACTCTTCCAAAAAAATTGAAGGGGAGGGAATACTCAACAACTCATTTTAAAAAGCCAGTGTTTCTCTGTTACCAAACCAAGATATATAATAACAATACAAGAAAAGAAAAATATAGGCCAATATCCCTGAAGAATATAGATGTATGAATTCTCAACAAAATAGTACAAACTGAATTAAACAGTACATAACAACGATCACACAGCATGATCAAGTAGGATTTATTCCAAGGATGCAAAGATGATTCAACATCCACAAATAAACAAGTGTGATACATCACATTAATAGAATAAAAGATAATAATCATATGATCATCTTGATTATGCAGAAAAAGCATTCAATTTTTTCAACATCCTTTATGGCTAAAAACTCTCAATAAATTAAGTATAGAAGGACCATTCCTCAACATAATAAAGGCCATATATGGCAAATGCACAGCTAACATTACACTCAGTGGTGAAAATCTAAAATATTTGCTCCAAGGTTAAGGACAAGACCAGGGTGCACACATTCACCACCCTATTCGTTACACTACTGTATTTGCTCTAGCCAGAGCAATTAAGCAAGATAAATAGATAAAAGTCTTCTAACTGGAAAGGAAGAAGTTAAATTCTTTTATAGATAGTATGATCTTATATATGGAAAACACTAAAGACCCCACCCTAAAATTGTTAGATATTATGAATAAATTCATTAAAGTTGTAAGATACAAAATCAACATACAAAAATCAGTTGTGCTACTATATACTAATAATGAATGATCTGAGAGTAAGAAAATAATCCCAGTTATAATAGCAACAGAAGTAATAAAATACATTGGAATAAATTTAACTAAGGAAGTGGAAGATGTGTTCACTGAAAACTATAAAACACGGATGAAAGAAGACATAATTAGATGGAAGATATCCTATGTTCTTTGATTGAAAGAGTTAATGATGTTAAAATTACCACTCAAAGCCATGCTTAGATTCAATAGAATCAAAATTCCAATGACGTTTTTCACATAAATTGAAAAACACAATCCTAAAATTTGTTTGGAACCAAAAATGACTGTGAATAGCCAGAGCAATCTAAAGAAAGAAAAAATGGGGAGATGTCACACTTCCTGATTACAAACTATATTACAAAGCTATAGTAATCAAAACAGTATGATACCAGCATAAAAATAGACACATAGACAAATGGAAGAGATTAGAGAACCCAGACATAAACCCATGCATCTACAGTCAACTATTATTTGACAAGGGAGCCAAAAATGCTCAATGGGAAAGAGAATATTCTCTTCAATACAAGGTATTGAAAAAACTGGATATCCATGTGCAAAAGAGTGAAATTGGTTTATCATCTTACATCACACACAAAATTTAAATTTAAATGGATTAAAGACTTAAATATAAGACCTGAAACCATAAAACTTCTATAAGAAAACAGAGGGGAAACGTCTTTGACATTGGTTTTGGCAATGATTTTTTTTTTTTTTGGATATGACACAAAATGCATAGGCAAAAAAAGCAACTGTAAATAAGTAGGGCTATATTAAACTGAAAAGTTCCTGTATAGAAAAATAAACAATCAATAAACTGAAAAGGGAGAAGATATTTTCAAATCATATATTTGATAAGGGGTTAATATCCAAAATATATAAATAACTCATAAAAGTCAATAGCAAAAATAATGTATCTGATTAAAAAGTGGGCAGAGGACCTAAATAGACAATTTTTCAAGGAATATATATAAATGGCCAAGAAGTAGATGAACAGCTAAAAATCATTATTAATCATCAGGGAAATGCAAATCAATACCAAAATGAAATATCACCTCACATGTGTTAGGATATATATTATCAAAAATACAAGAGATATCAAGTGTTTATGAGGATGTGGAGAAAAGAGAAAAACTTTTTGCACTGTTGATGGGAATGTACATTGTACAGCCACTATGGATAACTATATGGAGGTCCTCAAAAAATTAGGACAATAACTACCAGATGATCCAGCAATCCCATTTATGGAGACACATTCAAAGGAAATCACTATCTGGAAGAGATATTGATACCCCCATATTCATTGCAGCATTATTCACAAATGCCAAGACATGGAAGGACTCTAAGTGTTTTTAAACAGCTGAATGAATAATAAAAATGTGGTATATATAATGGAATACTACTCAACCTTATAAAAAAGAATGAAATCTTGCCATTTGTGACAACATGGATGAAACTTGAGTGCACTATGCTATGTGAAATATCAGACAAACGCAAGTATTGTATAATCTTATTTTTATGTGGAATCTAAAAAAGCTGAACTTGTAGAAACAGAGTAGAATAGTGGGTGCCAGGGGCTGGGGTCTGGGGGTTATGAGAAGATATTGGTCACAGGACAGACTTTCAGTTATAAAATGAATAAGATCTAGAGCTATAATGTATAGCATTGTGATTATGGTTAATAGTTACATACTTGAAAGTTGCTAAAAGAGTAGGTCTTAAATGTTTTTACACACACACACAAATATATACATTTATCAAATCATCACATTGTACAACTTATACTTTCACATTATATGTCAATTATATCTAAGTAAAGCTGGTAAAGGGGGGAGAAAACAGGCTCTTCCCCCAGTGAATCTTACATTTTGGAAAATAAAGACAGGAAATAGGTAAGTAAATGAAATAATTTCAGATAATGATGAACACTATGAAGAAAAACAATGTAAAGTAATGCAGTTTGGCTGCAGGGATGAAGAATAGATGGAGAGTCAGACAGTAGTAAGCAATGTGACCACCTGGAGTAAGAGAGTTCCAGGATGAAGAAACAGTAGAAATACTCTGAGATAGGGAAGATAAATAGCACGTGCTGTCATGTGCTTATTGGTTTCACACTATTTGTTCTCTAATTACTCTATTTGTGTTATTTTTGTTGTCACATCTTGATTGTAAGTTTTCTGATAGTAGGGATGCTGTTTCATACTTGTTTTATACCATATCACCTAAAACAGAATGCAATGTAGAATATAAATTTTAAATGAGTGTTTATTGAATAATTTTATTATTTAATAATGTTTTAAGGAAAGCAATCCCTCTCCTATTCCTGCAATACATTGAGAGTGCTAAATTTCTTCAAGGATAAAATTGTTATAAGTAATGTATTCTTTATACCAATATATAAATTAAAATGGAGTAAATGCATGAACTTAAGACCATTTTTTTCAAAAGCAATTTATTTCTGCATTCAGTTTATAGGGCCTTTGTAATCAGCAAACAGAAAGCATAATTTTCTTCAATAATATTTTTTTTATCTTTTTTTTTCTGAATTTGAACAAGGAAGGGGACCATACAATAATAAAATTCATGTTGACCAAGCAATAGATTGGACACTTTGATGATGTTGACAAAAAGTTAATAACTTCCTGTAGCAAAACCAATGTTATATTGATATATATGATTTGGATAATGACTCCTGCATAGTGGAGCTACTCTGGGTGTCATCTAGAATCTAAGGCTGTCTCTCTCAAGCACCTTTTTATGTCATCTGGGCTCTAGATCATCTCTGAGATGGAAAGGGGTCACCGAGATCATCCAGCTTAGCTCCTCCCCTGTGCAGATATACCTTAAGCAACGTCTCTGTGATGTCACATGTCACAGAGACATAGTCATCCAACATTTGCTAGAACACTTTCTGTGAGTGAGCACTCAATATTTCACACAGAAATACATCCCATCATTGGGCAGCTCTGTTATATTAGTCTTCCTTATGTTAAGCCATACTTATCTCTTTCTTATGTTAAGCCATACTTATCTCTTTCTTTACATTCTAGGTCTGCCTTTAAAATTCATGAGAATACAGTACAATATAAATACATGGCTTTGTTCTTCTGTAATTACATCCCTATCTGCCCATGTTTACTGAACACAACGTGCACATTGCTAGGCCAGGTGTTCCACCAACATGCATAAGTCCTCATACATAACAACTTGGGAAGGTGACACGGTGTATCCTCAGTTTCATCAGTCTCATTGTTTTAGCTCTTCTTCCTCTGTCTTGGGTTCCCTTACCTTCAATCACTCATAATATGGCATCTGTCCTCTCATATCACCAGTGAAATTTACAGTAATGACTCCCACTAAAGTGTGACTAATAAGGGCTCAAATACCTACCTGGGGAATAGATATTTGATGTGGGAAAGGACTTTAAACAAAACAAACAAGTAAACAATAACAACAACACAACCCATGGATCTCTATCCAGAGTTGTCCCTGAATAAACTGTTTAAGAAATTGGATCAACTAAAGGGTGGCTGCGCTTGTGCAGAGTTAGCTGAATATACCTTAACGAAGACCGAGTAAACAGCACATTTATCTTATTTTACAGGAAAGACTCTATTAGCCCAAACTTTGTTTCTGAACATGTTATCCTTTCTTTATCTTTCTTCCTATTAACAGAGCTCTAGGGGTTATATATATACCATTACAAATGTAGCTGGATATTGCATGGAATAAATGATAGGTGAAATTTATTTGGCCCAGGTCTTTCCAAAATGTGTTTTTCTAGTTGCAACCAAGAAAAAGAACTTATTTCAAACATCTCACTTGGAAACACTGTGCCTGACATCTGGAAAGAAAGCCATCATTAGAATACTGCATTATTTCCATCAATAGAGACAAGGAGCTAAACAAATATGTGGAAGTATGTCAATTAATCCCGTTGTAAATTAAAATAGTTATCATCACTATCCAGGTGAAGCTTCACCTAAGAGGTGCATGAGAGGCAATTAGAACAGTAATTATAGTCCGGGTTACAATGAAATTGGTAGGAGACAAAACTTCCAAAATCCGTATAATTTATCTAAGGGAGACACATAACTTTTAAGACACTATAATCTAAGCATATTGAATGCTGTATGAACTAATGTATAATATTAATTAGTTATCAATGGGTATGTAATGTGAGGAAGGGAGCTATATCTATTGGTAATTTGCCCTGTCATTGATTTTTTACCATTTTGAAAACCATTGGATTCTCATTAAGCAATAGCAAGAAGGTGTAAGATAGACTATAACAAAGGCAAAATATTTTCAGCCTTCATTATTTTGTGAGATTATATAATTTATTGGTCTTTTCCTCTGATCAGCTGTCTTTTTCATGACATAGGTGTATTAACCATCAGTTAATAACTCTTACAGGTAGATGTAGTGGTCTCTTTTTATTATAAAAAGATCTTTGGAAATGAGTAGAATTAAGCTCTTTGTTGTTGTTTTTTTTTAATTGTTTGCATTTTCTCATCACACCATGCTGTCTCACACATCTCCAGGCCTGTACACACTGTTCCTTCTTTGGAACACTTTTTTTATTTTTATTTTTTTGTCCATGCTGCACAGCTTGCAGAATATTAGTTTCCCCACCAGGGATTGAATCCGTGTCCCCAGCAGTGAAAGTGCGGAGGCCTAACCACTGGACTGGCAGGGAATTCCCCTAGAACTGAAGTCTATTTCTGGTTACGAAAACCACTATCCGGATGACCTTGGGCAAGACACATACTTTCTAAGCCTCAATATCTTCAATAACAATCAAGAAACTATCAGCTCTACAATGTTCACAGGTGCAAGACATTCTTAAAATTATCTTGTTGGACCACATAAGCAATGCCCTATATACAAAAGCCTGAAATGTGGTATCACCCAAGTCATACCCAATGGCTGAAAATAATAGGTATATACATAATGAGTTTTTTCTCCCAGAAGCCTTTAAAATTCTGAGATTTTATGGTATATGGGAATGAAGACTTTCCTTCAAAATAGATTTCATTAGAGTCACATATCTTTTTATAAGAATATTCTATGGGTATTCATACTAGACAAACACTTTGTTCATATTTTTATTTCTTCGTTATTTTTTCATTTATTCAACATGGATTAATTATACGGAAAACGGTATGATTGGATGTTTGTCGAGTACTTAGAGAAATAAAAGGTATGGACCTGCTCTCAAGTCCGCCTCAATCTAGTGATAGCTAAAGGGATATAAATGAAATACAAAGGGAGAATTGAGGAAAGAGCAATTATCATGTTTGGGAAGAAGGAAAAGGGAGTAAGGAAAGGAATTAATTTGAGCCCTGCTCTCTCAGGCTAAAAGATCTTCCACATCAGGGAGCAAATGACACAGGCAGTTTGGCAGTGGAGCCATTTTTCTCTCTTTGAAGCATAATTACTTACGAATGCTTCATGTAAAGAAGCCCTGAAAGTTAGGTAACAATTCATTTAGAAATTTATGTCATCTTTTGATAACATCACATACCTAATATTTAGTCACTTATTGAGCTAAAATCTTCACCTCCCTAAACCAGAGGCAATCTGTTTTTCCTCACTCCTGCCCACTGAAAGAAAACTTGCTAATACTTCTGGTTGAGAAAAATTCTATCCCAGAAAAGAAGCTTTTATAGTTATATCTTTTCTATCTAGTATCCAGTTAACTTACTTTGTTCCTCTTCCTTTTCTAGCGGCTGGGCTCCAGATTTTAAATAAAAGATAGCTTTGGTGACCTCAATAGATTTGTGTGGCCCAGGATCATGTCTGATAAATAATATATGCTCAGAGTATCCATTATTAATTCTTACTATCAGCAGTAAACTATGGGAACCTACCCTCAGCTCTCCTGCCTCTTCCACAGGAGGCTGTTAGCTCATTCCACAAGGTACTTACAAAACTTAATCTGCTTGTTTATGTGTATGTTCGGAGATGCTGTGATTGGGAAACTCATCACACGATGTTTTTGCATCGGGCCCTAATGGAAGTCCCAATGTACTATTTACTCCCCACCAAAGAGACTTTGTTAAGATGCATCGTGCTGCAGATTGCTGGACACTGTTCAGATAAGTAATAAATCCTTCCATAAAGCCGCAAAGCATGCAGTCCAAAGCACAAACAAATCTCACAGCACTAAATACCACTCTTCAATCAACACTATTCCACCCTGTCATATCTCTACAACAGCTGCAAAAGGAATAACTCTTCTTTTTTATTTTATTTTTTTATTTTTTTTTTACTTAAGAAAACTTTATAATATTGGCTTTATTCCCACTTAGTATATTGTTAACATCTTTATTGGACTATAATTGCTTTACAGTGTTAAGTGTCCATCGACAGATGAATGAATGAAGAAGATGTGGCACATATATACAATGGAATATTACTCAGCCATAAAAAGAAATGAAATTGAGCTATTTGTAGTGAGGTGTATGGACCTAGAGTCTGTCGTATGGAGTGAAGTAAGTCAGAAAGAGAAAAACAAATACCATATGCTAACACACATATATGGAATCTAAAACAAACAAACAAACAAAAAAATGGTTCTGATGAACCTAGGGGCAGGACAGGAATAAAGACACAGACATAGAGAATGGACTTGAGGAATAACTCTTATACAGAGATTTAGGGTTTTCTTTTAAAGTAAGATGTGTGTATAAGTGACTTGCGAAAAAGAGGGGAATAAAACTATGCAAACTTTTCCAACTTTTGCTCTCCATATTTAATGGTGCCTGGCATTTCTATAGATGACATTTAATATTTGAAAGGACATAATTTCTTTCAGTACACATAGGAATTCCTGTTATATTTCTGGAAGATACAGAAAAATTCATATCTCTACACGAGATCTGCATTGAAATCTCTATATGGGATGGTTGTTTCTCAATATTTACATCCTTCACATTGTACCTCCATAGGATCTAAATCCTCTATTTGATATTCCTTTATAGGTCTACAGTCACTCATATTAATGAACAAAAATTAACCAAAAATGCTAGAGCTGAAAGTGGCTAGAGAAAAATCTAGTTTGATGCTTTTCAAATTGTGTTTTCCTGAAACAAGGAATTCTGGAAGACACTCCAGGGGCAGAGGGATCTATGTAAGGAAGGCTGTGGGTAGCCTACAGTCAGAGCAGCTCCTCTTTGAAATGTTTCATACATTAAAACTTTTAGTGACATTTTGTTAAAAATCAGGTTTCATTTATTTAAAACACACAATAAGAGACTACTGAGCTCAAACCATTTATTTCACAAGTGAGGAACTTGATATAAAATGTTAGACAGAGACCTAGGATGGCAGAAACTGAGCTTCTGAACTACTAGTGTTATACCAAGTCCAAAGAAAAGAGACAGGAAACAACAACAAAACAACAAATCCAATTGTGAACATAAAATAAAGGACTTATGCTAGAAAACTTGCTTTCAGTGAAGGAAGAGTGAGGTCCATTTCAGCAGTTACATTGCTACAAGTTCTTGAACCACATAATTTGCTCCCTGCCTAATAGAAAAATAACCTTCCAGTCTTCATTTGATTAATGGCTAAGAGGAAAGAGGAGATCTCAAAAGTGTATCACTTTGGCAAAGACTTTTTTTAACCTTAGAAGAAAACTTGATACATTTTATTAATTTATTAGTAGGACATAATGGAATTATTGGAAGAGCTCATTGAAGAAGAGATGATTTCCAACATTTTTTTTTCAACTGTAAACTTGTTTAGAGGAAAGATTTCTATTATTCCTTCTTCCAAGTCCAATAATGTAGAGCACAGTAAGTTGCAAGCTTGTGTGTATGTATGTATATAAGTGAATGTATATATAAATATATATACACGCATATATATATAAACACACAAAATGTGTATTAAAGTATAAAATGCTGACTAGATAAATAAATCTACTTCTTGATTACTTGCTCCTGAAGAAATTTATCAGCCTCAGTCTTTTATAAAAATTCTGAGTTATATACAGGCAAATGATATAATTGTTGTGGAGTATGCAATAATCTCAATGGCCTAACTGAGTTAATCAATTCATTAAAAGTATCTGTTGAAAGAGCATAAGAAACTCTTTTAAAAATTATAGAATACATAAAGAAGTCACAGACCTGATTCTTGCTCTCATAGAATTTGTGATCTATAAGAAATTTTTGACAAATGGTAAATAGCAAATAATACTAAAAATCCTTAGCAGTGTTTCCCAAACTTAGCTGCACATTGGAATAACTTGGGTATCACTGATGCCCAGTAATCATCTCCAATTGTATGTAATTGTATGGGGTACAATTTGAGCACTACTGGTTAGTCATACACTATATAGAACATTCTTTTGTAAATAACACCAAATTCTGTTATCATCAAGTCTTTGTCAAGACGGAAGGCCAAAACATGAAGATTTCCCCAGTTTGGTGCTCCAAACTTCATTCAGGCATCTTCAGCTATTAGCAATTCATAGCATTCAGTGGGATCATTTACTCTACTTTCCCTATTAGAAAGAACAAGTTAAAACTAGCCACTTAAGCTTGGGCATGGGATCAGCGCACAGCAGTTTTCAACCCTTTTTGCCCATTAGAAATATTTGAAAATCTTCTGAGATATTCTAATGCAATGGCACCCAAACTTATTCACATATTAAAATCTCCTAACACCAAAAGATCATACCCCATACTGATTATATCAGAAAGGGGATGGGAGCTGAGCCTCAGTATTTTTTAAAGATCCCGAGATGATTCCAATGTTCATCAAAATTCGAGAATTGCTTTTCTAATGCCACAGTCCCACACCCAGAGGTTCTTATGTAACTGTTCTGAGGCAGGGTATGGGAATGAAGCTTTTTACAAGTTCCCCAGGGGATTCTATTGTTCACTCAGGATAGAAAACTACTGAGTTAGAACAGTTGCTCAAACATTGTTGCCTATTTGAATCATCCACACATAGAGATTTTTTTTTTAAACAGCAAAGTTTGGGAAACATTGACTCAGAGGTTCTGTTTCTCACAGTATAGCTCATAGGTCACTAAGCTGATGATCCCTATTGAAGCTCCCGATTTTAGGATCTTTCCAAATACTTAGCAAATTAGACTGCAGTTTGAGCAGAGAAATCTTCATTTTAACGAGTTCTATTAGGGAACCAGTGACCGAAACTGCCCGCCCTGACCAAGAATGATAAAAACTGCTTGCATGAGTTGTCTCACAACAGGAGGTGCTGATAAGGAACACAGCACTGCTGCTGAAAACTAAACGGGGGAGTTTATGAGGGGCCAAAAGGAGGGAGGAGATGCCAGCCCATAATATGTTCTTCCAACTTCCCAGATATGCTCATGCTAGAATCCGTCTCGGCTGAGAGATGTGTGTGCCACTAGGAAGGACCAAATATGGACACAAGCAAGATAACTGGCCAGAGACAACCCAGAAAGCTAACCGCATTACCATAAACCCTGAGACTGTGAGCCATGTGGCAGAGCAGTTCCCTGACCCTTCTGCTCCCCGCCCAGGCTCCCCTTCCCAATAAAGTCTCTTGCCTTGTCAGCATGTGTGTCTCCTCTGACAATTCATTTCTAAGTATTAGACAAGAGCCCACTCTCTGGCCCTGGCAGGGGTCCCCTTCCCCTAACAATTCAAAATGAAGTTTAACATTATTGATCTAGAACCATGATTCTGAAGCCGGGATGATTTTTTCCCTCAGGAGTCACTTGGCAATAACACATGTCAGATCTTCAGCACTCACAACTGGGATGGGTGTTACTGGTATCTAAAAGGTAGAGTCCAGGGATGTTTCTAAACCTCTTACTATGCCCGTGTAGACAACAGCCCCACAGGATAATTATTCAGTCCAAAATGTCCATAGTGCTGAGGTTAGGAAACTTTATTCTACAGCAGAAGTTCTCAAAGGTTAGAGTGCAACAATATCACCTGGACTGCTTATTAAAACACAGAGTGCTGAGCTCCACCCCTCAGAGTTTTTGACCTAGCAAGTCCAGGATGGAGCCAAAGAATCTGCATTTCTAACAAGTTCTGGTGATATTGACACTGCTAGTTTAGGGGCTATGTTTAAAGAACCAGTGATCTAGAGGTTGCCTCTCATTGTCATCTAATGCCTCTGACTCTACTAGAAGTAAAGTTCATCAAGACATGGAAATTTTAATATAGTGTGGGGTGCTACCAAGAACTTGAAGACACCCCAGACCAGTATACCCTAAACCTCTAAAATTGGGATTTTCAGGATCTGAGCATCCCTCCATCTGATATTGTCAGTATCAATGTTCAACTACAGGACCACAAGTTTGATTTTAAATGTTTCACTAACTTCAAAACAACTTTATAATTGTATTTATTTAGTCTGCAGGTGATTCTTGACATTCCTCTGGTAAGGAACCATTTAAAAATATAACAATCACACCTCAAATATCTGTGGTACATTTAGGGGAGAATACTAACCTACTTCAATACCATTTTATACAAGCAAATCCTGTTAATAAAATAAATACTTTTTAACAATGTCCTTAATAACAGAACAGACTGCCTCAGATAACCTCTGAACTGCTTCTCACTGATTTTTTTAATATTATTCCTTCCCCAGATCATTGTAATCAACAGCACCAGACACATACAAAAAATGTTAACAACATATCTGAATAGAGATTTAAAGTGTTTTCATCAGACCCTTGGTTGCTGTTCTCTCTATTAGAGCCATCAATAACAAGAGAGACAAAAATTATCAATCTGTAACTAGGCAACAAGGACAAAGCTAATGAACATTAGGCCGGAGATGGTAGCCTTTATAAATAAAATCCAAATAGCACCTTAGCTGAATATATTTTTCCAGTTTATTGCTGTTTTGACACGAATGATACCAAGATGTATTCCCTATACTTTGTTTGCTTTTACCTTTTTTTTCTTCTAGTTTATGTCCTGTGTTATTACTTTGTGGAAAGAGACAGAGTGGATGTAAAGAAGTCCATAAACTGGAACAAAACTGTTTTACTGTAAATACTTACCTACTTATCATCTTATTTTAATATGTCTAATGAGCAGGTTTGCCAAAGTAATCTTTAGGGCCTTCCTTGTGTTTGGCTAAGCTATCTACAATTAAAATGTATGATTTGTGGGGCTAGTTTAAAAAATCTGAATGAAAGTGGATATGTGGAGAAAAATTAAACGCACATTTGCAGACAGATTCACATATGTGTTGTTCTTTCCTTTCAAAAGAGGGAACAGTATCTTTGAAAATCTACTAAATTCATTCTGTTTATATAAATGTACAATTTCATTTTAGTTATACACATTATCATTCTTTTCCGGTTTAGCTTTTTGTATGGTTGATTTTCTCCAAGCATTTAAACTGCAAGAGAACTGGATTCTTTGCACAATCTTAAGGTGATTATTTTTTCTGTGGGAAAGTTCCAACTATGTACAGTTGGAACTCTAGGTACATACAGTTCCAGCTATGCAAATATTAATTTAATGTCAAAAAATATATAATAAAAATAATTAGTGTGATATTTATCTTGGAATTGCAGATATAATCAGATAAAATTACTTTTTTTTTCTTTTAATTTAACGGAAAGGCCATGAGACTTTTACCATGACAATCCCATAGAAGTCTAAGCTATTGTCTATATGTGGTCCATTGACTTCTGACATACCAGAAAATCCCTCTAGAGGTTTAGTTTCCAAGCTGAGTAGTAAGTCCTCTTGCATAAATAATAGAAGAACTCCAAAGTGGCTTGTAAAATTATCCAATGGACACTTTCAGAAAAACATCAGCCCCAACTCTGCAGAAAATGCTTCAGGTAGGAAGGGATAATTCATTTATTCTCAATCTTAGAAGCTGATTCCTAGTAGAAAAAAAATGAGGTTGGGTGTCACTTTTTCTGTCCCAATCTATGAAGGTTACACCAATTTCTTTGAAAAAGAGAATTATAAGAAAAATTATGATCTTTGGGCAATGTTCAGAGCAAAACAGGAAGAAGGCAGATGGAGGCCTTTTAGGAGCACAAAAGTGAACACCCTGGCTTATCCACCGTGGATACTGCAAAAAAAATTGAGTGAACTGTGGTCTGAGCAGTCAGCCAAAGATAAACAATCACATGAACAGAAAGCAGCTAAGCTAAAGAAGAAATATGAAAAGGATATTGCCGCACACCGTGGCAAGGGCAAGAATGAAGTGGGAAAGAAGGGCCCTGGCAGGCCAACAGGCTCCAAGAAGAATGAACCAGAAGATGAGGAGGAAGAGGAAGATGAAGAGGAGGAGGAAGAGGATGAAGATGAGGAATAAATGGCTATCCTGTAATGATGTGTATGGAGTGTGTCTGTATGCTGCAGCAATTGTTTGGCTAAGAATGTGAATTCAAGTGCAGCTCAATATAAAAACTGTACAGATTGTTGTATAGCTGATAAGATTCTTTGTAGAGAAAATCCCTTTTTAAAAAATGCAGGTTGTAGCTTTTTGAGGGACTTCTATATATAATTAGATTTTAAACCTTCTGATGTTAAATGTTTCTAAATATTTAATGGTTTCTTTAATTTCTTGACTTCTGTATGGTAGCACAGCAAACTCATAGACAGTATCTATAGTAAATTTTGGGTTTTCTAGAATGAGAATGCTTCATTTTTAAAAAAGAAATTGTAATAAAATTATGTATATTAAGAAAAAGAAAAATTATAAGAAGGCTTCCCTTTAATAGACTACTAAAATTTTGTAGTACAACTGGGGTGAGAACCCTACTTGCAATCAGCACTAGTGGCTACAAGAATGACCAGGTCCACAAGACTTGACTACTCACTAATTCAAAACCCCAGATTACAGGGAAGTCAGTATAGATCCACAGAAATATGAGGCACAAAGCTAAGGTATCTGATCAACAATAGAGATTAACATCAGGAGATAAAGAGGAATATTTTATGCCATCCCAAGGCAATCTAAATGACATGAAAACTTACAGTTAAGTTTTTCTCGTAGGGCTTCAAATACTAAATTTATGTGCCTTTTCTTCCCTATACATTATGATTGTACTATCATCATAAACCCAGTTAGTTGAGGCATTTTGAAAACAGTAGGTTGCCCTTTATTCAACAAAAAATGCACATCCCAAGATATATTCTATTTCAGAAAATGAAAAAAATAAAAAAAGAATTATTGGGGAAGAAGAACAGCGAGGAAAAAATAAACCAAAAGATATTCACAGTAACATAAAAAGCAAAATTGAATCTGGGAGACAAAAAACTCTGACTTTTTACAACATTCAGTTGTCTCTGGTTAAAGAAGATTTGACTCTGTGAAAAAAACGGCATCATGGTCTTTAAGTCTTAGAGGGATTGGAATGTTTCATTAGTCTCACACCAGGGATTTTGGCAAGCATATTCCATCAAGATTTTACAAATTATTTCAACCACTAATAAAGTGATTATGATGCAGCTTGAAAGTGCAACACTTAAGTTTTATAGCAAAATGGCAGAACCAATAAGCAGGCCTTAAAACCATACTACTCATGTTAATTGAGTGGAAGGGAATATCGATTGAAGTGGAAATGACCAGACTGCCAATTTTCATCCACGCATCATATGCCATCGCACACACACTTAGGCAAATGTGCAATTCCAATGATTACAGGAAATGAAGTTAGGCATCAGCAAAACCAGACCAAAGGCATAGAACAGGTTCACTAAAACATTCTCATTCTTCCCTTTTCTGCTTTGCATAGGAATCTACCTACCCGCATGTGTGGCTGTTGGGAGTGAAGTTGGGAGTGAAGTATTCTTTTCTTTTCTTTTTGGCATTACCAATTAATTTCCAAATGCCAAAAGCAGCAAGAATTGGAGCAACATATGCAGTGGGAGCTACTTTTATGATCTAGGGATTCAGAGAGATATTGGTACAACTGAGAGATGGAAAGAGAGTAAAAATCAAAATAATCCGGCAAATACATAGTAAGTCTGCTATGGCTCATATATTTTGTTGGAAGTTAAGAGGAGGGAAGTTCAATACACCAAAACGCCCCACATTTCCTATCCTCAAGAATCTTACAGTTTTAACGGGAAGCCATATTTTCTCCTTGCATTGTTTAGACATTTATTAAACACATATATTTTGTGTGCCTGGCACGTGTCAGGCACTGAGCAAGATGCAGATATTTGAGATATTTTAATCCTCACTTGATTAACTCTAATACAGAAAAGAAAAACATAATAAACTTTTAGGAACAAAAGTTCCATCACTTACTTTTATGACCTACTCTTACTTTTAATGTATTCAGTTCTTTGGGGCAGCCTCCTCAGGATTGCAATATCTAATACTTGCTTTATTTCCAGCTCATTTTGCACTATTCTTCCCTTTATGCTGTAGTTCCCTACCCTCTTCATTACTCTGAATACACTATTCATTTACCTGTTTCAGACCTTTCTCACCATCTATTCTAGAACACCCTCTCCCCCTTCCTTAGCTATGTCCTTCTCATCCTTCAGGACTAAGGTAGGCTTAAAAACAATCCTAGGACTCTGAACTTTTTGAGGCATTTATCAAAATTGGAGTTGATTAGTAATTTAGGTGATTTATTTGTCTGTTTTTTTCTTTTGAGAATAAACCCTTCATAAAAGCCAGAATTTGTCTGATATACTTAAAAATGCATCCCAAAGACCTAGCACCAAGTTTAATGCATATTAGATTCAGTTAATAGTGTGAAATTAAAAATTTTAAAACCCAGAATAATGCAATGCAATAGCTATTGGAGGACAAAGATCGTGCTTTTCAACACAGTATTCCAGGGACAAGGACAGTAACTATAATATTGAGGGACTGAGGCTGTAGGTGAATGAGCAAGTAGGGTTCTGACAATAAATGCAATAGAACAGAAGAGAGGAAGGCTGTTAGTGAACACAAGTTGTATAGGTACATGTGTGTGTAATTAAAAATTACATAAAATTACAGGACAGCAAACCAGGTGCTAGGATGGAAAGTAAATGACGGTTATTAGGCAAGTCTTCTTTTGCACAGTAATATTTCAGTCTCTGTCTGAAAAAAAAAAAGAAAAGAAAAAGAAGAAATCAGCTGTGCCAAGAAAAGCAAAGAGCATTCCAGGCAGAGGGAGCAGTGATTACAAAAGACCCAAAGGCAGGCAAGTGATTGGTGTGTTAGGAACAACAAGAAAGGTATCCCAATAGCCTGGAACATGTCAAACATGAAGGATAGGAGCTGGGAAAGAGGGTGAGAATTAAGCCTAAGTATGAGATCACCTACAGCTTTGAAGGCTATTGTATGATTTTGGATTTTAAACACAATGGGAAGCTACTGAAAATTTTTAAGCAAGGCTGGCATGATCAATTTGTGTTTTATAAAGGTAACGTTGGCTACTGCATAGAGAGTACAGTCGATAGGGGGAAATCCTGGGTATGCGTTGCAATAGAGTAATTGGAAATTGGAAAGAGGAGCTAAAGTTTTATTCTATCTTTCTAAATTAATACCATGATACCCCAAGGTCAGGGAAATTGTTCAAACTACATTTTATTCCTTATAAATATCTGCCCTGTTTATCTTGCTACAAAAGCACACTGTAAACATCTCTACTTTTAATTGTTTACGTAACAAATATGCCAGAAGCAATAGACTTCAATCTGTAACTTTCTGATATGCTTTTCATTTTGTACAGGAAAAGGGAAAAAAAAGCCCTGGGCTGTCACCAAAATGAGGTGAATACCCACCTGGTTTCAGCAAATCCACTCTCTTCTGCTATGTCTCTTTCTCTATGTCTATGAAACATCCAGGGCTAGAAATGTCTTAAGGAGTCCTGCTCTCCTTTCTCATGTCATCATTGAAAAATAAATGCTCCAAAGAGTGCTGTAGTATTACAGCCCTCTGGGTTGTAGGTTGAATTCCTGTACAATTAGGTTTATATTCCTCATTCTCACCTGTTTTCTATAAATTATTTTAAGAAACAAGAGACCACTGATATTGACACAGATGACACTGTGCACTAAATAGCCTTACTTGCATATGCAGACCGACAAACATGTACCACGAAAACCATTTCAATTAACAAATGCATTTATACAAATATTCAAATGCACATTTCTTTGCCTAGACTGGAGAGTGTTTTAGTAATTACATTGCCTCAAACACAGCTGACTATCACCAAATGACAAGTGGTTTTGTGGTTTTTTTAAGAGACTTTGGAGGGAGAAAGGGAAGACATAATATGAAGCCGGCTATCAAAATTTCATGTGTAGCTTTCCATCCTGCTTCCAATCATGTCACCTTGTGGTCTCAACAATTTTTCTTAGTGGAACTTCAGCCAGGGATAGAGGAAAAAGCAAAATGTGAAATATATGAAATTGGTTCCCTTGCTGATGTTTTTTTTTTTTTAATTTCAAAAACACAATTTGTCAATTAAAGGTGAATATCTGAGAAACTGTTATTTATGGATACATAGAGGGCCTCACTATTCTTGGTTCGAGTTATGATCTAAGAAACTATTTTTTAACAGAGAAGAGGAAAGGGATATATTGTACCAAATAAATGGATCAGGAATATCATTGTGAATTGTTTGGCTTGGTTTAATAATCATGTGAATAGTAGTGAAACAGAACAGGACCCTGTGGGGCTCCTGGGCACAAAAGCCTTTCTGTGTCCCCCATTTCTTGATTACAGTAAATAGGCTTCTTTCAGCCTCCATGATCTTCTCTGAGTTCCAAGGAGCAGGTTCAAATAGTTGCTAATTACTGAAGTGAGGGGATGTGGATACAAGGGAAAAAGAGTCAAAAAACAATAGTGAAGCCTTGGAGCAGGGTCCTGGTCCTCCCAACAAGGGATGCACATAACAGTATCTTTGAGCTGTTTTGCAGATACTGAAACCCCTCCAGGTGGGAGAAGTTAATGTTGTGCTTCCCACAAGCATGTAGATCCCAGACTAGTTGGAACCAGAAGGTTGATGATGCTGACTCCTACTTACCTCACCACCAACCAATCAGAAGAATGTCCACGAGCTGATCACCTTCTTTGAACCATTACTCTAAAACCCCTCACTACCTCCTCCAGGTTGGGACACACAGTTTTGAGGGCATTAGTCCACTGTGGCCTCCTTTGCCTGGGAAAGCAATAAAGTTATTCTTTTCTACTTCACCTAAAACTGTCTCTGAGATATAATTCAGTGTCAGGGTACAAAGGCTGATTTTAGCTTTGGTAGTGAGCTGATAACCAGGGGTCAACTCTTTTGTAGTTAAAATTGCAAATATCTGGATAGTGTAAAATAAGGTTCCAAAGGTGACATATCAGACAGCTAAAACAGAGGGCTGGGATTAGTGACATCACAATGTGATAGTTTTCCAGGGGTTTCCTTCTATATTGATCAGGGGTCAAATCTCTTCTTAGAAATAGCTGGACTTTGAGGTGTAAACTCCCTATGAGAGAAGCAAAGTAGAGACTTTGTCTCGCTGTTACCAATGAGTGGCAATCTGCAAGCCTTTCTGGAAATGGGGTTTGATGAGGGAAGAGGAGAGAACAAAAAGTTGGTGAGAACTTGTAATGAGAGACTAAGCGAGCCCTGAAGCTGGAGAAAAGATGCAGAAGAGAAGCTAGGGACACACGAGTAAAACTGATCAGCCTCACGATTTTGCTAACTTCAAATTAGAGAAGGTAGAGATATTAGCTACTTATATTTACTTTTTCAGAAATCCTGCTCCCATTGAGAGAAGACTCAGAAAATCTAGCATGGCATTTTTACCTGTGTGTGTAAAAGGGTTAACTCAGCAGACCTTGTTGAGGAAAACCTGCCCATTCCTAAGAAAGGATTGTTTTCATCACTGGCCTTTAGCTGGTCCCTGAGAACTGAAATGTTCTGTCTGATGAAAATACTTTGTGCATGCCCGAGGCCTTGAACCACAGCCCCCCAGTTTGTCCATATAGTTTATACTAACAAAGTGATATGTGCTGAACACCTGCTTCCCCTCTGGAGGCCTAGAGCTTGAGTATCTGAGGTCAGTCACTAGGTGCTATACACTTAGGTGACTAGTAGCCGATAAAAATTCTGGACACCCAGGCTTAGAAAAGTATCGCTTATCGGCAACCCTTCCCACGCGTTGCCACATATATTTTCGGGGGGAGAATTAAGTACATTCTGTGCGACCGCACTGGGAGGGGAACATTGGAAGCTTGCACTTGGTTTACTCCAAACTTTACCCTTTGTTGAATTTCTCTGTATCCTTTTGGTACAATAAGCCATAATGGTGAACATAATGACGTTTGTGTCTTATGAGTCCTTCTAGTGAATCAGTGAGCCCACGTGTGGTCTTAGAGACCTCCAGTGCAAAGTGTCCTCTAGAAATCCAACTATTGGCTAATCTGACCAACCATGGAGTGTCCACTGAGGGGACCTCTAGTTTCGGTATTCCTTGTGCAAGATAATTTCAAGGAAGTGACAAGACACCTATCTCTGGTGACAAGGGTTAGACATGCGCTCTTCTGACATAACTAAAGGACCCTACTGAACAACTTCTTATCTATCCAAACCAAGCACACAGTGCTCTTTCAATTGAGTCTAAACAAGGATTTATTGATACAGAGGAGAATCACACTTTCCCAAGGAGATAATTCTGACTAGTAGAGTCAACACTATTAAATACCACTACTGGTCTTGCCTCTGGAATCAATGCCCTTATATTTTGAGTTTCTTGTGAGCAAAACTCATTGTCTTCTACATCAGGACTTTCATGTTCCTGTTCTACATCATTTGGAGGCTAAGTTATTTTCCATTTGTCACATACCCAGAGCTACTCTTCCTTCCCCCGCTTTGTCAGTCAAGAGCCTGACCCTTATAAACTGAATCACGCAGACTACTTTGCCTTATGTCTTAATATTTGGTTTAATCCAAAGGAAGCACTCAAAATTTGAGAGAGGAAAGAAGGAAAGGTAGAAGCAGTTTCTCCCACTCTCTCTGTACCTGGGTACTATTATTCGGGCAGTGGCTATATTCTTCTTTTTCTACAGCTCCTTCCTGATAGATTGATTCCACAGCAGCAGTGATCCTTAGGATCTGGTTATAATGTTTCCTCTTCTTGTACTTTCAGGCTTAGTGGTAATAATAGCTTTTCTTAAATTATTTTCACTGCATCAATCGAGTGTATCTTTTGTTTCCTACCAGTCAGGAGACTGGCAGAGAGGCATACAGTGAAGTTCACTGAATGAATTCATGAGAAATCCAATGGATGAATGAATGAATGAATGAAGAATCCCTGCTCCCTCATGATTTACAGAACCTACTTTGACAAATTAAGTCAACCCAAAAGCATAATTTGCTGCACTTTTTTGAGTTGTGGTGTAACAGAAGCCTTGAAAGTTAACCCAAAGAAAATATATCAATGTTGAAGATTTCATGTAAGGTTGGAAACAGGGCTGTAAGGGGAAAGCTATGAGGATTGATGCATACAAGGCTATGCACTGGCTGACAGTTTCTTCTGCCTTGACTTCTCTGAGATCTTCTTGGAACAACCAGGTCTTACTATCTCAATGGGAACAACCAAAAAAGTCATAGTTGCAACAGGAACAAAATTCACACTCAAAAGGATTGAAACAAGAGAGCTTAATAAAAGGGATATTGACAGAAATCTGGGAAACCTCATCACATACAGCCTTGCTGCCAGAGAAGAAGGGCCACCTGATGAGGCATCAAACACAGCTACCGGCAGAACAACAGTGTTGAGGTAGGAAAAGAATGGAGAAAATAAGTACTCCAAGCTCTCTTTACCCTGGCTCATAATCTACTGCTGGTGCTTCCCATTGATCTTGTCTAAATCAAACAAGAGGTTAAGTGTGATGCGATGCAAGCCTCCCAGGGAATACAGGAAGGTGGACCTGGATTGGAGCAGAGAGACAAGTGGAGAATAGCTACCATAGCATTTTTAAAATCTTTTCTAAGAGAAGTGCTAAACCTATGCTTAAAGTCTATCTAGTAAGATAATTAATAACCAGGACTAACTACAATTTGCTACTTTTGAAAATAAAATTCTGAGGCTAACAACCACCCTATAAGGGAGGTTTGACAAAGAGTATATTTTATCTTTGGGATCAAGTACACTAGCTATTTATCATATATGTTGGATAGACACTAGTCCATTGAACTGTGATCCCCCTAATGATACAGAAAGGAATCAGGGCTGGCCCTAAACCCTCTGAAGTCATCTTCTAGTTCTTTTATTATTGTATGTTGTACACCGGTTCGCTCCTTGACCACACAACCTTTTTTCCTCTTTTATCCTGGCATAAGCTTCTGTTTACCCCATTCAAGCTGCTCTTCCTGAAAAATCACTGTGCTTTAGTTTTATCAGCCAATAGCCATTGGCTTAAAAATGATTAGGATTTCCCCCAAGAGGAAGCCTTTGATCACTGGAGCCAGATCCAGCCATGAAAGTGTGGGTTTTCCTGCTCGGTTCTAACATTTTCTCTCAATTAGGACAGGAGAGACTGCCTTGGGAAGTTGATTCTTCACCTGCACACATAATATCTGTGTTGCTATGTTTTCTGAGGAAGCACTAGGGGACCCATTGGTAAGAACCTGTTTTTGAGGTAATTGCAAGGGGAAAATAAAGCACACCTCAATGAAAACTCATTTTTTTTTTATATTCCCTACACTCTCTCTCTCTCTCTTTTCCTAAATCCAGCAGCGCCAAATCTCAGGTGGCAAACAATAGATTTCACTGGTTGAGAATAATCCAATAGAACAGCCCAAGGCAGAATGAAAACAGCAAGACCTTCCTGATATCACATGAATGGGTTTCCTCTCTGGTTGCAGAAGGCTGCTCTCAAAATCACCTGTTGTCTGTATGTCTTCCTTGGTGAAGTAAGTCAGAAAGAGAAAAACAGATACCGTATACTAATGCATATATATAGAATCTAAAAAAAAATTGCACTGATGAACCTAGTTGCAGGGCAGGAATAAAGATGTAGACATAGAGAATGGCCTTGAGGACACGGGGTGGGAGGGGAAAGCTGGGGCGAAGTGAGAGTAGCATCAACACATATACACTACCTAACGTAAAATAGATAGCTAGTGGGAAGCAGCAGCATAGCACGGGGAGATCAGCTCAGTGCTTTGCAATGACCTAGAGGAGTGTGATAGGAGGATGGGAGGGAGGCTCAAAAGGGAGGGGATATGGGGACGTACATATGCATAAGGCTGATTCACCTTGGTGTACAACAGAAACTAACTAACACAGTATTGTGAAGCAATTATACTCCAATAAAGATCGGTTAAAAAAAATCACCTGTTGTCATGTCTAGTACCTGGATATACAGAAGAGGTCCAAGCAGGCCCAAATATATAAAATGTTCACATGATTATCACAGGGCACTAGGAGGCTTTATATGAAGATAACTGATAAGATTAGTGATGTGGAGAAGAGAAAGTGATGTTGTATTTGAAGTTATGTTTGAAGTAAAAGGATATCAACGATGATGAGACAAGAAACAAAATCCCTGAACACTGGACTAGAAGTTTGCCATGGAAGATTGAGAGAATTCAATATGGAGTAACTTCACTCCAGTAGGGGAATTACGCTGACATTTCAAAAATTCATATTACGTTATTAAGTGATATTACAATAGGGTGGGCATAAGGAAGCATTTCTTTTTTTTAATTGAAGTATATTTTATTTACAATGTTGTATTAATTTCTTATGTACAGCAAGGTGATTCAGTTATATATATATTTTTTTTTAAAATATTCTTTTCCATTATGGTTTATCAGAGTATTGAATATATTTCTCTGTGCTGTGCAGCAGGACCTTGCTGTTTATCCATTATATATGTAATAGTTTGAATCTGTTAACCCCAAACTCCCACTTCATCTCTCTTCCACCCCACTCCCCACTGGCAACCAAAAGTCTGTTCTCTATGTCTATGAGTCTTTCTGTTTCATATAAATTCATTTGTGTCATATTTTAGATTCCACATATAAGTGATATCATATGGTATTTGTGTTTCTCTTTCTGACTTACTTCACTTAGTATGATCATCTCGAGGTCCATCCATGTTGCTGCAAGTGGCATTATTTTATTCTTTTTTTATGTTTGAGTAGTATTCCATTGTATATGTGTACCACATCTTCATCCATTCATCTGTCGATGGACATTTAAGTTGTTTCCATGTCTTAGCTATTATGAATAGTGCAGCTATGAATATAGGGGTGCATGTATTTTTTTGAATTAGTGTTTTGTCTGGATATGTGCATAGGAGTGGAATTGGTGGGTCATATGTTAGTTCTATTTTTAATTTTTTGTGGAATCCCCATACTGTTTTCCACAGGGGTTGCACCAGCTTACATTCAAGAGGGAGGCATTTCTAATACTTGAGATTAATATCATAAAGGGCAACAGCCCTTGTTTGGTATCTGAATAAAAATAAAATTTTGGAACGTAGGTCCCGTGGATCTGACTCTTCACAAGAATTTTGATTTTGAGCCATGTCACTACCACCTCTAAGTGTCTCCTCTCAATAAGCCTAGGTTCAAAGTCCTAGCCATCTCCCTGACTATTTTTAATTTGGCCTAGGCCATGAAATGATCAAATTAAACTAAGCCACGATCAAACTCCAATTGGAGAGGGCTGCAACAATGAGTTATTTTACCAGGAGACAAAGTCCTTGTCTTTTCTAATGTTCTGGTGTCTTGAATAGTGAAGGATGTAAGAAGGGAGGGAAGGAAGTGTTTTAGAACAAGACTTTTTGGTAACCATTGAGATAATTATTCATTTTGACTAATGATTAAATGTTAATGTGTGTATATATATATATATATATATATATATATAAAAGCAGGCTGAAATAAAATCTTAGCAAGCAGATTGTACAATTCTTCATTTATGGATGACTACTGAAATAGCATCAGCGTAATATTTTGATAGAGTAAATGAAATATTTGTTCTTATTTCTAGATGGCTTTTTTAAAAATATGTTCTGGACAAGTTCTTGCAAACCTGAGTTTTTGAATGACACTTTTTTTACCCTCTACTACATTGTAACCCTACTACAATTAGACATAAGCAAATTTAGATAAATCCCAAGCCAACTAGTGAAGTTCTCTACAACTAGAGAGCAGAGATAAGAACTTAGGTGAAAGCCATCCAGAGGGACAGGTTGCCTACACCTCAGTACTTTGAGTCATCTCCCCAAAACCCTGCTCTGTGCCTTCCACATAGACAAGCATTAAAGTTGTAAAGACACTAAATATCTTAAGACTTTTACACCCCTCCACCACAAATACACACAGAGCCTCCTGGCAAACACACACACATAAATATACACACACAAACACAGCTCTACATTTCGTCACTTCCGAGAGAATTTTCATTTTCAACAGAGACTCTTCATGAACTGATAACTCAAAGGCATGATTCAATCTTGGAATTTTAAGTTGGGTAAAACTTGAAGCAACCTTTGGGCTCACTTCTCATTTCAGAAATTATAGTTGCTACCTTGCCCTCCTCACTTAATTCCTCTAAAGTTTGACACTCATCTGAAGAAAACAACCTTGTATTCCACTTTTTTTCTGTGTTTTTACACTTCATCTATTTTGTTTTGCCCAGAGAGGGACTTAATAAAGATTACTGGATCCTAAATTCAATGGTGTTTGGTTTTCAAAAGATACATTTTTCTTTCAACATTCCTGTCTTCAAAAGCTAATGGGTTGTGTTGCTCTATTGTAAGCCAGAGTCAGGTTGGTGGAGAAATCACAGCAATTTTTCCTAATTGCTGCTGAAATTGTGCTTCCTTAGAAGAGGGGGGAGACTAGCTTAGCTGACAGAAGTGCATATCTGCTAAATAGAAGAAATGCAATTAGTGGTTAGTTGAGAGGTGGGAAAGAGAGATTTTACTTTGCAACAACTAAAAAAAAAAAGAAAATGCTTAGACATTATTTAAATTAAGCAAGATGTATGAACCAGCACAGAAACTACACTGCTCAAGGTCTGTCATAATCACCCACTGCATTTCTCTTACAAAACATATTTGGAAAACAAGTGAATTTTGCCTTTATAATCTCATTAAATATAAATATATTCATTAATTAGAAGTAGAAAAGCAGGAGCTTTGTAGTTAGGCAACTCCAAGTGTGAGCCAGGCTCTGCCATTTATAAGTTGTATGACGTTTTGCATGTTGTTAAATATTCATAAACCTGTTTCCTCTAAAACTAGATAATAATGAAATATCTTCAGGCAGGTGATATAAAGTTTAAGTGAGATTATTATTTTTGAAATCATTCTATTATTTAATAATTTCATTGTTATTTAAAATAGTTTCTTATTTGCTGCATGATATTAAGCAATTTATTTAAACTCATCATCTGTAAAATGGATCTTTAATATATAGCTTTTAGGGACAAGAGGTAAAATCAACGGAGTAGATAATACATATTCTTCATCTATCATGAAGTATCTAAATAAGTGCTTGGCTTAGACTAATTGCTGGAGAGATGGCTGTTCCCCTTTTCTTCTCTCCATCTTCCTCCCTCTCTCTCTTCATTCCTCTTTATTCCTTCCTTCTTTCCTTCACTGTTAAGAGTTGAAAGGTTGGGAAAGACAATATCTTGGTTTCATCTACACAGAATTGCCTCCCATCTCCTTCTGGGGGCTCTGTATCTGCAATTATGGAGACTGACAGAGTTACGGTAAATAACCCACCGGTTCAAATCTGAAACCTTCGGAGGTGAAAGATGGGTGATTTTACAGGTAAGGCCACAGCTCCTCTCTCTTTCCAATCAGAAGTCTAATAAAACAGTAAATCAATAAAGTTCCCCTTTCTCCTCCTCTTTTAACTTTCAGTGGAAAGTGACACTTTGGCTCATTAAAGACAATAGTCAGAAGATTAATTTGATCAAACCCTGAAGGCTGTCCTGCTCATAGCCTCTGAGGGAAACAGGTCCCATTAGTCAGGAAGACGAGGGTGCAGTCAGGAGACTCCTGGGCCCTGGGGCTGGGAGAGAGGACTGCCTTTCCTTAGGTCTCATTAAAAACGAACACAAACATTAGGGATGAATAACGACGACTCTGCTTTTCATAGCCAGTATCTGTAGGACTAAAGTGATTCCGAATTCAAGTGGCGTTGTTGAAATACACCTCTTTCATGTTCAACTCAGTACCAGCATCGTCTATGAAACTTTTCCCACCTACCCCAGTCCCTCCAAATTAGAGTTCTGGAGCATGTTTGGTGAACAGCACCTCAAAAAGGACTCCAAGAATGTTTCCAGTGAGAAATCCTAAGTTCCTCAAGCTTCATGTGTTTGTCTTTTTTTTTTTCCTCCAAGACAATCTTCCACAATTCTAGCCACATGGTTACTCTTAACAAATCCTAGTTTACTGACAATATTAACTACAGTTCAAAGTGCTAGAGAACTAGCAAAGTCTTTATATCACACAGAACAATTACGTTTCAGATGTAATTTAAAGTATTGGGAATTGGCATGATTTAAAAGAAAGAAAGGGAAAAATAATGTACTAATCAACTTTTGTTGCAATAAAACTGCATAACCAAGATCTTCAAAATCCAAGGGTCTTACAATAATAAATGCTTCCTTTCTTGCTCACTGCTCTTTGGGTGGACTATGGCTTCACTGAGCTTGGCTCTGGGTTTCAGATTGCTTCAGATCTACTCCATTTGTTTCTTTATTTTCCTTGGACCAGTAGTTAACTGGGTCATATTCTTCTCACAATACATCACAGGAACACAAGAGGGCAAACCAAAACTTACACATATGAAGACTGTCCTTGAATCATGTTGATAATATGATCTTTGCCAAGAAAGTCACACAGCCCAGATCAACAACAATAATTTTATAGAAGGGAAGGAAGAAAAATTGGAAATAATCAACTTTCATAGTAACAAATATTAAGTTTCTTGACAATGCTAATCACAGTGTTAAATAACTTACAAACATCTCATTTAGTCCTTATATTACTCTTGTGATATGGGGTTTAATATCTCTATTTTATAAGTGAGGAAAGAGTCTCAGAGAAACTTAGTATCATATTCAAGGCCAAAAAGAAATGGTGCCATGTGAAGCAGTTCAACTATAGGTCTCTTCAGTTCCAAACTCATCTATCTTTCCATTCATTTATATTGATGCTGCATAGCAGACATTCAAAAATAGATATTATTTTTACCAGAACTGGGCAGTGTTGTTAGCACTTTGCATATATTAATCTTGCCATCATCTGTTTGCATTATGTAATATTATTATTTCCCATTTCATAGATGAGAACTGAATCACAGAAGGTTTAAACAATTTAATATACAGGCCATCTGTCTACAGCTCTGTATGATAAGCTGTAGTCATTCTGGTGTTTTTGCATATAATGATTATAAGAATAATTAGCAAAGCACATGACACTATATATTCACACTATAATTATCACATTTAACCCTCCTGCTCACTTTAGAATTAATACCTGACTTCCCTGGTGGCACAGTGGTGAAGAATCCGCCTGCCAAAGCAGGGGACATGGGTTCGAGCCCTGGTCCAGGAAGATCCCATTTGCCATGGACCAACTAAGCCCGTGCGCCACAACTACTGGGCCTGTGCTCTAGAGCCCGTGAACCACAATACTGAGCTCACTTGCCACAACTACTGAAGCCTGCATGCCTAGAGCCCATGCTCCACAACAAGAGAAGCCACTGCAATGAGAAGCCCGCACACCGTAATAAAGAGTATGCCCCGCTCTCTGCAACTAGAGAAAGCCCGTGTGCAGCAACGAAGACCCAATGCCACCAAACATAAATAATAAAATAAATTAACTAAGTAAAAAAAGGAATTAATACCTAAAATATATTCTGAATCTATCTGCTTCTCTCCATTTCCACTTCCAACTTGCTATATTATTCCAGCTCATCTATTGACTAAAATTCTTCAGGAGCTTCCTAACTAATTGCCCTGATTCCAATTTTCTCCCCCTGCAATACATTTTCCACATAGCAGCCTGCCTGAGTAATCATTGCTGAAATGTAAATCAGATCATGTAATTTCTCTACTGGAAATCCCAATGGCTTCTGTCAGAATTATATATAACATGCAAACTCTGTTTTATCTTATAGGGCCTGAGATGATCTGCCTACATCTTTGATGGTATCAAGAACCACTCTCTGCTTCACACCCCAAATGCCAACCTATAGCTTGCTTCCTCCTCAGACAACAGCCCAGGCTGTTTTCTTCTTTAGGACCTTTATACAGACTCACTGCAGCACTCAGTGTAAACATCACCCAAGAGAATGTTATTCTTAGCATTAACACTATTGGATATGTGCTTGATTTGTATGTTTATTTTTTGTCTCTCAATTATAATGAAGCTTTAGGGGAGGAGGGGTCTTGTCTGCTTTGATCAGTGTTACCTTTCTGTTTCCATTGTCTAGAATACCACCCATGCATAAGAAGCACTGGGTTAATGGATGTTGAACATGCAATCTATAAACGAATATATAAAATCCACAGATGAGCTACAACCATACTATCTCATTTAATGCTCATAAAGAAAAAAATCTATTTTATGCAAATTCAGAGTTTGAGGCTTATTATGAACACAGAATTAAGTAAACTGTAAACACAGCATTTTTAAATGTTTTACAGTTGCCAACAATAATTTTAATCCCATTCTCTCTAGGAATGTGTTAGTTATCTTACATGTAAAATGATTAAAATGCCAAGACACATGTATGAGAGTGTGTGGTATATGTATATTACATATACATATATACATATATATATATATATATATATATATATATGGGGAGAGAGAGAAAGAGAAGGAGAGAGGGAAATAATTTTTTGTTTAGTGAGATATAATAAAAATAACTTTTCTTTGTACTTTTGGGTTGGTTTAAAGACTTGTAAGGGAAATATTTAGCATCTATGACTTAAAACTTTAAACCAATCTTATAACCAAACTCTTAAAATGTGCCTTCACTTTCGCTGTGTGCATAACTGTATATATATTTTTAATATATATTTTTTATCAACCTAGAGAAAATGGATTGGTCTATGATGACAATAGATCAGTCAAGATATAATCATTTACACATTTTCAATGTGCTCAGCGCTGAGGAACATACATTAACTCATTCGACTCACAATTATTCTTGAGTGCCCACTCTATGCCAAGGAATGTGGAAAACTCTAAGAAATTAAAAATGTGTTCCTTTGCACAGTAAGCTTATAGAATAATACAGAAGAGGAGCATAATCTTTATACAAACAGTAGGAAACTGTATAATACAAGATGAAATTAAGCTTTTAATTATGGGTATTGAGAGTAGCAGTACAAAGAGAAAAATACAGGGTTCATAGGATAAGATGTTATTAAAGCAGCTAACGGAATGGTATGATTGATATAGACAGAAGGAGATGGAATTAAAACCAGGTAAACCATGTGGGGAACACCAAATTTAAGAAAGAGTATGCTTATGGTTATGTGGGTCTGCATGTATCTGCATACTTTGCAACAGTGCACACATTAGACAAATCAAGTAGGAAAGAGGAATTCCATATAATTGTCCATGCCCCAATTCTCTGTTTAACTGCTTTTTCCATTTTGGTTTATACCATGTAGCCCTCACCTCAATGTACAAGTTACCTCCTAAGAACATGGGAATACAAGGCTTAATTGTGTAGAGATAGAATTTTGATAATGCAAGAAAAGCAACATTTCTTTCCCAGCTTGCAATATCTCATACCAATTTTGGAAGTTCTGCTTTTCAAAGACAAAGGGTTGCTATTAGTTTCTTGTTCCCTCCTGTTGTATCGATTGCCATCCAATCCACAGAAAGGAAGAAATCACTCCTTATTCAGGAAATGGAAGCTACTTTTGTTCAATTCATATAATGGTCAATTTAAGTTAGAAATCTTATCCATTTTCTACTTTGGTTACCTGTTTCACAAGCTCAGCACACTCCAAGATTCCTATTTTATGAAGCCAACAAGGATATTCAGAGAAATTGTCTGTCACATATTTCATATCCTAGGATTGCCAGGCTCATCAGAAAGACAATACTCGATTGATTCCAATAGTCAAGCAAGTTATAGTTATGTAAAAGGTCAACAGATACTCGAGGATTACTTATCAACCTCGAATTCAAATTACTGAAATATCGATGCAAAATAACTTGAGACATTTAAAATATGCTTACATTGTTAGATGTATAAAAGAAGCTAGATAAACTAAAAAATAACAGTGAGAACAAAACAAAGAGATTTGAATAAATATTTTCACTGTAAAATCTATAAATCTGTATACTTGTTCCAGTAATGATGTCATTGCTCAAACGTTTACTGGAACTACGTTAATAAAGCTAAATTTTGAAGTAGTTTAGAAAACAAACTTTTTTTTATCAAAGCCTATTTTTACCCTTAAATCTTTGTAATAAGATTAGTCTATAAATAACTACTAGGTATAGAAATTATTTTGAACAATGTGAATCAATTAAATAATGGTACCAAGAACTATTTCATGTCCTCTCCTCTTACAAGAAAAAGAAAAGAAAATGGAAAAGAAAATTCAGGGGAAAAAAGGTGACATAGAATCTAGAGACAATCTCTAAATGGATCTCCCAGGAGAGATTTGCATAATAAGATCACCATAATAGCCTGTAAGTTGTACATGTCAGTTTTGATGGAAAAAAAAATTATCTTTATAGAGATGAATTCTACTTCGTGGAAAATTGTCTCATTAATGTGTACACATATTTTGTTTATTGTGATCTCTACAATGTAGGCCATTCTAAGGAATTCATCACTTTTCTGTGGTATTGGGTTTTTTTCTAAAATTTCTATGAAGTGATTTGGAAATAACAGTTTTATGTTCACAATATAATTATGGAAGAAAAATCAGATTGTAATATTACTAATTAGAAGCAAATGCCTTTAAAAATAAGTTTATAGAAATTTAAAGATACAGAAAGTGATAACCAATTAAAAAATAACTCTATAGATGAACTGAAAGAAGAAAAAAATCCTAAATAATCACTCTTTTCAGTATGTTTGCTATGTTTTTTTTTATTACTGACTTAAAAACATGAAACTTCATATGACAAAAACTGTCAACTTTCTTCTCAAAAGAAATTTCCTTCTTTTCCACTGGTTAAAAAAAAAAAATTGGTTTTGTTCCAGTAACCCTTAGCATGATGCTCATAAGGTGGTCTTATGATAAATCATAACTAGTCCTGGACAGTGAATAAAAGGAGTCTGCATGTAGTTACTGGACATAGAAAGAAGGTAGCTGGGAGCTGCTGGGTCTGATTTACTCCATGATAAAAGAGACAACATGAAGAGAAACCATGGTCAGAGCCCCAGGCAGTTTTCAACATGTGACCCCCTACATGCTTGCTGGTAATGTCTGCCTTTTCTCTGTTCAGAGGCAGGGTTGGGTTCCTGCTGGCTCAGCTCTAAGTGTGTACCACATTGGCAATGGTTGCCTTTGCTCTAGTGGAGAGCAGCACTGGAGCAAGAGGGGCTGGAACAGGCACCTTGCGTGGGCTGGTTTGCATGCCAGGGCTGAGGAGGAAAACAGGTTGGAGCCCCAGGCACTTTTCAGTTTGCTTCCTCTGCCTTGTTTCCTGGAGTAAGCAAGCATGTACTCATGCTCTTTATAAAAGTAGTCTCAGTTTGCTACAGCCCTCTGATAAGTTCCACTACTTTTCAAACCAACTAAGAGGACTCATCTTCCTGATGTCAGAACCCAGGGCTGGGGTGCCCAATATGTGGCTCGAACCCCTTACTCCCCAAGTCCATGATATTCCCCACCTCTTTCTGTGTCCCCTTCTAAGGGTAAGGGTCCTTGCCTGATCGTTTCTCCTCCCTCCCTACCTGACTCCATGTAGATCATTTTTTACAGCCTCTCTGCCAGGCTTCAGGTTGTTTTCAGCAAGAGTTGCTCCACGTGTAGATGCATTTTTGATGTGTTCATGGAGGGAGGTGTGTTCAGCATCCTCCTCTTCTGCCATCTTAATCTCCCTCCTATGTCCTCATCTTTTAATTTTTTTTTTTTTTTCTGTTCAGCTTGGGTGATTTCCACTACTTTCTCTTCTAGTTTGCTGATCTGTTCCTCTGCATCATCTAAACTGTTGATTTCTTCTGGTGTGTGTTTTATTTCAGTTATGGTATTATTTATCCCTGTTTAGTTCTTCTTTATATTTTCTAACTCTTTGTTAATAACTTCTAACTTCTCAATCTTTTCATCCAATCTTATCCCAAATTATTTGAGCATCTTTACAATCACTACCTTAAACTCTGTTAGGTAGGTTGCTTATCTTCACTTCACTTAGTTCTTCCTCTGGGGTTTTATCTTGTTCCTTTGTTTGGAAAGTATTTCTCTGTCACTTCATTTTACTTAATTTACTGTTTTTATTTCCATGTATTTGGTAGGTTGGTTACATTTCCCAATCTTGGAGAAGTGGCCTTATATAGGAAACATTGCATGGGGCCCAGCAGTGCACTTCCCTCTGGTCACCTGAGTTATATGCTCTAGGAGTGCCCTTTTTGTGGGCTCCATGGGTCCTTCCGTTGTGGTGGGTTTATGACTGTGAGAACATTGGTAGGCAAGGCTGGGCCCCAGTCCACTTGGTTGCTAGACCCTATTTTGTGCAGAGGCTGTCAACCACTGGTTGGTGGGGCAAGGTCTTGCTGTGGCTGGCTGTTCAATCAGGGGTGTTCCAGTCCTGGGGCTGGAAAACAGGTGAGTGGGCCCAGTTCTTGAAATGATAGCTGTGGGTCCATGGTAGTCACAGGGCCGGTTTTGGCTGCTAGTTGGAGAGAACAGGGCCCAGAGGGTCCCAGGGCTGGTGTCAACCCACTAATGGGAGAGGCTTTGTCCTGGGGTTACTGTCATCCCACTGATGTGCTAACAGCCATGTCCCACGGTCTCTGGATACAAGGCTCTGGGCATTCTGGAGTTGGTGTCAGCCCACAGTTGAGTGGAGCAGGAACTCAACAGGTCCTGGGACTGGTGCCAGCTTGCTGGTGAGTGCACTGGCTTCTGATATTAGCTCATTTCGTTTTTGTGTTCAATAATATTCCATGGTCTGGATGGACCACACTTTATTTATCTATTCATCTGTTGAAAGACATCTCAGTTGATTAAGTTTAGGCAATTATGAATAAAGCCATTATGTTTACAACACACATGTTTATGTGTGTGCAGGTTTTTGTGTGGACATAAATTTTCAACTCCTTTGGATAAATAAATGCCAGGGACTGTGATTACAGGGTGATATGTTAAGAGTATGTTTAATTTTGTTCAAAACTGCCAAACTACCTTTCCAAGTGATTGAACCACTTTTTAATTCTACCAGAAATGAATGAGAGCTCCAGTTGTCCCACATCCTTGCCAGCATTTGGTGTTGTCAGTGTTCTGGATTTGGCCATTCTAATAGGTTTATAGTTGTATCCCATTGATGTTTTAATTTGCATTTCCCTGATGACATATAATTTGAGCATATTTTCACATGATTATTTTCTATCTGTATGTTTTCTTTGATGAGATATCTCAAAGTCTCTGGCCCATTTTTAAATTAGGTTGTCTATTTTCTTATTATTGAATTTTAAGGACCGTTTGTATATTTTGGACGAAAGTTCTGTATCAGATGTGTCTTTTGCAAATATTTTCTTCCTGTTGGTGGTTTGTCCTCTCATTTTATGAAGTCCAGATTATTAATTATTTCTTTCACAGATAGTTCCTTTGATGTTGAATCTAAAAAAGTTGTCACTATACCCAAGCTCATCTGGGTGTTCTCCTATGTTATCATCTAGGAATTTCATAGTTTATCTTTTCACACTTAGGTGGTGATCTATTTTGAGTTAGCTTTTGTCAAGGGTGTGAGGACTATGTCTAGATTCATTTTTTTGCATGTAGATGCCCACTTGCTCCAGCACCTTTTACTGAAAAGACTAAGTTTGCTCTCTTGTATTGTCTTTTTTCCTTTGTCAAAGATCTGTTGATTATATTTACATCAGTCTATTTCTGGGTTCTCTTTTCTGCTCCATTGATCTATTTGTATATTCTTTTATCAATACTACACTATCTTAATTACTATAGCTTTATAATTTGCTCATTTTTAAAAATCAGGTTATCTGTTTTTTGCTGCTGAGTTATATGACTTCCTTATATATTTTGGATATTAACCCATAATCCTACACATGATTTAGAATCTCCCATCTGTAGATTAACTTTTCATTTTGCTGATTTTTTTTTCTTTGCTGTGAAGTTTTTTAATTTGATGTGTCCCATTTGTTTATTTCTACTTTTGTTCCCTTGCTTTTGGGGTCATATAAAATATTACCAAGACTCACATCAAGGAGCATTTTCCTTTATTTTTCCTTTAGGGTTTTTATAATGTCAGGTCTTATAGTTAAGTCTTTAATCCATTTTGAATTGGCTTATGTGTATGTGTAAGATAAGGGTCAATTTCAAAGTGGCATATAGGGAAAAAAGTATACTTTCTAATACATAAGGCAAAACTGTTATATTTAAGCTCATAAATTACTCTCCCCTGTCACTTCTCCATGTTTATTAAAGAATGAGGCAAGGATTATTATTTGTTCTATTCCCTTCACTTCCCTCACTGGTGCAAAAGCAAATTCTCTAAGTTATAAACCCAGTTTCAGTAACATTGTGATTTTTAAGGGCTTCAAAAAACTCTCACTTGTATGGTTTTGAAGCTTACTTGTAGACAGTTGAAGACTTGCCATTCTAGATTTCATGTTTGGCCATGTATGCAAAAAATGATGTTTTATTCAGAATAGTTAGGGAAAGGGGATTCCTAACGGTTTCTGTCTGCCTTTGAAAGGAAGCCCTATCTGCCACTTTAAATAAAAAGTAGGGGTAGGTGTTTTTCTTATACACATTTCACAGAATGTAAAACTAAGGCCCTGAAAGAATCACTAACTTTTCCAGGACCAAACAATGAATTTGTATAAATGAAACTTGAATTTATTCTTCAGACCTAATGTGATGTATAATCTTCAAGGAGCTTTTGCACATTAATGTGTTTATATTTCAAAAGTATATATAAACAGGTAGAAGGATAATCAAAGGTAAATATAACCAAGAATTTTACAATAAAAACTAATAATAGCATTAATGGTAATGCCATTAATTAATGCCATTAATGAGCTGAGGTGGCAAAATTGCTAAATTATACATAAGTGCTATTTTATGGTTATTTTCAGCACAAAAGAAGAGAGAAAAGATAGTTCCTCAATTTGGGGCCAATGATGTAGCTGTGATGATTTTCTTCTTTCTTTTATATCTGAGATTTTTGCAAAAAGGTTTTGAAGCTGCTAAATAATGAATTAGATTGATAAGCAGAACATCTTAATTCATATTTAGCTTTTCTCTTCTCTGTCAATAAAATGACCAAATAAAATGCTGGACTAAAATAGCAGCACAAACACAAATACCAGAGGCAGTTTCCCAAGATGATGTTCATGACAGATCAAGATATTTTATGTGAACAACTAGCTGTTTAAATCATTTCAAGTTCCCCAACAGACCAATTTGATACTAGACTGAAAGAACTATTTAGCAAGAGCTCTGAATGGCCCTTGGTGATCATTGAGTCATTATTGTGAATAGGAGGATAACATCTGTAAAACTGGCAAATATCACATTGATTTTTACAATGGAGGCTCAAATTGATTTTACAATGAGATTTTTACAATGGAGTAAACAAACTGTGGCCTGGCTCACTTACCCTTGATCCTAGGCAAACTTCTCTAATCAAGGACAATTAACATAAGATTGGGTTCACTTGCACAGATATTATCACATCAGCCCATTTATTTCCTTGGGAAATAGAATCGATATTAGAAAAACTAGGTGGTGGACATAGGAATCAGTAAGGCATTTGATAATATTTCTCATGAGATGCTTGAAGCTGCAAAGGAAAATAAAGATGAGAGGCAACAGAAATTTATTGAATTTGAAATCAATAGAACAATTTTGCCTCAATGTGACTGGGATTTTGGTCAATTGGCTGGGTGATTTCTAGTGGTTACCTCAGGACTGTGCATAAAGAATATTCTGCCTGATTTACTTTTATAGCAGTTGTTAACAACAGATATGTCATGTTTATCTAATTTACAGATGACACACCCCATATATGGTATCTAAATTGGTATATGATTTGAGTAGTGTATTTGGAATGGTGATAGATCTCAAATTCATGTAAAATGACCATACCATCCAACTAAATAATGAGATTCTGTTAATACAAGGGCTAAAAATAGAGGTAGGTAGGGTACAACTCAGAATGTAGTAATTGTTATTGTAACAAAAAGTCATGGATGGAAAATATCTCCCTGGTAAGAGAATAAAGGAATAAAATGCTTTAGTAAAAAAACTACGATATTCATCTTCTCCTTTATGAAACATATAAGTGTTTTGTTGATGATATTCACATTTCAAAATAACAAGTGAGGAAAACACACAGCTGTGCAATCTGTAGCTTTCAGAAAGGGACAAAGCATGAAATTTCAAGAAGAGAGGATCAATAAGTGCACAAGTATGAGGAATGCATTGTATATGTGTTTGGGGATGAATATTACTCTTCTTGCATTCAGTCATCATAATAAAATTAAATAGAGTCAAATGCCTCAAAAAACACAAATTTGGGGAAGATCATCATATAAATTGCATAAATGTCTTCTGTTAAAAGCACAGTTGAAGAAAATGAGAAAAATAATCTGGAAATGATTTAAGGTAAAATTGGGTGTTTTTAAATATATAAAGGGTTATTACCAGAAGAAGTATCACACAGAAGAAGGAACTGATTTATTCTATAGATCAGTAACAAAAAAAAAACAGGAGACATCTTATAGTTAGTGGGTAGCTACTATATTTCAGATACTTTATTTCAGATACTTTAAGTGTTTTATATACTTTTTTTGCTAGTTATTCCTCAAAACTACTCCATTTTCTAATTAAGAAACTGAAAAAAAATTGTAAAATGTTATGTTAATTTCTCAAGGGCATGTGACTTATAAATAGCAGAGATTACCTTTGAATTCAGATCTATACTAGGTGTTTCTTTGGACTACTATGAACTAGAACCTGATTCAGATCTCTCGTCAAGAGGCAAAAGATCCAACATTCAACCCCTTTACTCCCTGTTATATGCATGGAATCAGGATGTAGGATTGATCAAAGAGGTTTAGTAAGTTTTGCGGGTTTTCCCCTAAGTTTGGCATCTAAATCCTTCAAGAATTGTGCTCAGCCACATGATTAAAATTGAACATAGGAGCAAAAGAGGCTCATACTGTTTCTCTAATAGGGAAGAATTAAGTTTAATAATTTACATAGCGTTTCCATTTCTACCATTTTAATAACCCTGCAATCCTGTGAGACAGGTAGTAGTTTTCTTTCTACGTAAAATAATTGCAACCGTATCATTTCCCAAGGATTCAACTAATTAGATATAAAACTTGGACTAGAACGTAATTCTAAGTAACAGCCACTTCCCTTTTCACCTATACAAAGGCAGTTATATAAAATTATTCATAATCTATTCTCATAGTGTGTTTATGGATTAAATTTTTTATTATATATTAAAGAAACAGAAAAACAGAAATGAAGCATTATTGTTTTTGTGCAGTGAGGCTTAGGTTTGTTCTCAACATAGTCGCCACCTGATACATATTTCAGAATAATTTCCTAGCTTATATTAAATGTGGTGTTGTTCTGAGTGGTTTCCTAAATTGCTTTTGTGATCTTGACACCCCCATCTCCTCTGATACTATGTTTATTTAAGCATACCATGGTTTCCAAATATTTACCTCTCTCTCTTTCTTTTTAATTTCCTGGGTCTCATCAACTGATTTTCTTTTTTAAATTTTTAAAATTAAAACAATATTTTTTTTATTTTTTTGAGAGTACACTTGGGAATCTGACAGGCAAAGATTTTGCTTTGTTTTGTTTTGTTTTTATCTTTAGGCTCCCTCTACCCATTTCTCTCAACTCTGGAAACCACCAAGTTTTTCTCTGCTTTTTAAATTTTGTTTTATTGTTAGATTTCACATATAAAAGAGATTATATGATATTTGACTTTCTCTGTCTGACTTACTTTACCTAGCATAATGTCCTGAGATTCATCCATGTATAGCCGAATAATATTCCATTATGTATACATAATATATATGTATATATCTCAAAATTTCTTCATTCATTCATCCACTGATGGACACTTAGGTTGTTTCTGTACCTTGGCTATTGTAATGAATGATGTAATGAACATGAAAGTGCGTATATCTTTCCAAGTTATTGTTTTCATTTTCTAAATTTTGAACACACAGAATTCACAAAAGTGGAATTGCTGGGCAACATGGTAGTTATAGCTCTAGTTTTTTGAGACGCTTCCAAACTATTTTCCATAGTTGCTGCACCAATTTTATTTTCAGAGTTTATTTACTTATTTTCAGGTTTGTTGTTTATTTATTTTTCCATTCTTTTTCAAATTATTTTTCCATTTAGGCTTATTACAGAATATTGAGCAGAGTTTCCTGTGCTATGCAGTACCAATTTACATTCCCACCAACAGCACACAAGGGTTCCCTTTCCTCTACATCCTTGCCAATATTTGTTATTTCTTGTCTTTTTTTTTATAATAACCATTCTAACAGGTGTGAGGTGCTATCTTACACAAGACTAACATGAGGCTTTGATCTGCACTTCCATGAAAATTAAAATGTTGAGCATATTTTAATGTACCTGTTGGACATCTGTATGTCTTCTTTGGAAAAATGCCTATTCAGATTTTCTGCCCATGTTTTATTGGATTGCTGGATTTATGCTATTGAGTTGTTTGAGTTCTTTATATATTTTAGATATTAGCCCCTTATCAGATATATGATTGGCAAATATATTCTCCCATCCAGTTGGTTACCTTTCACTCTGGTGATGGTTTCCTTTGCTGTGTGGAAACTTTCTAGTTTGATGTAGTCCCACTTACTTATTTTTGCTTTTATTGCTTTTCCTTTTGGTGTCAGGTTAATAAAAATCATTACCAAGATCTATGTCAAGGGGCTTACCAACTTTGTCTTTTTCTAGGAGTTTTATGGTTTTAGATCTTACTTTAAAGTTTTTAATTCATTTTGAGGTTATTTTTTATATGGTGTGAGAATGTAGTGCAGTTTGATCATTTTGCACATAGCTGTCCAGTTTTCCCAAAATCATTTGTTGAAGAGATTGTTTTCCCCATTGTGTACCTTGGCTGTTTTGTTGTAAATTAATTTACCCTACATGCATGGGTTTATTTCTGAGTCCTCTACTCTGTACCATTGATCCAAGTATCTGTTTTTATGCTAATACCATGCTATTTCAATTTCAGTAGCTTTGTAATGGAGTTTGAAGTCAGAGAGCATGATGCCTCTAGTTGTGTTCTTCTTTCTCAAGACTGCTTTGGCTATTTGGTTTTTTGTTTGTTAGAATTGTTTTGTTTTTTGTGATTCCATACAAATTTCAGGATTATTTGTTCTATTTCTTTGAAAACTGCCATTGAAATTTTTATAGGGATTGCATTGAATCTGTAGATGGCTTTGGATAGTATGGACATTATAACAATACTGATTCTTCTGATCCATGAGCACAGAATATCTTTCCATTTATTTGTGTCTTCTATTTTTTTTTTTCATCAATAACTTGTAGCTTTCAGTGTACAGGTCTTTGACCTCCTTGTTTAAAGTTATTCCTAATTATTTTTATACAATTATAAATATTAATTTCTCTTTCTGATAGCTTATTATTAGTGTATAACATGCAAAAGATTTTTGTGTATTGATTTTGTATCCTTCAACTTTACTGAATTTTTTTTTATTAGGTCTAAGAGTTTTTTGATGGAGTCTTTAAGACTTTCTACATATAATATCATGATATCTGCAGATAGTGACAGCTTTACATCTTCCTTTCCAATTTGGATGCTTTTTATTTCTTTTACTTGCCTAATTGTTGTGGCTAGGACTTTCAATATTATGTTGAATAATCATGATGAGAGTGGGCATCCTGTTCTTGTTCCTGATTTCTATTGAAAAGTTTTCAGGTTTTCACCATTGATTATGATGATACCTGTGGGCTTTTCATATATTGCCTTTTTTATGTTGAGGTAGTTTCCTCTATAGCCACCATATTGAGAGGTTTTTTATTTATTTTTATTTTTTTATTTTTTTTAAATCAGGTACAGCTCATGTTATTAAGACCAAAGTCTACTGGGTTACTAGGTTCAATATTGGGTCAACTACTTGAATGTTATGATTTTTCCATCACAAAAGCTAATTGAAGAACAAAGAACAGATACTGCAAATGTGTCAGTGATGGATAGAATGGAAGGTTACTTCCTTAAGACTACAGAAAATCTGTTGCATGAATGTCATGTTAAGGAGGAAAATAATTCTGAAATAATAAAGTATATTAAACACTAATGTTGTCTTAGTATCAGCTGAACATAATGAAGAGTTAGTTTACTTAATCTTAAAGTCAAAGGTAGTTATCTAAGATGAGATAGGAAAAGGTTGTTATTATCAAAAACAAAACACATTTCTGTCAAGGTGGCATTAAACTAGTTGACCCAGAATTTAATTTATAAAAATATTTATTTGGGAATGATTTATAAATATTTATACATATATAATTTATAAATATATAAACATATATAGAAAGGGATGTGATGTTGAAATCATAACACTTAAAAAATTACCTAGTACTGTAATCTGATAGTTTATTCTGGAAACTAGAAAGATAGCCCTCTGTTGGAATATGCTTTTAAGTACTCCTTTCCCTCCCTCATTTTTCCTTTCATGCATTCCTCTCCTGCCTCCTAGAAGACAAAAGAGATTATACTATCTGCTCCCCCACAAAAGTACATAAGTAGATAATATTACTTCTGCTTTTCAGATAAAGAAAGTGAAATACAGAAGAATTAAATAATTGAGTTGTCAATATTTTGAGTAAGTGTCAGTGCCAAGTATGAAATCTAGCCATGTAATTGTCTTCTTGGTTTGTAAGTAAAAAAATAAATAAACAAAACCGAACAGACATGAATTTCAGGACCATGAGAAAAATAAAAATCTCCTGCACCTGGAATGCTCTAACACTAAAAATTAGTAGACTCACAGAGAGAGCAAGATGGCCCTCAGAATTTTTATGTGATGAATAACCTATTGGACATACATTAACAAGGAAGCAGATGTTCTCCAAAGTGGAATGGGATCAAATTTAATACAGCACACACTCACACATAGGTACCAGGCTTAGACTTTTAAAATAAGATTTAAAAAAAACTAGGAAAGAGAAAAAAGGAGGGTGGGAGGATAAGGACACTAATCTGGCAAACAATGCCTGGTAATCAAGGAACAAAAAGAAGCAAAATTCATTTAAGAAGTATGTTAAAGTTTTAAAACACATAGCTAAATCTTCGTGAAAGTGTGGGAATTTCAGAATTTCAGAACAAAAAGAAGCAAAATTCATTTAAGAAGTATGTTAAAGTTTTAAAACACATAGCTAAATCTTCGTGAAAGTGTGGGAATTTCATTTCAGAGAAATGAAAGTAGATCATTAGATGAAATACTGCTAGGCTTACTGCTGCAGGAAAAGAAATTACATAATAGAACATTTGAAATGCCACTGAAGTCATGATTGTTCTTCTAGTCCATACTATCAATTCATATTTATTGCCTATTATTGTCTGGTGAGCACACTGAGTTGAAAGTAATTTGAGATCATGGATACAATATCCACCATGTATATAAAATACATAATATCAAGAAAACATAAATTTAGCCTCTGTCAGTCCATATTAAAATCCTCTAGGAACAAGTCAAGGAGATATTTATAACTGCACTGAGGATTTGAACTTATCATTGCTTGGGTTTTGTGAATTAAAAATAGGAGTTGATTGGGTTGGAAAAGTGAATTCCCAAAGATATGAACTTGACTTTTGAAATTTAGGTTACTTTTACTTCCCCAAGGGAGAGAAAGACCCATGACCTACAAAACAGCTGACAGTTTATCACATTAGGTTTAAAGAAACACCAAAAGTAAAAATTAATCATGAGTTTCAATATCCTATCCACTTGGATCCAGCCTATGAATGTATTTCAATTGGTACTATAGGCAGTTAAAAAACAAACAACTAGGAAGACCAGTTAGAAGGCAGCTCCATGGCAAGACATAAGGACTATCCCTGAACATAATTAAAGAAATAAAAGTTAGGAGTAAATTTAACAAATATAAGGGGAAAAAAAACAAACAATAAAAACAAAACTTGGTGATTGATTAGATAAGAAGGAATAAGAAGGAAGTTAAGTAGAGGGACTAAATTAGGATATGGTAATTTTACTCTCAGACACACAGAACACAGGAGTAGCCTTTAGTGAATATGGAAATATAATGAAGTTCTGTTTGAAAAAATTGAATCAGAGAGAGCTATGGAACATCTAAGTGGACATTTTCATTTTTAAGGGCTGGATATTGAGATGTAGGCATCAGTCATTTAAGTTTTTAAAATCTTTCATTGACTTTCCATTTATTTTTTTTCCAATGTCAGTTCACTTTCCATAAATCATGATTTATAGCACCTAGGAGTTTTGGATTTCATGAATTAGTATAAATATGGAAAACTTGATTAACTGATCTGGATAATTCCAAGAAATAAAATGTAATTACTCAAATAATATAACATAGTTTATTTATAAGCCCTGGGAAATCAAGAAGTTACTGAGCACTAGATGCTCAGAAGAAGATATAAAAGAAGGTCTGGGGCTTCCCTGGCGGCGTAGTGGTTGAGAGTCCGCTTGCCGATGCAGGGGACTCGGGTTCGTGACCCGGTCCGGGAAGATCCCACATGCCGCGGAGTGGCTGGGCCCGTGAGCCATGGTCGCTGAGCCTGCGCGTCCGGAGCCTGTGTTCCTCAACGGGAGAGGACACAACAGTGAGAGGCCCACGTACCGCAAAAAAAAAAAAAAAAAAAAAAAAAAAAAAGAAAAAACCAAGAAGGTCTGTTTCTAAAGAATGCATATTCTTTTAAAAGAGATAAAATATAACCATAAGCAAAATTAAAAGCACACAATAGAATAAGATTAGTTGGAAACTGTAAACAAAAATAATAGAAATGTCCATGATTTATCTAATCAGAAACAGATTGATATAACACCTGAGTTTAGAATAGAAAGCCTTATATCATCTCTTATATTATCATAGCACAATGAAAAATTTAATAAACTAGATTCAGTAAATGAAAAATCTGAGAAAACATTTTTTAATGTTTAAGAAAACATCATAAGCCCTAGGACTTACAGTAGAACTCATGTATATACCACAGTATTAGATTTTTTTAACCACACCCCTTTTCCATTAAGTTAATTTGTCTTCTGATGAGATTGTTGCTTAGAGTTCACTATAAATAATTTTTGAAACACTTTTTCTCCAAACCATGATTCTTATTTTAAGGAATCATCTAATTTTGGAGACTTTCTTTCCAGATGCATCTCCATTCTATGGGAAACCACATGGATTGATGTTAAGTATATTGACTGAATTTAGTCAGACAGGTCTGGGTTGAAATTATGGTTCAACATTTTACTAACCATTTGATTAAGAGCAATTTTTTTAAAAAAAAATTTGAGATGGGGGCTGTGATTTGTAATACAACAATAAGGCATACTTTGCTAGTTTGCGGTAAAGACAAAATGATGGAAAAACTTGAAAGGCTGAACAAGGTGGTCCTCAAATGCTGGCAGTATGTCTCCTTATTTCTTTACCAGGGTTCACACCTGTAATTTTTGAAGAAAAATCATTAATTTCACATCTCAGTAGTGTATCTTCCTTCCATTAATTCAGGTATAGTCCTTCTGCTTTCACTTTTTCTCAGGGAAGAACATGTCAGTCATGCATATCTTGGAAGAATTCATTTTCTGTGTCTTTATGCCCATTGTCAGGGGATGCAGGTAGAATGCACTTGACTATCAACATTAACACTTTGCTCTAAAATCGTATTTAATTTTAAATCCTCTACGTTTCTGTGATAGAATAGCCCAGATTATCCTGGACTGGGTCACCCAAAACAGGCTAATGGGGAAGATACCACTCAGTGTTGGTGGCTGTGATGCCAGAGGGAGAAAAGAGATTCACGTGACTCTTACAGAAGGAATTCAGGGTTCTGGCTTAGAAGAGACCCATGTCACTTCCAATTATGATTCTTAGTCCCACTCAGCTGTAAGACACCAGGAAGTACAATCCTGTCATGCTTCCAGAAAACTGAGAGCCACAGATATTTAGCAAATAACACAAATAATGACCAGAGTTATGACTTAATACACATGCACATTATGTGTGTTGAGAACACATTCCAAAAATCCTGGGTATGGAAAAACAACTTTATTTTTTCATTACTAAAATATATATCTGTCTGAAGTTCCCATTTTGCCTAGTGACAAAAATCTTACCCATTAAATTGCAGAAAAATTCAGTCACTTCCAGGCTTTCTTAGTAATGTTTAGTCATTGAAGATTTAAAGTGAGCCAAATTAGCATTTTTACCATCTGCATATAATCAGGGATATGTAGAGTGAGATCATGGCATCGTACACATATAGCTTAATATGTACTGCTTGTTGCCTAAGGTTGCTTGTTTGTTCATCATCTACAAAACTGTTCTCAAAAGATGGTATAAAAGCAAGGAGCCAAGTTTCCTCTCCTACACTAAGATCAATGGGAGGAAATAGAATTAGACATGGCCCAGAGAGCAAAACTTAATAGAGGAAACAAGAGAGTAATATACAAAAAGATACCACATAGTTCATAGCAATTACCAAAAGAATGACTATCAATAGAGAGTGCTGGAAAGTTTGCTGAACAAGGAAGTTAGCCCTCCAAGAAAGGGAGATTTCAGTAGAGAAAAGGAAAAAACCCAGATCTTAGTGCACCCACAATCAAGAGCGATGTATAACAACATACCTATTTATATTAAATTCAAATTTTAATAAAAGCTAAACTTTACTAAGTATTTACTAAAGTTGGATTCTCATGTTAAGCACTTAATGTGCACTATTGCCCTTAATTCTCATAATCACTTTATGAGGTCAAATGAATTCATGCTCATTTTAAATATGTGCGATATTTAAAGTGGCTTAATAACTGAGGTTATAATTGTCAAAGAACTCATGTGTAGATCTTTATTACTCCAACTGGATGGTCCTGACCATTGCACTGTTCTTTATTTGCCATGTTCAACTTATTTGGTATCAATTTGAAAATACAGCACACTAACATATATTCAAATTTCTTCAATTCATTTATGAATGAATTATGAGTGGGAGTATTTATAAGATCCTGTTATGCCCTGAGTTTGTGTTCTGACTCCATCTTAAAATAGCTCTTTGAACATGAATAGATCATTAATTTTTTGAGAATCTCTGATTCCTCATTTATATATAACAGAGATAAAATAGAAATTAAACATTAATTGCCTTGGCAATCTTACAATGTCATTTTGTCTACTGAACTAGGTATTATGTAGAAATGTAGACAATAAAATAAATTATATGTATATACAGTACATACATATGTATATACATATATAGTCATCATTACTGGAAAAGTTTTGACAGTCCACATGGAAAGAATAGAACATTAAAAAGATAAGGATTAGCTTATAAATGAAATGTTCATGATGTAATTCATGAATCTATCAAGCAAGTAGGAGCATTCAAAGAGAAATATTTGGAAACTTATCTGGAAATGTTGAACTATAATAAAGCAAAACATTAGTGCCAGACAGAGTATTTCAAAAACAAATTCACCTTCCAATGGCCAGAGATAAAAACAAATTTCACCAGCTTCAATTCCCCTGACATTATTGTCATGTGTCCAGTGTTCTACTGTATCTAATACTTTGCAAAAAAAAAAAAAAAGGCTAAGTATTCTATTTTTATTAGTGCAATGAATACTCCACTATCTCTGCCTCAGTTTCCTCAATCAAAATTATCATGACAACTTTCCAGCTGATGTATGAGTAAATGTTTGTGTAGCCAAAGTGATGATGGACAGGATCCTTCAAATTTAAAGCAATGTCTGGAAGATGTTCATTATAGAGGACAAAAAAAGACAGAACAAACTATAAACCACAGTCAATATTAGAATTATACTAAAAATGTTTACAGGTTATATATTGAGAATAACAGATCCATCCTCATAAATGCAGATGCATTTCCTTTTATATTAATGGATCTGTAAGTGAATGCTATAAAACACGATTGAAATACTGCAAAACTGCAGAAGTATCAATTTAGGTGATCTATAGTACAGAGAAAATGGAAGCCACAATGTCCAAGTTTTTGTCATGTTAATTAGCCTAACTCCCTATTTCACACAGTCAATAAAAATTCAAGCTAATTTCCCAAATCTGTGTAGGACGTGAGAGTAATCAATGTTCACAGTCCAGTTGTGAGTTAGGATGATCCAACGTTGAGGTTAACTGACAAGAAGGTAAGAGAGACTAAATCTATATGCCTTTCATCACAAACAAGTGCTACCTGAGCCAATAATAATAGGTCAATGAATCAGTAGTTAGGTTTAAAATGTTTACTGTCAATAGAACTTGCAAGTACTCAAATAAAAGTCCAAATAGCTTTCTAAATCATTGTATTAATGCATCAGTAAGTAGCTTTTGAGTATCTACCATCTGTCCAAAATTGTGTTGCTGTTAGCTCCTGTCTTGTTTCCTCTTCAGCAATTGCTCAAATCTACACATTCACCTTTATCCCCAAGCAACATACATGTTCCAAATCTATTCTAGTTTGAAAGTCAAAGCCAAAGAGAGCAGTGTGGTTGTCAGTAGCCTCAGGTGTGCTCATCATTAGAATTAGTCCCAATGATTGTAAACCTATCTGTCCCCAATGAGTGATCCCAAAGCACTTGTAATGTCCCGGCTAAAGCTTTCCCATATAACCTACTCTTATCTACTCCATTACACAAACACTGTAGACCAATTGACTGTGTTTAGATTTAAGTTTCACTACCTCTAACTCACATTTCTGGAACAACCGGAGCATGTGGGTGTTACCATGACATTTTGCTGATCTCTTGCTAATGCAGTGAGCTGAACCCTATTTCCCATAAGACACACATTCCTCTCTTAGTCATTGTCAAGATGAGGCCTAGATTACACCAATTGTCTCAAACCAGAATGAGAAGATTTAACCTTTATATTCCCCTGGCTTGGTACCGGAAAAGTATCCTAAATCATATGCTGATGGGAACCTAGAAAGTCATCTATCATTATCCTTTCATTAAAGATAATAACCTGACACTCACTGTCACTGTGATCTTGGATGAAGTGGAAGATTGCCAAGACTCATTACTAGGATAGTCACACTGCAAAGCTCATGTTAATTCTTCTTTCCCATGAAAGTCTGACAGCAAAGGAGTAATACATAGGTAAAATGGACCCAGATTACAGACAGCCCTGAAAACCATGAAGAAGAGTTTGCAATTTATTTGATATGTTGTTTCCCTGAGTAGGAAAAATCCAAGTCAAAGTAGAATTTTAGTCTAGTGACCATGCATTAATTTCTTCACAAAATAGCTAGTTTTTACTTATGTCTGATGTAACTTTTAGTAGTGCTACATTTCAATGTCAAGAGATTTCCTATTTGGACAAAAAATTACTGTCCCCCTGTATTTTATGGAGTTGATAAAGCGAAGCTGTTTAGATTAATGGGCAAAGTATCCATTGTCTATAATGCCTTTGAGACCATCATTGACCAAAGAGTAATATTTTGTTCAGTATTCTTTACCTACCACCTCTTGATCAAGCAAACATGCTCTTCGTTCACATATCTCTTCAATCATCCTGCTTCTGCCTAGGATAGTTTTTGTCCTGTGTGGATAAAAATAGAATGACTTCTTAGGTCTGATTTGCCTGGGGGTTAATATTTTTAATTACTTACCATATTTTCTCAAAATATCATTTTTCCATAATAACTTAACTTTTTTATTATTGAAACTTGATTTTTTAAATATGCTACATTTATTTTGTTTTCTGGATACCCAGGTTCTAGAATCCAAAAAAAAAAAAAAAAGGATACATCTGTACCTATCTCCCCATGAAGTTGCAGATATAATTAGCCATCTAAATCTTTAAACACTTGCTAGGAAAGGTGGGGATGTGTACTCAGATATCCAACCCTCTCTTTAAAATTCAGACTTAAATCCTGATAATTTACAAATTCCTATATCAGCTCTGAAGACTCTGAAAAGTACAACATAAATCTCTTCTAGATATAAAGCTACATTCTCCCATACCATCACAAAATAACCTCTCATGAGAGGCAGCAGTAACCCCTAAAAGAAGTGGGACAGAAAAACTCATAGAGATATGTAGAGAATCTTAATTGAACTTTACCTGGTTACTCTATCTTGATAACATCTAAACGTATCAGGGAAGTGCAGGTGTATACTTGAAGCAGTGAACAATGGCACTAAGAAATAGACTGGGTTTATTCATAGACTATCTCTGGCACAAAGGTGATTTAAATACAAGACAGATACTTACAGTTTGTCTTGGTAAAGGGCCTCACCTAACATAGAGGAAAACATGGTGCAGAGAAACATCTGATTGAGATAGTCAGAGTCTATCGTTCTATGCACAAGATTATGAACAATCAAGAATACCATGATAAAATCAAGAGGAAATAAACTAGATACATATATGTACAGATACCAATCTTTATCAGACATTCTTTTTTAAAGGGAGAGTACCTCACAAAAAAATGGCTTATGAAAAAACTTATCAATAAGAAAGATAAAACATCAATTTAAAATGCTAAGAAAAAGCATAATTTAAAATTATTTACTATACAAATAAAAGAATATTTTGGGAATCATACTTTGTGTTTCCACATAATTCAAATAGATTCTATGAAATAAAATATATTTTTAAAAAATAAGACAAAGGATTAAATATAAAACTAAAAAATATATATAAAATAATGATAATTAAGATATTGGACATCAAGCAATAAAGAACAGTGACTCCTGAGACAGGAAAAAAATGAATTGAGCCCTACAATGACTCAACTTTATGGGAAATACATGCAGAACCCACTGTATCCCTCTGTTGAGGAGATGAAGCTTGAAGTTTGGGGAAGCCATGGAGGCTAGTGTACACAGAACAGACTAGCAGAAACAACAGAGCTACATGAAGAGGGAGTTACATGTATCTGCATAGCTCTTGTAGCTTCCTGAACATATAATCATAACTTTTTATGTTCTTTCTATTAATTCTATCACTTATCATTTTTCACTCACTTTTGATTTATTGATTTTTTTTTCTTGTTACGAATTGTCTTATCATGATTCTTTGCATTTTTGGTAATTTCTGATTTTATGACAGAAATTAATTTTATCTTTTTGGATAAATCTTTATATTCCTGTAAATACTTTTAAACTTTGTTTTTTTGACACAGAAATTTATGTAGAAGCCATTTGATGCTTTCAGGCCTTGCTTTTAGGTTTGCTAGATGGAACCAGAACTTCATTAATCTAGGTTTAATTTTTTTTCCTACTCGTGAGGTTAAGACCTCTCTACTCAACATGATTCTCCCTGAAATATGATAGTCTGAGTCAGTGATTACAACTGCTATTCTTGGCATTGTCTAATTTCTGGGCACTGTTCTAGCCAATACGTTGAGGTGGTTCTTTCCCCTATCCTCAAATTCATGCACTTACCAGTACTTAATTAAATTCTCTATGAGATTATCAGATTGGATTAAAGAAAACCCAAGACCCATATATGTTGCCTGAAAAAGTCATTTAAGTATAAAGACACAAATAAAGGTGAAAGGTTAGAAAAAGAGACCATGCTAACACTGGAAACAAAGAAAGATGGAGTAGATATATTCATACTAGATTAAGGAGACTTCAGAGCAAAGTCTTTAATGAGGAATAAAGAGGATCATTTCATAATAACAAAGAGGTCAATTTATAAAGATTGTATAACAAAAATGTGTATGCACCTAATAGGAGAGTTTTAAAGTACCTGAAGCATAGAACTGCAAGGAAAAATATGTAGTAGACAAATCCTCAAATATATTTAAGGATATCAATATTTGTTTCTGTACAAGCAGAGATAGAAAACCAAATAAAGATATAGAAGACTTGAACAACATGATTAGCCAATTTTGACCAATCCATATTTATAGAATAGTCCAAACAAGGACAGCAGCAGAATATACATCTTTTCCCAGTGCACATGGAGCCTTCACAAAGATGGGTCATATTTTGGGTTGTAAAAATTTGTTCAATAAATTTAAAGGAGTCAAGTCATACAAAGTATGCTCCCTTATTACAATGGAATTAAAGTAAAAATCAATAACAAAAAAATGCAGAGAATCCCCAAATATTTGGAGACTAAGTAACACAATTCTAAATAATCAACTGGTTAAACGTGAAATCAAAAGTGAAATTTAAGAAGTATTTGAAATGAGATACAAAATGAAAGTACAACATTTTAAAAGTCACAGATTCAGCTAGAACAGTACTTCATGAGAAATTTATAGAACTAAGTTCTGTATTAGAAAAGATGATCTCAATCAAAAGCTTTAGCTTCCACATTAAGAAAGTAGGAAAACAAACTATTAAACTATAAAGAGACTTAAAGTAAAAGAAAACCAAAATCAGATAAATCAAAATAAAGAAAATATAAATAAAGATCACACAGGAAATAAGCAAAATAGAGAACAAGCAAGAGAGGGAAGGAAACAGATCACAATGAAGTACCACTACACATTTATTAGTATGTTTAAAATATAGAAAACTTACTTATACCAAGTATTTTTTATCCACTTTTTAAAAATAAATTTATTTACTTATTTATTTATTTACTTTTGGCTGTGTTTGGCTGTTGCTGTACATGGGCTTTCTCTAGATGTAGCGAAGGGGGTTACGGGTTTCTCATTGCAGTGGCTTCTCTTGTTGTGGAGCATGAGCTCTAGGCATATGGGCTTCAATAGATGTGGAACACAGGCTCAGTAGTCGTGGCTCTGGGACTCTAGAGCCCAGGCTCAGTACTTGTGGTGCATGGGCTTTGTTGCTCCATGGCATGTGGGATCTTCCCAGACCAGGGCTTGAACCCGTGTCCCCTGCATTGGCAGGTGGATTCTTAACCACTGAACCACCAGGGAAGCCCTTATACCAAGTATTGTCAAGTGTGTGGATCAACTCAAAATTTCATAGACTGCTGATAAGAATGCAAAATGATGCCACCATGTTGGAGAACAATTGGCAGTTTATGAAAATGTTAAACAAACACCAATCATATAACTCAGCTAGTCCACTCCTAGGTATTTACTCAAGAGAAATAAAGCATGTGTTTACATAGTATTCTACATGAATATTTATAGCAGTTTTATTTACAGTAGCCAAATACAAGAATCAACCCAGATGTCCTTTAAGGAGTGACTGGATAAACTAATCATTGTATATCCATACAATAGAATACTACTCAATAATAACAATAAAAAATAATAAGGTATCAATCCATCCAACAACACAAATGAATAATTATGTTGAATAAAAAAATAAGCTAATGAAACCCTTTAAAAAACAGAAAAGTATACATGTTGTATGAATCATTTATATAAAAAATTCTAGAAAAAGCAAGCTAGGCTATAATGAGAACAATTAGGTTTATAAGTGCCTATGAATGAAGGAAGGGAAGGAGTTCTGGGGGAGTATGAGATTAGGAAGGGACATCAGGACAATTTGGGATTGATGAATATCTCCATTCTCTTACTGCAGTGTTGCTTAGTGAATGCATATGTATGCCAAAATGTATCAAATTGTATATTTTAATGTGTGTAATTTATTGTATTTCAATTTTACTTCAATAAAGCTCTGTGTGTGTGTTTGTGTGTGTTTAAGGAACTGGTTGATAAACAAGAAGAAAAAAATAAGTGAGATGAGATAAGAAAGATGTTAAGAAAAATAATATTTCAAAAGCAAAATTAAAAATAACATTAGAAATAATAAAAGGCAGACAAAAATGAATGACCTTTAATAATTTATTTAGGGATAAATTTGAGAACATATTAAAAAATCCTGATGGGATGTCAGCAAGATGACAGAATAGGAAGCCCCAGACCCTTTTAACCCTCATAGAGACGTTAACTAAACAGCAATACATGGACTAATTTTGTTTCTGAGAAACCCAGAAATCAGTTAAGAGGATCTTATATCCAAGGTGAGTGCAAAACCAGCCACATTAAAAAGTATGAAAATTTGTGGCACTCACTACCATAGTTGCCTTCCCCAGCTCAGTATGTTGTGATCAGGAGAAATGTCTCAGTTCCCAGCTTCTTTCTGGGGAGGGAAAGACAATATTAACACATACATCCAAGGTTCATACATTTTGAGGGGCTGCCCAAGGGACTGCTTTCTACCCTGCCTGAATCTCATGCTGAGAGGAAATGTCACTAGGATGGGGACCACTGAGAACAAAGGTTGTGGTTTGGAGGAGCATGCACTAACAGGCAATAGTCCCTTCCTCCAGCTCAGTATGGAACAAGTGGGAGAAAAACCACCAGTGTATTCTCTCTGAAAAGAAAATTATCTGATGTGCATATCCAATATTTAGGCTTTTTGGGTGGCCTGCCTGAGGGACCAGTCTTCCTGTCTTGCCTGAGTTAGAGCACTGACAGTGTCCCACATATTGTAAAACTGGAGAGGCTGCTGAGGAGAAAAGGAAGTTGGGCAGTTTGCAGCAGTCCAGAGAACCTGCAGCACTGCATACAGACACTAGAGGAATCAAGAGGTTATGAAATCCTAAAAAAAAAGAAAGAGGCAACCTTCTCTAATAGTGAATTTACCCACACAAGCCCAGAGAAGATTCATCCACTGAAAATGTTTGAGAGGTCCCAGCATCTCTAGGTGGGCTGATTGGTGAAGGTCTTTCCCTGAATGTGGCCAGTCTATAAAGACTGGGAGTGGAAGCTATTTTTTCAAATGTGTGGATTCTAACACAAAGTTACAAAGCACATGAAGAAATACAGAAACATGGCCCAATCAAAGGAACAAAATAACTCTCTAAAACCAAGCCTAAAGAAATGGAGGTATATGAATTACCAGAAAAAAAGGTCAAAATAACCAACACAAAGATGAATGACATGCTGAGCAAAGCAGTGAACAAAATGAGAATATTAACAAAGAAATAGAAAACATAAAAAATAATGAAACAGAAATTTTGGTGCTAGAAAATACAATAACTGAACTGATAAATTCACTAGAGGAGTTTAACAACAGACTAGATCAAGCAGAAGACAGAATCAGTAAATTTGAAAACAGATCACCGGAAATTATCCAGTCAGAACAGCAAAAAGCAAGAAAAAGAGTTAAGGAAGCCTAAGTGACACCATCAAATAGGCCAATATTATGCACATTATGATAATCTCAGAAGAAGAGAAAAATGGGCAGAAAGCTTATTTGAAGAAGCAATTGCCAAAAACTTTCCAAATCTGGAAGAAGGAAAAGTACATTCAGATTCAAAGAGCCTGGTGGACCCTAACTAATATAAAATCAAAGAAGTCCAAACAGTCACATTACAATCAAATTGTCAAAAGTCAAAAACAAAGAGAGAATTTTCAAAGAAGCAAAAGAAAAATCACATATAAGAGAGCTCCCAATGGACTATCAGTGGACTTCTCAGAAGAAACCTTGCAGGCCATAAGGGAATGGGATAATTAAAACAGAACAATGAAAGAAAAAAAAAAAAAAAGAAAAGCTGCCAACCAAGTGTAATATAACTAGCAAAATTATTCCTTAAAATGAAAGAGAAATAAAGACTTTCATAAATTAACAAAAACTAAGAGAGTTAATCACCAATAGACCTGTATCACAAGAAATGAAACAGGGAGTTTTTCAAGTTGAAACAAAAGAAGTCTAGATAGCCCTGTGAAAATATGTGAAAGTACAAAGCTAACTGGAAAAGGAAAATATATAGACAAATACAGAATACTGTAATGTACTGTAATGGTAGTGCACAAATCCTTTAATTCTGGTAATGATACTAAAAGACAAAAGGCTTTTTAATGTAACTATAAAATATATTAATGCATAAACCATATAAAAAGATGTATTTTGTGACATCAAAAACATAAAGTGTATAGGAAGAAAATTAAAAGTATAGAGTTTTGTATGCTATTGAAGCTATCAGCTTAAAATAGATTGTTAATTATAAGATGTTTTATGTAAGCCTCATGGTAACCACACAAAATACCTACAGAAGATACTGAAAAGAAAATGAAAATGGAATAAAAACATGTCATTACAAAAACACAAAGGGAGATAGAAAGTAAGAGAGGGTCAAAAAGCTACAAGATCAGACAGAAAGCCATTAACAAAGAGTCAGCAGTAATGCCGTCTTTACTGGTAATTACTTTAAATTAAATGAATTAAACTTCCTAACAAAAAGATATAGAGTGGCTGAATGAATGAAGAAAAACAAGATCATACTATATACTCTCTATAAGAGACTCACTTTAGATGAAAGAACACACATATGCTGAAGTGAACAAATGAAAATAAAATATTCCATGCAAATAGTAACCAAAAGAGTGCAAGGGTGGTCGTTTATGTTCGACAAGGTAGACTTTAAGTCAAAAACTGTTCGAAGAGACAAAGTAATATATTGTACAACAATAAAAAGAGTCAGTTACCTGGAAGACATTGCATACTTAATTTAACAGCAAAAATAGGATTATACACTATGACCAAGTGAGATTTACCTTGGGATTAAAGGATGTTACAACATTTTAAAATTAATGTGATAAACTACATTAACAAAACAAAGGATAAAAATCACATGCTCATCTAAATGGATGCAGACAAGCATTTGAAAAAATTAATACATGTTCATGATAAAAACACCAGGAATAGAAAGAAATTATTTCAACATTATAAAAGTCAAATGGAAAGCACACAAGGAACATACTCAGTGGTGAAAAACTAAAAGCTTTTTTCTTCTAACATCAGTAATGAGGTAAGGATGCCCACTCCAGACACTTCTATTCAACATAGTATTGGAAGTCAGAGCTAGAGCAATTAATCAAGAGAAAGAAATAAAAGTCACCTAAACCAAAAAGAAAGAAGTAAAATTATCTCTATTTGCATATGACATGATATTATATGTAGAAAACCTTGAAGATTATACATATACACACACATTAATTTATTAGAACAAATAAACAAAGTCAGCAGAATTGCAGGATACAAATCAGCATCTAAAATAAGTTGTGTTTTTGTACATTAACAATGAACAATCTGAGAGTAATGGAGACTATAATCCCATTCATAATAGCATCAAAAAAAATAAAATACTTAGGAAAGAACTTAGGAATAAACCAAGGAGATAAAAGACTTGTTGGCTAAAAACTACAAAACATGAGAAAAATAAAGATACAAATAAACGGAAAGACATCTTAGTTCATTGATTAGAAGATTAATATTGTTAAAATGGCTATACTACTCCAAACGATCTACAGATTGAATGCAATCCCTATCAAAATTTCAGGGATATTTTTTGTGAAAATAGGAAAACACATCCTAAAATTCATAGGAAACAACAAAAAGTCTTGAAGAGCCAAAACAATCTTGAGACATAGGAATAATTTTGCACACCTGACTTCAAAATATATCACTAAGCTACAGTGATCAAAACAATATGATGCTGGTATAAAGACCAATGGAACAAGGCAGAGAGCCCAGAAATAAACCCATGAGTATACAGTCAAGTAATCTTTGCCAAGGGAGCCAAGAATAAGCAATTGGGATAAGGATAGTCTTCTTAACCAATGGTGTTAGGAAAACTGGAAAACTATATGAATAAGAATGAAATTGAATTCTTACTTAATGCCATAAACAAAAATCAACCTAAAATGTATTAAAGACTTTAAAACTCCTAGTAGAAAATATAGAGGAAAACTTCATGACATTAATTTTGAGAATGATTTCTTGGATATGTCACTAAAATCATAGGAAACAGCAGCAAAAATAGACACGTGAGACTACAGCAAACTAAGTAGCTTCTGTGCAGCAAAGGAAAAAATCAAAAGAGCAAAAAGACAATCTAAAGAATGGGATAAAATATTTGTAAACCATATATTAGATAAAGGGTTAATATCAAATTATGTAAATAAATTGTTCAACTCAATAACAAATTAAATAAATTGATTTTAAAAATTGACAAAGAATTTGAGTAGACACATATACAAATGTCAATGGGTATATGAAAATGTGTTCAACATAACTAATCATCATATAATAAGGTCTGAACATTGCTGTCCCCCTAAAATTCCTTTGTTAAGATCTCAACTCCCAATGTGATGGTATTAGGAGGTGAGGTCTTTGGTATATGACTAGGTCATGAGAGTGGAGCCCACAAGAATGGAATTAGTACCCTTATAAAAGAGGTCCCAGAGAGCTAGCTCCCTCTTCTAATATGGAGACACAGCAAGAAGTCAGTAGTCTACACTCAAAAGAGGGCCTTCACCAGAACCAGACCATGCTGATGCCCTAATTTTGAACTTCCAGCTTCTACAACTGTGAGAAAAAAAATTCTGTTGTTTATAAGCCACTCATTCTGTGGTATTTTGTGATAGCATTCCAAAGAGACTAAGACGTCATGTAAATACCATTCTAAACCACACATCTGTTAGAATGAGCTTTATCAAAAGACATAAAGTAAGTCTTGACAAGAATTTAGAAAAATTGGAACCCTTGTGCACTACCATTGGTGGAAACATAAAGTGGTGTTGCCACTAAGGAAAACAGTTTGAAGCTTCCTCAAAAGAATTAAAAAATAGAACTACCATATAATCAGCAATCCCACTTCTGGTATATATCCAGAAGATTAGAAAATAGGATCCTGAAGAGATGTTTGTACTGTCATGTTCATTGTAGCATTATTCACAACAGTCAAGAGGTGAAAACAACCTAAGTGTCCAATAACAGGTGGATGGATAAAGAAAACGTGGCATATACATACAAAGGCATGTTATTCATCTTGAAAAAGAAGTAAATACTGTCATACCCTACAACATGAATGAATCTTGAGGACGTTATGCTAAATGAAATAAACTTGTCATATAAGGACAAATAATGCATAATTCCAATTATATGAGGTATCTAAAGTAGTCAAACTCATAGAAGCAGAACATAAAATGGTGGTTATCAGGGTTTGGGGGAGGGGAAAATGGGAAGATGTCATTTGATGAGTATAGAGTTTCAGTCGTGAAAGATGAAAATTTCATAGATCTGTTGTAAAACAACATATATATAGTTAACAATAATGTACTGTACTCTTAAAAAATTGAGAGGGTTGATTTTATGTTATGGAGGGTTTTTTTTCCTTTTACCACAATACAAAAAATGCTGATGAAGACTACAATTCATTCAGAAAAACAAAGATACAACATTTGAAGAGTTGGTCTTAGAAATTGAGAAGAAAATAAAAGAATTTGAAGCAATATCTAAATTTAAATTATAAGAAATCATTTATTGGCCAAAGAAAGGTTTAAATTCATAGATCAAGAATTTTAATAGATTAATAGAATAAAGATAAAAGACACATAGTGATAAAATTAATCTCTGTATTATTGATATAAAAATTAAACCTAATAAGAATTCAGAGTTAAAAGGGGAAAACAGATACCTTTTGTAAAGGAACAAAAATCAGAATAATTTAGACTTCTCTTCTGCCTCCCTAAATACCAGAAAATAATGGATATAATCTTGAGCACATGGAAATTAATGTGATCCACAAAATAATAAACCCAATCCACAAAAGCAAAAGAGTAAGTCCCAGCATGACAGCTGTGCAAAAGGCTTAGAAATCATTTAGGCCTGATTGAGGTTAAAAGACATGGGCCTTCTGGATAAAAATATAAGTATACCACAAAGGTTTCTTTCTTATTTTTTCTACACAACTGGTCTGAAATTATTGTACTAAAATTCAAATCTAACCACATTGTTCTTCCTATCCCAAAGTATTCAAGAGTTACCCATTACCTTCAAAAGAAACTTTAAGAATGACATACAAACTTAAACCCTGAATACATTTGCAGTCTTACCACTTCCCTGTTATATTTTCTTAATTTTTAGCAATATTAGTATGCTTGCATGTCCCTAGCTTAATCATGTTCTTCCTATTCTTTGTGTTTTGGTCCTGTTCTTTCTGAATTGAGTATTTTCCACATTTGTCTACTTTAAGCTTCACTTCAATGGCTTGTTTATCTTATAAAATGTTTACTAATAGTGTCTGCCTTAGTTAAATATTGCATTTTGTGCTCATCCTCTATTATCCCATATTAAAAAATTATTTTTCTTACAGCACCACTAATATGGTGTTGTGATAATTTATTTTATTGTCTACTATTAGAGATATAAACACCTGAGGAGTAAGTCTTGTCCATCATTATTTTCCTAGAACATGTAATGAATGCAGAATATCTGTGTATGTGCATGTGTATATGTGTTTGCATGTATTTTTATTAAATATTTGTTGGATAAACCAATGAATAAAATTAAAAACTGTGCCTGCCTAACACCATACACAAAAATAACCTCAAAATGGATTAAAGACCTAAATGTAAGGCCAGACACTATAAAACTCTTAGAGGAAAACATAGGCAGAACACTCTATGACATAAATCACAACAAGATCCTTTTTGACCCACTTCCTAGAGAAATGGAAATAAAAACAAAAATAAACAAATGGGACCTAATGAAACTTAAAAGCTTTTGCACAACAAAGGAAAACATAAACAAGAAGAAAAGACAATCCTCAGAATGGGAGAAAACATTTGCAAATGAAGCAACTGTCTAACAAAGGATTATTCTCCAAAATTTACAAGCAGCTCATGCAGCTCAATATCAATAAAACAAAGAAACAAATCCAAACATGGGTAGAAGACCTAAACATGCATTTTCCCAAAGAAGATATACAAATTGCCAACAAATATATGAAAGGATGTTCAACATCACTAATCATTAGAGAAATGCAAATCAAAATTAAAATGAGGTATCACCTCACACCAGTCATAATGGCTATCATCAAAAAATGTACAAACAATAAATGCTGGAGAAGGTGTGGAGAAAAGGGAATCCTCTTGCACTGTTGGTGGGAATGTAAATTGATACAGCCACTACGGAGAACAGTTTGGAGGTTCTTCAAAAATCTAAAAATAAAACTACCATAAAACACAGCAATTCCACTATTGGACATATACCCTGAGAAAACCATAAATCAAAAAGTGTCATCTACTACAATGCTCATTGTAGCTCTATTTACAATAGCCAGGACATGAATGCAATGTAAGTGTCCATCGACAGAAGAATGGATAAAGAAGATGTGGTACATATATACAATGGAATATTACTCAGCCATAAAAGGAACAGAAATTGAGTTATTTGTAGTGAGGTGGATGGACCTAGAATCTGTCATACAGAGTGAAGTAAGTCAGAAAGAGAAAAACAAATATCTTATGCTAACACATTTATATGGTATTTTTTTTAAAAAAAGCGGGGCTTCTGAAGAACCTAGAGGTAGGACAGGAATAAAGGTGTGGAAGTAGAGAATGGACTTAAGGACATGGGGAGGGGGAAGGGTAAGCTGAGACGAAGGGAGAGAGTAGCATGGACTTATATACATTACCAGATGTGAAAAAGATAGCTAGTGGGAAGGTACCACATAGCACAGGGAGATCAGCTCGGTGCTTTGTGATGGCCTAGAGGGATGGGATAGGGACGATGGGAGCGAGAGGCAAGAGGGAGGAGATATAAGGATATATGTGTATGTACAGATAATTCACTTTGTTGTAAAGCAGAAACTAACACAGAATTGTAAAGCAATTATACTCCAGTAAAGATGTTAAAAAAAAAAAAAATAAATTGTGCCTCCTTCCATGTTATTCCAGTGTTTTAGTATTCCTCTGAAACTATTTACTTAAATATTACCCTATTTCCTTTTTCTACATTGAGATAGAAAAAATATTCATCATAATTTTCACCTCAATCCTTCTGATATTAATTATTGTTGTCCATACAAGGATAAAACTCCATGAGGATAGGCAGAGAATAACTAAGAGTTAAAAGCTGAACCATCCCATAGCTCATATAAGCTTGGAAGACATTCAAGTTTCAACAAACAGAGCAAGAGTCCTATTTGAACAAGCAGGGCATTCAGTGGAGAACCTAGAATCACCAGACCATCACACCATCACACAACAGAGTCAAAGTCCTCCTAGAGCAGTGGTTCTCAACAAAGGGCAATTTTGTCTATGAGTGGACATTTTGTAATGACTAGAGACATTTTTGTTTGTCTCAACTGTGATGAGTGAGAGGTACTATTCTTATCTGGTGAATAGAAGCTTGGGATGCTGTTAAATATCCTACAATTCTCAGGAAAGGCCCCTGCAACAAAGAATTATCTGGAGTCAAATATTAATAGTGCTGAGATTGAGAAACATTATCCTACATCTAAAGGCTACCCTAAATCTTTCCTAATAAAAGTTAAAGTCTTAAAAGGATCAAGCTGATTGGCAAGAAACTTAATAGCCTTGACTTCCAAAACACTCTTAAATGAAGTCAACAACATCACACATTCAAATAATATGGTATTCCCAATATCCAGCACTCAATAAAAAAAAATTACAAGGAGTAAGAAGTGTAAATTACACCCAGGAGAAAAATCAAGTGAAAGAAACAAAGCAAAAATGACAACAATGATGGTATAACTTTAATAAAGATATTAAGCAGGATTCTAATAAAAGTTTAAACAGCTTTTAAAAATATGCTTAAGGATTTAAAGGAAAAGATTAACATAATTAGAAGAGTCATCAAGGAATTTAAAAGAACCAAATGGAAATGTTAATTTTAAGCATTCACTAGATTATATTAATAGCAATTAGATACTTCAGGAATGATCAATGCCTTTAAATACATTACTGAAGCACAGTTATGTCTAATGAAAATTATAAGGTAAGGTAAAAATTAAATAAACAGAGCCTCGATGATTGTGGACAAATAAGAAGTTCTCTAATACACATTTAATTAGAGGGGAAAAAAAGGAAGAGAAAGAAAAATATATTTGAAGAACTACTAACCAAAACAACAGCAAAAAAAAAACACCAAATTTGATGAAAACTATAAATTCACAGATCTAAGAATATTCCAATCAAAAACAATATAATAATTGTTTCTTTGGGTGCACATACAACCCTCACTAAGATAGACCATATTCTAAGTTTTAAAATAAATCTCAATAAATTTAAATAAATTAAATCATAGAGTATTTCAGAATTAATCTAGATATCAATAAAACAAATCTGTATTTTTAAAAATCCCCAAATATGTGGAAATTTTTAAATACACATCTAAATAATGATGGGACAAATAAAAAAATTGCAGACAAAATTAGAAAATATATTGAAATAAATTGAACTGAACAAAAATGAAAACAGATCAGATCCATTGTTTCTAGCTTCTGTTTCAGTATTTAGAGATCTGAAAAGAGTTTACTCTGAAGTTTTACACTGAAAAAACAAACAAACAATAAAAACCACCAGACAAACTGCTAAGTCATTAGATTTCTTGAAGCCATAAGAGAGTTTAGGTCTCAGGGCAAACAACGAGTCAAAAATCTAAGGAGAGCCAGACACCTGCAGGGAGGAATGAGACATGAGCATTGTTTTATCCAAAGTACATACAAGCAGACACCAGAAAGAATAGTAACCTGATAGAATTCAGTTAGGAGTGGTTGGCAAATTGGTGGAGACAAAGTGTGCACTGGTGAGAGTATGATGCCCTTGAGTAGTTAAAGTAATTGGATAAATCTGTACACTGGGACTTGTGTTCTTCTCCAAGGATTTCCATAACAAAGTACCACAAACTAGATGACTTAAAAGAAAATTAAAAAAAAAAATTCTTTCACAGTTCTGGAGGCTAAAATTCCAAATTCAAGATGTTTGCTGGGCCATGCTCTCCCTGAAGTCTCTAAGGGGTGATCCTTCCTTGCCTTTTCCAGCTCTGGTAGCCCCAGACATTCTGTGGTTTGTGGTAGCATAACATCAGTCTCTGCCTCTGTCTTCCCATGGTCATCTGCTCACTCTGTCTCTTTTCTTCTTTAACAGAACTAGTTCTATTGGATCAAGTACCCAATCTACTCCAGCATGACCTTACCTTACTAATTAAAACTGCAATGATCATATTTCCAAATGAGGTCACATTCTGAGGTACCAGGGGATAGGACTTGACATGTCTTTTGAAATGACACAATTCAATGCATTACAGGGCTCAAAAAATTCGGGAGGGAGTCCTAAGATCTAGGAAAGTGGAACATCAACCCCTGGGGAGGTGCAAGAAAATCATTCACGTCCTTCTCTCCTGTTTTCTCTCTATAAAAAAGATTTAATGTCTGGAAAAGAAATGTAAGAAACACTGATTCCCATTGTGACTGAGGTGAGAAAACAAGAAATAAACATTCCCAGCTCCCATCTAGAGACTGATACATTCTTTTTTTGGTTGTTTTTCTGTTTGTTTGTTTGTTTGTTTGTTTGCTTTGCTTTGTTTTAACATTTTTATTAGAGTATAGTTTCTTTAGAATGGTGTGTTAGTTTCTGCTTTATAACAAAGTGAATCAGCTATACATATACATATATCCCCATATCTCCTCCCTCTTGCACCTCCCTCCCTCCCACCCTCCCTATCCCACCCCTCTAGGTGGTCACAAAAGCAACGAGCTAATCTCCCTGTGCTATGTGGCTGCTTCCCACTAGCTATCTATTTTACATTTGGTAGTATATATATATCCATGCCACTCTCTCACTTTGTCCCAGGTTACACTTCCCCCTCCCCGTGTCTGCAAGTCAATTCTCTATGTCTGTGTCTTTATATCTGTCCTGCCCCTAGGTTCTTCAGAACCATTTTTTTTCTTTAGAATCCATATATATGTGTTAGCATATGGTATTGTTTTTCTCTTTCTGACTTACTTCACTCTGTATGACAGACTCTAGGTCCACACACCTCAGTACAAATAACTCAATTTTGTTTCAATTTATGGATGAGTAATATTCCATTGTATATATGTACCACACCTTCTTTATCCGCTCTTCTGTCAATGGGTACTTAGGTTGCTTTCATGTCTTGGTTACTGTAAATAGAGCTGCAATGAACATTGTAGTAGATGACTCTTCTTGAATTATGATTTTCTGAGGGTATATTCCCAATAGAGGGATTGCTGGGTCATATGGTAATTCTATTTTTAGATTTTAAGGAACCTCCATACTCTTCTCCATAGTGGCTGTATCAATTTACATTCCCACCAACAGTGCAAGAGTGTTCCCTTTTCTCCACACCCTCTCCAGCATTTATTCTTTGTAGATTTTTGATGATGGCCATTCTGATTGATGTGAGGTGATACCTATTGTAGTTTTGATTTGCATTTCTCTAATGATTAGTGATGTTGAGCATCCTTTCATGTGTTTGTTGGGAATCTGTATATTTTGTATGGAGAAATGTCTATGTAGGTCTTCTACACATTTTTGGATTGGGTTGTTTGTTTATTTGATATTGAGCTGCATGAGCTGCTTGTAAATTTTGAAGAATAATACTTTGTCATTTGCTTCATTTGCAAATATTTCCTTCCATTCTGAGGGTTGTCATTTCATCTTGTTTATGGTTTCCTTTGCTGTGCAAAAGATTTTAAGTTTCACTACGTCCCATTTGTTTATTTTTGTTTTCATTTCAATTTCTCTAGGAAGTGGCTAAAAAGGATCTGACTGTAATTTATGCCACGGAGTGTTCTGTTTATGTTTTCCTCTAAGAGTTTTAAATTGTCTGGACTTACATTTAGGTCTTTAATTCATTTTGAGTTTATTTTTGTGTATGGTGTTAGGGAGTGTTCTAATTTCATTCCTTTACATGGAGCTGTCCAGTTTTCCCAGCACCACTTATTGAAGAGACTGTCTTCTATCCATTGTATACTCTTGCCTCCTTCACTAAAGATAAGGTGACCATATGTGCATGGGTTTATCTCTGGGCTTTCTATCCTCTTCCATTGATCTATATTTCTGTTTTTGTGCCAGTACCATACTGTCTTGATTACTGTAGCTTTCTAGTATAGTCTGAAGTCAGGGAGCCTGATTCCTCCACTCCATTTTTCTTTCTCATGATTGCTTTGGCTATTCAGGGTCTTTTGTGTTTCCATACAAATTGTGAACTTTTTTCTTCTACTTATGTGAAAAATGCTAGTTGTAGTTTGATAGGGATTGCATTGAATCTGTAGATTGCTTAGGGTAGTATAGTCATTTTCACAATATTGATTCTTCCAATCCATGAACATAGTATATCTCTCTATCTGTTTGTATCATCTTTAATTCCTTTCATCAGTGTCTTACAGATTTTTGCATACAGGATTTTTGTCTCCTTAGGTAGGTTTATACCTAGGGTTTTGTTTTTTTGAGCAATGGTAAATGGGAATGTTTCTTTAATTTCTCTTTCAGATTTTTAATCATTAGAGTATAGGAATGCAACAGATTTCTATACATTAGTTTTGTATCCTGCTATTTTACCAAATTCATTGATTAATTCTACATGTTTACTGGTAGCATCTTTAGGATTCTCTATGTATAGTATCATGTCATCTACAGACAGTGACATCTTTACTTCTACTTTTCTGATTTGGATTCCTTTTATTTCTTTTTCTTTTCTTATTAACATAGCTAAAACTTCCAGAACTATGTTGAATAATAGTAGTGAGAGGGGACAACCTTGTCTTGTTCCTGATCTTAGAGGAAATGATTTCAGTGTTTCACCATTGAGAACTCTGTTGACTGTGGGTTTGTAATATATGGCCTTTATTATGTTGAAATAAGTTCCGTCTATGCCTACTTTCTGGAAGGTTTTTATCACGAATCGGTGTTGAATTTTGTCAAAAGCTTTTTCTGTATCTATTGAGAAGATCATATGGTTTTTCTCCTTCAATTTGTTAATATGGTTTATCACATTGATTGATTTGTGTATGTTGAAGAATCCTTCAATTACCGGGATGAACCCCACTTAATCATAGTGTATGATCCTTTCAATGTGGTGTTGGGTTCTGTTTGCTAGTATTTTGTTGAAGATATTTTATCAATGTTCACAAGTGATACTGGCCTGTAGTTTTCTTTTTTTGTGTGACATCTTTGTCTGGTTTTGGTATCAGGGTGATGGTGGTCTCTTAGAATGAGTTTCGGAGTGTTCCTCTCTCTGCTATATTGTGGAAGAGTTTCAGAAGGGTAAGTGTTAGCTCTTCTCTAAATGATTAATAGAATTCACCTATGAAGCAATCTGGTCCTGGTCTTTTGTTTGTTGGAAAATTTTTAATCACAGTGTAAATTTCAGTGCTTGTGATTTGTCTGTTTATATTTTCTGTTCCTTCCTGGTTCAGTTGCGGTAGGTTTTGCTTTTCTAAGAATTTGTCCATTTCTTCCAGGTTGTCCATTTTATTGGCATATAGATGTTTATAGTAATAACTCATGATCCTTTGTATTTCTACAGTGTCAGTTGTTACTTCTCCTTTTTCATTTCTAATTCTAATCATTTGAGTCTTCTCCCTTTTTTCTTGATGAGTCTAGCTAATGATTTATCAATTTTGTTTATATTCTCAAAGAACCAGCTTTTAGTTCTATTGATCTTTGCTATTTCTTTCCTTTATTTCTTTTTCATTTATTTCTGATCTTATCTTTATGATTTCCTTCCTTCTGTTAACTTTGGGGGTATTTTGTTCTTCTTTCTCTAATTGCTTTAGGTTTAAGGTTAGGTTGTTTCTATGAGATTTTTCTTGTTTCTTGAGGCAGGTTTATATTTCTATAAACTTCCCTCTTAGAACTGCTTTTGCTGAATCCCATAGATTTTAGGTCATCCTGTTTGCATTGTCATTTGTTTCTAGGTACTTTTTGATTTTCCCTTTGATTTCTTCAGTGATCTATTGGTTATTTAGTAGTGTATTATTTAGTCTCCATGTGTTTGTATGTTTACAGATTTTTTTCCTCTAATTCATATCTCGTCTCATAGCATTGTGGTTGGAAAATATTCTTGATATGATTTAAATTTTCTTAAATTTGCTAAGGCTTGATTTGTGACCCAAGATATGATCTATCCTGGAGAATGTTCCATAAGCACTGGAGAAGAAAGGATATTCTGTTGTTTTTGGATGAAATGTCCTATATATATCTGTTAAATCAATCTTGTTTAATGTATCATTTAAAGCTTGTGTTTCCTTATTTATTTTCATTTTCTATGATCTGTCCATTTGTGAAAGTGGGGTGTTAAAGTCCCTTGCTATGATTGTGTTACTGTCGATTTCCCCTTTTATGGCTGTTAGCATTTGCCTTATGTATTGAGGTTCTCCTATGTTGCATAGATATTTACAATTGTTATATATTCTTGTATTGATCTCTTGATCATTATGTAGTGTCCTTCTTTGTCTCTTGTAATAGCCTTTATTTTAAAGTCTATGTTGTCTGATATGCGAATTGCTACTCTAACTTTCCTTTGATTTCCAGTTGCATGGAATATCTTTTTCCATCCCCTCACTTTCAGTCTGTATGTGTCCCTGGGTCTGAAGTGGGTCTGTTGTAGACAGCATATATACGAGCTTATTTTTGTATCCATTCAGCCAGTCTATGTCTTTTGGTTGGGGCATTTAATCCATTTACATTTGATGTAGTTATCAATATGTATGTTCCTGTTACCATTTACTTAATTGTTTTGGTTCGTTATTGTAGGTCTTTTCCTTCTCTTGTGTTTCCTACCAAGTGAAGTTCCTTTAGCATTTGTTATAAAGCTGGTTTGGTGGTGCTGAATTCTCTTAGCTTTTGCTTGTCTGTAAGGTTTTCAATTTCTCATTGAATCTGAATGAGCTCTTTGCTGGGTCGAGTATCCTGGTTGTAGGTTCTACCCTTTTATCACTTTAAATATGTCCTGTCACTCCGTTCAGGCTTGCAGAGTTTCTGCTGAAAGATCAGCTGTTAACCTTGTGAGGATTCCCTTGTATATTATTTGCTACTTTTCCCTTGCTGCTTTTCAAAGTTTTTCTTTGTATTTAGTTTTTGATAGTTTGATTAATATGTGTCTTTGTGTGTCTCTCCTTGGATTTATCCTGTATGGGACTCTGCACTTCCTGGACTTGACTGACTATTTCCTTCCCCATATTAGGGAAGTTTTCAACTATAATCTCTTCAAATATTTTCTCAGTCCCTTCCTTTTTCTCTCCTTCTGGGACCTCTATAATTCAAATGTAGGTGCATTAAATGCTGTCCCAGTGGTCTCTGAAACTGTCCCCAATTCTTTTTTCTTTATTATGTTCTGCAATAGTAATTTACACCATTTTATATTCCAGGTCCTTTATCTGTTATTCTGCTATTGATTCCTTCTAGGGAATTTTTAATTTCATTTATTTTGTTGTTCATCATTTTTTTTTTTTTTCTTTTTTTGCTCTTTAGTTCTTCTAGGTCCTTGGTAAACTTTTCTTGTATTTTCTCCATTCTATTTCCAAGATTATGGATCATCTTTACTATCATTACTCTGAATCCTTTTTCAGGTAGACTGCTTATTTCCTCTTCATTTGTTTGCTGGTGGGTTTTTAACTTGCTTCTTCATCTGCTCTGTGTTTCTCTCTTTCTCTTTTTACTTAACTTACTGTGTTTGGGGTCTCGTTTTTGCATCCTGCAGGTTCATAGTTCCCATTGTTTTTGGTGTCTGGCCCCAGGGACTAAGGCTGGTTCAGTGGGTTGTATAGGCTTCCTAGTGGAGGGGACTGGTGTCTGTGTTCTGGTGGATGAGTCTGGATATTGCCTTTCAGGTGGGCAGGACCTTGTCCAGTGGTGTGTTTTGGGGTGTCTGTCTCTTTATTATGATTTTAGGCAGCTTCTTTGCTAATCGGTGGGGTTGTGTTCCTGTCTTGCCAGTGGTTTGGCATAGTGTCTCCAGCATCATAGTTTGCTGGTTATTGAGTGGAGCTGCTTGTTAGCATTCAGATAGAGATCTCTGGGAGTGCTTTCACCATTTGATATTGCATGGAACTTGGAGGTGTCTCATGGAGAAATATCTTGAACTCAGCTCTCCTACCTCAGAGTCTCAGGCTTGACACTTGGCCAGAGCACCAAGACCTTGTCAGCCACATGGCTCAGAAGAAAAGGGAGAAAAAGAGAAAGGAAGAAAGATGAAAAGAAAGAAAGAAAGAAAGAAAGAAAGAAAGAAAGAAAGAAGCAAAGAAGATAAAATAGAATTATTAAAATGAAAAAAAATAATTATTAAAAATAGAAAAAACTAAAAAATAATAAAAGGAGAAAAAAAGAAAAAGAAAGAAAGAAGAGTGCAACCAAACCAAACAACAAATCCACCAATGATAACAAACACAGAAAAGTAAACTAAAAAAAAAAAAAGCAAGTAGACAGAACCCTAGGACAAATGGTGAAAGCATAGTTATGTAGACAGAATCACACAAAGAAACATACACTTACACACTCACAAAAATAGAAAAAGGAAATGAAAAAAAGAGAATATATATATATATATATATATATATATATATATATATATATATATATATAATAAAGGTTGAGGGCAACCAAACCAAGAAACAAATCTACCAATGATAATAAGCTCTAAATACTAAACTAAGATAAACATAATACCAGAAACAAATTAGTTGCAGAAAGCAAACCCCAAATCTACAGTTGCTCCCAAAGTTCACTGCTTCAACTTTGTGGTGATTTGTTGTCCATTCAGGTGTTCCACAGATGCAGGGTACATCAAGTTGATTGTGGAGATCTAATCCACTGCTCCTTAGGCTGCTGGGAGAAATTTCCCTTTCTCTTTTTTGTTCGCACAGCTCCCAGGGTTCAGCTTTGGATTTGGCACAGTCTCTGCCTGTAGGTCACCTGAGGGCATCTGTTCTTCGCTCAGACAGAACAGGGTTAAAGTAACTGCTGATTAGAAGACTCTGGATCACTCAGGCCCTGGGGTGGTAGGGGTATGGAATGTGGGGTGAGCCTGTGATGACAGAGGCTGGCATAATGTTGCAACAGCCTGAGGCACTCTGTGTTTTTTCCCTGGAGAGTTGTCCCTGGATCTTGGGACCCGGACAGTGGCAGGCTGCACAGGGTCCTGGGTGGGAGGTGTGGATAGTGACCTGTGCTTGCACACAGACTTCTTGGTTGTTGCATCAACAACCTTAACATTTTACACAGGTCTCTTGTGTCCACACTGATAGCTGCAGATTGTGCCCATCTCTGGAGCTCGTTTAGGTGGTGCTCTGAATCCCCTCTCCTTGTGCACCCTGAAACAATGGTCTCTTGTCCCTTAGGCAGTTCTAGACTTTTTCCTGGACTCCCTCCCAGCTAGATGTGTTGTACTATCCCTCTGCAGGCTGTGTTCATGCAGCCAAACCCAGTCCTCTCCCTGGGATCTTACCTCTGAAGCCTGAGCCTCAGCTCCCAGCCACCACCCCTGCCCCAGCGGGTTAACAGACAAGACTCTCAGGCTGGTGAGTGCTGGTTGGCACTGATCTTCTGTGCAGGAATCTCTCCTCTTTGCCCTCTACACCAATGTTGTTGCACTCTCCTCTGTGGCTCTGAAGCTTCCCTCCACCGCCTGCCATCTCTGCCAGTGAAGGGGATTCTAGTGTGTGGAAACCTTTCCTCCTTCACAGCTCCCTCCCATAGGTGCAGGTCCCATTCCTATTCTTTTTTCTCTGTTTTTTTTTTTCTTTTTTCTTTTGCCCTACCTAGGTATGTGAGGAGTTTCTTGCTTTTTGGGAAGTCTGAGGTTTCTGCCAGCATTTAATAGGTATTCTGTAGGAGTTGTTCCACATGTAGATGTATTTCTGATGCATTTGTGGGGATGAAGTGATCTCCACATCTTACTCCTCCACCATCTTGAAGGTCTCCCTCTGATACATTCCTTTTTTTATGATACTCCTACCTATCCTTAGTTTAGTGTGTGTGTGTATGTGTGTGTGTGTGTGTGTGTGTGTAATGATACAGAGGAACAGATTTCACTAGGCTCAGTCATTTAATATTTAGTACAAATTTGCTTTTCTCCATCAACTAGGATTGGGCAGAAAGAAGGGGAAGATTTTCTTAAGTTGAATCTCCAACAACAACACAGTTTAGCAGAGGGCATAACTTCATTTTTCACACTAGCATGTTCTGGTTATCAGTTAATTTTTATTTTAAGTAAAAATGTATTGACAGCAGAATTCTAGAGTGTCACCTTTAGGGGACTGTCTGGCTTTGGGATAGCCTTGTTCTTTCATTGAAATAGCCATTGCTGTGATCCATCAAACAGTGGCTCACTCTATACGTATTTAAAACACAAACTTCATGAGAAATTGTGGTGTTGCAGAATCACTCTCACTGTGGCAAGACAAGATGTTAATGGACTCTGCTGCCTTTCTATGAACTGTCACCAGAATATCCCATTAATCAAATGAAGAATAAGCACTGGACCAGAAAATTCAAAACAGAAGAGCCAGTAGCAGTAAGTGAGAAAGAACTCTATTTTCCACTTTCTGAAAGCCCATCAGTTCGTATGCTGATATTCTAAGTTCCAAAATATGAAAACAATAATGTCAGTTACTAACCTAAATATTATTCTTAAATGAATAGCAAGAAATATTTTAATATTTATAATGACTTAGAGAGGATGAGCTTTCACTGAGGCAAGTTTCAAATATGTGAATTAAATAGAAATTTTATTTTTTAGTAAAATGTATCAATCATCAGTGAAAGTAGAAAGGAATGATCCAGAGACTCTCCAGTGCCTTCATTCTCCCTGGTAACATCTGAGGCTATGAGAGAGATACAGGTATACCTCCAAGGCAGTATGAGACACTTTTACTCCAATGAGGATTCAGACTCTAATGGCTCATGTTTTAATTTTTTAAATGTAAGATTTTTAGAGCTATCATGGCAAAGGTATGGAGAGTGGGTATAAGTCTCTTCCCTTTACCATTCTTAGAATGAGAAATGTGTTACTGACTTCATACCTTCCCTTTGCTCAGGATTCCTTTCCTTAGCTAAAATGTACTAAACACTTACCAGGTGTCAGGAATTCTGACAAGCACTATATATAATTAATTTTATTCAATTGTCACAATTACCTTTTGGGAGGGTATTGTTATTATTTTCATCTTTCATTTCATGCAACTCATGGTACAAAGATATTTTGATGAAATTCCCACAGCTTTCTAAATTCTCCCTTTCTTCTTAACTTCTTTGCAACATTCCCTCCAAATATCACAAATACCTAAATACCACAAGGGATATTGTATAGTGTTGGTTGGGGCTAATTTCTTTTAACTGATGGACAAACTAGCTGAAAGAACTATTTTAATTTTTCCCAAGGAATATATGATTTTAAGAAGGAACTATTGAACACTATATGCAGCAAGTACAATAAAATCTCAGTGTCTTACAAAAACAAAGGTTTGGTTTTTGCTCCTATATTTGACCACAGTAGCTCGTCTAAGTTTCAACTCCATATCTTTTTTACTCCATATGCACATACTTTAGTTGGGGTATCCCTGTCTCATGTCAGAGAGTAAAGAGAGGATGGCTACAGAATAACTTTTAAAACTTTGTCTTGTAAGTGGCATATATCAAATTTGTTGACCAAGTCTGACATTAGGAGGATGATAATCTTTGAGTAGGTTGGTATCCTGAATAGAATAACAGTAAACATTTTGAATGATGGTATAATTTATTGAAATAATTGCATCTTATCTTAATAGAGTAAGGTCATGAATTAAAATATGCTTCAAAAGTCTTTAAAAGAATATTTACTTTTTTAAATGACAATGGTTAAAAGTGATCTAAGAAGAATTAAAGATGACTTTAACGTTTCTGGATAATTATTAACAAGTCAAAAGATTGGGCAGTAAAAATTATATAAAGCTCATTTTAAGAGTATTTTATTTGCGGTTTCACTAAATAAATGGTCCAATTATTAGGCTTGTACTTGTAGCCTAGGTCAGCTTTTGAAATAGAGGCTTGTGAATGATCAGTGTATAGTTCATTATTAAAATCCAGAAAGTAGATGGAATTGTCCTTAGAGAAAACCTAGAGTAAAAAGTGAAGTGACTGTGGATGGCACATAAGAAAATATCATAAGTAAGGAGAAATAAGAGGTTAAAATCTATTAAAATAGACTCCAAAAGAAAATAATAGCTATAGAAAATCAGAAAAACATGGGACAAAAATCAGCTTAATCAATAGGAATCTCTGAATTTTCTACAAAATTGAGATTTGATCATAGCTGCATCTTGAAATTTCATGCTGTATCCTGACTCTGCTGGTGAAAAATGCTGTCCAATAAAAACAAGCAAAACCCTTCTTCTGGAAAGAGAAAATTCAATATCACTGCCCTTCTCCCCCGCCAACTGGATTCCATCCTTCATACTCTGACATGTATTTCAGACATGCTCTAGGGTTTGGTGTCAGTTGGTAAGCAATACTAATCAACAGAGACAGGAAAAGGAATGGTGAATAGAACCTGAGAATAGAACAGATGGGAACACATGTGATGTGAATACAGGGGAAATAAATCAGAAAAACTACACAAATGTCAAAAGTCCTGCTTGTAGAATATTATTGTTTTAGCTTAGGTCTTAGGTCTCCACTGCCTATTAAAATGCAAAGCTCCCTGTGAGACAGAACACTATGAACTGTGTTCCCTTGGTCATATTCACAGAAGTGCATCTAGCATTTGTGGATGGTATGGTGGCAGGAAGCACAAAAACATTTCATTAATGGAAAACAATTTTACTCTGACACTTTTCTGAGAACAGATTTTGATAGGATATTGATAACATCTTTCCACTTGCTCAATTCAAACATAGAGATCTTATCCTTGATTTTGTTCATTTCCCTCATGTCCGTAAACAATCTATCAGCAATTGGGTGAGCTCCACTTCCTAAATTTTTCTTGAATCTGTTTATCTTCATCTCCTTATTACCACCCTTGCAAACTCTTACCTCTTACATGGATGACTGTTGATCTCTTTGCTTCCATTTTTGCCAATTTCACAGAATGAGGTTTTTTGTTTTTTTTTTGTTTTTTTTTTTTAATGTTAAGCAGTATATTTCTCTCCTCTGATCAAAGGTCCTCAGTGGTTTCCACTTTCTATTAAATTTAAATCCAACACTTTTTACCATGGCCCAGAGTGTTCATCCATGATCCTGTTCCCCCTGATTTCTATTTTGCTTCTGTCTCTTGACAATCCAGGAACATTCACGTCTTTTTGTTCCTTTTCAATTCTTTGCACAGTGGGCTCATTTCATCTTTGAGATCAGTTCAAATGCCACCTCCTCAGAGAAACACCATCAATGTTCCCATTGAATCTGATTTCCCCTTACTCTTTGCTTTGTTATAAACTTGTTAATTTCTTCATATAACTTTCAGAATTATTAATAATCTGGTGTATTTTTAAAATGACTTATTACTGTATATTTTCCCCAGTTGGAGGAGGAGTGACCTCGTCTGACCTGCTTACAGTACCTTCAGAAATTAGCAGAGTGCCCATCACAAGTCTGTATTTCACGTATTTTTTGAATAAAACAATTAATGGATGAACAAATAAAGAATAGTTTCACAGAAGGAAATATGGATTAAAACTGGGGGAGGAGAATGAAGAAGACAAATTCCACCAAATTCACCATTTTGCTGAAGTCTGACAACAAGTGTGTATGTGCCAGTGTGTCAAGCCAGTGTGTGTGGAAGAGAGAGAGAGGAATGGAGAGAGCTCAGATGAAGCATCCTTCAGAGAAAAGCCTCCCAGATTCCCTGGGGAACAACAGATGGATGTTAAGCTTCCATTTGTTCCCAGTGAACGTTTAAAATTTCACCCTATTCCCAGCTCTGAGTCAAGGGGAAACATCAGAAGAAATATGAATTTTTTTAAAAAAATTGTTTTATCATAGCATTGCTCCAGTGACCTCTCTCCCAGCACCATTCACGTGCCACACAAAACCCTTGCCATATTGCTGGAGCATCAGAGACATGCTTAATAAAATATATAAATTTAGAAATGTACTTAAGACTAGACCTCTATATGACAAGATGATTTGTGATTCCTCTTCCTCCTCCTTACCCATTAAAAATTTACTCTGAACCTTTCCCCCAAAATTTTGAGGAACTCAACCACCTCTTGTGCCATATTAATAATAACAATTATTTTACTTAGTGTTTAATATGTACAATGCACTGCTATTAGTACTTTCTATTTATTAACTCATTTCATCCTCATTTAATCTGCAAAACAACCCTGTGAGTCCAGCAACTGTTATCCCCATTTTATGCATAAGAAAATTGATGTTAATCCTTTAGAGATTAGAGAATCTACCTAAAGTCATGTACCTGGTAGTGACAGAAATGGATTTAATCACTGGTAATTTGTAACTGCTTAACAGATTGTCTATCACTGCAGCAGGACCAAAAGGAACAATTTAGATAACTCCAGAGCAGGATATCTAAAAATCCCATCTTGACTATCCATGTAATTTTTCCTTAAACAAGTTTAACTCATTCCTTACAAAATGTCTTCCAAAAGTTTTATGTCAAATGTTTTATATCAAATGCCATAGAAATAAATCTGCTTTCTTAGACCCTAGAGTAAACATTTAAACCAATTCTCACCCTCACTCCCCAATTTCAGCTTCAATTTTTGTCAAGATATATGGAAGAAGCTGGTAGGTAGCTCTGATGGACTAGAGACATATGCTTTTCTGTATCACTTTAACTGAGGTCATGGTTAAGATCTTAATCCTTGAGGTGCAACACTTACGTGAGTCTCTGAAGAGCTGTATGGAGCTAAAAGAAGTAATTGTTATATATTGGGTTGGCCAAAAAGTTCATTCAGTTTGTTCCATGATTTGAAGGACCCAGTGTAAAATTAAAATGAGGGACCTCTCCTTCAAAAACTACTAAGAATTTCAACTCACCAACATCAAAACATTAAGACAAGTGCAGGGACCATTTAAGCACATGGGCTTGGGCAACTACACAGGTTGCAAACATGTAAAACTGTCCCTACTTATAGACAAGCCCTTAGGAAAATTGCCAAGTTGGCCAAAATTTTCCTTTGTTACATTAACCATCTGGTCTCTTCCAGTTTCCACCTTGACCAATACCTCTTCTGTGGTTTTTTTCAGGAGCCTGACCTCAGCCAACAATGCCCTCACTGAGCTTTTCCCTTTCCTGTCTCCATCATCAAAGTTCCCTATATTTTCCGTGTCTCAACATTTATGGATCATGTATTATATAACTGACCTTTAATAAATACTGGACTAAGCAATGAATTTGGTAGAGTAGCAGGATACAAAAATAATGCAGGAAATCTCCTGCATTCCTATAAACTAATGCTGAAAAATCTGAAAGAAAAATTAAGGAAACACTCCCATTTACCATTGCAACTAAAAGAATAAAATACCTAGGAATAAACTTATCTAAGCAGTAAAAAGACCTGTTGGCAGAAAACTATAAGATACTGATGAAAGAAATTAAAGATGATACAAACAGATGGAGAGATATACCATGTTCTTTCACTGGAAAAATCAACATTGTGAAAATGATTATACTACCTGAAACAATCTACAGATTCAGTGCAATCCCAATCACACTACCAATGGCATTTTTCACAAAACTGGAACAAAAATTTCACAAGTTGTATGGAAACATGAAAGACCCCGAATAACAAAAGCAGTCTTGAGAAAGAAAAATAGAGCTGAAGGAATCAGGCTCCCTGACTTCAGACTAAACTACAAAGCTACAGTAATCAAGACAGTATGGTACTGGCACAAAAAAAGAAATATAGATAAATGGAGAAGGATAGAGAGCCCAGAGATAAACCCATGCACATATGGTCACTTTATCTTTGATAAAGGAGGCAAGAATATACAATGGAGAAGAGACAGACTCTACAATAAGTGGTGCTGGGAAAACTGGACAGCTACATGGAAAAGAATGAAATTAGAATACTTCCTAACACCATACACAAAAATAAACTCCAAATGGATATAAGACATAAATGTAAGGCCAGACACCATAAAACTCTTAGTGGAAAACATAGACCAAACACTCTATGACATAAATCACAGCAAGATCCTTTTTGACCCACTTCCCAGAGAAATGGAAATAAAAACAAAAATTAACAAATGGGATCTAATGAAACTTAAAAGCTTTCACACAGCAAAGGAAACCATAAACAAGACGAAAAGACAACCCTCAGAATGGGAGAATATATTTGCAAATGAATCAACTGACAAAGGATTAATCTACAAAATATACAAGCAGCTTATGCAGCTCAATATCAAAAAAACAAACAACCCAATCCAAAAATGGGCAGAAGACCTAAATAGACAATTATCCAAAGAAGATATACAGATTGCCAACAAACACATGAAATATACAGATTGCCAACAAACACATGAAAGGATGCTCAACATCACTAATCATTAGAGAAATGCAAATCAAAACCACAATGAGGTATCACCTCACATAAGTCATAATGGCCATCATCAAAAAATCTACAATCAATAAATGCTGGAGAGGGTGTAGAGAAAAGGGAACCCTCTTGCACCATTGGTGGGAATGTAAATTGATACAGCCACTATGGAGAACAGTATGCAGGTTCCTTATAAGACTAAAAATAGAACTACCATATGACCCAACAATCCCACTACTGGGCATATACCCTGAGAAAACCATATTTGAAAAATAGTCAATGTTCTTTGCTGCACTATTTACAATAGCCAGGACATGGAAACAACCTAAGTGTCCATTGACAGATGAATGAATAAGGAAGATGTGGTACATATATACAATGGAATATTACTCAGCCATAAAAGGAAACAAATTTGAGTTATTTGTAGTGAGGTAGATGGACCTAGGGTCTGTCATACAGAGTGAAGTAAGTCAGAAAGAGAAAAACAACTACCATATGCTAACACATATATATGGAATCTAAAAAAAAAAAAAAAAAAAGGTTCTGATGAACCTAGCGGTAGGACAGGAATAAAGATGCAGACGTGGAGAATGGACTTGAGGACATGGTGAGTGGGAAGGGTAAGCTGGGACAAAGTGAGAGAATAGCACTAACATATATACACTACCAAATGTAAAATAGATAGCTAGTGGGAAGCAGCTGCATAGCACAGGGAGATCAGCTCAGTGCTTTGTGACCACCTAGAGAAGTGGGATAGGGAGGGTGAGAGGGAGACATAAGAGGGAGGGGATATGGGTATATATATACACATATAGCTGAATCACTTTGTTATACAGCAGAAACCAACAAAACATCGTAAAGCAATTATACTCCAATAAAGATGAGAATGATATAACCTCTGCATTAAAGGGGAACATAAGCTAATGGAATGGAAGAACAGTAAATATAATTTGCTATCTAGTAGCACAGTGGTATTGTAAAACCAAGGAAGAGAGGTGAAAGAAAGAAAGAAGGAAAGAGGGAGAAAAGGAGGAAGAAAAATCCTATCTAGAGTAGTTGAAAAAGAGACACATGCACCAGTCTGGAAATCAGAATTCTTCCTATCAGGAGGAATATTCTAAGAAAAAAAAAAAAAAAAGACATCATCTTCTTAGCATCCAGTTGTTTACAGCATTAAAAATCTTTCATTTGAAATAACTATAGTGATTTTCAACAGATTTGGAAAGAGAGTGGAGAATCATCAGAAACTCACAGGAAACTTTTTGAATCTATGGAATATCCATGACCTACCCAACCACCACTGCTCATCTGTGACCCCTGCTGGGGCTGATTCCCTCAGGACACATTCAAGATTTACTGCCATGTTGAGTCATGTCTGCTGAGAGGCAAGAATGGCAATTTCCTTCAGGTGGTTTGTCACAAAAAGTTGACAATTAATAATTATTCACATACATTCAACTATAATAAAATCAAGTATTAGCTAGCCATGTTTCAGTCTCCATAAAAAGCTAAGGTAGTGGAGGAGGGTGGTAACAGGAAGGGGGACAGAGATGTACATACATAGGGCTAGCATTCCTAGTATTATTTAATATAATGTTCTGAATTTTCTATACACTCCCCTCTCCAAAAGGCCTAATGAGGAACTGGAGCAAAACTGTACTTGCAGACGCTAAGGGCATTATGGAATTCACATTGTGAGTTTTCTGTAGGTGACTCATGAAAATACACTTTAAAGTACCCCACTCCTGATGATGGGACTTTCAACAACTGTACCTGACTAAAAGAATTATTCTAACAGATAGAGGCCCTTTTGATACCCCTTACTAACCATATACAGAGTTACATATCTTAATATAGTCTAGGAGTAGCACATGTTCTATATACTTCTCACATACGAAGAACTCAAATACATTACATATATATATATATATATATATATATATATATATGTTTTTCCACTTTCTTTTGAAAAAAGATTGAGCCTAAATATGTGGTATAAGAAGGAGTAACAACAGAATAATAATTTTATAAATACCTTTGAAGATTTCTAAAACTACAGGTGATATATTTTAAAATAGAACAAAATTAAAATAATGAATTTTCTTATGAATAGTGTAATTGATTTTCTTGATGTTTTCATACACAGAAAGCCAATGCAATAAAAATAGACTTCTTGGAGAGGCCAGATGGGAAAATATAAAGGCAGAAGTTCAGAAACATTGATTAATGAAGAGATGGAACCTTAGAATCTAGGCCCAAGTGGGCTTCAAAACTCCCTATCAAAGCTGATCCCCAAATCTTGTGGCATCACTGTGGCTAATTAGCGGCACGGGTAAGACTCATGTGTCTGCACTGTAATGGGAAATAGAAGCAAGTTACCTTGCTTCAAGACTATGCAATGTCCTGGATGCCAAGATAAGGAAACCAGTCTTTAAATTTGAAACTCAAGAAGATATACAGAGACAGTTACTGTCTAAGATTATTCTAAAGTTCATAGGACTACGTTTCTGAGCAAGCATTCCTTTACAGAAGATCCACACTGTTTATAATGTAAATGCCAGCACACCTTACATTTGTGCTGTATATGTTACTGACTTTATGGATTTTGATGCATAATATGTGGAATGTGCTCTGTAGGTCTCAGGTAGCTTCCCTGGGGAGACCTGAGAGACAAACTTTCTGAGGAAACTGAATTTATCTCCAGAAAACAAGGAATACTGTATGATTTGCCTAAATATATAAAAACAAGAGGAAGAAACCCACTGATCATTCAACAATATTAGAATTTCCTTCATTTTCATATATTGCATCAAGAAAAGAGATCATAAGGGCTCCTCATGCCTATGAATCAACAGGCAAGAAAGAGACCTTCAAGATGGCAGAAAAGTAAGATGTGGAGATCACCTTCCTCCCCACAAATGCATCAGAAATACATCTACATGTGGAACAACTCCTACAGAACACCTACTGAATGCTGGCAGAAGACCTCAGACCTCCCAAAAGGCAAGAAACTCCCCCACGTACCTGGGTAGGGCAAAAGAAAAAAGAAAAGACAGAGGCAAAAGAAGAGGGATGGGAGACCTGCACCAGTGGGAGGGAGCTATGAAGGAGGAAAAGTTTCCACACACTAGGAAGCCCTGTCACTGGCAGAGACAGCGGGTGGTTTGGGGGAAGCTTCAGAGCCATGGAGGAGAGTGCAGCAACAGGGGTTCAGAGGACAAAGCAGAGAGATTCCTGCAAAGAGGGTTGGTGCCAACCAGGACTCACCAGCCTGAGAGGCTTTTCTGCTCACTGCCTGGGGCAGGTGGGGACTGGGAAATGAGGCTCAGGCTTCGGGGTCTGATCCCAAGGAGAGGACTGGGGTTGGCTGTGTGAACACAGCCTGAAGGGAGCTAGTGTGCCACAGCTAGATAAGAGAGTCTGGGGAAAAGTCTGGAACTGCCGAATAGGCAAGGAACTTTCTCTTGCCTTTTTGTTTCGCAGTGCGCGAAGAGAGGGAATTAAGAACATGGCCTAAAGGAGCTCCAGAGATGGGCGCGAGCTGCGGCTATCAGCCTGGACCGGAGAGACGGGCATGAGATGCTAAGGCTGCTGCTGCAGCCACCAAGAGCCTGTGTGCAAGCACATGTCACTATCCATACCTCCCCTCCAGGGAACCTGTGCAGCCCAAAACTGCCTGAGTCCCATGATCCAAGGACAACTTCCACGGGAGAACACATGGTGTGCTTCAGGCTGTTGCAACGTCATGCTGGCCTCTGCAGCCTTAGGCTCGCACCACATTCAGTACCCCACCCTCCTTCCGGCCAGAGCGAGCCAGAGCCCCTAATAAGCTGCTACTTTAACACCATCCTGCCTGAGTGAACAACAGATGCCCTCAGGTGACCTACATGCAAAGGCAGGGCCAAATCCAAAGCTGAACCCCAGGAGCTGTGTGAACAAGGAAGAGAAAAGGAAATCTTTCCCAGCAGCCCCAGGAGCAGCAGACTAAATATCCACAATCAACTTGACATACCCTGCATCTGTGGAATAACTGAATAGACAAAGAATCATCCCAAATTGAGGCAGTGGCCTTTGGGAGCAAAGATGTATATATTTTTCTTTCCTTTTTCTCTTTTAGTAAGGGTGTATGTGTGTGCTTCTGTGTGTGATTATGACTGTATAGCTTTATTTTACCATTTGCCTTAGGGTTCTGTCTGTTTTCATATTTGTTTTTCTTTGTTATGGTTTATTTTTAGCATTTGTTATCATTGGTGGATTTGTTGTTTGCTCTCCATTTTCTTCCTTTTTTTCTTTTTTTATTACTTTTTTGTTTTTTATTTTTAATAATTAAAACTTTCTTTTCTTTTTTATATTAATATCTTTATTTTATTTATTTACTTTTTTCTCCCTTTTCTTCTGAGTCATTTGGCTGACAGGATCTTGGTGCTCTGGCTGGGTGTCAGGCCTGAGATTCTGAGGTGGGAGAGCCGAGTTCAGGACATTTATCCACAAGAGACCTCTCAGTTCCATGTAATATCAAATGGTGAAACCTCTCCCAGAGATCTCCATGTGAACACCAAGACACAGCTCCACTCAATGACCAGCAGTTACAATGCTGTACACCCTGTGCCAAACAACTAGAAAGACTGGAACACAACCTCACCTATTAACAGAGAAGCTGCCTAAAATCATAGTAAGGTCACAGACACCCCAAAGTACACCACCAGACACGTCCTGCCTACCAGAAAGACAATATCCAGCCTCATCCACAAAACACAGGCACCAGTCCCCCCCACCAGGAAGCCTAAACAACCCACGGAACCAACCTTAGCCACTAGGGCCAGACATCAAAAATGGTGGGAACTATGAACCTGCAGCCTGTGAAAAGGAGACCCAAAACACCGTAAGTTAAGCAAAATAAGAAACAGAAACACAGAGCAGATGAAGGAGCAAGTTAAAAAACCATCAACCAAACAAATGAAAAGGAACTAGGCAGTCTACCTGAAAAAGGATTCAGAGTAATGATAGTAAAGATCATCCAAAATCTTGGAAAGAGAATGGAGAAAATACAAGAAATATTTAATAAGGACCTAGAAGAACTAAAGAGCAAACAATGATGAACAATGCAATAAATGAAATTAAAAATACTGTAGAAGGAATCAATAGCAGAATAACTGAGGCAGAAGAAAGGATAAGTGACCTGGAAGATAAAATAGTGGAAATAACTACTGCAGAGCAGAATAAAGAAAAAAAGAATGAAAAGAATAGGACAGTCACCGATACCTCTGGGACAACATTAAACATGCCCATATTTGAATTATAGTGGTCCCAGAAGAAGAAGAGAAAAAGAAAGGGACAGAGAAAATATTTGAAGAGATTATAGTTGAAAACTTCCCTAATATGGTAAAGGAAATAGTTATTTGTGTCCAGGAAATGCAGAGAGTCCCATATAGGATAAATTCAAGGAGAAACACACCAAGACACATATTAATCAAACTACAAAAAACTAAATACAAAGAATAAATAATAAAAGTGGCAAGGGAAAAACAACAAATAACATACAAGGGAACACCCATAAGGTTAACAGATAAACTTTCATCAGAAACACTGTAAGCTAGAAGGGAGTGGCAGGACATATTTAAAGTGATGAAATGGCAAAACCTACAACCAAGATTACTCTACCCAACAAGGATCTCATTCATATTCAACAGAGAAATTAAAACTTTAAAGACAAGCAAAAGTTAAGATAATTCAGCACCACAAACCAACTTTACAATAAATGCTAAAAGAACTTTTCTAGGCAGGAAACACAAGAGAAATAAAAGACCTATAATAACAAACCCCAAACAATTAAGAGAATGGTAACAGAAACATAGATATCAATAATTACCATAAATGTAAATGGATTAAATGTCTCCAACCAAAAGACATAGACTTGCTAAGGGATACAAAACCAAGACCCGTATATATGCTGTCTACAAGAGACCCACTACAGACCCAGAGATACATACTGACTGAAAGTGAGGGGATGGAAAAAGATATTCCATGCAAATGGAAATCAAAAGAAAACAGGAGTAGCAATTGTCATATCAGACAAAGCCAACTTTAAGACAAAGACTATTACAAAGACAAAGAAGGACACTACATAATGATCAAGGTACCAATTCAAGAAGAAGGTATAACAATTGTAAATAGTTATGCACTCAACATAGGAGCACATCAATACATAAGGCAAATGCTAACAGCCATAAAATGGAAAATAGACAGTAACACAATCATAGTAGGGGACTTTAACACCCCACTTTCACTAATGGACAGATCATAAAAAATGAAAATAAATACAGAAACACAAACTTTAAATGATACATTAAACAAGATGGACTTAATTGATATTTATAGGACATTCCATCCAAAAACAGCAGAATACAGTTTATTTTCCAATGCTCATGGAACATTCTCCAGGGTAGATCATATCTTGGGTCACAAATGAAGGCTTGGTAAATTTAAGAAAATTGAAACTGTATCAAGTATGTTTTCTGACTACAATACTATGAGACTAGATATCAATTACAGGAATAAATCTGTAAAAAAAAAAAAAAAACACATGGGGGCTAAATAATACACTACTTAATAACCAAGAGATCACTGAAGAAATCAAAGAGAAAATCAAAAACTACCTAGAAACAAATGAAAATGAAAACATGATGACCCAAAACCTATGGGATGCAGCAAAAGAAGTTCTAAGAGGGAAGTTTATAGCAATACAATCCTATCTCAAGAAATAAGAAACATCTCAAATAAACAACCTAACCTTACACCTGAAGTAATTAGAGAAAGAAGAACAAAAACCCCCTCAAAGTTAGAAGGAAAGAAATCATAAAAATCAGATCAGAAATCAATGAAAAAGAAATGAAGTAAAGAAATAGCAAATATCAATAAAACTAAAAGCTGATTCTTTGAGAAGACAAAAAAAAAATTGATAAACCAATAGCCAGACTCATAAAGAAAAAAATGGAGAAGACTCAAATCAATAGAATTAGAAATGTAAAAAGAGAAGTAACAACTGACACAGTGGAAATTAAAGTAGTAATCTCATGAGAGATTACTACAAGCAACTATATGCCAATAAAATGGACAACCTGGAAGAAATGGACAAATTCTTAGAAAAGCACAACCTTCTCATACTGAACCAGGAAGAAACACAAAATATAAAAAGACCAACCGCAAGCACTGAAATTGAAACTGATTAAAACTCTTCCAACAAACAAAGGCCCAGGACCAGATGTCTTCATAGGCGAATTCTATCAAACATTTAGAGAAGAGCTAATACCTATCCTTCTCAAACTCTTCCAAAACATAGCAGAGAGGGGATCACTCCCAAACTCATTCTACAAGGCCACCATTACCCTGATACCAAAACCAAACAAAGATGTCACAAAGAAAGAAAACTACAGACCAATATCACTGATGAACATAGATGCAAAAATCCTCAACAAAATACTAGCAAACAGAATCCAACAGCACATTAAAATGATGATACACCATGATCAAGTGGGGTTTATCCCAGGAATGCAAGTATTCTTCCATATATGCAAATCAATCAATGTGATACACCATATTAACAAACTGAACAATAAAAACCGTATTATCGGGCTTCCCTGGTGGTGCAGTTGTTAAAAGTCCGCCTGCAAATTCAGGGAACAAGCGTTCGTGCCCTGGTCCGGGAAGATCCCACATGCCATAGAGCAGCTAGACCCGTGAGCCATGGCCGCTGAGCCTGCGTGTTCAGAGCCTGTGCTCTGCAACGGGAGAGGCCACAACAGTGAGAGGCCCACTTACCGCAAAAAACAAATAAACAAACAAACAAAAACTTATGATCATCTCAATAGATGCAGAAAAAGCATTCAACAAAATTAAACACCCATTTGTGATAAAAAACCCTCCAGAAAGTAGGCATAGAGGGAACTTACCTAAACATAATAGAGGCCATGTACAACAAACCCACAGCCAACATGGTTCTCAATGGTGAAAAACTGAAACCATTTCCACTAAGATCAGGAAAAAGACAAGGTTGCCAACTCTCACCACTATTATTCAACATAGTTTTGGAAGTTTTATTCATGGCAATCAGAGAAGAAAAAGAAATAAAAGGAATCCAAATTGGAAAAGAAGAAGTAAAGCTGTCACTGTTTACAGATGACATGATGTACTACATAGAGAATGCTACAGCTGCTACCAGAAAACTACTAGAGCTAATCAATGAATTTGGTAAAGTAGCAGGATACAAAATTAATGCACAGAAATCTCTTGCATTCTTATACAATAATGATGAAAAATCTGAAAGAGAAATTAAGGAAACACTCCCATTTACCATTGCAACAAAAAGAAGAAAATACCTTGGAATAAACCTTCCTAAGGAGACAAAATACTTGTATGCAGAAAACTATAAGACACGGATGAAAGCAATTAAAGATGATACAAACAGATGGAGATATACACCATGTCCTTGATTGGAATAATCGGCATTGTGAAAATGACTATACTATGCAAAGCAATCTACAGATTCAATGTAATCCCTATCAAACTACCACTGGCATTTTTCACAGAACTAGAACAAAAAAATTCACAATTTGTATGGAACACAAAAGACCCCAAATAGCCAAAGGAATCTTGAGGAAGAAAAATGGAGGTGGAGGAATCAGGCTCCTAGACTTCAGACTATACTACAAAGCTCCAGTAATCAAGACAGTATGGTACTGGCACAAAAACAGAAATGTAGATCAATGGAACAGGAAATAAGGACCAGAGATAAACCCATGCACATATGGTGTCCTTATCTTTGATAAAGGAGTCAGGAGTATACAATGGAGAAAAGACAGCTTCTTCAATAAGTGGTGCTGGGAAAACTGGAAAACTACATGGAAAAGAATGAAATTAGAACACTCCTTAACACCATACTCAAAAATAAACTCAAAATGGATTAAAGCCCTAAATGTAAGGCCAGACACTACACAACTCTTAGAGCAAAACATAGGCAGAACACTTTATGACAAAAATCACAGCAGAATACTTTTTGAGCCGCCTCCTAGAGAAATGGAAATAAAAACAAAAATAAACTGTGGGACCTAATAAAAGCTTTTACACAGCAAAGGAAACAATAAACAAGCTGATGTTTGCAAATGAAGCAACTGACAAATGATTAATCTCAAAAATATGCAAGCAGCTCATGCAGCTCAATATCAAAATAACAAACAACCCAATCCAAAAATGGCTAGAAGACCTAAACAGACATTTCTCCAAAGAGATACAGATTGCCAACAAACAAATGAAAGAATGCTCAACATCATTAGTCATTAGAGAAATGCAAATCAAAGCTACAATGAGGTATCACCTCACATCAGTCAGAATGGCCATCATCAAAAAATCTACAACCAATAAATGCTGGAGAGGGTGTGAAGAAAAGGGAACCCTCTTGACCTGTTGGTGGGAATGTAAATTGATACAGCCACTATGGAGAACAGTATGGAGGTTCCTTAAAAAGCTAAAAATAGAAATACCATACAGCCCTGCCATCCCACTACTGGGCATACCCTGAGAAAACCATAATTCAAAAAGAGTCATGTACCACAATGTTCATTGCAGTTCTATTTACAATAACCAGGACATGGAAGCAACCTAAGTGTCCATTGACAGATGAATGGATAAAGATGTGGCACGTATATACAATGGAATATTACTCAGCCATAGAAAGAAACAAATTTGAGTTATCCGTGGGGAGGTGGATGGACCTAGAGTCTGTCATACAGAGTGAAGTAAGTCAGAAAGAGAAAAACACATACCGTATACATATAGAATCTAAAAAAAAAAAAAAAAGAGGTCATGAAGAACCTGGGGCAAGACAGGTATAAAGACGTTGACCTACTAAAGAATGGACTTGAGGGCACGGAGGGGGGAAGGGTAAGCTGCGTCAAAGTGAGAGAGTAGCATGGACATTTATACACTACCAAATATAAAATTGATAGCTAGTGTGAAGCAGCCACATAACACAGGGAGATCAGCGTGGCACTTTTTGACCACCTAGAGGGTTGGATTAGGGAGGGTGGGAGGTAGCAAGATGCAAGAGGGAACAGGTATGAGGATATATGTATATGTATAGCTGATTCCCTTTTTAATAAAGCAGAAACTAACACACCATTGTAAAGCAATTATATTCCCATAAATATGTTAAAAAAGCAAAAAAAAAAAAAACAATTAGAAGAGATCATTTAAATATGAAAATGGAACTCTAATGACTTACTGACATTTTTTTGCCATTAGAAGTCAGATTGTGGTCCCAAAGGGGAAGATTTCTTCTCAGTGTTTAACATATTACCCAGAAATTTCTGGCTTCCTGGAATTCTCAATAATAATTCCAAATCTCTTGGCAATAGCTTTCAAGCACCACAATTTCTGCCAATAAAAGAATGATCATTAAGCATGCTCTCACTTTGGTTGTTTAAGAGTCCAGCTATGGGAGGCCAAATTGTTATTATTCTGCAGGGACTGCTTGATATGAAGAGTATGTTTGAAGTGGAAATCACACGACGCCGCTTGATGCAATCACCTGATTGACTAAGTGATTATTTAATTTGGGGAAAATATTATCATAGTATAAAGACTTCATTTGGAATGAGAAAAAATTCAGTTTAAAAAGCATTTGTCAGGGCTTCCCTGGTGGCACAGTGGTTGAGAGTCCGCCTGCCAATGCAGGGGACACGGGTTCGCTAGAGAAAGCCAGATGTTCTTTTTCAGATGAAGAGAACAACTACATCAAGCTAGATAAATTGTGTTTGGTTGGAAGTCTGATCTGAAACAGGAAATATTTGTTGCCATGTGCTATGAGACAAGGAAACTACATAATAAACCATTAATTATCTTGTGCTCTGTTTTCATTTGCCAAATATATACAGTGACAGTAACTTAATCAACAACATTATAATAAAGTGACCATAGAGGCAATACTCACTGCTCTGGATTCAAACAGACCTGGACTTGAGTCCAGCTGCATCACCTTGATGATGTTACTCAACTTCCTTAATTCTTAGTTTCCTTGTGTGTTTTTTTTTTTAAACCAAGAAAAATATAATAATAATACCTGTCTTCATAGAGTGGTATTAAATGAGTTATTACAGATAAAGGAATATGTGTGTTAACTTCAAAGTTCTGTAACATTTTTGAGCACTCAAAAATATTATTTTATGTTGTAATAGAAGTAGCAGTATATACAAACTGAGGCTAAGGGAACTAATGATTGGCATGGTGAATTATTGGTGGCAGAAATGAGTTTTGAATTAGATGTTCAATCTCCCTCTCCAGGGCTTTTTCTACTACATCTCATCCCAAGAAAAAAGCTCATCTCTGAGCCTTGACTATTTCATGTTCCAATATGATCAGGACTTATCTGGCCTCTTCAACCATGAACTTCCTTTATAGTCTAATAAAAAAAAAATGACACAAGAAAATAGAGGCAAGCAGTAGCAGCAAGTCAGGATTTTACCAAGGAAAAATGTAAAATCCAGTTAGCTATTATTGCTTTCAATTTGCCAGTTCACTTTTTAAGTTCTCCAACTGCTTCCAGCATGTGATATAAAATCTTCATCATGAATTGTTACATTTGTGTTTGTAATGTTACTTTCAAATTCAATTTTACTCAATTGCAGCCAAAAATTTTACAAAAACAAACCAAAAAATGGGTTATTTAAAATAACGCAGAAGGAAAATTCAGAAAACAAAAAGACCTCTTATTTAAGCATTTATATACTCAAATATTTATTATCTTAACCAGCAGCTAAACAACCTAAAAAGATCTAAAAAGGTTTATAATCTGAATACTTACATTGGCCAATCTCAACTGCTCCTAGGTGTCTTCTGATAATTTTTGGAGTGATGCACCTGGCTTGCTAGATAAGAAGTGAATCAATGAAGGTGTGATAGACAGATTTTATGTTAGCCACAGACCTGGATATTAATATTATAGAAATTTCTCTGGCTGGAAGTGGAGGGATGAGGCAGAAAAAGAAGTCAAAGACTTTTGAAGCATAAGAAGTATTATTGTTGAAGTGCCATTGTTGCCTTTGAAGATGGGAGAAGGAAGGAATCTACTAGCCAGGAAATGCAGACATCCTTAGAAGTTGAAGACCCCCCACTCCATCCTCCCTGCGCCAACAGCCAGCAAGGAAATGGGACCTCAGTTCTATAATCACATAGAACTGAATTTTGCCAACAACCTGTGTGAACATGGAAACAGGGTTTTCCCCAGAGTCTTTGGTGAGAAATGCAGGCTAACACCTTGATTTCCAAGCAGAGGAATTAGCTGAACCCACTGGGCTTCTGATCTGCAGAACTGTGATATATAAATGTGTCTCATTTTAAGCTGCTAGATTCATGTTAATTTGGTACAGCAGCTCACAATATAGATCTTTAAATAATGTCTTAACCCAGTTCTGAGGACCCTACTAGAGACAGGTAAGTTTCCCTTCTTAAGCAGTAAAGTACACTCCCCCAATCACATGCCTTACCTGGCTCTTACATTCCAGGCCACCATACACCCACCCTAATATACCCATGGTCAGGTACCAGACAGCCAGGGGTAGATCCTGTGTTACCTCCTGTAATTATTCAAATAACCCTATCCTAAATCTGTTTGCCTCACCCATTTCTTCCCCAGGAAACCACAACAAATGTGCTCGTCAACAGTTCCCCTGTATATTTTGCCATCTCACCAATCCCTGTGCTTCCCCTGAGAGGTTCTGTGTGGTATGCTATGCTCTCCCTAGGCAACCGTGAGTATTTTTTTGATTATGGTTTTCTCTGGGTATATGCCCTGTAGTAAGATTGCTGGGTCATGTGGTAGTTCTATTTTTATTTTTTTAAGGACTCTCCATACTGTTCTCCATAGTGGCTGTATCAATTTACATTCCCACCAACAGTGCAGTAGGGTTCCCTTTTCTGCACATCCTCTCCACCATTTGTTGTTTGTAGAATTTCTGATGATGGTCATTCTGACTGGTGTGAGGTGATACCTCATTGTAGTTTTGATTTGCATTTTTCTAATAATTAGTTATGTTGAATGTCTTTTCATGTTTTTGTTGGCCATCTGTATGTCTTCTTTGGGAGAAATGTCTATTTTGGTCTTCCGCCCATTTTTTCATTGGGTTGTTTGTTTTCTGGATATTGAGCTGCGTGAGTTGTTTGCATATTTTGGAGATTAATCCTTTGTCAGTTGCTTCATTTGCAAATATTTTCTCCCATTCTGAGGGTTGTCTTTTCATCTAGTTTATGGTTTCCTTTGCTGTGCAAAAGCTTTTAAGTTTAATTAGGCCCTATTTGTTTATTTTTGTTTTTATTTTCATTACGCTAAGAGGTGGATTGAAAAAGATCTTGCTGCAATTTATGTCAAAGAGTGTTCACCCTATGTTTTCCTCTAAGATTTTTACAGTGTCTGGTCTTACATTTAGTCATCAATCCATTTTATTTTTGTGCATGGTGTTAGGGAGTGTTCTAATTTCATTCTTTTCCATGTAGCTGTCCAGTTTTCCCAGTGCCACTTATTGAAGTGACTGTCTTTTCTCCATTGTATATTCTTCCCTCCTTTGTTATAGATTAGGTGATCATAGGTGTATGAGATTATCTCTGGACTTTCTGTTCTGTTCCATTGATCTATATTTCTGTTTTTGTGCCAGTACCATACTCTCTTGATTACTGTAGCTTTGGAGTATAGTCTGAAGTAAGGGCACCTGATTCCTCCAGCTCTGTTTTTCTTTCTCAAGATTGCTCTGGCTATTCAGGGTCTTTTATGTTTCCATACAAATTGTAAAAATTTTTGTTCTAATTTTGTGAAAAATACCATTGGTAATTTGATAGAGATTGCATTGAATCTGTAGATTGCTTTGGGTAGTATAGTCATTTTCACAATGTTGATTCTTCCAATCCAAGAACATGGTATATCTCTCCATCTGTTTGTGTCATCATTGATTCTTTTCATCAGTACCTTATAGTTTTCTCAGTACAGGTTTTTGTCTCCATAGGTAGGTTTATTTCTGCCTAAGATATATTATTATTTTATTCTTTTTGATGTGATGGTAAATGGGATTGTCCCCTTGATTTCTCTTTCTGATCTTTCATTTTTAGTGTATAGATATGCAAGAGATTTCTATGTATTAATTTTGAATACTCCAACTTTACCAAATTCATTAATGAGCTCTAGTAGTTTTCTGGTATTAACTTTAGGGTTTTCTTTGTATAGTATCATGTCATCTGCAAACAGTGACAGTTTTACTTCTTTCCAATTTGGATTCCTTTTATTTCTTTTTCTTCTCTGATTGCCGAGGTCAGGAATTCTAAAACTATGTTGAGTAATAGTGGTGAGAGTGGATATCCTTGTCTTGTTCCTGATCTTAGAGGAAATGCTTTTAGTTTTTCATCATTGAGAATGATGTTTGCTGTGAGTTTGGCTTTTACTATATATGGCTTTTACTATGTTGAGGTAGGTTCATTCTGTGCTCACTTTCTTGAGAGTTTTATCATAAATTCGTGTTGAATTTTTTCAAAAGCTTTTTCTGCATCTACTGAGATGACCATATGGTTTATATTCTTCAATCAGAATGGGAGAAAATATTTGCAAACAAAGCAACCAACAAGGGCTTAATCTCCAAAATATACAAACATATCATGAATCTCAATATCAAAAAGACAAACAACTCAATCAAAAAATGGGTGGAAGACCTAAATAGACATTTCTCCAAAGAAGACATACAGATGACCAACAAACACATGAAAAGATGCTCAATGTGACTAATTATTAGAAAAATTAAAATCAAAACTACAATGAGGTATCACTTCACATGGTCAGAATGGCTATCATCAAAAAATCTACAAACAATAAATGCTGGAGAGGGTGTGGAGAAAAGGGAACCCTGTTGCACTGTTGGTGGGGATGTAAATTGATACAGCCACTGTGGAGAACAGTATGGAGGTTCCTTGAAAACTAAAAATAGAACTACCATATGATCCAGGAATCCCACTTCTGGGAGTATATCAGTAAAAAACCATAATTCAAAAAGATACATGCACCCCAATGTTCATTGCAGCTCTATTTGCAATAGCTAAGACATGGAAGAAACCTAAATTTCCATCAACAGAGGAATGGGTAAAGAAGATATGGTACATATATATAATGATGTAGTACTCAGCCTTAAAAAAGAATGAATTAATGCCATTTACAACAACATGGATTGACCTAGAGATTGTCATACTGAGTGAAATAATCAGACAGAGAAAGAGAAATATCATATGATATTGTTTACATATGGAATCTAAAAGAACAAAAAAGGATACAAATAAACTTATCTACAAAGTAGAAATAGAGTTACAGAAGTAGAAAATAAACTTATCGTCACCAGGGTATAAGGGAGGGAGGGATAAATTGAAAGATTGGGGTTGACATATACACACTATGTCCTATATATAAGGTAGATAACTAATAAAGACCTCCTGTATAGCACAGGGCACACTACTTAATATTCTGTAATGGCCTATATGGGAAAATAATCTACAAAAGATTGGATATATATATATATAACTGATTCATTTTGCTGTACACCTGAAACTAACACAATATTGTAAATAAACTCTACTCCAATTAATTTTTTTTTAAAAAAGGTGGATTCACACCAAAGTTTGTCAGTGTTTTCACTGACTTCTGCTTCTCCTTTTCCTCCCCTTCTCCCACCATATTGAGGAGTAAGGGAAAAAGAAGAAAATGCTTCAATAAATTTGACAAATATGCCAAATATACCAAAGTGATTTAAAGAACCATAAAAAAAAATATTCTATGTGCAAAAGCCAGGCAACTGGATCACATATGTTTTCTAGGATTTCCTTTTCAGTTCCCAGACGGGCTCCTGTTTGCCTCAACTGAAATCACAACCTCAGGCAACTGAGATGTTGCCAGCCGTTTGTTATTGTTTTGGAAATGCCCTAGGGGTAGGCTTCAACTCCTCATGAGCTGAGCTTGGAATCAAATCTAATTGCCACTTTGTGTGTGAGAATAGAAATTTACCAGAGAACTACAAGTTTGAACAAATATTGACTATGTCCTAGAGATGGTACTTTGAACAGATCTCCAAAAGTGGTCAGATATCTGGTGTCCAAAGTGCTGTCTGATTTTGCTAACAGTAGCACTGGAAGGGGCGGGAATAGGCCTAAATTAAAATGTCCCAGACCCTGCTATTTTACCTAGGTTCAGTAATTTTCCAAGGATAGAAAATTTTCAGTTTATTCTGTGGATTTTTTTTCAATCTCCAGATGTCCAAAATGGTTGATTTTAGTTGTTTTGTTTTTACTTTTTTGTTTTATACAGAGGGCAAGTTCACCTACTCCTCATCCACAATTCCAGAACTGATTAAACATTATTTTTACATTTACATTAATCTCTTCTATATGTTTGCTGATTTTTCATTTATTTTGTCTGTCAGTGATAGAAATGTGTTAAATATCTTGCTATAATGATAGATTTGTTTCCTTTTCCTAGTTCTGTAATTTTCATCAATTATGAATATAGTTATGCCAGCTTTAATTTGATTATAATTTCCATAGCATATATTTTTCGATTCTCTCAGGTTTATGCATAATTAAGACACAATGTTTCTTTACAACAGGTATCATCAAAAAATCTACAAACAATAAATGCTGGAGAGGGTGTGGAGAAAAGGGAACCCTGTTGCACTGTTGGTGGGGATGTAAATTGATACAGCCACTATGGAGAACAGTATGGAGGTTCCTTGAAAACTAAAAATAGAACTACCATATGATCCAGGAATCCCACTTCTGGGAGTATATCTGTAAAAAACCATAATTCAAAAAGATACATGCACCCCAATGTTCATTGCAGCTCTATTTACAATAGCTAAGACATGGAAGAAACCTAAATTTCCATCAACAGAGGAATGGGTAAAGAATTTTCCTTTTTAAAGGATAAAATATTTTAAAATATTTATCTATTCTGACAATTTTTCTCTTTTAAGTGAAACTTTTGGCTCATTTACATTTATTGTAGTTAAACTATCACATTTAGGTTATCTCTATCACCATTTTTTGTGCTATTTGCACCCTTTTTTTAAAATTTCTCTCCTTTCTTATCCTAATTTTCTTCTTTTTTACAAATTTTTCATACATTTCTCTCCATTAGTCTGAAGGTTATATACTTTATTTCTACTATTTTAGTATTTTGATGTGCACATTTAATTTATCATACCCACAATTTAATCTTCATATTTTTAATGATCTGAAAAATATTACAAGAATTGTGAAACATTTCAACTAATAATTACTAAAAGTACATGGTATTGTTATCATTTTAGATCTGCATTGTCATTTTTAACTGAACATTATACTTTTGTCTTATACACTCAAATTTTGTTGAAGTTTATCCATAGGGTCACCATTTTCTTTGTTCTTCATTAGTTTATGCTTCTCAGATATTCCACCTAAGACTGCTTTCCTTCTGTATGAACAATAATCTTAAACTTTCTACTGGTTGGTAGAAAATTGTATATTTGTCTGAATAAATCTTTACTTTGCCTTTGTTACCAAAAAATTGTTTTGTCAGATATAGAATTCTAGATTGACAAAGATATTAATATATTGATAGTATCATTCTTGGTCATCTGGTTTCTATTATTTTTATTGAGAAGATAGCTATCAGTACAATTTTTAGCCCTTGTAAGATAGTCTTTCTTTTCTCTCTGGCTGCTTTAAAGTTATTTTTTATTTTGATGTTATACTGATTAACTATGATGTATCTTGATGGGGATTTGTTTTTATTTCTCTTGATTAGGATTTTTGACCTCCTGAATCCATGATGTTGAAGTCTTTTATAAATTCTTGGAAATCTTTGTTTTAAACTGAATTATGTCTCTCCAAATTCTTATGTTAAATTCCAACCCCCAAAGTGATGGTATTTGGAGATGAGGCCTTTGGGAGGTAATTAGGCTTAGATGAGGCCATGAGGGTAAAGCACTATGATGGGATTACTGCTCTTATAAGAAAAGACACCAAAGATGCTTTCTTTATATCTCTCTCTTCCATGTAAGGACACAGCAAGAAAGTAGCTCTCTACAAGACAGGAAGACAGCTCTCACCAGAAATCGAATTTGCTGGTGGATTAAAGCTTGGATGTCCCAGCTTTTGAATTGTGAGAAACAAACTTCCATTTTTTTAAGCTATCTTACCAATAGTATTTTCTTATGGCAGCCCAAGCTGAGCAACACAATTGTAAATCATTAATTCTTCAAATATTTCTTGGCTCAAAAAGTTTCCCTCTACTCTTCTATTTTTTTTATTTCTGTCTCACTCTGTTACTCTCTAGGTATTTTTGTACCCAAATCTAACTTACAGTTAGTAATTTTTTAGTCACTAACCCTGTCCAATGTATTTATTTTAATTTTTAATTTTGGTTATATTACTTTTCAGCTCTAGAATGTTTGATTATTTTGTGAGTATAATTTACCTTTACTCTTAGTTTCTGATCTTTTATTTGGTGTTCAATTCCTTTTTTTAATTTAAGTATATTAACAAATTCTGATATTTTCTCCACTTGATAGTCACAATATCTGTTTTCATACATTTCAGCACTAATTTATTTTAACATCTTTACTGGAGTATAATTGATTTACAAGGTTGTGTTATTTTCTGCAGTATAACAAGGAATCAGCTATATGTATACATATGTCACTATATCCCCTCCCTCTTGCACTTCCCTCCCACCCTCCCTATCTCAGCCTTCTAGGTGGTCACAAAGAACCAAGCTGATCTCCCTGCGCTGTGCAGCACCTCCCCACTAGCTATTTTACATTTGGTAGTGTATATATGTGAATGCTACTCTCTCACTTTGTTCCAGCTTATGCTTCCCCCTCCGTGTGTCCTCAAGTCCATTCTCTACATCTGTGTCTTTATTCCTATCCTGCCACTAGGTTCATCAGAACCTTTTTTTTTTTTTTAAGATTCCATATATATATGTGTTAGCATATGGTATTTGTTTTACTCTTTCTGACTTTCTTCACTCTCTATGAGAGATTCTAGGTCCATCTACTTCTCTATAAATAATCCAATTTTGTTTCTTTTTATGGCTGAGTAATATTGCATTGTATATATGTGTCACATCTTCTTAATCCATTCATCTGTTGATGGACACTTAAGTTGCTTCCATGTCCTTGCTATTGTATATAGTGCAGCAATGAACATTGTGATACATGACTCTTTTTTTTTTTTAACATCTTTATTGGAGTATAATTGCTTTACAATGCTGTGTTAGTTTCTGCTTTATAACAAAGTGAATCAGCTATACATATACATATATCCCCATATCTCTTCCCTCTTGCATCTCCCTCCCTCCCACCAGCCCTATCCCACCCCTGTAGATGGTCACAAAGCACTGAGCTGATCTCCCTGTGCTATGCAGCTGTTTCTCACTAGCTATAGGTTTTACATTTGATAGTATATACATGTGAATATTATCTCTCACTTTGTTCCAGCTGACCCTTCCCCCTCCCCATGTCCTCAAGTCCATTCTCTACCTCTGTGTCTTTATTCCTGTCCTGGCCCTAGGTTCATCAGAACCATATATATGTATTTTTTTTCAGATTCCATAAATATGTGTTAGCATACGGTATGTGTTTTTCTCTTTCTGACTTACTTTACTCTCTGTGACAGACTCTAGATCCATCCACTTCACTACAAATAACTCAAATTCCTTTCTTTTTATGTTTGAGTAATATTCCATTGTATATATATGCCACATCTTCTTTATCCACTCATCTGTCAGTGGACACGTAGGTTGCTTCCATGTCCTGGCTATTGTAAATGGAGCTGCAATGAACATTGTGGTACATGACTCTTTTTGAATAATGGTTTTCTCAGGGTATATGCCCAGTAGTGCGATTGCTCTGTCATATGGTAGTTCTATTGTTAGTTTTTTCAGGAACCTCTATACTGTTCTCCATGGTGGCTGTATCAATTTACATTCCTACCAAGAGTGAAAGAGGGTTCCCGTTTCTCCACACCCTCTCCAGCATTTATTGTTTGTAGATTTTTTGATGATGGCCGCTCTGACTGGTGTGAGGTGATACCTCACTGTTGTTTTTATTTACATTTCTCTAATGATTAGTGACGTTGAACATCCTTTCATGTGTTTGTTGACAATCTTATGTCTTCTTTGGAGAAACGTCTATTTAGGTCTTCTGCCCAGTTTTCGTTTGGGTTGTTTGGTTTTTTTTCATATTGAGCTGCTTGTATATTTTGAAGATTAATCCTTTTACAGTTGCTTCATTTGCAAATATTTTCTCCCATTCTGAGGGTTGTCTTTTCATCTTGTTTAGGGTTTTCTTTGCTGTGCAAAAGCTTTTAAGTTTCATTTGGTACCATTTGTTTATATCTGTTTTTATTTACACTTCTCTAGGTGGTGGGTTAAAAAGGATCTTGTTGTGATTTATGTCATAGAGTGTTCTGCCTATGTTTTCCTCTAAGAGTTTTATAGTGTCTGGCTTTACATTTAGATCTTTAATCCATTTTGAGTTATTTTTGTGTATCGCATTAGGGAGTGTTCTAATTTCATTCTTTTACATTTAGCTGTCCAGTTTTCCCAGCACCACTTATTGAAGAGTCTGTCTTTTCTCCATTGTACATTCTCACCTCCTTTATCAAAGGTAAGGCAACCATATGTGCATGGCTTTATCTCTGGGCTTTCTATCCTGTTTCATTGATCTATATTTCTGTTTTTGTGCCAGTACCATACTGTCTTGATTGCTGTAGCTTTGTAGCATAGTCTGAAGTCAGGGAGCATGATTCCTCCAGCTCTGTTTTTCTTAGTCAAGATTGCTGTGGCTATTCGGGGTCCTTTTTGTTTCCATATAAATTGTGAATTGTTTTGCTCTAGTTCTGTGAAAAATGTCATTGGTAGTTTGATAGGGATTGCATTGAATCTGTAGATTGCTTAGGGTAGTATAGTCATTTTCACAATGTTGATTCATCTAATCCAACACATGTTATAACTCTCCATCTGTTTGTATCACCTTTAATTACTTTCATCAGTGTCTTATAGTTTTCTGCATATAGGCCTTTTGTCTGCTTAGGTGGGATTATTTCTAGGCATTGTATTCTTCTTGTTGCAATGGTAAATGTGAGTGTTTCCTTAATTTTTCTTCCAAATTTTTCATCATTAGTGTATCAGAATTCAAGAGATTTCTGTGCTTTAATTTTGCATCCTGCTACTTTACCAAATTCACTGGTTAGCTCTAGTAGTTTTCTGGTAGCATCTTTAGGATTCTCTATGTATAGTATCATGTCATCTGCAAATGGTGACAGCTTTACTTTTCTTTCCTCATATGGACACCTTTTATTTATTTTCTTCTCTGATTGCTGTGATTAAAACTTCCAAAACTGTGTTGAATAATAGTGGTGAGCATGGACAAACTTGTCTTGTTCCTGAAATTCGTGGAAATGGTTTCAGTTTTTCAGAATTGAGAACAATATTGGCTGTGGGTTTGTAATATATGGCCGTTATTATGTTGAGGTGGGTTCCCTCTTTGCTTACTTTCTGGAGGATTTTTTTTCATAAATTTGTGTTGAATTTTGTCAAAAACTTTTTCTGCATCTATTGAGATTATCATACGGTTTTCATCCTTCAATTTGAGAGTACAGTGTATCACATTGATTGATTTGCATATGTTGAAGAATCCTTGCATTCCTGGGATAAACCCGCTAGATCATGGTGTATGATTCTTTTAATGTGTTGTTGGATTCTGTTTGCTAGTGTTTTGTTGAGGAGTTTTGCCTCTATGTTAATCAGTGATATTGGCCTATAATTTTCTTTTTTGTGACAGCTTTGTCTGGTTTTGGTATCAGGGTGATGCTGGCCTTGTAGAATGAATTTGAGAGTGTTCTTCCCTCTGCTATATTTTGGAAGCTTTTGAGAAGGATAGGTGTTAGCTCTTCTTTAAATGTTTGATAAAATTCACCTGTGAAGCCATCTGGTCCTGTGCTTTTATTTGTTGGAAGATTTTTAATCACAGTTTCAATTTCAGTGCTTGTGATTTGTCTCTTCACATTTTCTATTTATTCCTGGTTCAGTCTTGGAAGGTTGTACTTTTCTAAGTATTTGTCAATTTCTTCCAGATTATCCATTTTATTGGCATATAGTTGGTTGCAGTAATCTGTCATGATCCTTTGTACTTCTGCAGTGTCAGTTGTTACTTCTCCTTTTTCATTTCTAATTCTGTTGATTTGAGTCTTTTATCTTTTTTTCTTGATGCTTCTGGCTAATAGTTTAACATTTTTTTTTATCTTCTCAAAGAACCAACTTTTAGTTTTATTGATCTCTGCTATTGTTTCCTTCATTTCTTTTTCATATATCTTTTATCTGCTCTTTATGGTTTCTTTCCTTCTGTTAACTTTGAAGTTTTTTGTTCTTTTTTCCCTAATTGCTTTAGATATAAGTTAGGTTGTTTATTTGAGATTTTTCTTGTTTCTTAGGTAGAGTTCATTGCTATAAACTTCCCTCTCTGAACTGCTTTTGCTGCATCCCAAACTGCTTTTGCTGGACCCATAGTTTTCAGTTTCATTTGCTTCTAGTTATTTTTTGATTTCCTCTTTGATTTCTTCAGTGATCTCTTGGTGATTTCATAACATACTGTTTTGCCTCCATGTATTTGTATTTTTTACCATTTCTTCCCTGTAATTTATATCTAGTCTCATAGTGTTGTTGTCTGAAAAGATAATTTATATGATTTCTATTTTCTTAAATTTACCAAGGCCTGATTTGTGACCCAAGATATGATCTATCCTGGAGAATGTTCCATTAGCACTTGAGAAGGAAGTGTTTTCTGTTGTTTTTGGATAGAGTGTCCTATAAATATTAATTAAGTCCATCTTGTTTAATGTATCATTTAAAGCTTGTGTTTCTGTATTTATTTTCATTTTGGATGCTCCATCTATTGGTGAAAGTGGGGTGTTTAAGTCACCTACTGTGGTTGTGTTACTGTCAATTTCCCCTTTTATGGCTGTTTACATTTGCCTTATGTATTTAGGTGCTCCTATGCTGGGTTTATAAATATTTACAATTGTTATATCTTCTTGGATTGATCCCTTGATCATTATGTAGTGTCCTTCTGTGTCTCTTGTAATAGTCTTTGTTTTAAAGTCTATTTTGTCTGATATGAGTATTGTTACTCCAGCTTTCTTTTGATTACCATTTGCATGGAATATCATTTTCCATCTCTGCACTTTCAGTCTTTACGTGTCCCTAGGTCTGAAGTGGGTTTCCTGTAGACAGCATATATACGGATCTTGTTTTTGTATCCATTCAACCAATATGTCTTTTGGTTGGAACATTTAATCCATTTATATTTAAGGTAGTAATCAATGTGTAAGTTCCTATTATCATTTTCTTAATTGTTTTGGGTTTGTTTTTGTAGGTCTTTTCCTTCTCTTGTGTTTCCTGCCCAGAGAAGTTCCTTTATCATTCCTTGTAAAGCTTATTTCTGTGGTGCTGAATACTCTTTTTGTTTGTTTGTTTTTTTGTGGTACGCGGGCCTCTCACTGTTGTGGCCTCTCCCATTGCAGAGCACAGGCTCCAGACACACAGGCTCAGTGGCCATGGCTCACGTGTCTAGCCGCTCCGCAGCAAGTGGGATCTTCCCAGACCAGGACACAAACCCGTGTCCCCTGCATTGGTAGGCGGACTCTCAACCACTGCACCACCAAGGAAGACCTGAATACTCTTAACTTTTAACTTTTACTTGTCTGTAAAGGTTTTAATTTCTCCATCAAATCTGAATGCGACCTTTGCTGGGTAATCTTGGTTGTAGGTTTTTCCCTTTCATCATTTTTTTTTTTTTTTTTTTTTTGCTGTACGTGGTCCTCTCACTGTTGTGGCCTCTCCCATTGCAGAGCACAGGTTCAGGATGCACAGGCTCAGCAGCCATGGTTCATGGGCCTAGCCACTCTGCAACATGTGGGATCTTTCTGGACTGGGGCACAAACCTGTGTCCCTTGCATCGGCAGGCAGACTCTCAACCACTGTGCCACCAGGGAAGCCCTCTTTCATCACTTTAAATATATCCTGGCACTCCCTTCTGATTTCTATAATTTCTGCTGAAAGTTCAGTTGTTAATCTTATGGGGATTCCCTTGTATGTTATTAGCATTTTTTCCCTTGCTGCTGTTAATAGTTTTTTTTTTTTTTTGTATTTAATTTTTTATAGTTTGATTAATATGTGTCTTGGAAAGTTTCTCCTTGGATTTATCCTATATGGGACTCTCTGGATTTTGTGGACTTGATTGACTACTTCCTTTCCCATATTAGGGAAGTTTTCAACTATAATCTATTCAAATATTTTCTCAGTCCCTTTCTTTCTCTCTTCTTCTTCTGGGGCCCCATAATTCGAATGTTGGTGCATTTAATGTTGTCCCAGATATGTGTGAGTCTGTCCTCAATTCTTTTTATTCTGGTCTGTGGCAGTTATTTCCACTATTTTATCTTCCAGGTCACTTGTCTGTTCTTTTGCCTCAGTATTCTGCTATTGATTCCTTCTAGAGAATTTTTAATTTCATTTATTGTGTTATTCATAATTGTTTGTTTGCTCTTTAGTGATTCTAGGTTCTTAAGTGTTTCTTGTATTTTCTCCATTCTATTTCCAAGATTTTGGATCATCTTTACTATCATTACTCTGAATCCTTTTTCAGGTAAACTGCCTCTTTACTCTTTATTTGTTAGGTCTGTTAGGTTTTTACTTTGCTCCTTCATCTGTTTCATATTTCTCTGTCTTCTCATTTTGTTTAACTTACTGTGTTTGTGGTCTCCTTTTTGCAGGCTGCTGATTTGTAGTTCCTGTTATTTTTTGTGTCTGCCTCCAGTGGGTGAGGTTGGTTCAGTGGCTTGTGTAAGCATCCTGGTGGAAGAGACTGGTGCTTGTGTTCTGTTGGGTGGGGCTGGATCTTGTATTTCTGGTGGACAGTATGTCGCATCCAGTGGTGTGTTTTAAGGTGTCTATGAACTTAATATGATTTTAGGCAGCCTCTCTGCTAATGGGTGGGGTTGTGTTCTTGTCTTGCTAATTGTTTGTCATGGAGCATCCAGCACTGGAGTTTGCTCAACACTGGGTGGAGCTGGGTCTTAGTGTTTAGACAGAGATCTCTGGGTGAGCTCTCCCTGATTTATTTACATGGGGCCGGGAAGTCTCCGTTGGTCCATTGTCCTGGACTCAGCTCTCCCACCTCAGAGGCTCAGGCCCGACACCTGCTGGAGCACCAAGACCCTGTCAGCCACAACATTCAGAAGAAATGAAGGGGAAAAAAAGCAAAAAAAGGGCTTCCCTGGTGGCACAGTGGTTGAGAGTCTGCCTGCCGGTGCAGGACACATGGGTTCGTGCCCCAGTCCGGGAAGATCCCACATGCCACAGAGTGGCTGGGCCTGTGAGCCATGGTCACTGAGCCTGCGCGTCCAGAGCCTGTGCTCCACAACAGGAGAGACCACAACAGTGAGAGGCCCATGTACCACAAAAAAAAAATGAAAAATAAAAATAAAAAGCAAGAAAAATAAAATTAAATAAATAAAAAGAAAAATAATAAAATTTTAAAAATAGAAACAAATCAGTTCCAGACAGCAAACCTCAAGGCTACATATGGTCCCACAGTCTACCACTTCAATTTTGGAAACATTTGTTGTCTGTTTAGGTATTCCACAGAAGAAGGGTTCATCAAGTTAATTGTGGGAATTTAATCTGCTTCTCCTGATGCTGCACAAAGAAATTTCCCTTTCTGTTGTTTGTTCGCACAGCTTCTGGTGTTCAGCTTTGGCTTTGGCCCCACCCCTGTGTTTATGTTGCCCTCTGGCATCTCTTCCCCATCAAGACAGGAGTGGCGTTAAAGCAGTGGCTGATTAGGGCTCTCTTGCTCTATCAGGCCAGGGAGAGGGAGATGTATGGTAGTCATAAATGGAATGTGGAGCAAGCCTCCAGCAGCTGAGTCCAGCATGACACTGCAGCAGCCTGAGGCACACCATGTGTTCTCTTGGGGAAGTTGTCCCTGGATCTTGGAACCCTGGCAGTGGCATGCAGCACAGGCTCCTGGGGTGTGGGGGGTGGGTGGTAACCTGTGTTTACACACAGGATTCTTGGTGTCTGTAGCAGCAGCATTAGCATATCACGTCCCAATCTGGGGGCTGAGCTGATAGCCATGGCTCGTGCCAGTCTCTGGAGCTCACTTAGGTGGTGCTCTGCCTTCTGTAGGTACTCGAGGAAGGAATCCCCTCTCCTCACGCACCCTGAAACAATGATGTCTTGCCTCTTTGGAAGGTCCAGACTTTTTCCCTGACTCCTTCCCAGCTAATTGTGGTGCACTAGATCTCTTCAGGCTGTCTTCACACAGCCAACTCCAGTCCTCTCCCTGGGATCTGAACTTTGAAGCCAGAGCCTCAGCTCCCAGCCCCCACCCACCTAGGGGGTGAGCAGACAAGCCTCTAAGGCTGGTGAGTGTTGGTCGGCACTGATCCTCTGTGTGAAAATCTCTCTGCTTTGCCCTCTGCACCCCTGTTGCTGGGCTCTCCTCCATGGCTCCAAAGCTTCCCCCCTGCCCAAACCCTGTCTCCAGCAGTGAAGGAGCTTCCTAGTGTGTGGAAACTTTTCCTCCTTCACAGCTTCCTCCTAGAGGTGCAGGTCTGTGCCTATTCTTTTGTCTCTGATTTTGCTTTTTTCTTTTGCCCTACCCAGGTATGTGGGGATTGTTTTTTTGCCTTTTGGGAAGTCTGAGGTCTTCTGCCAGCGTTCAGTAGGTGTTCTGCAGTAATTGTTCCACATGTAGATGTATGTTTGATGTATTTTTGGAGAGGAAGGTGATCTCCACATCTTATTCCTCAACCATCTTGAAGGTTCCCTTCTGATTTTTACTATTTTCTTTCTTCTGATTGCTTTTTTCCCCTTCTTTTTCTAAGTTCTTGAGATAGGGTCTTAGATTATTGATTCTATTTTTTCCTCTTTTATAAGGTATGCATCTAGTACTATTTCTTTTCCTTTCAGCTCTGCTTTAGCTGTGCACCACAGGTTGTGGCACATTGTATTTTCATTTTCTTTATGTTCCATATACTTTAGAATATCGATTTAGAGCTCCTCTTGGAGCCATGATTGTTTAGAAGTGGTTTTTTGGTTTTGTTTCCAAGTATTTATACATTTTTCTGTTATCTTTATTGGCTTCTAGTTTGATTCCATTGTTGATGGGAACATACTCTGTATGACTTTTTAAAAAATTTATTCAGGTTTTTAATGGCCCTGAATACTATCTATCTTGGTATATGTTCTGTTATCATTTGAAAAGAATGTATTGTTCAGTAGAGTGATTATATTTCATGTGATTATTGATATATTGAGACACAAGTCTTACATTTTATTTTTGTTTCCTATTTGTTCTCTCTGTTTTTTTCTTTTCCAATGTTTTCTTTTTAATGCCTTCCTTTCAATTACATAAACATTTCTTTGCATTCCGTTTAGATTTCCCTATAGTGTTTTGAGGGTAATCTCTTACAGTGTTTAATAGAGGTATTATATTTTATATATACCATATCACAGTCTACTGGTGTCACAGTCTCACCAGTTTAAGTATAGAAACCCTATTTCCTTCATGTCTCTTTACTCTCCTCATTTACCATATAGTTTCTTAAATATTTTCTCAACATACACTAAGAGCAACATCAGATGATGTTATAAGTTTTTTGCATCAAGCATCAAAAACTATTTTAAAAACTCAAGAGAAGTCAAATCTACTATATTTACCCATATTTTTGTTACTGTGTTCTTTCTTCCTTCTTGATATGTCCAAGGTTCCTGTTTTTATTGTTTCCTCTCTGTTTAGAGTTATCATTTAGCCATTCTTTTAAAGTAATTCTATTGGTGACAAATCTTAATTGTTCTTCATCTGAGAGTTTCTTGATTTCTTCTTCATTCCTGATGGATATTTTCTAGAGTGGAATGGACTAATATATACTAACAAATGTAAAATAGATAGCTAGTGGGAAGTAGCCACATAGCACAGGGAGATCAGCTTGGTTCTTTGTGACCACCTAGAGGGGTAGGATAGCGAAGATGGGAGGGAACACAAAAGGGAGGTGATATGGGATATACGTATATGTATAACTGATTCACTTTGTTATAAAGCAGAAACTAACACACAATTTTAAAGCAATTATACTCCAAAAAAGATGTTTAAAACAAAAAAACAAACAAAGGATTCCAGAGTGTCCCTTCTTTTCTTTCAGCACCTGAAAAATATTGTTCATTTCTTTCTGGTTTCCATAATTTCTAATGAGAAATGTACTGTCATATAAATGTTTTTCATTTTTCTCTTATTGCTTTAGAAAAATTTTATTTTCTTTTTTTCTCTTATTGTTTTAGAAAAATTTTATTTTCTTTAGCTTTCTGAATTTTGACTGTAATGTGTTTTGGTGTGGATTTCTTTGTGCACATCCTGTTTGCATTTGCTCATTTTCTTAAATTTGTCCATTGATATATGTTGTAAAATTTGGAGAGTTTCACATTATTTCTTCAAGAACCTTTTCAGCCCCAATCTCTTTCTCTTCTTCTTTGATTCCAAGATACACCCATGTTAGAGTTTTTAATATAGTTCCACAGGTCCCTGAGGTGCTATCGATATTTTTCATGCTATTTTCTCTCTTTCTTTTGTTCTTTAATTTCTTAATTTCTATTACTCTTTTCTCCAGTTCACTGATATCTTTTTCTCTGCCTCTCTATTCCGCTGTTGTATTCATCTACTGAACTTTCTATTTTGATTATTATATTTTTCAGTTTTGTAATTTCTGTTTAGTTCTATTTATCTTCTATTCTTTGATTTTCTATTTCTGGGCTGACACTTATTTTCTGATTTACTGCAAGCATGTTTGTAATTTCTCATTGAGATATTTTTACCATAGTGCTTTAATATATTTGTCCAATAATTCTAACACCTGTCATTTCAGTGTTATATCTATCTTTTTTTTTTTCAATCAGTTTGAGATTTAGCACGTTCTTAGAATGAGGAGTGATTTTCAGTTGAATCCTGATCATTTTTGCATAATGTCATGAAACTTTTGATCTTTTTTACACTTTCTGTTTTAGCTGACTTTTTCTGACACCACTCTGGCAATGAAGAAAATTGCCTTCTCATTATTAACAGGAGGAGATAGAAGCTCAGATTCTCCAGTTGGATACCGAGGACACTTAAGGGGAGGGTATTCCTCACTACTGTTGAGTGGGAGTGAGAGTTCTGGCTGCATGTGGTCTCCACTGACACTGTGGTTAAGTTGACTTAATAATTACTAGGCAAGGATGAAAGTCCTCACTCTCCACTAGGTCTCCTGTGACATCACTCCACTGGGAATGAATGTGGTCCTTGTTACTGATGTGAGTGTAAGTCTAAGCATCCACATGGTTTCTACTGACCCTCAGTGTGTGTGAGGTTGTTACTGCCTAGCAGGAATGAAGGTCCTGACTTCCTACTCATCCTACTCTGACCCCAATCAGAGCAATTTTGGCATACTTTATTAGAGTCTCCTAAGGGCAGAAACTTGGGCTTCCCATGTGATCTGTGTTGTCATAGGTGCAGGTGAGACTGTAATAGGGAAGAACAAATCTGACTCCATATTTGATCTGTTCCTTTTACTTTAAACTTTGGACTCTGTTTCCCGTGCTTAGTCAGGCTGCCTTGCACATTTTGTAAAAGAATGTTGCCTATAACCTGAAATATACAGATAGCCTATTCTCGGGCTCTGACCTTTGAAAGTCCATTCATATGGAGATAAAAATTTGCAGAACAAAAAGTAACATTTGTCTTGTTGGAGGTTTATAGAGACGTCATAGCCTGACCTATGTGGACTGCTGCATGAACGAAAGATTCCTACACCAAGAAGTTTGTGACACCTATCATGCACCTTCTTCACCTTGCCTTTAAAAGGGCTTTGTTGAAACCCTTGGAGGAGTTCAGGGTTTTCTGAGCATGAGGCACCTGTCTCCTTGTATGACCATGCAATAAACCTTTCTCTGCTCCAAACTCCGACATTTTGGTTTGTTTGGCCTCACTGTATATCAGGCACAGGAACTTGTGTTAGGTAACAAGAGCACAGTTTTTTTTCTGTGATGCTTGGCTGGAGTAGAGAAGATGTGGTCTAAGTGTTTTCTGTCTTGCTGAGCTACTATTTTCCTGGTTCTTGACTAGAGAGTTCAGACTTTTGTTTTTCCTTTTTTTTTTTTTCTTTTTGGCCTTTGCCCATTAATGTTTCTGGGTTGCTAGCTTCTTCTGCTCCAAGTCTGGGATGAGTGAGGCAAAAAAGAAATTTCAGGAAATTCACCACCATGTCATTCCTCAGGTTACAAGTTCCCTAGGAGGTCTCCCTTCTTCTTTTCACTTTTCAGAGTCTTCTTATGTTGGGTTTATATATAATGCCCATATATTTAATTGTACTCAGGAAAATGGGAAACATATACCCACTCAATTTTCCTGAAAGCAGAAGTTTCAGATTGAGTGTTTTATATATTTTATTTCCAATATTGAATTATTTATATCTCTTTTAAAAATACTTTTATAGGTTACCATTGAGTTTGTAATATACATCTTAAATAATCACAGTCAACCTTCAAATAATATTACCACTTCATGTATAGGATAAGGACATTATTAACACTTGACTCCAATCCCCTCCATCTATTTTTTGCCAATATTATATCAATGTACTTTACCTTTTACATATTATATAAACATACTGGCTATTGATAATCTTTTTACTTTAGGCAATCATTCTTTAGAACAATTAAAATACAAAAAATAATATTTTATTTACCTTAATTATGTCACTTAGAGCACTCTTCCATGTCTTTGTGTAGACGAAAGTTGCTCTTTGGTGTCATAGTGTTTCTGCCTAGAGAACTTCATCTTAACATTTCTTAGAGAGCAAGGATGCTGGCAGTGAATTTTTTCTGTTGTTTGTTTATCTGAAAAAATAGTATTTATCTTTTATATGTTAAAGGTATATTTGCTGGTGGAGAGGGTCCCCCCTAACACTTTTTGGACTTTAAAGACATTACTCTGTTGTCTTCTGATTTTCATAATAATTTTAACAAACGTTATAAATAATTTTAATTGTAATTCTTATCTTCATTCCTCTATATATGTGTCTTTTATCTCTGATTACCTTCCAGATATTTTATTTATCTTTAGTTTTCAAGAGTTTTCTTAGGATATATATGTGTGTATGTGTGAATGTGTCTGGGTGGATGAGGGGAAGATTTATTTTGTTTAGTCTTATGTAAGATTTTTGGATCTATTGCTTGGTATCTTCATCTCTGTTACAGTGTTTTTATGTCTACCATTTATATATTATTTTTTATTATAGTTTCTATCCTTCTGAAATCCCCCACCTGTCCATTCATATTATACACCTTTTCTACTAGTGCCTTTAACATATTAATCATAATTATTTATATTTCCCATCTTAATGTTTTAATATCAGTGTAATATTTAAATCTTACTCTGTTGATTTTGTCCTTTGCCAGTGTTTTGATTTTTCCCTATTCATTTGTATGTTTCATAATTTTTGGTTAAAAGAGATATAGTTTTGTAAGGCAGTAGAGACTGAGTTAAATTTTATTTATTCTTGGAAATGGGCTTTCCTCTTCTTCACATTCTCTGCATGGAGCACTGAGTAAATTTAGTTAAAAGTTGAGCTGAGTTTGGGCTCTTTTGTTATTATGGTTTTACTCGGTGCATCACCATTCTTCAAATTCTTCTAACATTACCTCTGTTTAGGGTAAGGGCTAGAGGATTATTTATAATGTCTTTTCAATTCTCCATTTAAATTTTCTCTTTGCTCCTTTATCACAAATAGGGTATCACTTCAAGCTCCTGGTCCTTCCCAAACAGTATTTTGGATTGCTCTTACTTGTTCTTTTCACACTTGCTAGCTTTTAGGGTGGCCTGAATGAGAGGGTCTTCACTCTTGTTCTGGTTCAGCCTCAGTCTTAGGTGGATACTATATCCCTAAGTAGCATGTGTAGGTCTTTCTCAGTGATCCTGCCCTGCCCCTAGTGGTAGGGGATCTTTAACAATCTGGCCATCTGGCCCTAGGATGTTTTATCTGCCCCTTCCCCAAGGAAAGAAGCAGTTTTGTTTGTCTGTTTTCCTTTCACCAGTGTTGATAGATATTTATCTGTGCTCTGACTGTGACTGACTTCACTGTCCTTCTCCCAGCTGATTAAGACTTTTCTTCTGTGGAGATACAGCGAAGAAGTATCCAGGCAAGCTTTCAAGCCTTCCCCACAGCAGCCACTGTTCCCTTTCCCAAGGTCTTCACCGTAAGAGATGCTCTTTGTAGTCTCTTGCCCTGTCCCCAACATTTCTCATGAGTAACTAGTGATGTCAGTGGAGAAGAGCATATGAGTTGTAGTGAATTTCTCTTGAGCTTGGAGTTTCCAGGATTTCTATACTTTCATGCTAACCCACAGTCAGCCTTCAGCTATTGGTTTACATTTATTAAAAATTATTCTTAATGACTTGTATGATGATTTGTGTCTTCCTTAGAAAACTGTCGACCAAAAAAATGCACAACCTAAAAGTTGAGAATTATGCTTTATTAGGCAGACTTACTGAGGACTTAAGCCTGGATACAGCCTCTCATATAGCTCTGAAGGACTGTTCCAAATAGGTAAGATGAGGTCCATATATATATCCATATAGGAGTTTTTGCAAAAACAAACAAACAAAAACAAAACAAAACAGAAACAGGTAGTTGGACATCAAATGATTACTGCTAATTAAAGAAAACCCAGACATCTCAAGTTAATGAATTTAGCACTTTTCTATGTATGGGAAGATGCAAGAGTCTGGGCTCACTGAAATTATTCTTTTGATACGTGTCTTAACTATCTAGGGTCAGTGTCCCTTTTTTTTTTTTCATCCTGAATTTCCCTCAGAGTTTATCATCTGGGTTGCTACAGTGGTTGGTGGCTTTATGACCATGACATCCTTTGTTTACTGAAATGCCAGGTGACATTCTTTGTCCACATAAGGAAGTACTAATATTAAATCTATTCTTGGAAGAGTGTCATTCTGATATTTGGGTTAGTTGATTTCTCTGTAAATTCAGCTCTCTGATGTGTTCCAGAAGGTTGTGATTTTGTAGATTACCTAACTTTTGTTGTTTTTCTAACGGTGGGAGTGAAGTTCCTTCCAACTTCCATATACTAAGACAAAGTTGAAAGTTACAGTGACATTTTAAAGTAAATTGTACAATGGCATGTGTAGCTCTAAAATATAAAGGTATACTCTAGCCAAAACTTAGAATTACAAGTAACTAAATATGAGTACAAAGATAATTCAGCCCTTAGTGTCTTAAATGTTATGTGAAGTTTAATGAATATGGAATAGTATGCTTTACATCATTCCAGAACACCCCCATTAATTAAGTGAATGCTACATATATCAAAGCTCTAAAACAATCTCAGCAGAGAAAACTTACACTATACAAGGTGTATAAAGCTCTTCCAGTGTCTTTCTGAATAGCAGGGAAAGAGGAAATCAAAAAGGGTTTGCAGACTTTGGAAGAATAAGCTGTCTCTAATGGCTAGCTAAATTCCTGAAATTAAATGAGATATGTGTAAGTTATGTACAAAGGTAAAAGACTGAACTAACTTCCTAGAATATTCTCTACTTGGGGGCTTTCATTTACAGCTCTCTCTTACAAAATGTTCCCCTAAATTTCAGGGATTATTGTATCTACAGACACAAGTAGAAAAGCTATTTGGAGTTCACTTTCATAATGCTGGGTGTTTTAGAATTTCTTCTAACAGAAGCAGTGTTTTTATTCTAGCAAAAGAGATACAGTGCAATTATATCCTCAAATATTTCTAAAATAAGTGAATTTTATAAAAGGAGGATAAAATGAGTCACATTTCCAATAAAACACTAACCAATCCCAGATTTTAACTAATAGTCAACATTATAAATGTTTTCTTTCAAAATCAGCCTGCACGTATCCTTGAAAAATTCTTGCCCTCAGAGTTATCTAGATATTACTACAAGAAAACAGAAAAGGAAGAGTGGAGGAAGACTGCTGAAACCTTTACTTTCTTTTTAATTTATCTTTGAGAGAAGCAACTATTTTTATCTTGCTGATTTATTTGTGAGACATAAGAAAGAAGCCTGTAGTGGAACATTCTTCTGAACTGGATATGAGCATCAAGGAAAACTAAAAGGGTTGCTTTGGTTAAAATAAAAGCCGACCCTACTAGTGCCCTGATTGTGAATCATGGCTTTTGTGACAGATGTTGTTGTTTGAAATGATTTCCTTTGTTGATTAGCATTCATTCTCACCTGTTCTATACTGCTTGGCCCCTGATGAGCTGACCCTGAGAATAAAGGTGTTTTTGTGAAATTTTCAATTCTGTTCCCTGCCACTTGGAGTTCAAAGTTTGTCTGAACTCCATGAGCTTTCTTGATTCACATGCAACTTTTGGGCCTTTGAAATTTACCCAGTAAGAAAAGAACAAGGTTTTGGCCAGTATTATATTAAAATCCTAGGATAATTTTGAGATCTTGTAAAACCCATTGTATACAACATATGTCACAAACATAACAGGAAGAACCCCATCTGATATCCATGACCCCTGGAGGTTGCTCCATCTGATAGGGATAGAGTAGGATAAAATAATAGGGATAGAGTAGGATTATTAAATAGTTTGATCACAAATCCCATTAGGGGATTGTAGATAGAGAGGGAACTTTAAGGGGCTTTGGGAGACCACAGGAAGTTAATGATCACTTAAGAAAGCAGGTTTGCTTAACCACAAAACCAAGCAGGCTTGCTTAGTAGCAAAATCATGCAACAGGAGCATAAGAGGAGGCCTCGAAACAATAAAACAATGGTGGCATGAGACCCACATTCTGCCCACTGAGCTCAGTAAGATAATGACCCACTAGGACATGCTCTCTGCACACATAAAAAAACAATAATTTATGGAAACATGACACTTCAAAGTGAAAGACCCTCATTGTACTGAGACCTGAAATAATTTTTCCATAATGCCATGACAGTCCCAGCTTTACAACGTAGGGACAAGAAAACTCCCCTGCCCAACCTGGAGGAGGAACTGATGATGGAAATGTGACATCTACTCCAGAATGAGGAAGAAGGTGGTCTTTTCCCCCTTCTCATTTTTCCTTTGATTGTAAAATGTAACCCACTAAGTACTCGGGGCAGCACAACACTCGCCTGCCTGCTTGTAAACCTCACAAGCATCCTATTCTAATAAATCACTTCTTATCTATTACTTTGCCTCTTGCTATATTCTTTCTGTGCTGAGATATAAAGGAATGGAGCTCCTTGGAGCCCCCTGAAATGCCACCTAGCAGTTTCACGTCCACAGTCCAGAATGTATTAAAGAAAAATACATCTCTTATTTACATGTCTTTGCTGATTGGTTCTTTATAAGTCTAAGTATTCTGAACTTGAATAGGTTAATTTCTTATTTAGTAAAGCACCTCAATGAGTTTCAAGATATGCAGATAATGGCCTTGTCTAGAGAAAGAGACTGTTCTACTAAATAGGTTAACAAGGATATGTAGCTCTTTAAAACCTGGGGGAAGAGGATAGAGGGAATCTAATAATATTATGAGAGGCTGGGCCTAGGGAGTAAATATGTCTGAAGTACTTTTATGAAGAGAGAGGTCTAGTATTAAACTGGGGGGTTTTCCTTATTGTGTACAGTTACACAATTCCCCCACCCCCATTACCCCTAAATCTTCAATAATTATCTGCTATACAATGTTACGTGTTGTAATATTTGATTAGATAAAGGAAAGGAAGACCATATTAATGGAAGAATAAAAAACAATGGTGAGAGACACTACAAACAGGAGCTAAGTAAACAGGTAAACTTAAGGGGCTCTTCTTCAGCCTCTGGTTCTCTTCTTTGACAGACAAAAAAGAGACTATTGGATGGATAGCTGATGCTTATGCTCAGAATCACACAGCATATCAGTTTTCTTACAATATTTAAGGACAGTAAGAATGGAAAGGATTATTAATAGCCAGACACTAACAGTTGTGGCAAATTCAAATGTCCCTAAAATATTTGGAATCCAAATGAAAGGTGAGTTACATATCTAGGGATTAAATGGGTCAAAGTAGAAATTTGCTGGGCTAACAAGGCAGCATGAAGTTTACATATGCTCAAATTTTTACTGATTCACAATTGTGGTAGATATTATTTTTGGTCACCAATATTCCCAGTTGTCTTCCTTACAGGAACAAATGGAGATTTCAATGTCCCATCTTCTTGATGTTGATCTTATCTAAATGACTTAATTTGGTAAACAAAATTTAATAAGCAAAATGTGTAAGTTCAGGTATAAGCGTTCTCTTTCCCTGTTTCCATGAGCCAGGAAGTAAATATTTATAAGGAAGTAAAGTCTTGATTCTTCATATGAAGCTCTGGTAACCTGGAAAATTGCCTGAAGCCTTACATACTTTACATAAGCAAGAAATCAATCTTCGCTGTTTTAAGCCACTACTATTTTGAGATTGTTAGCAGGACAAAATCTTGACTAACACCATCATATGCACTTGCATTAAGCTTGTTTTTAGAGATGTCTTAATGTAGTTATATGGTACACTTAACTTATCTTAGGCTTTGAAGAACTTTCTCGAGCATTTGTAAAACTTGTTTGAGAATTCCATTATTTGCAGAGAGTATCATTTACGTATGTTTAATCTTCCTCACAAAACATCAAGTCATTGACATCATTTAAGACATAGGTCAATTCTTAAACCAATGGTCTCTCAATGCAAGTCTGTTGCACTTGAGGCATGTCTTTTTTTGAGGTATATCTCAAGTGATCTATTACTAATTATTATTAAATGAATAAGTTCATGTATGGAGTAACATTTTGCAAACTAAAGTGGATTCACGTTTACCATATAAAGGAAATTCTACATCTTACTTTCTAATATTAAGTTGAGGTGAAAGGTGTGAAAGTAAAGTTATTTCAAAGAGCCAACCTGGGTCTATCCATTGGACCACATTGCACATATGACTGTCATCTTGTGTGTGTCATGATAAAAACAAATATGGAGGTGTTCTGTCACTTGTTGTAGAATACCAGAGGTGGAAGAGACCTTGCACAATTTAGTTACTGATTTTATATTATTTTCTCAACTGTGTTTTTGTAGTCACTTAAAGGCCATAGAATAGGCAAAATTAAATTTCTGCTGGGCAAGTGTCAAGCCCACTTCTTCCACTTCATACATTTTCACTTTTGTTTATATATAGGTCAGCTGCATAAACTTTAACCTTAGAAAATAATTTTATGGTTGGGGGGGGAATTTTACAAGACAATGAAAACTCCCCATAGGTCAACCCTCTTTCTTTAATGGATAAACAAGTTCAAAAAAACCGAAGAATTTGCTTAAACATAGAAAGTAAATTTTACAATTTGGACTTAAACTTAATTTCCTAGAACACCATTCAGTATTCTTTTAACCAAATAATATTTAGTTCAGTAACAGATAGCAAACTTATTTTGTCATTATTTTTGTTTCTCTTGTATTTGCTATGAAGTTATCAAAACCAAGCTATTTATAACCATGATTATTAGATAAAAAACTTTCTTTATAAATAAGTATTCTATCCCCATATTTTCAGGTAAAAGAAAGCTTAATTATTCTTTTCTGACCTCTGGCCAAATAAATTTCAGGAAACATTTAGAGGCAATGCAATGGAATAGAAAGAACCAGGGCACGGGAATGCACAGACATGAGTAAATACTGACTCCCCAGCTTCCCAGCCTGGTCACCTATGTTGTTAATTAAGATTTTTCAGAATGATTTTTTTTTTCATCTGAAAAGTAAGGAGAATAATATCTATGGCACAGATATGGAGTGAAGATGAGTCACATGGATCATCCAGCAGGGTGCCTTGGACAAAAAGATGTCTATTTGTGAGTAGACATTTCACAAATACCAAATTTTCTCCTCTTGAAATTTACCTTTGAAGATATCAACCAATAAATATATCACTACTTATTCAAAGGCAGAGTTGCATAGTGGTCAAGAGAAGTGGGTATAGGGCCAGTCTGCTGGGATTCGAATATAGCTTAAATATTTGCTTACCATTAGACCTTGCTCAAATTACTTAACTTTGCAGTGTTTTAGTTTCTTTACCTGTAAAACAGGAATAATTAAAGTATCTACTGCATAGAGTGTTATGACAATTAAATCAACATATATATTGATTTAGATATTTTTGTAAAGGTTCAATTTAGAACATTTACAAAAATATTTGACACATATTAATTAGTCAATAAATTATGGGTTTTGTGGTTGCTATTGTTAAACATTCACAATGTGTACAGCCCTACACTGAGACCTGATGTGATATGAAAAAGTCAGATATATTTAACCAACTAGTAATATCAAAATAATTTTCTTTAAAATATACAAATTTCTTATGAGGATAGACTGCTTTAAAGCACTTCTGATACCTTGAAAATACCTTGTTGATAATCTGGCATTTTTAAAATCTATTGATTATAATAAACATATTACCATCCAAATTCTAAGTTATGGCTGATATCAATGCAATAAAACTGGTTTTCTTTTAAAATATTTTGTTATTTAAGGTTCTAATGAATTTAACGTCTGCATGAGTACAAATTTACCTAAATTAGCCTTCCTTGACAATTTTCTATAATTCAACAGACTCTTCACTACAGAAAGAAACTCCAATTATTGAAGTTATATTGTGACCAAACACACAAATACACCCGAGATGAGAATTTGCCAATGTGCTATCCATTCAGGTTAAATGATTTTGGGTTCCAGTCCAGTAAAATTCTGCTTGAAGCACAGCTGGGTTGCCAATGTTCTCTCATATGATGAAAAATGAGCATCCCAGCAAATTCCGGCCTGAAAAACTAAAGTAGAAATGAACTTTGAAGAAGAAAATTCCTCACTTTCACTTCTAAAGAAAAATGAGGTCTTAAAGTGAATTAGAGTCTAGAAAGCAAATATTGATAAGGACCTTCTATGTATACAAGCAAGGATTGTTAGAAACATTCATTCATATGAGTTTAAACTGTAATGTTAGCACTTTCAACCTAAAGGCCAACTTTATCTTTGATTTCTTGAAAATTATCATTGGAAGCAGTGATAGCATCCAATTATGGAGATGCCTTCCAACAGAGTACTATCAACCCTGACATGCACCCCTGATTTTGCCAAACTCATGCAACATTTTATCATAAACTCATATCTGTTTGCTTTGGAATTTTTATTAACAAATAATGAAAAGAACAGCCCAGATTTAGAGATTGATCTGTTTCCAAGCATTAACTTTCTGTTGGAATCAGTGAAATTAAACAGGAAGGAAGAAAGGGAGGAAGAGAAAAGACAACTCATTTGAGTAAATGGTAAACATAGAAAAAAGTGCATCAAAGTGCATTGTCAAGCAGGAGAAAAGGGTTTTTGAAGAACAGAAACATAGTTAATTTAACCTGCAGTATCTGAGCATATCCTTCATGAAAATTTAGCTATAAACAGGAGTGGATCCACATTCTGATTATCATTTATGTCAGATAAAGACAAGTCCTCTTATGTAAAGTATCCTGTTGTCTTTCAATAACTTGACATTCTACTTCAAAGGAGGAGAGGGGAAAAATACACAAAAAGACTAGTCCTCACAGGATCAGAGAAATGCAATCTGACAGAAAGTTCATGTATAAACTGTTTGGTATCATTCAGTTGATATCAGGCCAGAGAACAAAGAGCCAATTGCTTTCCAAGTATCCCAAACATTGGGCAACGGACCTGGATGGTGAGGCCATGGAGAAATGATCCTTTGGGAAGAAATATTAATGGCTAACAAATCTTGAGTACCTACTTTGACCATGCACTGTACTTGGTACTTGATTTGTAATATAGGGAAAAATTTGTGCTTTGATGGAAAACTATGCATTATCTAGAACACATTTTTTTAGTTTTCTGGTTCTGATTTTATGGGAGCTATTTTCCAACTTTCTGAGTTGTGGATAGCTTATAGTGATGAAAAATAGTTTCTGCACACAGACATTAATTTTTGCAGCAGAGGTTCAACTGACATCCTTAAAGTGGGAGCAGCTAGTTTGACCCCCATTTTTATATCATTATTCCAGATCTATAAATATTTCTCTTCTTTTAATTCTTCTATAAATTGGTTGTAACATCTTACCTACTCACTCATTTAAGTAATGAGTTAAGTAATACCTTTAACACATGTTCATTTTTATCTACATCAGAGTCATTTTTTGTGTGCATGACAATTAGCCTGAGATCAAAGAAAACTTAGACATACACTTTTCCAGCCCCATCACCCTACCGGTAAGTAAACTAAGTCCCAAAGTGATTAAATGACTTTTGTGAAGTTGCATAGCTAGTTATTGGCAGAGCTAAGACCACAACCAAGTCCTTTTCCCATGCTGATTCCCTATCACAAAGTTACATGAATAAGTTTTTTTTTTACTTAAGACTTTATGTTTTAGAGCAGCTTTAGGTTCACAGCAAATTGAAGGGAAGGTTTATAAAAATACATTAATTAAATGAAAACATTTCTCATATATCTCCTGCCCCCACACACATACATAGCTTTCCCCCATTATCAACATCCTCCACCAAAGTGGTACATTTGTTACAATTGGTGAGCGTATATTGACACATAATCACCCAAAGTCCATAGTTTACATTAGGATTCACTCTTGGTGCTGTGTATTCTATGGGTTTGGACAAATGTATAATGAGGTGTATCAATCATTAGGGTATCACACAGAGTACTTTCAATACCTTCAATATCTTCTGTGCTCTACCTAGTCATACCCCTCTCCTCCACACACGACATACATACAACCACTAGCAACCACTGATCTTTTTACTGTCTCCATATTTTTGCCTTTTCCTGAATGCTTTATAGTTGGAATGATACATTATGTAGCCTTTTCAGATTGGCTTCTTGAATTTGCTTTTTAATTAGCTTTTTAAAGGCGGGACAGTTTATAGTCCAGAGAATGGGCGGATAATAAAAAAAAATTCCTAGCAACCGTAGACTGGTGTGTCTAGGAGCACAGTATTTTGAGAGAGAAAGAAACATTTCTAACCATCTTTTCATGTCTGAAATAAATCTTTCAAGGTGACACCTAATTCACTTATATGTAACCTTAGCTCTGTGTATAGAGTAGAGAAAATGGCAAGACCTGAGAATTAACTGACAGTTTAGGAATCACTGGGAGCTAATAATTATGCTGGCTTCTCCTCCTGATTCCAAAGTGCAAACATGCTTTAAACAGATTGCCAATTCCCCCAGGGAAGAGAGAAGGAAATGGCTGGATTAAAGTCAGAAAGGAGGGAGCCAAAAAAATCTAGTATTCATTACCATCCCCATCAATGAATATTTATCAAGCTCCCACAGAGAACCTAGTATCAAGGCTCAGGAATTCAGAGAAGTAAATACAATTTAGAGCAGTAAAAGTTCTCCCTATCCAAGGCTGCCACATGGCAGTGGGGAAGAACCTGTGTGCCAAAGGAAGGGAGAGGAGAGAGCCAGGATAAAGCAGACTCTCTTTTCCTCCACTTTCAGAAAAGATTAAATTCTGTCCCTACATGGGGTTAATTTCTCATTTTTGCTTAATTACCTGAAACTAATGTTGTAGTCTTTTTTTTTTTTTAATATCCATATTCACTACATCTACCTTGCTGTATTTTAGGAATTTTCAAGCACCTTCAACCTCTCAGATTTGGTGGTATTTTGACTTTTCGTGTGAAGACTAACAAAATTGTTGTATTGATAGATATTCCTGTTAAGAGATTCCTTTATGTAGGTTTAACTCTCCAAGACATAGCACTTCATAAGAAGAATTTCATGCCTAAACAAGATGGGGTAACTTTGTAAAAGGGTGACATTTTGAATCATATGCAAATTCTATCTTTGAATTATAAGTCAGTATAACTTCTAGTACTGTTTTGAAAGCATCATTGGTTTACTTTTTTGTGAGAGGTCATGCCCATGAATGCCTACATGGCACTCTTGATAAGAGTATCCAGTTATTTCATAAAACAGGTTCTGTGACTCCTCCTCCAGAGGTACCTAATATAACAAGGTCAATTCATTTCATGCTGATGCTGGAAACTTCTGGCACAACTGGAATCCTTCTTCTTGTCCTTGAAGACAAGGTGGATCTGGTGCTATCTGAATTACCAATGTTTCTGAAGTGATTCTCCCCTCATCCATCATGCCAATCTCCTGTCATCAGCCTCAGCTGATGGAATGGGACAGCTGTTAACCTCCATCTCCCCGGGGCCAGACATTGTTCCCAGGAGAAAAGGAGGTAACACTGAAGTTTACTTTAATATTACTCAATCCTGGCAAGCCTGTGCTCTAAATGGAAGGACACACTCAATTTGAGGAGAAATAACTTGATTTTGGTTTCATGAATGGAACTAGGAAACTAGAATTAAAACATTATTTACAAGGTCATTGTCCATGGAAATACTGCTCCAGAATGAAATGTGTGTAATTGGAGGATCTCTTTTATATCAGAAGTAGTGAGTAAAGAACATATTGTCACTGTGTGGTCCAAACCTCCTTTCCATTCTCTCTACTCTTTCTGTTTGCTCTGATTCTGTCTCCACCCTCACTTCCTATATTCTTTCTCTACACCAGGGTTTCTCCACTTTGGAACTATTGATAATTAGAACTAGATAATTGTTCATTGTGGGAGACTATCCTGTTTATTACAAGATGTTCAACAGCTTTCCTACCTTCTATCCACTAGAAGCTAGATGCACACCCCAAAGTTGTGACAACCAACCAAAAACCATCTCCAGATGTTTCCAAATTTCACCTGAGGGCAAAAATCTCTCTCAGAAGAGAATCACTAACCTCATCATGGATATATGACTTCCAACTCTGCCATTACCAGCTGTGTGATCACGGCCATGTAACTTCACATCTCTGGACAACAATTTTAACATTTTAATATTTGTAGAATATTCTACATGTCATCCCTCTTCACTAAATCCTTTCTTTTTTCCAGGAGTTCAGATTTCCAGTGGTCTCAGTGCAGATTTTCTTCCACACCTTTACAGTGTATATACACTCCATACAGTTTGCCTACATTCTATCCAAAGTTGAATTTCCTTTCCCATTGACATGGTTTTGCCTCCTTCTCTCAAAATTGCATTAATATGTATTCCATAGAAACTCGCTGAATTTTGGATAATAAATGAATTAGTCAAATTATAAAATACTGAATAAATGGTTGGACTAATGAAAGAATATATCAATAATTTTCATGGCATGAGATTCCTCCACGTGACTGAAGTATTGTTCGCTATGTAAAAAACTTTTTTCTCAAACTGCTTCTGTTACCTACATCAGAGATTTGATGAATGGAAAGATTTTTAAATTATGGCCTCAGTTTTTTCTACAATGTTCTCTACAAGTATCAAGGTACTCTTATTGCTGACTATAGCTAACATCATCTAACGTTCAGTCTCACTTATGCTTATGGCATATGATTCCTCAGGCCACTTCAGCCTGAGTATATAGTAAATAATTTGAATCAAATAATAATAGAAACAAAAAGAAAATCATTTTGTTAAGACCTTACTAGTGAAAACACTGAAAGGATTGCCTAAAAAGTGCCATTTCTCTAATTCATCAAATTATTATGCCTGTCCAGCAATATACACTGTGATTCATCTCCCTTTACCTGTTCCTAGGGTTAGATTATCCCTTCCCTACAAAATATATTTCTGAAGAGTTTATGGAGGAGCAACTGGTGCTGTTGGGGCATTTTAGCATCAATTCTAGCCATCCATAACTATCTATCCCATACAACTCACTGAGCTTTTATGTAACTGTATTTTCAGCTGATACATCATTTAAGTCAGAGAGTCATCACACATTGCAGTGAATACACAGTTTAAAAAATAAACCTTTTCTTTACAAGAATCCAATATAGGCTTGAACTACACATACTTGAAGTCTGCTTTCTATCTTGGGACCTTATGGTTTTAACATTTAAAACCCTAATAAGTCTCAAAGTTGAATAGTTTTGGAATTTTTTGCCAGAGCAATCATAGAAGAAAAAGAAATAAAAGGAATCCAAATCAGAAAAGAAGAAGTAAAGCTGTAATTGTTTGCAGATGACATGATACTATACATCGAGAATCGTAAAGATGCTACCAGAAAACTACTAGAGCTAATTAATGAATTTGGTAAAGTAGGAAGATACAAAATTAATGCACAGAAATCTCTTGCATTCCTATACACTAATGATGGAAAATATGAAAGAGAAATTAAGGAAACACTCCCATTTACCATCACAACAAAAAGAATAAAATACCTAGGAATAAACCTACCTAAGGAGACAAAAGACCTGTATGCAGTAAACTGTAAGACACTGATGAAAGAAATTAAAGATGAAACAGACAGAGAGATATACCATGTTCTTTGATGGGAAGAATCAATATTGTGAAAATGACTATACTACCCAAATCAATCTACAGATTAAGTGCAATCCCTATCAAATTACCAATGGCAATTTTTACAAAACTAGAACAAAAGATCTTAAAATTTGTATGGAGACACAAAAGACCCCGAATAGCCAAAGCAGTCTTGAGGGAAAAAAATGGAGCAGGAAGAATCAGACTCCCTGACTTCAGACTATACTACAAAGCTACAGTAATCAAGACAATATGGTATTGGCACAAAAAACAGAAATATAGATCAATGGAACAGGATAGAAAGCCCAGAGATAAACCCACACACCTATGGTCAACTAATCTATGACAAAGGAGTCAAGGATGTACAATGGAGAAAAGACAGTCTCTTCAATAAGTGGTGCTGGGAAAACTGGACTACATGTAAAAGAATGAAACTAGAACACTCCCTAACACCATACACAAAAATAAACTCAAAATGGATTAAAGACCTAAATGTAAGGCCAGACACTATAAAATTCTTAGAGGAAAACAGACAGAACGCTCTGTGATATAAATCACAGCAAGATCCTTTTTGAGCCACCTCCTAGAGAAATGGAAATAAAAACAAGTAAAAAAATGGGACCTAGTGAAACTTAAAACCTTTTGCACAGCAAAGGAAAACCTAAACAAGGTGAAAAGACAACCCTCAGAATGGGAAAAAATATATATTTACAAATGAAGCAACTGACAAAGGATTAATCTCCAAAATTCACAAGCATCTCATGCAGCTCAATATCAAAAAAACACATAGCTCAATCCAAAAATGGACAGAAGACCTAAATAGACATTTCCCAAAGAAGATATACAGATTGCCAGAAAGCATATAAATGAATGCTCAGCATCACTAATCATTAGAGAAATGTAAATCAAAACTACAATGAAGTATCACCTCACACCAGTCAGAGTGGCCATCATCAAAAATCTACAAATAATAAATGCTGGAGAGGGTGTGGAGAAATGGGAACCCTCTTGTCTATTGGTGGGAATGTAAATTGATACAGCCACTATGGAGAACAGTATAGAGGTTCCTTAAAAAATTAAAAATAGAACAACCATACGACACAGCAATCCCACTACTGGACCTATACCCTGAGAAAACCATAATTCAAGAAGAGTCATGTACCACAATGTTCATTGCAGCTCTATTTACAATAGCCAGGACAGGGAAACAACCTAAGTGTCCATCGACAGATGAATGGATAAAGGAGATGTGGCACATATATACAATGGATTACTCAGCCATAAAAAGAAAGAATTTAAGTTATTTGTAGGGAGGTGGATAGACCTAGAGTCTGTCATACAGAGTGAAGTAAGTCAGAAAGATGAAAACCAATACCATATGTTAACACATATATATGGAATCTAAAAACACAACAACAACAAAGGGTTCTGAGGAACCTAGGGGCAGGACAGCAATAAAGATGCAGATGTAGAGAATGGACTTGAGGACACGGGGAGCGGGAGGCACAACCTGGGACGAAGTGAGTGGCATGGGCATATATACACTACCAAATGTAAAATAGATAGCTAGTGGGAAGAAGCCACATGGCACAGGGAGATCAACTCGGTGCTTTGTGACCACATAGAAGGGTGGGATAGGGAGGGTGGGAGGGAGACTCACGAAGGAGGAGATATGGGGATATATGTATATGTATAGCTGATTCACTTTGTTATAAAGCAGAAACTAACACACCATTGTAAAGCAATTATACTCCAATAAAGATATTAAAATTTCTCTCTGTTTGGGCAAAAAAAAACAAAAAAAAAAAAACAAAAAAAACCACAGAAGGATGTTTAATGATAACAATGAATTACATTTACTAAAAAAAAAATAAAAATAGGCCTGTCCCAGTCCAGGAAGATCCCACACTCCACGGAGTGGCTGGGCCCGTGAGCCATGGCCACTAAGCCTGCACGTCCGGAGCCTGTGCTCCGCAATGGGAGAGGCCACAACAGTGAGAGGCCCGCATACCACAATAAATAAATAAATAAATAAGTTTCAGAGTTGAATTATCAGATCCTACTCTGAGGGTTGTAAAATTCAGAGACTTGGTTACCCATGAATAAACAACTTGTGCTTCTCAAGTATGTAAAAACTACATATAATAAAAAGAATAGATTCTTATCTTAGGGGCAGAAAGATTAGCTCATCTTCACTTAGAAGAATGTTAAGGGCAGCAAGATCAATGCTTAGATGAACATGAGAAGAACATCCACAGATAGAGGGTGGACTTTCTCAGCCAGGTCCTTTGCCTCATGACTTATGGTACAATGTTGGTGTAGGAAAGTTTGCCTTTGAGAGGCTTGATGAACCACTGCCACTGCAGAAGACCCTTGCTTACAGGAAAGATGTCAACTGCATGTTCCTTTTTAGACAATATGGTTATCATCATCAGTATTATATTATTAGAGTATGTTAATGGTTTAAAGCATGAAAACATAGTATTATTGAAGTACAACTTGTGGGTGATCTAATGCCATCATATTTTATACTCAAGGAGGGTTCAATGGAGGAAAGTGACCTATAAACCATAATGTACTGTCTTTAAAAAAAAAATGTAAATCTCACACAACTTGGTAAAAAGATTGATGAAGGTCACAGTGTGAAGTTTTGACACTGTGGAGTCAAAGTCTATTAATAATTCAGAATGTTTCCTACTTTCCTTTATAAGCCAAAGGACAAGCAAGACGCTATTAAAACGCAAGCCATTACTAATATTCTATATCATTGGACAACATGAACCCAATCAACTGGTCTTGCTGTCCCTTGAATAAGAATTCAACCTTTGTACCTCTACCATTGTTTAGAGTTCTCTTCCTCTAGAATCTCCACTGATGTCTTCCTTATTTTCTCCTGGTCTCTCTTCAAATTTCATTTTATCCCTGAAGTCTTCTGTATCCATTGTATATAAAATAAGAATGCTCCCATCCATGCCATTTCTGGCATTTCCTATCTCCTGATTCTGTTTTATCTTTTTCCAAGAAAAAAAAAATCACTGTATTATTATTTGCTTGTTTTTCTGTCTTCCCCTAATGGAATGTTGCCTTCATGAAATCAGGAACTTTGTTCTGTTCTCTGTTGTATCAGTGGCAACTTGAAGAATGACTGATACATAATTAGGTACTTAATATTTATTTGTTGAAAACTTCAACTAGGTTATCAATTACCGAGTCAATTAGAGCTGTCTCTTTCAAAGAATCGTTCAGAACTGTGGAAGAAAATTTAGTAATTACAGATGCTATGTTTTAAGATTTTCTACAAGATCCCCAGACTTGAAGTTAGAAGCCCAAATAAGTTGATATGTTTTGATTGACTTATAGAGCATTTTTTTAATTTGATGTAATATTTAATAAAATCAGGAAATTTCAGATAAAAGTAAGGATTTCTGGATTATTTTGAATATCTGAATTCCACCTTCTCATTTCCAAATGGAAAAGTTATCTGGAGTCAAACTGTGCCTTGTTCATTTACCCAAAGTGTATGCTCTGGAGACCACCACAATCTACTGCCTTCTGTTTCTTTTATCTATTTCTAATTATGTTATCTGCCTGGCTGCTGAAAGCATTTAAAGTTGCAATTTTTTGCCCTAAGTATTTCTGAGTGCTTTGCCTAACCACTTAAGGAAATTAATGACTAATTATAGAAAAGGTGGATCATTACAACTAGAGTTGTTAATGGCCATCAACACACATTTAATACACAACTCTCACAAAACAAATAGCACTAGAGTACAGTGGATTGATCTGGGCCAGGTGGTGGACAGGGCTTCTCTGGTAGCAATAATGTAAGTGAAATGGAGCCTGTCAGGCACTATTTAACACTTTTGCAGCTCATCTGCACCATGTCCATCTGCCCTATTTAGCACCTCTTTAAAGTTGACACCGTGTATCATATATGAAAGTTGTTAAGAGAGTAAACCCTAAGAGTCCCTATCACAAGGAAGAATTGTATATATTCTCTATTTCTTTAATGTTGTAACCATATGAGGTGATAGTTGTTCAATAAACTTGTAATCATTTCATAATGTTTGCAAATCAAATCTTTATGCTGTACACCTTAAACTTATACAGTGCTGTATCTCAATTCTATCTCAATAAAAACTCAAAAGAGAGAGAGAAAAAAAAGTCCAGTCACCCAAACTCCAAACCCTGAATAGAGTTAGCATACAGCTCTTGCAGTGCTAACCAACAGTCTTTAACTATGACTATTCCTGTGACTTGTGTAGTGCATTGAAAAGAAACATGACACAGGTTAAAAGGACACAGAATAAGTAGGGAGTAAGGAAAATTTCAAACTTATAAATTTGGTTAAGTTAAACTCTCTGCCTTGAATGGCACACATATACAATAATGACTGCTACTTACTGAGAGCTCAGTACATACTATTCTAGCTACTTTACACATATTAACTCATTTTATCTTTGTGACAACTGAATGAGAGTTTAATTAACTAGGTCAAGATGTAGGGCTAGGAAATGAGAACTAGGATTTAAACCCAGATATTCTAACACTAGAGATTGTGTTTTGAACAACCACATGCCAGAGCATAACTCACTAATGTATGCAAAGTTGTTTAAAAAAGTTTAATGTATATTTAAAAAAAAGACTTTTCTATGTTCTCTTACAAATGGGGTTTGAAAGCTTGTTGGGAAGCTCAGGGGAGCATGGTTACTCCCATAACCTTAACCGTTCAAACAGGTCCCCCTCTGTGAGGGAGGTCATCCTCTTTGACTATGCACCCAGACTTAGGAGGGACTTGCATGGAGTGGTGAGGGAGGTAGGGGACACCTGCGTAGCCAGACAGATCAGACAAATCTATGGGGTGACAGTTGTCTCCTCACATACAGTATGTAAATTTCTTAGCATAGCTCCTAACACACAACTTGTCAATATAAGTTAGGTATTATATAAACTAGAAGGATGAAGTCACTGTGGCTTTCTTCTGTTTTTTTTTTCTTTTTCTTTCTTCTTTTTTTTTGATATAGTCTCCTCTGTTCCATTCAAAATGTCCCAAAAGCAATGCTCTTGTTAAAATTCAAGACTCCTCCATTGGCGTTTCCTAAACCAATTGTTGAACCTGAATTTCTCTCCATCTGCTTCTAGCTCATATAATCAGGTTTCTATTTCATTTTGGTCTGTGTTCTAAATCCTCATCCAACAACCTAATACCCCAGCAACACCTGCAACCCTGAATTGATCTTGCCAGACCCTTCCAAATTTCTGGAATCCTGCCCCCAGAACTTCGTGTTCCATTTGGTAAATGAAATTCTGTAACTGGTCCAAGCTCTGTTCTGTGGTAAAATATGAAAGCCCAGGACACTACTAATGAAGCTAATGCAAAAACCCAGGGGTCCTACCTCCAAGCTGCTCTGAGTCAGCAGTTAAAATTTTCTAAAATATCAAGTCTAATTTTCCTCCTCACATACTTATATATGGCAAGTATCATAGAATGCTCTGAATTTTAGATATTCTCCTTCAAATGAATATTGGACAACAGGAGCATACAGATTTATTTCATAAGAGAAGGTTCTTTGAATTATTTTCCAAACTATGCCATTATATTTTTTGTACTTGATTTTTCTCACACAAAATTAAATTTATAGAAACCACAAGTTTATAAGTGTTTAAAGCACCTCTAGAAGAAACCAGCCAAACACTTTCTCCATTAATCACCTAGCTGTGAAATCAACAGGTGGTTCTCAGTTCCACTAGCTTTAAGTAACCTGGAGGAATGAGTTGTCACAAAAGATGCCTTAGTGTATGTGGTTATATGTCAGATCATAGCCAGGTCCTAGTTGATGATCTATGCAATTTAGGGGAATTCCAAAATGTGGGACTATAACCTTCACACTTTAGGGACTAAACTGTTAAACAATAAAATCCCAGGAAGTTTTCAAAACAGCACATTTTATCCACTAGCAATGCAACCAGGGAAGTAAGAAATATTTTGAAACCGGACACAAGAAGGAATGAGCAAAGACATAGAGAGTTAGCACAATAGTGGATTAGGGGAAGAGAGAAATCAATGAAAGCCAGAGCCTTTGTTCACATGTTGTAATGTGAGTACAGTTCCAAGATGAGCATTTGGAAGAGTAAGAAGACTAAAGATTTTATAAAATAGATTAAGGAGAGTCAGTCAAAATTCAGTTTTGTCCTAAGAATTTTTCCCTGTTTGAATTCTCAGATGCTATGGGAAAATATCAGAAGGATATAGAGGCTGTAAGACTAGGGTCACAGCTTAGAAGCATTTGATTAAACAATTGTGATTAAGTAAGAAGTGAGGCAGTAATTGGTGGCTAAGTGTTTTGAAGTTCACAGTGGAGAAGGTATGGTCCTTAAGGAACATTCACAATTCACAAAGAGTACTTCTCAAATTTTAATAGCTTGAGAATATTTTTGAATCTGGGGACAGATTTTCTTTCAGTTCTTTTCCCCTTGTTTCTAAGAGAGTATATGGATAGAGAGGGAAATAAGGATATCCATATCAGGATTTCCTTGGAATTTTAAACAAGAAATAGAGTTAAAGAAATTACAAGCTTTGAAACTTACCTGTGACAGCCATGGCTGTGGATCCCTGAGATCATCCATCAAGAGACAATCTGATATGAGGAGAATTATTACCTGATAGCCTGCAGCTGCCACACTTTCAGGATCCAACAGAACATTTTCAATAAATGTACCCTACCCCTGACTGTTCCCAACTAATGACCGCACACAGTAGGAAAGCTAGAGGTGGGCAATCCCTGCCCAGAACAGGTCTTCTATGATAGAAAACTTTGTTCCGGGTGCTCTCCATCAGCCTGACCAAGTCTTTGTCTCCATACACAATCCTCCTTCCTTTCCTCTCTTCTTTTCCAGAGTCAGACTGTACTGTGATCTAAAGGCTCTGATGCCTGTTCCTGCTCCTTCTCTCCATTGTACTCAGAAGTGTTTTCCATAACGCATCTCTTGAACTTTTAATTGCCTTGCCATCTACCTTTTGGGAGATCCAAACTGGCAGTTATCTCATTTATAAAAATACTAAAAATAGATCTGAGGAAACGTGTTTAACTAATGGACACATCGCCACTCCACACCCAAATTGTTCCAGAGGTCATGGCACCACTACACAGAGGTAGGCAAAGCAATCCACAGCAACCACAATGATCCACAGAGGTCTTTGAAAGCTTTGTTTGTCTTTCGTTAGAAGAAAGGAGACACCGTAGCTCATATCCACACAAACTAGTTCCCTATTGTAATAGCCTGCCTTATGGGATTCGGAGATGGGGAACAAATTAATTTGGAACAAGTCAATGAAGATTGGCTATATTTTCAATCTTTTATCTTTTTTTGCATCTACGTTAAACACAGGTACTAGAATATTATTGTTACTTTTTTTGGCACACAAATGAATTAGTGACTGTTGTAGATATATTCAAGACCATCTTTATTAATGTTTTGGAAGGCTAATTCCTTTTGTTCTCAGTGGTTAAAATCTTTACATCCTAAGATTCATTTAAATATAGTGCTGGAAAATCTGAAGAGGAAAGGTACACTACTTCCTACATGAAGCTGCAAGTATATAAATCCCAAAATCTGAAACTGAAAATTATAAATCCTAGTAGTAAACATTATAATATTTCTTGATCCTTCAGTAAACAATAAGACACTATCAAGGAGAGCTTACAGAGTAAATGAACAAACATATTAACATTAATTGTGATGATTAATAGATATTATAGCAAATAAAGTGAGATTAGATGCTTATCTAGCCATTTGGAGGAGATAAAAGGCTTTATAGAGGAGTGTTTATTTGGAATTGAGATGGAATCTCAGAACCAAGGGAAAAGATCAAAAAATAACCCAACATAGAATTTTATCAGACAACCTATGTCATGTTTCAATAGATTCCAATTACCCTTTGACCCATTATTATTGATATTCTTAATGCTTTGACAGGAATATATTTTTCCTTCCTTTATTTTCAATTTTGTTACTATAATCTTCCATCCATTTCTCTTTATTGAACACCAACTAGGTGTGACGCCTTATAGGCATCAACAAAAACCACAAAATGAATAAGATATAGTTTCTGACCTCTGAGATCTAATATTATGATTTTAAACATGCCATGGAGTATACTTCCTCTATGGAAAAGCAAGTAGTCCTACAAATAAAGGCAAAGGAAATGCGTAACTGCCCTTTTAATCAAAGTGACAGTAAAATGCATTATGCAGACCAAGACACTTTTGAGAATGAAAGAATGAGCCATTAATCATTATTTGGGAACAAAGGGGATAAACTGGGACTGACCAGACAATCTAGGATATTTAATAATCCACCTGAAACCAAATTCTCTGGAATGCATTATTTTCTGTAAAGTATCATGTACACTCTGCTCCATATCAATAGACCCTAAGGTTGGCAGGTTCACATTAAAGTGTTAGAAGAAGATCAAGCACAGGTGTGTGTGCTTGACTAGTATCCTCCTGAAAGGGCAGAGAGATATTCAACTCATCTGCTTTGATAATATCACTTTATAGATCATCCAATACATGTAGCTGATGCTATGATAGAATGAAAGGAAAACACATGAATGATTAGTTATTTTAGATATACATTCCCTCGTAAGATTCCAAAAAAATAAATAACCTACCAGAAATTTCAATATGGTTAATGTGTGTTTATTTATCATTTTTATTCTTAAAGAAGAGAGGTAATAAATCTTCTGACTGACCTAAACTTGTCCTCAATTGGGAGAGCCAGTGTGATCAATTTCCCCTCAGAGAACAAAGTAACCAGTATGAATAAAAAACATCGTTTGTGACAATTTCACCTGAATTCCACCAACCTTTGCTACACTCTTTTGTACTTAAGCCATTTTCCACTAATCTTCATATATTTCATCCCAATACAAACATGAGCTCACTTAGGTCAGTAGCATGACTCAGGGCTCACACAAAAATCTACCATCTATAAATACTATTTTTGCTCAAAACATGGATACTTAACCCTTTTTCTTGATTATAAAAAGCAGCCAAAATTTATAATTGACTATCTATTCAGTTATTGTAGTAAAAGAAAGAACCTACAGAAGACTGTAGCTATCCATAAGTTGAAGCATTTGTCTGGGTTGCATCATTCATATTATTTATCTGAACTAAGTTTGCATGAAATCAATTTTTATGTTCAAATGAGCAATAAGGGCTTTGTTTCACATGTTGAAAACTTATTTTACTCCTATGATTTGATGCCTTAATTATAACTGTATGTGCATGATGAGTATGATCCTAAGCTCCTTAACAGCAAACATGACAACACACACACAGAGTGTGTCAACACTTTCAGTCCTGGAAGTGTACACTTGGCTCTCCATTCAAGAAATAATTTACTATTCAACTGTAAAAAGAGTAGTTAGTCCACAGCTTCTAGCTGTGAGTGTCTTTAGGATCCACCTAAGCTTTTGAATTATAGCCATGTATTTCTGGGGCTGCTCTCAGAAAATGAGTGACATAGTGGGGTAATATATCTTGGTTCTTTCTGTATCTACATTGAGATTTTTCTAATGGGCAATCTTTTCTGGAGGTCCTGGTTGAGTTGGCCAAGACTTTGTCAGACCTGCATCCCTTCTGCCCAATCCTGATTCCTCCCTTCTGTTATCTATCCCAGGCGTTAATCTCCAATAAACCTCTTGCATGCTCAACTCCATCTCAGCAAATGTTTTCTAATAGTTCCAACTAAACACACAAACTATCCAAAAATTTCTCTGTGTCTTATACCTGGTGTCAGCAGTACTTACCTGATAAATTATTTGAAGGTCTATCATGTAATTTTCTTCAATAGGAATGTTATCTGATCTTATCCCTAAGATGTTTAGGGCCATGGTCCCCAGAGAGAGTTTTGTGAAAGCTATAGGGCTTCTGTTTTAGGAAACCACATATAAAAATGACAGTTGTTGTGCACTGTTAGTAGCTCATGAATTATGTTTTAAAGTTGGTTTCTGGACCTCATGCAATAAAAAAAAAAATCATTCTGGAGAGACCTTCAAGATGGCGGAGGATTAAGATGTGGAGATCACCTTCCTCCCCACAGATACATCAGAAATACATCTACATGTGGAACAACTCCTACAGAACAACTACTGAACACTGGCAGAAGACCTCAGACCTCTCAAAGGCAAGAAACTCCCCACATTTTGCAGGGTAGTGCAAAAGAAAAAAGAAAAAACAGAGACAAAAGAATAGGGATGGGACCTTCCCCTCTGGGAGGGAGCTGTGAAGGAGGAAAAGTTTCCATGCTCTAAGAAGCTCCTTCACTGGTGGAGATGGGGGATGGCAGGGGGGAAGCCTTGGAGCCACGGACGAGAGCACAGCAACACGGGTGCAGCGGACAAAGTGGAGAGATTTCTGCACAGAGGGTCAGTGCCAACCAGAACTCACTAGCTTGAGAGGCTTGTCTGCTCACCTGCTGGGTCAGGTGGGGGTCTGGGAGCTAAGGCTCAGGCTCCAGATGTCTGATTGCAGGGAGAGGACTGGGGTTGGCTACGTGAACACAGCCTGAATGGGGCTAGTGCTCCATAGCTAGCTGGGAGGGAGTCCAGTAAAAACTCTGGACCTGCCTAAGAGGCAAGAGACCATTGTTTCAGGGTCCACAAGGAGAGGGGATTCAGAGCACCTCCTAAATGAGCTCCAGAGATGGGCGCAAGCCGTGGCTATCAGTGCGGACACCAGAGATGGGCATGAAATGCTAAAGCTGCTGCTGCAGCCACCAAGAAGACTGTGTGCAAGCACAGGTCACTATCCACACCTCCTCTCCTGGAAGCCTGTGCAGCCAGCCATTACCAGGGTCCCAGGGTCACAGATCGCTGGGAGAACACGTGGTGCTCCTCAAGCTGTTGCAACATCACACTGGCCTCTGCCACTTCAGGCTCACCTCACATTCCATACTCCTCCCTCCACCCAGCCTGAGTGAGCTAGAGCCCCCTAATCAGCTGCTAGTTTAACCCCATCCTATCTCGGTGGGAACAGATGCCCTCAGGTGACCTGCACACAGAGGTGGGGCCAAATCCAAAGCTGAACCCCGGGAGCTGTGAGAACAAAGAAGAAGCAGAAGCATTAGGAGCAGCTGATTAAATCTCTACAATCAACCTGATGTACCCTGCAACTGTGGAATACCTGAATAGACAACGAATCATCCCAAAATTGAGGCAGTGGACTTTGGAAATAACAATATATATATATATTTTTTTCCCTTTTTCTCTTTCTGTGAGTCAGTATCGGTATGCTTCTTTATGTGACTTTATCTGTATGGCTGTGCTTTTACATTTTTCCTAGAGTTCTGTCTTTCCATTTTTCTTTTTTTTTTTTTTGGAATACTTTTTAGCACTTATCATTGGTGGATTTGTTTTTCGGTTTGGTTGCTCTCTTCTTTCTTTTTTTTTAAATATCTTTTTAATTATTTTTATTTAAAAAAATTATTTCTTATTTTTAATTTAATACCTTTATTTTATTCTATTTTAATTGTTTCCTTTTTTTCCCCTTTTGTTCTGAGCCATGTAGCTGACAGAGTCTTGGCACTCTGGCTGGGTGTCAAGCCTGTGCCTCTGATGTGGGAGACCTGGGTTCAGGACATTGGTCCACCAGAGACCTCCCAGTTTCATGTGATATCAAATGACGAAAGCTCTCCCACAGATCTCCATCTTAACACTATGAGCCAGCTCCACTCAATGACCAGTAAGCTACAGTGTTGGACAGTCTATGCCAAACAACAAGCAAGACAGAAACACAAACCCACCCATTAGCAGAGACGTGGCCCAAAATTATAATAAGGTCACAGACACCCCAAAACACACCAACGGTTGCAGTCCTGCCCACCAGAAAGACAAGATCCAGCCTCATCCACCAGAACACAGGCACCAGTCCCCTCCACCAGGAAGCCTACACAACCCACAAAACCAACCTTAGCCACAGGGGGCAGACACCAAAAACTACGGGAATTATGAACCTAAAGCCTGTGATAAGGAGACCACAAACATAGTTAAGTTAAGCAAAATGAGAAGACAGAGAAACACACAGGAGATGAAGAAACAAGGTAAAAACACATCAGACCAAACAAATGAAGAGGAAATAGGCAGTCTACCTGAAAAAGAATTCAGAGGAATGATAGCAAATATGATCCAAAATCTTGGAAATAGAATGGAGAAAATACAAGAAATGTGTAACAAGGACCTAGAAGAACTAAAGAGCAAACAAACAATGCAAACAAAACAAACAATAAATGAAATTAAAAATTCTCTAGAAGGAATCAATAGCAGAATAACTGAGGCAGAAGAATGGATCAGTGACCTGGAAGATAAAATAGTGGAATTAACTACCACAGAGGAGAATAAAGAAAAAAGAAGAAAAAGAACTGATGACAGATTCAGAGACCTCTCGGTCTCTGGGTCATTAAAAGCACCAACATTAGAATTATAGGGGTCCCAGAAGAAGAAAAAAAGAAAGGGACTGAGAAAATAGTTGATGAGATTATAGTTGAAAACTTCCCTAATATGGGAAAGGAAATAGTCAATCAAGTCCAGGAAGCACAGAGAGTCCCATACAGGATAAATCCAAGGAGAAACATGCCAAGACACATATTAATCAAACTATCAAAAATTAAATACAAAGATAAAATATTAAAAGCAGCAAGGAAAAAGCAACAAATAACATACAAGGTAATCCCCATAAGGTTGACAGCTGATCTTTCAGCAGAAACTCTGCAAGCCAGAAGAGAGTGGCAGGACATATTTAAAGTGTTGAAAGGGGAAAATGTACAACAAAGATACTCTACCCAGCAAGGATCTCATTCAGATTTTTTTTTTTTTTTTTTTTTTTTTTTTTTTTTTTTGCGGTACGCAGGCCTCTCACTGTTGTGGCCTCTCCCATTGCGGAGCACAGGCTCCGGACACGCAGGCTCAGCGGCCATGGCTCATGGGCGCAGCTGCTCCACGGCATGTGGGATCTTCCCGGACTGGGGTACAAACCCGCGTCCCCTGCATCAGCAGGCGGACTCTCAACCACTGTGCCACCAGGGAAGCCCCTCATTCAGATTTGATGGAGAAATTAAGACCTTTACAAACAAGCAAAAGCCAATAGAGTTCAGCACCACCAAACCAGATTTACAACAAATGTTAAAGGAACTTCTCTAGGCAGGAAACAAAAGAGAAGGAAAAGACCTACAATAACTAACCCAATACAATGAAGAAAATGGTAACAGGAACATACATATCGATAATTACCTTATATGTAAATGGATTAAATGCTCTAACCAAAAGACATAGACTGGCTGAATGGATACAAAAACAAGACACACTTGTTACATATGTTGTCTACAAGAGACCCACTTCAGACTCAGGGACACACACAGATTGAAAGTGAGGGTATGGAAAAAGATATTCCATGAAAATGGAAATCAAAATAAAGCTGGCATAGCATGTCTCGTATCATACAAAATAGAGTTTAAAATAAAGATTGTTACAAGAGACAAAGAAGGACATTACCTAATGATCAAGGGATCAATCCAAGAAGATGTAACAAGTGTAAATATTGATGCACCCAACATACAATACATACGGCAAACGCTAAGAGCCATAAAAGGGGAAATTGACAATAACACAATCATAGTAGGGGACTTTAACACCCTATTTTCACCAATGGACGGAGCAACCAAAATGAAAATAAATAAGGAAACACAAGCTTTAAATGATACATTAAACAAGATTAATTGAAATTTGTAGGACATTCCATCCAAAAACAACAGAACACACTTTCTTCTCAAGTGCTTCTCAAGTGCTTATATTCAGCAGGATAGATGATATCTTGGGTCACAAATCAAGCCTTGGTAAATTTAAGAAAATTGAAATCATATCAAGTACCTTTTCCAACTACAGCGCTATGAGACTAGATATCAATTACAGGAAAAAATCTGTAAAAAAATTCAAACACATGGAGGCTAAACAATACACTACTAAATAACCAAGAAATCACTGAAGAAATTGAAGTCAACATCAAAAAATACCTAGAAAAAAAAACAATGAAAACCCGATGACCCAAAACCTATGGGATGCAAGAAAAGCAGTTCTAAGAAGAAAGCTTATAGCAATAAAATCCTACATCAAGAAACATCTCAAAAAAAAACAACCTAAGCTTACACTTAAAGCAATTAGAGAAAGATGAAGAAAAAATCCCCAAAGTTAGCAGAAGGAAAGAAATCATAAATATCAGATCAGGAATAGATGAAAAGAAATGAAGGAAACAATAACAAAGATGAATAAAACTAAAAGCTGGTTCTTTGAGAAGATAAACAAAATTGTTAGACCATTAGCCAGACTCATCTAAAAAAAGGGACAAGGTCTTCCCTGGTGGTGCAGTGGTTGAGAGTCTGCCTGCTGATGCAGGGGACACAGGTTCATGCCCCGGTCCGGGAAGGTCCCACATGTCGTGGAGAGGCTGGGCCCATGAGCCGTGGCTGCTGATCCGGCGCGTCTGGAGCCTGTGCTCCACAAAGGGAGAGGCCACAACAGTGAGAGGCACATGTACTGAAAAAAAAAAAAAAAAAAAGGGACAAGGTTCAAATCAATAGAATTAGAAATGAAAAAGGAGAAGTAACAACAGACACTGCAGAAATACAAAGGATGATCAGTGATTATTACAAGCAACTATATGCCAATAAAATGGACAACCTGGAAAAAATGGACAAACTCTTAGAAAAGCACAACGTTCTGGCAGTGAACAAGGAATAAAGGGAAAGTATGAACAGACCAATCACGAGCACTGAAATTGAAACTGTGATTAAAAATCTTCCAATAAACAAAAGCCCAGGACTGGATGGCTTCACAGGTGAATTCTATCAAACATTTAGAGAAGAGCTAAGACCTATCCTTCTCAAACTGCTCCAAAGTATAGCAGAGGGAGGAACACTCCCAAACTCATTCTTCGAGGCCACCATCACCCTGATACCAAAAATAGACAAAGATGTCACAATCATAGAAAACTACCGGCTAGTATCACTGATGAACATAGAAGCAAAAATCCTCAACAAAATACTAGCAAACAGAATCCAACAGCACATTAAAAGGATCATACACCATGACGAAGTGGGATTTATCCAAGAGATGCAATGATTCTTCAATATACACAAATCAATCAATGTGATACACCAGATTAACAAATTGAAGGATAAAAACCATATGATCATCTCAGTAGATGCTGAAAAAAAAAAACTTTTGTCAAAATTCAACACCCATTTATGAAAGAAACCCTCCATAAAGTAGGCATACAGGGAACTTACCTCAACATAATAAAGCCCATATATCACAAACACAAAGCCAACATTGCTCTCAATGGTGAAAAACTGAAACCGTTTCCACTAAGATCAGGAAGAAGAAAAGGTTGTCCACTCTCACCACTATTATTCAACATAGTTTTGGAAGTTTTAGCCACAGCAATCAGAGAAGTAAATGAAATAAAAAGAATCTAAATCGGAAAAGAAGAAGTAAATCTGTCACTGTTTGCAGATGACATGATACTCTACATAGAGAATCCTAAAGATGCTACCAGAAAACTACTAGAGCTAATCAATGAGTTTGGTAAAGTAGCAGGATACAAAATGAATGCACAGAAGTCTCTTGCATTCCTATACACTAATGTTTGAAAAATCAGAAAGAGAAATTAATAAAACACTCCATTTACTATTATAACAAAAAGATTAAAATATCTAGGAATAAACCTACCTAAGGAGACAAAAGACCTGTATGCAGAAGACTATAAGACACTGACTAAAGAAATTAAAGATGATGCAAACATATGGAGAGATATACCATGTTCTTGTATTGGAAGAATCAACATTGTGAAAATGACTATACTACCCAAAGTAATCTACAGATTCAATGCAATACCTATCAAATTACCAGTGGCATTTTTCACAGAAGTGGAAGAAAAAGTTTCACAATTTGTATGGAAACACAAAAGATCCCAAATAGACAAAGCAATCTTGAGAAAGAAAATCGGAGTTGGAAGAATCAGGCTCCCAGATTTCAGACTATACTACAAAGCTACAGTAATCAAGACAGTATGGTACTGGCACAAAAACAACAATATAGATCAATGGAACAGGATAGAAAGCTCAGAGATAAACCTACACACATCTGGTCACCTTATTTTGATAAAGGAGGCAAGAATATACAATGGAGAAAAGACAGCCTTTTCAATAAGTGGTGCTGGGAAAACTGGGCAGCTACATGTAAAAGAATGAAATTAAAACACTCCCTAACACCATACACAAAAATAAACTCAAAATGGATTGAAGACCTAAATGTGAGGCCAGAAACTATCAAACTCTTAGAGGAAAACATAGGCAGAACACTCTATGACATAAATCACAGCAAGATCCTTTTTGACCCACCTCCTAGAGAAATGGAGGTAAAAACAAAAATAAGCATATGGGACCTAATGAAACTTAAAAGCTTTTGCACAGCAAAGGAAACCATAAACAAGACCAAAAGATAACCTTCAGAATGGGAGAAAATATTTGTAAATGAAGCAACTGACAAAGGATTAATCTCCAAACTTTACAAGCAGATTATTCAGCTCAATATGAAAGTAAAAAACAACCCAACCCAAAAATGGGCAGAAGACCTAAATAGCTATTTCTCCAAGGAGAATATACTGATTGCCAACAAACACATGAAAGAATGCTCATCATAAAAAAAAAAAGAATGCTCATCATAATTAATCATTAGATAAATGCAAATCAAAACTACAATGAGATATCATCTCACACCCATCAGAATGGCCATCATCAAAAAAACTACAAACAATAAGTGCTGGAGAGGGTGTGGAGAAAAGGGAACCCTCTTGCAATGTTGGTGGGACTGTAAATTGATACAGCCACTGTGTAGAACAGTATGTAGGTTCCTTAAAAACTAAAAATAGAACTACCATACGACCCAGCATTCCCACTACTGGACATATATCCTGAGAAAACCATAATGCAAAAAGAGTCATGTACCACAATGTTCATTGCAACTCTATGTACAATAACCAGAATATGGAAGCAACCTAAGTGTCCATCAACAGATGAATGGATAAAGAAGATGTGGCACATATATACAATTGAATATTACTCAGCCATAAAGAGAAACAAAATTGAGTTACTTGTAGTGAGGTGGATGGACATAGAGTCTATCATACAGAGTGAAGTAAGTCAGAAAGAGAAAAACAATACCGTATGCTAACACATATATGAGGAATCTAAAAAAATGGTTCTGAAGAACCTAGGGGCAGGACAGGAATAAAGATGCAGATGTAGAGAGTGGACTTGATGACACCAGGGGTGGGAAGCTGAGACAAAGTGAGAGAGTGGCATGGACATATATACACTACTATATGTAAAGTAGATAGCTAGTGGGAAGCAGCCACATAGCACAGGGAGATCAGCTCAGTGCTTTGTGACCACCTAGAGGGGTGGGACATGGAGGATGGGTGGGAGACGCACATGGGAGGAGATAATGGTGATATATGTATACGTATAGCTGATTCAATTTGTTATAAAGCAGAAACTTACACACCATTGTAAAGCAATTATACTCCAATAAAGATGTTAGGAAAATAAATTAATTAATTAATTTAAAAAAGACAAACAATTTTAATGGGGAAAAGATTTGGATACACACTTCAAAATAGAAGATACACACATGCAAATAAGCATATGAATAGATATTTGACATTGGTCGTCAAAGAGATACGATTTAAAACCATGACGAGATACTATTACCCACTTATTAGAACTGTTAAAAGTAAAATAAAATGCTGAAAATTTTCAATTGTAAGACATCATTTCAAGTAAATGGAACTCACACATACAGAGAGAAGAAAATAAAATTACACTAATAATTTTGTAAACATTTGGTAGATTCTTATAAATTTAAATACATGCATACATATATAACACCACACATACTTGTACAGAGCAATTTAACACCTACGCATTTATTCAAGAGAAATGAAGGCATTTGTCCACACAGAGACTTTTACATAAATATTCATAGTGGCCTTATTCATATTAGCGATAAACAAGATAATCTGAATGTTCGCCAGTTGGTGAATGAATAAACACAATGTGATTTACCCTTACAGAGGAATACTATGTAGAAATAAAAAGTAATGAATTGATGATAGGTGCAGCAGTATGAATGTATCTCAAAATCCTTATACTGAGAGAAAAAAAGATACAAAAGCATATTTGCCAGTGGTTGCCAGGGACCAAGGGTTGAGGGAAGTGTGGCCTGCAAAGGGGTATGAAGAATCTCTTGGGAGTAATGGTGATGTTTTGTAATTTGATTGTGGTTGCAGTTTTAAGGTTGTATACAATTGTTAAAACACATCCAACAGTGCAGTTTAAATGAAAGAGCTTTGCCACTCCTTGATATGTTTGCTAAGAAAAATTAAAAACAAAGCAAAACTGGTCCATTTCCTCAAATATTTAATAAGGGAATATTATTAATTCTACACAAACTATCAGAAAATAAAAGAAATATAATCACTTATCAACAAAATTTATGAAGCCAGTATTACCTAATACTAAAACTTAGACAAAGACATTTCAAAAAATATGACTAAGAACAATATCTTTCCTGAACATAGATGTAAGAATCCTGTACAAATGTTAGTAAATTGAATCCAGCAATATATAAAAAAAGCTAATAAAATTTAGTTTATCCCTGGAATCAAGGTTTATTTAACATTCAAAAATCAACAACATTATTCATTATATTAACATAAAAGTATAAAAGTGATATGATTATCTCATTAGATGGAAAAAGTATTTAACTAAATTCAGTCTCTATCCCATTAATAAAAAAAAAGCTTCTCCATAAATTAGACATTGAAGAGAACAGCTAAACTAACACTTAAGGGTTAATAAGTAAACGCTTTTTTTGTTAAGGTCAAATTCAAGGAAAATATGTTTCCAGTTTCCACTCCTATTCACCATTATTCATGGGAGGCATAACAATAGGTCAAAAAAAAAAAAAAGGAATTAAAACAGGCCAATTGGAAAGATGTTTTGGTTCACATTTGGCAAGATTATGTACATAGAAAATCCTAAGGAACGTATAAAAAGCTACTTGAATTAATAAGCAAATTAATGGCTTACAAAGTCCTTATAAAATATAAACTGTATTTCTATATGGCAGCAACAAAAAACAAATGGAAATGAAATGTAAAAATTATCATATTCATTATGACTCAAAATATGAAATACCTAGGGACACATTTAAAACCTGTGCTTTGAAACTTTAAAAAGCCATTGATAGAAATTTTAAAATTTCATAAATGGAGAGCTATATCATGGTCACGGATCAGGATATGTATTATTAAGATGGCAATTCTTCCTAGATTTAGTATGATCCCAATAAAAAGTCCAGGAGGCTTTTTTTTGTTGAAATTAACAAACTAATTATAAATTGTACATGAAAATGAGAAAGACCTACAAATATTCAAAACACTTTAAAAAACAAACAACACTGCAGAACTGGCACTGCCTAATTTCAAAGTTTACTATAATGGTACAGTAGTTTAGACAGTGTGATATTAACATAAGGATATAAATCAGTGGAACAGAATGAAGGTCAGAAATCGACTCAGGTTTGTACAGTCAATGATTATTGACAAAAGTTGAGAGGTCAATTGAGAGCAAAAACGTAATGTTTTTTACAGATAGTCTTAAAACCATTGGATATTTCCCTGGAAAAAATATTATCTCACAACATAAAAAAATTAACTTGAAATCATATTTTGACTTAAATTTAAAAGCTAAAACTATGAATATCATAGAATAAAACAATAAAAAATTTGTGCCCTAATAGATAGAACACACAGTAATGAATCATAAAAGAAAATGTCATGTGTTGGACTTCATCAAAATTAATAACTTTCTCTCTTTGAAAGAAACATTCATAAAATGTAAAAGCAAGTCACAGGATAGGAGAGAAAATATCAAATATGTGATTTTCATATATATAAGATATGAAAATATTATATGTGACATATACACATAACAAAGATGTAACATTCAGAATATACAGAAAATATAAAGAACACTTATTAAGATATTTAACCTGATTTAAATATTTAAGAATAATAGGCAAAAGATTTTCACACACCTTGTAAAAGAAGATATACAAACATAGCCATTCTGTATCATGTATATCAAGTACATGAAAATGTGTGCAATATCATTATCAGAATTACAAATTAAATATGGCATAAGATACCACTGCACACACACTAGAATGACTAAAAATAAGACTATAACAAATAAAACTCAAACGTTGCTTGGGGGTATTTAAAAATGTACAAACACTTTGGAAAAATAAGTGAACATTTTTTTTTATGGAGTTAAACATAAACTTACCATATGATCCAGAAATTCCACATCTGGCATATTCAAGAGAAAAGAAAATATGTTTACACATAATGACTTGTACCCAAATGTACATGGTGCCTTCATTCATAAAAAGTTATTACCTGGAAACAGCTTAAATGTCCATTAGTAGATGAATGGAGAAGAAAATTTGTGTATATTTATGCAATGGATTAACAATTAGTAATAAAAAGGAATAAAGTTAATACCATATGCTAACACATATGTATGGAATCTAAAAAAGAGAAAAAAAATGGTCATGAAGAACCTAGGGGCAGGGCAGGATTAAAGACACAAACCTACAAGAGAATGGACTTGAGGACACGGGGAGGGAGAAGGGTAAGCTGGGATGAAGTGAGAGAATGGCATGGACATATATACACTACCAAACATAAAATAGATAGCTAGTGGGAAGCAGCTGCATAGCACAGGGAGTTCAGCTCGGTGCTTTGTGACCACCTATAGGGGTGGGATAGGGAGGGTGGGAGGGAGGGAGACGCAAGCGGGAAGAGATATGGGGATATATGTATATGTATAGCTGATTCACTTTGTTATAAAGCAGAAACTAACACACCATTGTAACACAATTATACTCCAATAAAGATGTTTAAAAAAGAAAGGAACAAAATTAAGGGATAATGGGAAATATCTAGTTGTTAAAATGAATGGAAAACAATGAGAGCAGAAGGAAACAATGCAAACACTGAGTAATGCTAATCTAGCCATAGATATTCTTACATTCTATTTCCAAAGGGACTGCAAAATCTAGATATTCTAACATTCTATTTCCAAAGGGGCTACAAAATCCATCAAGGAAGTTTCACTTCAAACAATAGAGGACCAAGAAACACTCTTATGCCAAGAACAATCAGAAAAGTTAAGGGAAAAAAAAGTGTTTGAAAGTAGTAGGAAAATGTAGGATCAAGATCTAGAAGAATAGAAAAGTCAAATGAGTTAATCTTGGAATTTAGGGTTCTTTTGTTCTGAGTAATTGGCATTTATAAAAAAAAATAAAAGTGAGGACTGAGAAACTAAAATGTTAAAGTAACTTTCAATAATCTCAGGAAAGAGAAACTAAATTGTAGTTAAGGAGGGACCCTGAAAAATACGTCAAGTTTTCAGTCAGATTCAAACACGCTGTCTTTCAGGACAAAGGGTAAACCAAAATAAACAATCCTGACAAGAATGAGCAGATCTTTGTATAATATTAAGTCTTGAAAGATAGAGACAATCTTCCCTATAATAACTGTCTGCCAGAAGCAACATTTATTTCTCAGCCGAGGATAAACTCATATAGTATTTTACTTACAATTTTTTAAAGAAAATTCCAGCAGTTAATAAAAATAACTAGACTTAACAGAAGAAAATAAATAACCAAATGCAAAAGAAACAATATAGTATAAGCAGACCAAAAGTGTCAAACATTCTCTGAAAGTTAAATGCATACCTACCATAAGACTCAACCGTTCCACTCCTAAAAATTAGTTTGCATTCTCTAGTGTTTCATATAAACGGAACCATATAGTATATTTTCTTCTTCATCTGACTGCCTTTACTCAGCATAATTATTTTGAGACTCATTCTTGCTACTGAGTGTAGTTAATTCTTTTTATTGATGAGTTTAACATTCCACATTTGTTTATACATTTATGCATGTATTAATGTACTGCAATTGTTTATACATTAAATTGCTGATAGACATTTAGTTGTTTCTAGATTTTGGCTATTACAAATAAAGCTGCTATGAATATTCATGGGCATATCTCTGTAGGGCATAAACTTTCATTCTCCTGGATAAATAGTTATAATGCATAATAAAGCAAGAAAAGAAAATTAAAGCATACATATCAGAAAGAAAGAAATCAAACAGTCCTTACTTGCAATGGAATGATGGAATGATGCAATGGAATCCCAAGGAATCCTTTAAAAACTCCTAGAAAAAATAATTATGTTCAACAAGTTTGTGTATACTAAATCATCATCCAAAAATCTATTGTGTTTCTACATACTAGCACTGAACACTAGGAACCAAAATTAAAAATAAAATATATTTATAACCATTCAAAAACATTTAAGAAACCTAATAAGACATGTATGCTGAAAATTACAAAATGCCTTATTAAGGTGGCTAGGCCTCCCAGTACAATGTTGACTAGAAGTGATAAGAAGACATATCCTGACCTTCCTGACCTTAGGATTATAGCGTTTAGTTTTTCACCATTAAGTATGATAATAGCGGTAGATTTTGTGTAGAGGAAGTTCTCCTCTGTTTCTAGTTTCTGACAGTTTTTATCATGAATGGGTGTTGAATTTTGCCAAATGATTTTTTCTGCATCAATTGAAAATACCATGGGATTTTTTTTTGTCTTTATCCTGTTAATAAGATACTTTGCATTGATTGATTTTTGACCTCTGATCCAACCTTGCATCTCTGAAATGAGCCCCACTTTATCATGGTGCATAATTCTTTTAATATATTGTTTTTAATTCTTTTAATATATTGTAATATTTTTAATGATGATATTTGATAATAGGTGATAACATTTGCTTCCATTTTGTTGAGGATTTGGTGTCTATATTTATAATTGATATTGTTCTGTTGTAGTGGCTTTTGTTTTTTGTTCTGTCATTGTTTGGTTTTGCTATCAGTGTAATACTGTCTTCATAAAATGCTTTGAGTAGTATGAGAAGTGTTCTCTCTTCTGCTAATTTCTGGAAAGAATTCTCTGGAATTGTAATTCTTCTTTAAACATTTGGTATAATTCTCTGAAACCATCAGGGTCTGGAGATCTCTTTCAGGAGTTTTTGTTTTAATGGACTAATTTTTTAGTAGTTACAAGGATATTTAAGTTATCTATTTCATATTGACTGAGCCAGTTTTTTCCTTTAGAGGAACTGATCTATTTCATTAATATTGTCTAATTTTTAAAAAGTTATGATCAATGCCTCCACTAAAACTAGACCCAGCCAGGGACTCCACAATAGTGAATTTTACAATTCTGAATCATAAATTGAGATTTTTTTTGTTTCCTACTCAAAATTTTGCCAAATTAAAATTTTATTTTAATTTTATCTTTTAGTCCATTTATATTTATTATCCTTTTATATATAATTTTATATTTATTTCTATAACTATCTGGCCTTATTCATGTCAGTTTATTTTATTTTGTAGTATTTTCTTAATCCTTTTTTATTTTTTATAAACCATTTTTTTTTATTTTTTCCAATATTTTGGGATGTCTATTTGCTATTCTTTTTTTTTTTTGCTGTACGCAGGCCTCTCACTGTTGTGGCCTCTCCTGTTGTAGAGCACATGCTCTGGTCGCACAGGCTCAGCGGCCATGGCTCACGGGCCCAGCCACTCCACAACATGTGGGATCTTCCCGGACTGGGGCACAAACCCGTGTCCCCTGCATCGTCAGGCAGACTCTCAACCACTGTGCCACCAGGAAAGCCCACCTATTTGCTATTCTTAAAAGCCTCCTTTAGTCTACATTTTTCTCATTGCCAATCAAGAATAAAATGCATATTTTTTTAGTCTATTTAAAGCAAGAAATTTCATGTGCATTTTTGCCCCTCTCCATTCATACTGTTTTATTTTTAAACTAAGTTTTAAAATTCAGATTGTTACTCTGAAAGTAAATCTTTTACTAAATAAATTTTCTTTTTGAGTAATCAATAAAATTTTCTAATTTATCTGAATTGTGTTGTTCATAGTATTTTCTTATTATCTTTTTGTTGTCTTCAGGGTCTATGGTGATATTCTATATTTCATTTTTGATATTCATTATTCAATAAATAGTATTGCATTAATTGATATTTATCTATCCACACTTCATACCATACAAAGAAATTAAATTCATGTAAATTATGAATATAAATGTGAACCAAGAGACAATGAAGTTTCCAGAAGAAAACATAAGAAAAAATATTCATGATATTGGAATAAGTAAAACTGCCTTCAGTGTGACACATAAATCATTAACTATAAATGGAAATACTCATATTTTAAACTACTTTAAAATTGGAAAATCTCCTATATCAAAGGTATCATTAAGAGACAAAAGACAAATGACAGAGTGAAGGAAGTTATCTGGAAAATGTGTGAAAATTGACATATATCTAGAATCTCTAGAAATCAATTAGCAAATGAAAAATAGCTAAACAAAAAAATTCAAAACACTCAATCATTATTCATGAGGGAATTGTAAATAAAAATTACAATAAGATATTAGTACATATTCCCCAGAAACACAGAAATGACAATGACTGACAATATCAATCTCTAAAAGGTTGTAAAGCAACTAGAACTCTCATATACTATTGGTAAAAGCATAAATTTGGAAAACTAATTTGGAGACCTCATAGTTTTATAAATTTAAACATCAAACATAACTCAATAATCCAATAATTACATGTTTAGGTATATACTTAAGGAAAATATGTACACATGTATGAGAACACATATCCAAGTATACTTATCATAGTGACCAAAACTGGAAAAAAACTAAATGACTATCAACAGATGAATATTTATGCAACTTGAGGTATATTCATAAAATAATATATAGGAATGAAAATGAATTCACAACTGCTACATGAAAAACATGGCTGAATCTCACAAATATAATACTGAGGAAAATAAGCCAGAAATTAAAACATGCAATATTTCAGGTACATGAAGACTATGAATAGACAAATCTACTCTACAGTGATACTACCCAAAAGTGGCTAATTTGGGGTAGAACAAAATAGTTTTGATTCTGGTTTTGATTTTTAGGTGAGCTTCTGAAATGTTGATAACTTCCTATTTCTTCTCTTGGATAGACAACACACAACTGTACTCCATTTGCAATAATTCATGGAGCTGCATATTTAAGATTTATTTTAAAATTTTTCAGCATGTATGCTATACATCAATTAATATATTTATTTTTAAAAGGCTGAGACACAGTGTAGGCATAGATAAAGAAGCTATGGAACTCACACCTTTGTAGAACTTCTAATATGTTAGAAAAGATATGGAAAATAGCAAAAATGGCATGATCCATTTTCTGATCTACTTTATTCAACAAAGATGAATCAAATACTTTGGAATGAAGTATTTTTTGATAATACAAAACAGGATAAATCAGGTCACTCTTCTCCAGAAACTTAGTTTATTTAAATAACTGCTATATGAAAGAATTTTTAGGTGAGGGGGAAGTAAAATGTTAGCTTTCAGGGAAAACAAATGTCATGATAGTTGAATTGACCAGGAACACAGGTATATAATAGAAGGGGTGTGTAGATAAGAAGCCATGAGCAAAAATGTGTCAGGGGAGGAATTAAGCTGATTTCAGGTCAGAGATGAATATAATGCCATATCAAAGATTTTGGACTGGGGTTCCCTGATGGCTCAGTGGTTAAGAATCTGCCTGCCAATACAGGGGACACGGGTTGGAGTCCTGGTCTGGGAAGATACCACATGCTGTGGAGCAACTAAGCCCATGTGTCACAACTACTGAGCCTGTGCTCCAGAGCCTGCAGGCCACAATTACTGAGCCCACACACCACAACTACTAAAGCCCACGTGCCTAGAGCCTGTGCTCAGCAACGAGAAGCCACCACACAGCAATGAAGAGTAGCCCCCGCTCGACGCAACTAGAGAAAGCCCGTGCACAGCAATGAAGACCCAATGCCGCCAAAAATAAATAAATAAATAAAATAAAATTACTTCAAAAATTTATACAAACAAACATTTTGGACTGAAATCATGCAAATAAATGTGTAAATTAATTCATCACAGGCACATACACAAAAATTAAAGGGGTTCGTCAAGTATAACAACTGGAGTTTTATAGGCTTAATACAATTGGGCTTCAGTGGGGAGCTGATTTGGTATAGGATTGATTAAAAGAGGAGATTTTTGACAGAGAAGATCAGGGAGGACATGAAGGAAATGAGAGCTACAATTCACCAATGAGGATGTGGAATTACAAAACCAAAAATACTTACAGAGCTTGCAAATAGCAAAAATAAATACATTTCTAATTAAAGCAGAGACACAAGGTAAAAATATACATGAGATTAATCAATCAATAACTAGTAATTGAATGACAGCTGCATATTTAGCAGTTGGCAAGGTGTGCTCTGGGATATAAATGTGTCCTCAACAATTTTATTGAAGAATTATTGATGCTTATGATGTGCAAGTGAGAACTGCTTCAAAGAGCTTAAATCAAGACCAGAAAAGAGGGGCATAAATAATACAGAGACAGGAACATTTCATTTATTTATTTTTTTCTTTCTTTTTATTTATTTATTTTTTTAACATCTTTATTGGAGTATAATTGCTTTACAACGGTGTGTTAGTTTTTTGCTTTATAACAAAGTGAATCAGCTATACATACACATATATCCCCATATCTCTTTCCACTTGCATCTCCCTCCTTCCCACCTCTCTAGGTGGTCACAAACCACCAAGCCGATCTCCCTGTGCTATGCAGCTGCTTCCCACTAACAATAGGTTTTACATTTGGTAGAGTGTATATGTCCATGCCACTCTCTCACTTTGTCCCAGCTTACCCTTCTCCCTCCCCGTGTCCTCAAGTCCATTCTCTAGTAGGTCTGTGTCTTTATTTCCATCCTGCCCCTAGGTTCTTCATCACCATTTTAAGGCAGTATCAGCTAGGTCCAATTGAGAAACAGGAATAAACGGTGCTGGGGGAATTTAGAGAATGGTGCTGAGAGAATATACTTGAAAGGGCTGGAATTGTCAGTAGAGATCTCAGGAACAAGAAGATGTTACTTTATCTAAAACTAGCATGGAATTTACATAAGAAAAGACCTTTAGGTAGAGGAATAAGAAAGGGCAATGATGGGCAAAAGGAATGAAAAAAACTGACGAGAGGAATGGGGAGTGCAAGTTAAGGGGTTATAGGAAAGAAGAATCACTCCAGTCACCTAACCACCCCTTTAACTTTTTTTTTTTCCAACACATATGTACTTGAAAACACTGAATCCAGTAGTTCAGAAGAACATGGATTACCACCCCTTTTACTTTAAGCTCCTATAGCACTGAACTTCACGGCCACTCATATTGACTCTTCCACTTACTCTGCCTGAAATAGTTCCTAACTGCTCAGTCTGTGCGTGTAGATCATTTCCCAAGCAAAGATAACAATTTCAGAGTAGGCACATAGAGTCCCCATATTCCCAAGGCAATATGTTTTGGTTATAAAGAGTTTAAGCCTGGCGTTGGATAATCTGCATTAAAATCTTGAATCTATTTCTTGTTCAGCAAGTTATCTTCAGCAAGTTGCTTATGTTCTCAGCTTTGGTAATTTCCATTTATCAAGTGTAAAACTGAAGATAAATGATTTTGTCATTCTCCTAAATGATAGTAATAACATGAATGCTACCTATTTCCCATATTGTTTGAGGGCTAAATGAAATGACTGGTATAAAATTTCTATGATTACTAAGTTCTATCTTAGTGCCCTGAATAAACATCACTGCCATATTTCAAATTTTATTCCCTTAGTACCAAGTAGAATAGTATTTTTAGGTTGTATTATCTCCAAAAAGAGCAAAACTGATTAGAAAAATCATACCTGCTCAGCTATAGAGGAAATGTTCTATTAATTATGATGTGATCATTCAAAGTAGTAATATAATTTTTACATTATAATTATATTACTATTATTCTATAATTATGCAGCCATTAAAAATCACATATCCACTGGCTATATAACCACATGTGCAAAAACTCAAAATGTGGAGCCAAGAAAAAAGGTGGAATGCAAGGCTCTTTAACCTATGATGTCAATGTTTTTATAATCTAGAAAGTTAAATAGCGTTAACAGTAATTATAACCAAGTGATGACTTTGTGAATAATTTTTTTCTTAAATATTATTTCTATTTTCCAAATCATCTACTTTATTCAATGGATTTACATTACCTTTAACATAAAAAATATGCAATAAGTATTATGATTTTAAATGAATACAACTTGCCCATGCAGCTTGAGAAAAGTCTTAGAAATCCAATTCCTTGCTGTTTCCTCAGTTTTCTTTGGTGAATCTACACATCAATTTCACTCTTTGTTCACATGCAATTAGTGTTAGCACATACTTTAAAATGCATCTGCAGATGTTATTGGGCAAAAAGACAAAATGCATTTATTTAAGCAAACAACACAATATACTTGAGAAGTATACAAAGTATCAAAAAATCTATCATTCATAGCATTGTAACAGAATATTCTTAACAGCTGTATAAACTTGCATCTCTGATCTACACTTTCAACTAATTAATTAGAGTTCTTGATGACATATGTTCATATTGAGGACCACATGTTCACTACTAATATTCTCACACAGCTGGTCACAAAGAGTTTCTCACCTATCTCTCCAGGTTAGGGAGCAAGAGAAAGAATGTTTCATTCTACAGAGCTTCCAGGTGTGTGTAAAGAAAAGCTAAAATTAGCCACTCAAATGTAAGACTGTTAGGGAAATTTAGAAAGTAGCAACCTATACTTTCTAAATTAGTATAGATTGACTTGAAGATGCATTGATTAAAGACAGGGATTTTTAAGTTGTACTTGTTCAAAAATATCTGCATTGTATCTGAACACTGTATATGCAAATGAAAGATATGGATTAGCTGTGATAGGTAAAAAGAAAGAGAAATTATTTGTGGTTCTTTCTTCTTTATATCCATCCACCAGTGTTTAGTGAGTAACTACCATGTAACAAGAAAAGTGTAAGAACTATTAATTCTAACAGAATGCTTTTGAACTAAGCATTCATATTTCTCATTAATCTATTAGTTATTCTCATTCATATAATAAAGTATTTGTTCCAATATTTGCTTATGTTCTGTGTTTCAAAAAGAATCTGTAGTATATTATTTATGAATATTTTCCTAAAATTCCAAGACAGAGATTTTCCTCATATCTGTAGTTCTTAGTGATGTTTATGAGTGACATATTGCCAAAAGAAAGATGCCCTAATTAAATAACTTTTGTAAATTCTGGATACTGGGATAAAATTTGGTTATCTGGGTTTGCTGTCATATATATATATATATATATATATATATATATATATATATATATTTAATTTATTTTAGTACATGCCTTAGCATTTTAATTAACATCCACTTTGAATATCTAAGTGGAAGTTACAGTAAGCAGATGTTCTCATATGTATATATATATATATATATATATATATATATATATATACACATATGAGAAAATCTATGTATATATATATAAGGTATGTTTGACCACTTGGCTACAAATTCCTCACTTTATTTTATAATTTAATCAAGATTATTGAGAAAATGCATCCATTTGAGTTTTGATAAACATACACAACTATACACCACCATAATCAAGTCATAGAACATTTTTGTGTCACAGAAAAATTCTGTCATTAACCTCTGAGGTCAAATGCCACCAGCCATTCACCCACATCTTGGGCAACTACTGTTTTGTTTTCTTGACCATATAAATGAGTTTTACCCTTTCTGGGATTAAATAGAAACAGAACCATACAGTGTTTATTCTTGTGCTTACCTTAGCATATTTTTGAGATTCATCCATACTTAACTTTATTCCTTTTTATTACTAAATGTTAATCCATTGCATAGATATATACACATTTTCTTCTCCATTCATCTACTAATGGACATTTAAGCTGTTTCCAGGTAATAACTTTTTATGAATGAAGGCACCATGTACATTTGGGTACAAGTCATTATGTGTAAACATATTTTCTTTTCTCTTGAATATGCCAGATGTGGAATTTCTGGATCATATGGTAAGTTTATGTTTAACTCCATAAAAAAAAAATGTTCACTTATTTTTCCAAAGTGTTTATACATTTTTAAATACCCCCCAGAAATGTTTGCGTTTTATTTGCTCTAGTCTTATTTTTAGTCATTCTAGTGTGTGTGCAGTGGTATCTTATGGCATATTTAATTTGTAATTCTGATAATGATATTGCACACATTTTCATGTACTTGATATACATGATACAGAATGGCTATGTTTGTATATCTTCTTTTACAAGGTGTCTGTGAAATTCTTTTGCCTATTATTCTTAAATATTTAAATCAGGTTAAATATCTTAATAAGTGTTCTTTATATTTTCTGTATATTCTGAATGTTACATCTTTGTTATGTGTATATGTCACATATAATATTTTCATATCTTATATATACGAAAATCACATATTTGATATTTTCTCTCCTATCCTGTGACTTGCTTTTACATTTTATGAATGTTTCTTTCAAAGAGAGAAAGTTATTAATTTTGATGAAGTCCAACACATGACATTTTCTTTTATGATTCATTACTGTGTGTTCTATCTTAGGGCACAAATTTTTTATTGTTTTATTCTATGATATTCATAGTTTTAGCTTTTAAATTTAAGTCAAAATATGATTTCAAGTTAATTTTTTTATGTTGTGAGATAATATTTTTTCCAGGGAAATATCCAATGGTTTTAAGACTACCTGTAAAAATCATTACGTTTTTGCTCTCAATTGACCTCTCAACTTTTGTCAATAATCATTGACTGTACAAACCTGAGTCGATTTCTGACCTTCATTCTGTTCCACTGATTTATATCCTTATGTTAATATCACACTGTCTAAACTACTGTACCATTATAGTAAACTTTGAAATTAGGCAGTGCCAGTTCTGCAGTGTTGTTTGTTTTTTAAAGTGTTTTGAATATTTGTAGGCCTTTCTCATTTTCATGTACAATTTATAATTCGTTTGTTAATTTCAACAAAAAAAGCCTCCTGGACTTTTTATTGGGATCATACTAAATCTAGGAAGAATTGCCATCTTAATAATATATATCCTGATCCGTGACCATGATATAGCTCTCCATTTATGAAATTTTAAAATTTCTATCAATGGCTTTTTAAAGTTTCAAAGCACAGGTTTTAAATGTGTTCCTAGGTATTTCATATTTTGAGTCATAATGAATATGATAATTTTTACATTTCATTTCCATTTGTTTTTTGTTGCTGCCATATAGAAATACAGTTTATATTTTATAATGACTTTGTGAGCCATTAATTTTCTTATTAATTCAAGTAGACTTTTATACGTTCCTTAGGATTTTCTATGTACATAATCTTGCCAAATGTGAACCAAAACATCTTTCCAATTGGCCTGTTTTTATTCCTTTTTTTTTTTTTGACCTATTGTTATGCCTCCCATGAATAATGGTGAATAGGAGTGGAAACTGGAAACATATTTTCCTTGAATTTGACCTTAACAAAAAAAGCATTTACTTATTAACCCTTAAGTGTTAGTTTAGCTGTTCTCTTCAATGTCTAATTTACGGAGAAGCTTTTTTTTTATTAACGGGATAGGGGCTGAATTTAGTTAAGTACTTTTTCCATCTAATGAGATAATCATATCACTTTTATACTTTTATGTTAATATAGTGAATAATGTTGTTGATTTTTGAATGTTAAATAAACCTTGATTCCAGGGATAAACTAAGTTTTATTATCTTTTTTTATATATTGCTGGATTCAATTTACTAACATTTTTACAGGATTCTTGCATCTATGTTCAGGAAGGATATTGTTCTTAGTCATCTTTTTTGAAATGTTTTTGTCTACGTTTTAGTATTAGGTAATACTGGCTTCATAAATTTTGTTGATAAGTGATTATATTTCTTTTATTTTCTGATAGTTTGTGTAGAATTAATAATATTCCCTTATTAAATATTTGAGGAAATGGACCAGTTTTGCTTTGTTTTTAATTTTTCTTAGCAAACATATCAAGGAGTGGCAAAGCTCTTTCATTTAAACTGCACTGTTGGATGTGTTTTAACAATTGTATACAACCTTAAAACTGCAACCACAATCAAATTACAAAACGTCACCATTACTCCCAAGAGATTCTTCATACCCCTTTGCAGGCCACACTTCCCTCAACCCTTGGTCCCTGGCAACCACTGGCAAATATGCTTTTGTATCTTTTTTTCTCTCAGTATAAGGATTTTGAGATACATTCATACTGCTGCACCTATCATCAATTCATTACTTTTTATTTCTACATAGTATTCCTCTGTAAGGGTAAATCACATTGTGTTTATTCATTCACCAACTGGCGAACATTCAGATTATCTTGTTTATCGCTAATATGAATAAGGCCACTATGAATATTTATGTAAAAGTCTCTGTGTGGACAAATGCCTTCATTTCTCTTGAATAAATGCGTAGGTGTTAAATTGCTCTGTACAAGTATGTGTGGTGTTATATATGTATGCATGCGTTTAAATTTATAAGAATCTACCACATGTTTACAAAATTATTAGTGCAATTTTATTTTCTTCTCTGTGTGTGTGAGAGTTCTATTTACTTGAAATGATGTCCTACAATTGAAAATTTTCAGCATTTTATTTTACTTTTAACAGTTCTAATAAGTGGGTAATAGTATCTCGTCATGGTTTTAAATTGTATCTCTTTGATGACCAATGTCAAATATCTATTCATATGCTTATTTGCATGTGTGTATCTTCTATTTTGAAGTGTGTATTCAAATCTTTTCCCCATTAAAATTGTCTTTTTTAAATTAATTAATTAATTTATTTTCCTAACATCTTTATTGGAGTATAATTGCTTTACAATGGTGTGTAAGTTTCTGCCTTATAACAAATTGAATCAGCTATACATATACATATATCACCATTATCTCCTCCCACGTGCATCTCCCACCCATCCTCCATATCCCACCCCTCTAGGTGGTCACAAAGCTCTGAGCTGATCTCCCTGTGCTATGTGGCTGCTTCCCACTAGCTATCTAGTTTACATATAGCACTGTATCTATGTCCATGCCACTCTCTCACTTTGTCCCAGCTTCCCACTCCCAGTGTCATCAAGTCCACTCTCTACATCTACATCTTTATTCCTGTCCTGCCCCTAGGTTCTTCAGAACCATATTTTTAGAGTCCTCATATATGTGTTAGCATACAGTATTGTTTTTCTCTTTCTGACTTACTTCACTCTGTATGACAGACTCTAGGTCCATCCACCTCACTATAAGTAACTCAATTTCATTTCTTTTTATGGCTGAGTAACATTCCATGTATATATGTGCTACATCTTCTTTATCCATTCATCTGTCAATGGACACTTAGGTTGCTTCCATGTCTTGGGTATTGTAAATAGAGCTGCAATGATCATTGTGGTACATGACTCTTTTTGAATAATAGTTTTCTCAAAGTATATGCCCAGTAGTGGGATTGCTGGGCTGTATGGTAGTTCTATTATTAGTTTTTAAAGGAACCTCCATACTGTTCTCCATAGTGGCTGTATCTATTTACATTCGCACCAACAGTGCAAGAGGGTTCCCTTTTCTCCACACCCTCCCCAGCATTTATTATTTGTAGATATTTTGATGATGGCTTTTCTGACTGGTGTGAGTTGATACCTCACTGTAATTTTGATTTACATCTCTCTAATGGTGTTGAGCACTCATGTGTTTTCTGGCAATCTGTGTATCTTCTTTGGAGAAATGTCTATTTATGTCTTCTGCCCATTTTTGGATTAGGTTGTGTGTTTTATTGATATTGAGCTGCATGAGATGCCTGTACATTTTGGAGATTAATCCTTTGTCAGTTGCTTCATTTACAAAAAATTTCTCCCATTCTGAGGGCTGTCTTTTCATCTTGTTTATGTTTTCCTTTGCTGTGCAAGAGCTTTTAAGTTTCATTAGGTCCCATTTGTTTATTTGTGTTTTTATTTCCATTTCTCTAGGAGGTGGGTCAAAAAGGATCTCGCTGTAATTTATGTCATAGAGTGTTCTGCCTATGTTTTCCTCTAAGAGTTTTACAGTATCTTGCCTTACATTTAGGTCTTTAATCCATTTTGAGTCTATTTTTGTGTATGGTGTTAGCAAGTGTTCTAATTTCATTCTTTTACTGGTAGCTGTCCAATTTTCCCAGCACCACTTAATGAAGAGGCTGTCTTTTCTCTATTGTATATTCTTGCCTCTTTTATCAAAAATAAGGTGACCATATGTGTGTGGGTTTATCTCTGGACTTTCTATCCTGTTCCATTGATGTATATTTCTGTTTTTGTGCCAGTACCATACTGTCTTGATTACTGTAGCCTTGTAGCATGATTCCTCCAGCTCTGTTTTTCTTTCTCAAGATTGCTTTGGGTATTTGGGGTCTTTTGTGTTTCCGTACAAATTGTGAAATTTTTTGACCTAGTTCTATGAAAAATGCCAGTGGTAGTTTGATAGGGATTGCAGTGAATCTGTAGATTGCTTTGTGTAGTAGAGTCATTTACCAAATGTTGATTCTTCTAATCCAACAACATGGTATATCTCTCCATCTGTTTGTAACATCTTTAATTTCTTTCATCAGTGTCTTATAATTTTCTGCATACAGGTCTTTTGTCTCCTTAGGTAGGTTTATTCCTAGGTATTTTATTCTTTTTGTTGTGATGGTAAATGGGAATGTTTCCTTAATTTCTCTTCCAGATTTTTCCTCATCAGTGTAGAGGATTGCAAGAGATTTCTATGCATTAATTTTGTATCCTGCTACTTTACCAAATTCATTGTTTAGCTCTAGTAGTTTTCTGGTAGCATCTTTAGGATTCTCTATGTAGAGTATCATGTCATCTGCAAACAGTGACAGCTTTACTTCTTCTTTTCTGATTTGGATTCCTTTTATTTCTTTTCTTCTCTGATTGCTGTGGCTAAAACTTCCAAAGCTATATTGAATAATAGTGGAGAGAGTGGACAAACTTGTCTTGTTCCTGATCTTAGAGGAAATGGTTTCAGTTTGTCACAACTGAGAATGATGTTGGCTGTGAGTTTGTCATATATGGCCTTTATTATGTTTAGGTAAGTTCCCTCTATGCCTACTTTATGGAGGGTTTCTATCATAAGTGAGTGTTGAATTTTGCCAAAAGGTTTTCTGCATCTATTGAGATGATCATATGGTTTTTCTCCTTTACTTTGTTAATATGGTTTATCACATTGATTGATTTGAGTATATTGAAGAATCCCTTCATTCCTGGGATAAACCCCACTTGCTCATGGTGTATGATCCTTTTACAGTGCTGTTGGATTCAGTTTGCTAGTATTTTGTTGAGGATTTTTGCATCTATGTTCATCAATGATATTGGCCTGTATTTTTCTTTCTTTGTGACATCTTAGTCTGGTTTTGGTATCAGGGTGACAGTGGCCTCATAGAATGAGTTTGGGAGTGTTCCTCCCTCTGCTATATTTTGGAAGCTTTTGAGAAGGATAGGTGTTAGCTCTTCTCTAAATGTTTGATAGAATTCACCTGTGAAGCCATGTGGTCCTGGGCTTTTGTTTGTTGGAAGATTTTTAATCACAGTCTCTATTTCCGTGCTTGTGATTGGTCTGTTTTTATTTTCTATTTCTTCCTGGTTCAGTCTCAGAAGGTTGTGCTTTTCTAAGAATTGGTCCATTTCCTCCAGGTTGTCCATTTTATTGACATGTAGTTGCTTGTAGTAATCTCTCATGATCCTTTGTATTTCTGCAGTGTCAGTTGTTACTTCTCCTTTTTCATTCCTAATTCTAAAGAGTTGAGTCTTCTCCCTTTTTTTCTTGATGAGTCTAGCTAATGGCTTGACAATTTTGTTTATCTTCTCAAAGTGCCAGCTATTAGTTTTAATGATCTTTGTTATTGTTTCCTTAATTTGTTTTTCATTTATTTCTGATCTGATCTTTATTATTTCTTTCATTCTGCTAACTTTGGCACTTTTTTCTTCTTCTTTCTCTAATTGCTTTAGGTGTAAGGTTAGGTTGTTTATTTGAGATGTTTCTTGTTTTTTGATGTAGGATTGTATTGCTAAAAACTTCCCTCTTAGCACTGCTTTTGCTTCATCTCATACATTTTGGTTCACCGCATTTTCATTTTCATTTGTTTCTGGGAATTTTTTGATTTCTTCAGTGATCTCTTGGTTATTTAATAGTGTATTGTTTAACCTCCATGTGTTTGTATTTTTACAGGTTTTTTTCCCCCATAATTTATATCTAGGCTCACAGCATTGTGGTCGTAAAATATACTTGATACCATTTCAATTTTCTTAAATTTACCAAGGTTTGATTTGTGACCCAAGGTATGATCTATCCTGGAAAATGTTCCATGAGCACTTGAGAAGAAAGTGTATTCTGTTGTTTTTGGATGGAGTGTCCTATAATTATCAATTAAGTCCATCTTGTTTAATGTATCATTTAAAGCTTGTGTTTCTGTATTTATTTTCATTTTGGATGCTCCATCCATTGGTGAAAGTGGGGTGTTTAAGTCCCCTACTATGATTGTATTACTGTCAATGTCCCCTTTAATGTCTGTTAGCATTTGCCTTATGTATTGAGGTGCTCCTATGTTGGGTTCATAAATATTTACAATTGTTATATCTTCTTCTTGTATTGATCCCTTGATCATTATGTAGTGTCCTTCTTTGTCTCTTGTAATAGTCATTATTTTAAAGTCTATTTGTCTGATATGAGAATTGCTACTCCAGCTTTCTTTTGATTTCCATTTTCTTGGAATATTTTTTCCATCCCCTGACTTTCAGTATTTATGTGTCCCTAGGTATGAAGTTAGTCTCTTGTAGACAGCATATATATGGTCTTTTCTTTGTATCCATTCAGGCAGTCTATGTCTTTTGGTTGGAGCATTTCATCCATTTACATTTCAGATAATTATCGATATGTAAGTTCCTATTTCCATTGTCTTAATTGATTTGTTTTTTTATTGTGGGTCTTTTCCTTCTCTTGTGTTTCCTGCCTAGATAAGTTCCTTTAGCATTTGTTGTAAAACTGGTTTGGTGGTGCTGAATTCTCCTAGCTTTTGCTTGTCTCTGAAGGTTTTTATTTCTCTGACAAATTTGAATGAGATCCTTGCTGGGTAGAGTAATTTTGGTTGTAGTATTTTCCCTTTCATCACTTTAAATATGTTCTGCCACTCCCTTCTGGCTTGCAGAGTTTCTGCTTATACAACAGCATTTAACCTTATGGGGATTCCTTGTATGTCATTTGTTGTTTTTCCCTTGTTGCTTTTACTATTTTTTCTTCACATTTAATTTTTGAGAGTTGGATTAATATGTGTCTTGACGTGTTTTCCTTGGATATATCCTGTATTGGACTCTCTGTGCTTCCTGGACTTGATTGACTATTTCCTTTCCCATATTAAGGAAGTTTTCAAGTATAATCTCTTCAAATATTTTCTCAGTCCCTTTCTTTCTCTTCTTCTTCTGGGACCCCTATAATTCGAATGTTGGTGTGTTTAATGTTGTCCCAGAGGTTTCTGACACTGTCCTCAATTCTTCTCATTCTTTTTTCTTTATTCTGCTCTGTGATAGTTATTTCCAATCTTTTGTCTTCCATGTACCTTATCTGTCCTTCTGACTCAGTTATTCTGCTATTGATTCCTTCTAGAGAATTTTTCATTTCATTTATTGTGCTGTTCATCATTGTTTGTTTGCTCTTTAGTTTTTCTAGGTCTTTGTTAAACGTTTCTTTTATTTTCTCCATTCATTTTTCAAGATTTTGGATCATGTTTACTCTCATTACTCTGAATCATTTTTCAAGTATACTGGCTATTTCCTCTTCATTTGTTTGGTGTGGTGGGTTTTTACCTTTCTCCTTCCTCTGCTGTGTGTTTCTCTGTCTTCTCATTTTACTTAACTTACTGTGTTTGGGGTCTCCTTTTTGCAGGCTGTAGGTTCATAGTTCCTGTTGTTTTTGTTGTCTGCCCCCAGTGGCTAACATTTGTTCCGTGTGTTGTATAGGCTTCCTGTTGGAGGTTACTATTTCCTGTGTTTCGGTGGATGAGAGAGACTGGATCTTGTCTTTCTGGTGGGCAGGACCATGTTGGTGGTGGGTTTTGGGGTGTCTGTGACCTTATTATGATTTTAGGTAGCCTCTCTGTTAAAGGTGGGGTTGTGTTCCTATCTTGCTAGTTGTTTGGCATAGGGTGTCCACAACTGTAGCTTTCTGGTTGTTGAGTGGAGCTGAGTCTTAGCGTTGAGATAGAGATCTCTTGGAGAGCTTTTGCTGTTTGATATTCCAGGGAGTTAGGAAGTCTCTGATGGACCAATGTCCTGAATTCAGCTCTCCCACATCAGAGGAACAGGCCTTACACCTGGCCAGAGCACCAACACCCTGTCAGACACATGGCTCAGAACAAAAGGGAGAAAAAAAAAAGAAAGAAAGAAAGAAAAAAAAATGATAAAATAAAATGAAGTTATTTAATTAAAAAAATATTATTAAAAGTAAAAAACTTAAAAAGTCATAAAAGATAAAGAATGAAAGAAGAGAGCAACAAAACCAATAAACAAATTTACCAATGATAACAAACACTAAAAACTATACTTTAAAAAAAAAATGGAATGACAGAACTTTAGGACAAATGGTAAAAGCAAAACTATACAGACAAAATCATACAAAGAAGAATACACATACACACTCACAAAAAGAGAAAAAGGAAAGAATATATATATATATATATATATATATATACAAAAAAAAAGGAAGAGAGAAACCAATTCAATAAACAAATCTACCAATGATAATAAACTCTAGATACTAAACTAAGAAAAACTTAAAAAGAGACACAAATTAGATGCAGAAAACAAACCTCAAGTCTACAGTTGCTCCCAAATCCACCACCTCAATTTTGTGATGATTCATTACCTATTCAGGTATCCAGAAATGCAGAGTACATCAAGTTGATTGTGGAGATTTAATCCGTTGCTCTTGAAGCTGCTGGGAGAAATTTCCCTTTCTCTTCTTTTTTCACACAGCTCCTGTGGTTCAGCTTTGGTTTTGGACCCTTCAGACTGTGTTTGTGCAGCCAACCCCAGTCCTCTCCCTGGGCTCTGACCTCTGAAGAAGCCAGAGTCTGAACTCCCAACCCCCACCCATCGAGGCTGGTGGGTGAGCAGACAAGCCTCTCAGGCTGGTGAGCACTGATTGACATGGATCCTCTCTGTGGGAGTCTCTCCGCTTTGCCCTCTGCATCCGTCTTGCTGTGCTCTCCTCTGTGGCTCCAAAGCTTCCCCACCCCACCATCCCCTGTCTCCACCACTGAAGGGGCTTCCTAGTGTGTGGAAACTTTTCCTCCTTCACAGCTCCCTCCCAGAGGTGCACATTCCATCCCTATTCTTTGGTCTCTGTTTTTTATTTTTTCTTTTGCCCTACTCAGGTTCTTGGGGAGTTTCTTGCCTTTTGGGAAGTCTGAGTTCTTCTGCTAGTGTTCAGTAGGTGTTCTGTAGGAGTTGTTCCACATGTAGTTGTATTTCTGATGTATTTTGGGGGGGAAGTTTATCTCCGCATCTTACTCCTCTGCCATCTTGAAGGTCTGTCTTCTTTTTATTAAGCCGTACTTTGTATATACTCAGAATATCAACTCTTTGTCAGATATATTTATTATAAAACATATTCTTCCTTTTATTTTTGTGAAATCTCTTTTGTCTCTCTTCTTCAGATTTGATAACTTTTTGTTTTCCCATTTTCAAATTCACTGCCCCTTCCCTTACTAATCTGCTTTCAGTTCCTAAGATCACCTAACAAATATTTTATTTCAAATGTTGTATTTTTCATTTATAGTAATTTCAATTTTCTTTTTTAATATTTTCTATTTCTCTTCTAAAATTTCCTGTAGTTTTATTCATTACAAGAGTACTTCATCTCAAGAAACATATTTATAATACCCACTTTCATATTTTGTTTCTAATAATTCCCACAATAGGGTTATCTCAGATTAATATCTGAGATTTTTTTAATGAGTTTTTAAGTGAAAATATCAAGTCATAAGATAAAATATGTAGTGTGAAGAGGATACATGAAAAAGCTATTTTTCCATAAATAACATATATGTAATGCATAGAGAAATGTCAGGAAGGATATGCAGAAAACTGTAAATATTAATTAGCTGCAGATGAATGAGAAAGACTGAAATGGTCATTTAACTTCATGCTTTGTTCTCTTATGTATAATGAGAGTCTACTCATATATTATTTGTGTAATTAAGAAACAAAACTCACCCAGCATTCCTGACTATTCCCACTGCTCTTTCCTCTAGGTTTCCTGATGCTCAGATAGGTTTTGCTTTTGTCAATAATCTCAACTCCTATTATGTGCCTCACCCCTTGTTTGATAGTTATGTTTGTAGTGACTTTGCCAGTTCTGACCTCTTCCTCAATACAGTCCCCATATATAATTTTTTATTTTATTTTTTTTATTGTCATATAGTTGATTTACAATGTTGTGTTAGTTTCAGGTGTACAGCAAATGATTCAGTTATATATATATATATATATATATATATATATATATATATATATTCTTTTTCAGATTCTTTTCCCTTGTAAGTTATTACAAAATATTGAGTATAGTTCCCTGTGCTATACAGTAGGTCCTTGTTGGTTATCTATTTTATATATAATAGTGTGTATATGTTAATCCCAAACTCCTAATTTATCCCTCCCCCACAACATTTCCCCTTTGGTAATCATAAGTTTGTTTTCAAAATCTGTGAATTTGTTTCTGTTTTATAAATAAGTTCATTTCAATATATATTTTTTAGATTTTACATATAAGTGATATCATATGACATTTGTCTTTCTCTGCCTGATTTACTTCACTTAGTATGATAACCTCTAGGTCCACCCGTGTTGCTGCAAATGGCATTATTTCATTCTTTTTTATGGCTTAATAATATTCCATTGTGTATATATACCACATCTTCTTTAACCATTCATCTGTTGATGGACATTTAGGTTGCTTCCATGTCTTAGCTATTGTAAATAGTGCTGCAGTGAGCATTAGGGTGCATGTATCTTTTAGAATTATCATTTTCTCCAGATATATGCCCAGTAGTAGAATTGCAGGATCATATGGTAGCACAATCTCCATACATAATTTTGGGCAAGAGGTTCATGAAATGACTCATCCTAGGGTGACCTACTAGTTCTGATTTGCCTGGGACTTATCTAGTTTTAGCAGTGCATGTTTGCTCATCTTATACCACACCCTTCCCTTAGTACTTGAATCTCCAATAGCTTCAGTTCAAGGATGTTAGTAATGATATCTTAGTAGAAAATCATTTAAAAAAAACATTAAATACATCTTCTTCTTTGGAGACATTCTCTATTTCTTCTTCTGTCACTATTTTATGATACATATCATGACACACTCTGCTTCAGTTTGCAACCCAGAAAAATTTGCTTGTCTTATTTGCCCTAATTTCTCACAAATAAATCAAAGATTTTGTAAGTGAGTGCCCTGGAAGATACATTTATAAAATTCCTGTTTACTGTGTGTCTGTACGCATGAGTTGGAACTAGAATGACCCCATGGACCAGTGATAGTAATGGAAAGAAAGAAGGAAAATATCCTGCCATGTAGAAATAATACCTTTTGCAAAAATGGCTTTTTGTTGAAATCCACTTCTGCCCAGTTTCCTCACCTATAAAATGCTTTGACATGAATTTGGCCCCCAGAAACCTGAAAACCCACCACTGTGTTCCCTGGCTTCTTCTTAGAAAGGTGAAATATCAGGTACAAACGAGGTGACAAGAAGTCCCCTTTAAGTAAAACTTTAAGTAAGTTTTTTCAGTAAAGAATATTTGACATCCTGTTTAGTTAGAAGTAGAAATGTGTTGTTCTTTTTTAAGCTTTCAGTTACATTCATTCTTTCAATAAGTTCTCAATAAGTGTTTACTGTTTTTCTGGCTTGTGCTAGATGCTAAAGATATAACAATGAATATGATTAACATGGTTCCTAACTTTCAAATAACTAAAGTTTAGCTAGGGAGACAAGCTTTTAATAAGCAGTTATAATATGGTGTGGTAAGTATGCTAATATGCCACAATACAGGGTATATTTTAGTACCCATAGAGGGGCACCAAATTCAGATTCCAGCAGACCAATCTTCATATGCAGAACAGAATATTTGGCATGGAAAGGAATTAATGATCAGATTATTTTGGGTTCCACAGAGAAATGGAATAAATAGGATAAAAGAAAGGAGGGTGGGGGTGGAGAGAGAAAAAGAGTGAGAGAGAGAGAGAGAGAGACTTACCATAAAGAACTGGCTCACACAATTATAGAGGCTGAAAAGCCCAAGATCTGCAATTTGCGAGCTGGAGACGTAGGAGAGCCAGTGGAGGGGGTAGTTCCAATCTGAGCCCAAAGCCCTCTAAACAAGAAGAGCCAATGGTGTGAGTTCTAGTTCAAGTCCAAATCCAAAGGCAGTAGAAGACCAATGTCCTAGTCCAAAGACAAAATCAGGCAGAGAGAATTTTTTCTTACTCAGCATCTTATTTATTCAGACCTTTAATGGATTAGATGAAGCTCACTTACATTGGGGAGGGCAATTTATTTCACTCAGCCTGTCGATTTAAATATTAATCTCATCCGGAAACACTCTCATAGACATACACAGACATATTGTTCAATCAAATATCTGGACTCCCTGTGGTCCGGTCATGTTGACACATAAAATTGACCACCACAGTGACCACGTGGCTCCAATATCTTGTTTTACTAATGAAGCCTGGGTAGGTAATGTAACTTGGCCAAGGACAGAAGAGGCTGGACAGCAAGGTTCCTGCTTCCAGTCTAGTGCCTGGTCCATGGGACCACAGGACAAGATTGTTTTTAGTATCATGTCCTCTGTGGTTAAATAGTTCTTGACCTATACAGATTCTACTTCTTTAGTGCTCACCCAGAGCTTGCCTCTCTTGACAGAGCCCATGTTATACACCAAGGGTGATATTTTTTACCCTCATCAAATGATGAATTCTAATTCCTCATGACATTGATTTCTGAATGAAACAGTATCTAATTCACTTGTTCTTAACCAGGGGTGCACATCACAAGGAACTGGGGGTTTTTTAAAAATATATATTCCTGATCGTAGGGTTCCCTTGCCTTCATTCCCCATCTACCCTCTGAGGACAGAAGTCCGGCATTCTCCAGATAAGATAGGGGGTGGAGACAGGTACTGGCTTCTGCTCTGATCCTGCCATCCAAAGATAGAGGTCCTCCCAGCAAGCAGTTCTCCAGTAGGCTCCAGGCTGGCTCAGGTGTGAAACACAAAGGAAAATAGTTTGGTGTAAGTCTGATAGGCTTTTCAAGTACCCTTTCAAAGATAGTACAGAGCAGGTCACTACCTCCACTGGCATATACAGTTGGCTCTAATGAAAAACTTGTAAGATTTGTAAGTAGTTCTTGCTGAAGAAATGTTGGATCCATAAAGCTTCAACACTTTAGCATTTGTGCTCAAAGTCCTACTGTTTTCTCTGCCTTCAAGATGAATTACTTTCTTACTTTATGTGCTTCTACAACAGGTAACTGTAGACACTTTCCTAGTAGCCAACTTAATAGTCAGTAATGAGACTTCCCTGGTAGCACAGTGGTTAAGAATCTGCCTGCCAATGCAGGGGACATGGGTTCAATCCCTTGTCCGGGAAGATCTCACATGCCGTGGAACAACTAAGCCTGTGTGCCACAACTACTGAAGCCCACGCACCTAGAGCCCTTGCTCCACAAGAGAAGCTACCGCAATGAGAAGCCCGAGCACCACAAGGAAGAGTAGCCCCTGCTCCCTCCAAGTAGAGAAGGCCTGGGTGCAACAACGAAAACTCAACACAGCCAAAAATACATTAAAAACAAAAAATAGTCAGTGATCATTACCTTCTGTCATGAGGATTCAACATGAGCATAGTTGTTCCCCTACTGGGATTCAGACATATCTGAACATTTCAGAAAACTTGCTGTGATGAGCTTAACAGAAATTTGTTCATGTGCAGATGGAGAAGATTGTTCCTCCTGTTTGGCAGAACAGGCGTGACTAGCAGAGCTGTGGCAGTAGTAGAACTGTTCAGGATCATGTATGCATTGGCTTCTAGGAACTTTGAGTAAAATTTGAGGATGAGACTCTGCAAGAACTGGAGAATCTGGGACAGTGCTTTGAAATCAATATATTATTTAAGCAGGGCCTCGTAGGCAAAATAATGGCCCTCCAAAGATGCTCACATCCTTGTTCCAGAGCCTGTGAATGAATATGTTACCTTACATTGCAACAGGGAATTTACAAATGTGATCTTAGATTATGCAAATGGGCTCAGTCTAATCACACAAGTACTTCAAACCAGAGGACCTTTCCCTGCTATAATCAATCAGAGAGAGGTGTTATAGCAGAAGAGGTGTCAGAGAAATGCAAGGTTTCTAGCTTTGAAAATACAGGAAGGTCCCATGAGCCAAGGAATGTGGACAGGCTCCAGAAGCTGAAAAAAGCAAGGAGATGGAATCTCCCCATGAGCCTCTAGAAAGGAATATAGACCTGCAAACACCTTGATTTTATCCCAGTGAGACCTATGTCAGAACTCACAGGTCCAGAACTTTAAGTTAATAAATTTATATTGTCCAAGCTACTCAGTTAACGGTAATTTTTTACAGCAGCAATAACAACAACAGAAAACCCTAATACAATGTCTTTAACCAAGAAGAAAAGTTATTTTATGTCAATAATTAGATCTATTCAGGACCAAGATAAAACTGCTGCAAGACTTCCCCCTCCTCATAAAAGAAAACTCTCTGTGCTGTTTTTATAAACTTTTCCAAGTTGTTTTGAGTGCTTTGAATTCAACCTGACTGCAGAATTTAACTTTTCATGCTTGACATCTCTAATCACAAAGCAGAGGCTGTGGCCTCCACTCCTGTACTTTCCACCCAGAACACCAGGTAGAACTGCTCCAGATCTCATCCACACTTATGATGGAGTTGAACTGATGTCATAGACAAACAGAACAGTTTTGAACCAACTGCCTTCAAGCAGTTGTTCTGAAACCAACAATTAAACATGCTGAACTGGGAACATGAGAGCAGGAAGCTCCATGATGGGTGGGAACCTAGATAGAGAGCCCAGTTATTCTCTACTGCCTGACTAATGTATGTCCTGCTTGGTGTAAACAACTTTTTCTAGGGGTGTCATGTGTGCCCTCTGGAATTCCACTTCTTGTGGAATGCTTCAGTTCAGCTTACTGGTCAGAGTTGGGCTGTGCCTGAGTTGATGCCTCAAGCCAGGTAAAAAGCTTAATACAGAAACTTAAGGAGAAAGTCATCTAGCTTTCAAGATAGTTCTGTATAGTTAATGGAATTTAACTGGCTAAATCCTGGACTCCAAAGGGCATAACTGAGGTTACTACTGCATGGTGGTCTCACCTTGGTGCATGAGATTCTATTGATAATAATTTTACTGTAAAGACATGTTGGCCAAGGGACAAGGGGGTGGATGGTTCAGAAGAGTCAACATAGTAGATATGAGGCTGTTATCATTAAAAGGGCCAACACTGGTCCTTGTTGGCACCTGGGAACTTGGCACTTAAACCACACCCTAGTTGATAAGAGTAGGAGTAGCTCAATGTACCTAGATTGTACAAACAAAATGGTTTATGTTAATATCTGTTTTACTTCTATGATTCTGAAATTTTGGTACATGTTGGGGATAGAAGCCTACATGACCTGTCCTTGCTAAAAACCTTGGGTACTGAGTCTCTAATGAGGTTTCCTGGGAAGAAACATTACACATATCTTGTGTTTTCTCTGCTGGAGAAAGAGCATACGTAATATATTCCATCACTGAAGGGAGACAAAAATCAGAGCCCTGTTCATAGATTTCTACAGATTCCACTCCTGCTTTTTTCCTTCATTGACCTATTGTGTTTCCCTCACTCATGTAATAAATCTTATCTATGAGTTCAACTACAGGGAGAGTCCTGTGAGTCCCTGCAGAAAATCACTGGATGAGTGGATGATCTCGAGAGCCCCATTACAAAAAGCATATGTATGTATGTGTGTGCATGCATAATCAAAACTGAATTAAATAATGCATATAAAATCACATAATCATATAACCATTTATATGTATATATAACAATTTAGGCTTTGCTATACGTACTTTGTCAGAGCCATTCAGACACTAATATTCCCTAATGGATTAGGTCACTGAATGGCTTCTATGACTATGTAGACAAGTACAATTTTTCAATAAGTTTTATTTTTAGTGAGATAAATAATTTGAAAATTTATTTAATGACTTAATAAATATAGTTTGGGCATCTACCAGGTGCCATGCATTATGCTACATAGTCTGAAATGATGGAAAAATTACTTAAAACTACTACAAATAATTGAATCAATAGGATAAAGGTACACATGTACACATGTATAAATATAGATGGATTTGCATCACATTGTCATTTAAATTTTACATAACAATCAGAAAGAGAGAGAAAAAGATTTAAACAGAGGTAAATTCACACATTTTTGTATTCAACATTCAATTCATATCATTTGGCTTAGAGTATAACGGAGATGAAGACATGAATCTGTTCTTCCTAAGTTGTCCTCTGTACCCATGGGTCTTTTATAGTGTTAGCGACTCACCCTGCTGAATATCGTTTTACAATTTTCACATAAGTCATAGCCCCTAAACCTAAGCCAGCTTCCTTAGCTGGTATTCAATCAAAGCGATTCTTTCAGGGTTAATTATATCTCTATGTTATTTTCTCCTAATATGACAACTTTAGAAACTTAACTCTCAAGTAAGATGTTTCAATACTTGTGTAAACATGCATGCCTCACAAGGCCCCTGAATTCCGAAAACTTCCTCTCTAGTTGTAAGACACCAGCACAGAAAACATTTAAATAACAAGGAAAGTGATAATATGTTCCATAATTGAAAATGTGGTCAAAGTGTTGTATTGAAGTTCAGACAATAGGGAGATTTACTCTTGCCATACTGACCAACAAATACCATGATGGAGGAGTCTAGCACATAAGCTTCTGTGCTGTTTTATTTCTCATGTGTAATATGCAACTTACATGTTAATTGAATTTGTTTTACATTTTAACCTGTACTTAAAATGTTTGAGAGGCTACCATGTATCATGCGCTGAACTAGTTTCTTTGTAGACAGCAAATAAACAAACACTATTAGATAATAATAATAATTATATAATATAATAATTATATTGTTGACTGAAAAAAGAGGGACAACCTGAGAGTTGTGAGTTCAGTTCTCTCTGGGGCAAAATGAGGACTTCAGTCCAGCAGACAGCATTTCAGATAGCTCTGAGAAACTGCTCTGAAGAGGCAGGCGGGGAAGGTCAGTATATATGTGATTTTGGTGAAGGGGATGTAAATGCAATCAAACACACTTTTGCAGAAGGTTGGGGCTAGTCTCATGAAGGTTACTGCTAGTCACGAGGAGGAGACATCACCATGAAAGATTTTAGTGCTTTTCTAGATATGAGGAGAGCCAAGAATTGGGCTTATAAAATTTTCTCTTGAAAATATCTATCTGAAGACCTGTTCAGCCAGTTTTTCCCATAGCACAGAGTGCCACATTCCTGATCTCCACCCTGAACTTTCAAGGAGTGTTGAAGATCAGAAGTCACAGCAGCTTGTGATTTAATCCTTGTAAAGGCAGATGGCAAGTGACAACCTTTAGTTTGCAATATTTTATTAATATAATTATTAATAATTATATACAAATATAATTATATAAATATGAATTATACATAAATTTACATGATTAAATATTATTAAAATATAAATTTATAATTATATAAATATAAATTAATTAAAATATATAATATGTTAATATATAATAAATGATATTGATATAAAAGTTAATTATTATTATAAAATAGAATAATTTCATTGTTTTTATTGTTATTACTTTATTCCCACACCACAGTATTTGTGGAGTGGTTAGACTCTGCAAGACTCATCTCTGGCCCTGTTAATAGAGAAGTGAGTTTACATGTAGGTAGAGGGAGAATAACTGGCTGCCTATGTCCTGCAGTTTATAATTTCTGGAATGATATTTATAGCCCCAAGAGAACTCAGCTACTCCCACAAGTATAATCTCAGTTCATTCTCAAAATCCTCTAACATTAGTGATTTTTCGCTTTAGTATAAAACTTTGATATTTTTACCAATCTGATGCAAATCACCTTGAGGGTCATAGTTATTTGTACCAAAATATGAAGGAAGAATCCGAGTGGTGATCTTGAAATTAATGATAGAAAAAAGAGTTGAAGAGCTATGAGTACCTGGAGGTAGGTATGATCTGACTTTGTCAAATATGGAATGGGAAGGAAAGAGCAAATTTGGGGCCTCCAAAAGCTCTTTCTCTCGGTTTACATTTACCAAGAGTTTCCTTGCTTAAAAACAAATGTGGTTAGAATTTTCAATGGATGCAGTTTTAAAGAAAAAACTGAAAGATAGGCTGAAATAAAATAATAAATGTCAAGAAGATGATGGATTCATGAGGAGCCCTTAATCCAAATGGTACCAAATTCCATTTATCTGAAATGATTCACAGTCAGGATTACCAGACTGTAACAGGTGACTACTTTTAAGTACAGATGCTAAATGTCATACCTGCAGATGGTTCATCAGTAGAACATGTAAAAAAAATCTTAATTATGTACTATGAAGCTTTTCATAAAAAATTAGAAGATAGGCATTCATTATGCTTGTTTGAGTTATATCACTGAGTATAGATGCTGTTATGAGTTAACTGGTGCTTTAATCAAAACAAGTATCAGTGGATCAATTTAACGATATGAAGGTTCTGACTTCAGGTTGGAAAGTTTCTAGCAATGCAAAATTCTTGCAGTTTCCTGATTTATGCATCAAAGTAAAGGATTGTCCTCCACCAAAATACCACATCGATATGTGTTAAAGAAAGAGATACTCAGCTAGTCTTCCTTAAATAGAAGCCTTCCAGATTAGCTTGGAATTCTCCTGGAGACATATCACACCTGAAGCCTGAAGCTGGAAACATTTAATTCCTCACATGGACTTTGGAATCATTGTGGTAGGTTTATCAAAGAACATAGGTCATTCATGAACACATGCATTTTATATTCAAATTATTTTTTGTTTTACCGTCATTGGCCAGTTTATACAATGGACATTGCTGGAATGACAACTTTGGCCAAATAGCAAATCCACGCTCAAAGATGGAGCTTTAATGAGAAGTATATGCATGAAAAAAAAAAAAAAGATGGAGCTTTGATTCAGTTTAGCACATTGAAAAACTGTCTCAGACTTTGAATGTGATTCCCCATAGAGACAGCTCTCCAAATATTTTGAGTCTCGGCAACTCCATCTGGATTATATGGCCCTTGGTGATATCAATAGTGTATTTGTTAAATTGTTATTCTCACTTCCTGATCAATTCACATCCCACTTCATCTTCATGATAAAAGGATGTTCAAACCCTACTGACAATACAGTGTTAAATTCTCTACATCCATTTCCTTATCTTTCCAATAATGAATGGCATGCTACTGTTTAGGTGTGTGTGTGTGTGTGTGTGTGTACCCATATGCTCTACCTTTGAACATATTTCACATAACTAAGAGTGCCGTATAAATGCAAGGTTCGCTATGATTGGTTTTGACACAAAATCAAATCCACGGGAAACTCCTTAGATCTCTGAACAAGCTGATTTGCAAGAAGGAAGCAACCCTGCCAAGAATTAGGTGCAAATGACTGGGAATTTCTGCAAGTGAAGTTCTTACTTTTTGTCTTCTTTTTAGTTAAAATAAGAAAGCAAACAAATAAAATCCTGTATATTTAATTATGATGATATAAATTACATAATTGCAATAAAAAGTAAAACAGTACAAGAGCTAAAACTGGAAAGTAAAAGTACTTCAACCTCCTCATTCCCACCTCTCAGCAGAACCACTATAAACTGTTTCTTGCATATACTCCTTATAACTTTCTTTGCAAAAGCAAGTGCACATATTTACATATCTATATACATATATTTATAAATCTTTCCTTTACACATATAGCAGGATGCCTTACCAGGAGAAGCACATGCCAAAATTTAAATTTGTTATTTTTATTCTTATTTGGCAAGAGAATTATACCAGTGTAAACAGATAATCACCTTATAATCACAAACAATAGGTAAATGCACAGTGAATCATCTCATTGTCCAAGCAAGTGGGGTATAGTAAGACTTCTTATGTCCCATCACCTTAGTAAGTCATGAAACAAGATTGGTTTTCTAGGTCCATGAGATGGCAAACTCCAAAACCTGTGTCAGCATAGCCCTCTGAGGTTTGGCTTATTCCTGAGGAACTTGTAGTGAATTTAAAAGAAAAGAGCTAGACCATAATAACTGCAACTTGGGGAAGTCCGACTTATCACTGTTGAGGAAGAGGGACTGGCTTTCGTAAAGACCCCTGGGGCTGCTGCAGGTATCCACACAAGCTTGTGCTCATAGATGCCATAGGCAAGCTTTGCCTGTTGAATTCTGCTTGTCCAGCCTTTAAGTGTGATAATAGTGAACTAAATGAACTCATGTTTTCACAGTCTGACCTGTGTAGACTAAATAAGCTCAAGTATTCTTAGGACTTCAAGTTGGGGAGGAATAGAGAAGAGCAAAAGCATTTGAAAGGGAAATCTTGAACCTTATTCTTATAGGATTTGTGGAGGGCTGCACAAGTAACTAATATAAATGAAATAAGATTTCTACTTCACTATTATGTTACAGAGAACTCTACCATGAATGTAAGTGACAACAGGGATCTGTTCATTTTGACCTATTGTTAATTCTCTTAAATTACACACACATTAGCTAGTTTAAAATTTTAAAGTTCTATCCATGTTTGTATAACAAATTTGGGTTATTATATTCAGATTATACCAACTTTCTTTTCTCCCTTCAAACATCTCCAGTATCTTTTCCCATTAGCACATGCTGCATAATATTCTCAATTGCTGCAAAATATTCACATTTTACAAAAGTATCATGAATTACTTTTAAAATGTCTGACTGTCATTTTCTTTGCACATACAAAATAATGTGGCAATAGCTATGCCTATACATGTGTTTATGTCAATGTAATTCACAGATCAAATCCCCAGCAGATGAATTCTTGGACAAGAGATGAGTCACTTTCAATTTGATAGCTATTGCCAAATGGCACTCCGAATGCTATCCATTTATACACTTAGCAATGATGTATGAGAATCAGGATTTCTTTGTAAGGAAAATGACCCATTACAGATGTTTCTCAAAGTTCTGGATGATGTTACTTAAGGTCAAGACCACCTGTCTTAAAAACCCTCCACTCCCACCCCCACAAAGCACTAACTCAAATCAATTCTTTCTGCATTGTAAAGAGACTAAGTGGATATTTTCTCCTTAAGTCCCTACCTCTGAGGGACAAATTTAGCTCAAAAGTATATTTTTTTCACATAAAAGCAGTGGCCAATTTTCTTTTGAGCACCTCACACTCACAATTTCGCAGGCACAAATGTCAAGGAGGTGTGTGGTACACCTGCTGATTCACACCTCTGTCAGAGAAAAACACTTCAAAGCAGCCAAAGGTGCTGGTCCAGTTTCACTTGCACCCCACCACTTTCTCCTGTACTCCCCCTTAACACCTCCACACACAGATGCTGCTCACACCTTCTAATTTGTGGCACCTCAATTTAATCCTGCCAATTCATTTACTATTCACACAGGCATGAGATACTGACATCACCAAGAAAGAAATAACTCTTGGAGAGGTGATGTATTTCCAGAGGCTATACAAACAGGAGTAGAGGACAGTTTCAGAATACTTTCACAGACAAAACTTTTATTCTTTAGATCAAATTTGACCAAAATGACCTTCTTCAAATCCATCCACATTTACCTGCTTCAGTTGTAATCATTGTCCATGTTACATGCTTTCTTTTCCACATGGGATCTTCCCTTTTCTTGATGATAATCAAAAGAGTAGCTATCATTTGTGTAATAGAGCGTATAAAAGAGATTTGGGGCAATGCTACTGGGCTTTCTGTTTAAGAAAGTGTGTCTGGACTGAAGATCATTTCACTTGTCTTTGACTTGAAGTTTTTGACATCATTGTAGCACTATTGAACTTTTTACCAGATTGCTACACCAGAATTCCAGAGTCTGATTGGTAGGGTTTGAATTCATAATAATCCTTACTACATCTAGGATATTAGGGAGTTACTTTATTCATGGTCAGACAAAACTTTGGGTATTGGGCATATTGAATGAAATATACATGTTTGCTGCTCATGTGAAATTTATGTCATGGGAGTGAAGGCATAAAATTAAAGAGTAATTAATACAGAGAAAAGAACATGAAGAAAATAAAATAATATGATAGTTTGGTCTAGGCTCTGTAGAGAGAAACATTAGAGTGGTAATGGAAAGCATCTTTAAAGAGGTACCGTTTGAGCTGATGCCAGAGTGATGAGGCATATGAAAAACATGGAAAAAAGAATACCAGGCAGATAAAATACCTCTAAGCTGGGAATGAGCTTGGTATATTAAACATATATATTTTTTTAAATGGCCATTTCAACTGGAGTATTATGAGCAAGGGCTAAAGGGAGATGGCATGATATAATGTCTGAGGAACAGTTGGGCCAGCTCATAGGCCACAGTGAAGAAGATGGGCATGAGCTATTAAGTATACAGACTCAAAAAAATAAATAAATAAATAAATAAAAGAATACAGACTCATATTATCAGCTCCAACTAGAACAATTTGGTGAAACCTGCATTTTCTCTTGCCTTAGAACATTTTCAGTCCACATTCTCCATGATTAATATGGAAGCTTTTTGCCTTTGAATGTTTACCTTCCTTACCTATTTATTCTAGACATGGGGTCTAATCCAAGTGAAGTTTTAGTACCAATGGATGATAGATCCCTCTGGAAAGTCTTCATCTTCATTGGCTGATACCATAGAGCACAATACGACAAGAATCTACAAAAAGTTAAAAATTTTTGATGATACTTCTGAAAATGTTTTTGCCTAAGAAAAACACATATCCAAGCCCAAATTCCAGTGGTGGAGAAATAAATTCTACACTCCACATCTTAATGAAGGGAACTACAAAGTCACATTGCAAGGAGACCTGCATACAGGGATGAGATAAATTTGTGGCCATTTTTTTGTCATCTGCCACACTTTTAGAGCAATAATGTCTAATAACAAAAATGATAGCAAATGGCATTTTCCTCATTTATAAATTTAATAATTATTATTTTAATTTTAACTATAGTGTATGATATTGGCTACAGGATAGAATATTCACCTTTAAAATATCTTTTCTCTGTGTGTGTGTTTTCTTTTACAATTCTGTTCTTCTCCTCCTTCTATGATTGCTATGTCTTCTATGGCTTTTGTGTTTCTAAATTTGACTCTTTATCTCACTTTTCCTTCTACTTCACTAAATATGGATATCTACTTAATTCTTTTCTTGGCTTTTCCCCTACATATCTTTTTTGAAGAGTTCTCATACACTTTAAATATCTTATCTATGAAATAATTTCCAAATATTCACCTGTTTTTCAGATATACTCTGGTATCCAATTTTCTAAATTGATAGACATTTCCACTTGTGTAGTGTTCTATTAATTAAAACTGAACAGGTATAAAAAATATATTCATTTATCTTACTCACTTTGTTCTGGGTCATTATGTCCAGAAGCTGAAATATAAACTTTACTCAAATTATTTTCTCTTCCACTGTAGAAGCTATTTTTTTCTGTCCTTCATTTATATACAAATTCACCTATTAAGAACTGATTAAAGGACCTACTTCTTTGTGTCATTACTGGAATAGACAGCCAATGGAGCTGAACTACATTAGAACAACAATATATGAGCTCCTGAATTTGATATCCTCAGAAATTTCCTGGCCTAAATTCTAACCAATCTTTTCATATTTAACCTTCCTTTCATTTATTGGAAAACCACAATATCTTTTGAATAATATCTATTCCCACTTTTTGCTTTTAACCTGGTAAGAGCTTGTTTCTATTGTTTTTAACCTAAGAATTCTAGCTGACTTAACAATTATTACTAAACAAATGGTACATTCAGTAGATTCTCAGAGACAACATAATATATTCTCTTAGGTTGGAGTTTAAAAATAGGTGAAATGCAATAAGAATCTTATTTATATAGCAAGGATAAGAAAGTGATAGTCCATGATCAGTGACTCTTACTTGTGTGAACCTAAGATAAGGTCACTGGAGGTTAAGACTGAGAAGATAAGGTGGGTGCTCCCATACTACCAATTTAAGGACAATGAGGAGAAAAAGGAAAATAGAAATTCAAGATGGAATGGCTAATTCTAAATGGCATTGGATAACTGGACAATAGAAATCTAACTTTAACTTCAAATCCTTCCCTCAAATCGGGAGCTGAAACTGAGCAAGTATGTGACATTATTCAAATAATTTCTTATTTTTTATAACTACAAAGCTGACATTCCCAAAAACAAAGGTCACAGAGTTGTTCTGTGGGTTAATGAATTACAACTCCAGTTGAATGCACAACATTGTCAGATCTCTTATATGAAAGTCAAGATCCTGAATTTTTTTTAAAGTTATAACCTAATAATTGTAATCAGAATTTCTTGGAGGACCCAGAGGACTTCTAAAATGCTTTCCAAAAGAACTTACTTACTTGAGGAACTGAAGCATGACCCTCATGACCCTCTTTTCATTACTGTTCACTTGGAAACAAAAAATTGCATTCAAAATTGTGTGCAGAGTGAAAAGCAGAATCAACACTCTATCCAGAAAAAAATAAAGTAATTCATTAATTGTATGACTTAAAAACAGTGGATAATTGATTTAGTGGATGATTAATCAAAGAAGAAAGGCATAATTTTTAATCAGGCTCAATTTATTGATATATCTGCACTTATAGGAGATTCTACATTACATAAGGTGCTGAGGCATATGGTTGTTTTTTAACAGTTTGCTAGATCTTAATTTATGGTTAGCCAACATAAGTGACTTAGAAGGCCAGAGATAAATTGGCATAATGTAGGCAAAGATATTTAAATGCTTGCAAAAACAGGAATGGTGTGTTTCCTGGCTTCTTTCACTTTTTTTCACTATGTTATCTGACAGTTTTCAGAATACTTCTATTTTCCTTATCATCAGGAATAATTGATGTGGAAAACACCAAAATGTTTATAAAATTATTTATAGTCATTTTCTGTTGGCCAGAAATGTTGGTAGGAAGGTTTGCAGTTAAAATTGGACGCCTCTTTTCAGTAGAACTGAGAGAAGATTGTGAAATGGAGGTGGAAGCAATTAACCTCTAGAAAGAAAATGGATCTTTTTGGCATTATAGGCATAGCTGATAATGGGACTTAACTATGGTGTTTAAGTACAGATATGATCACATAAATATATGTTAGGAAATAGTTTGATCCATGGAAATCTCTAGCTGTGGTTAACATATCATAGGTAACTGAGGAAGAATATTAACAGACAGCCCATAAAGGTTTTACTTAATTTATTCATCTAAAACTACTTTGGTTATAATACTCAACTAATTCCTAAGCCTGAGTAAGGTCAAAGGCACTGAGCCTTGAATGAAGTTAGTGTCTGTCACTTACAATCAATGACCCTCATTTGACATAATCACCTTATGCACCATTTTTGGCTGAAAAGATATTTCCTCAGTCTCATCTGGTGATTCCAACTTGGTCATCTGATGAATTAGTCATCCACAGAGTCTTCTTCTGAAGGGTCTGAATAAGAAGTGAGGAGCTGTCTATTCCGCTACAGAATTATCATGTAAGAAGTATATCATTAGCCTAAGAAACAATAGAATCCTAGGATTTAGAGAAAAAAATAATTAGATCATAGATTTCAGTAAAAATTGGTGTACGTCTGTGCAAGAGATGAAAATTAAAATGTACACGCTATCAGGGAAAATTGCCAACATTTATTGCTTCTTCTAGATACTGGAGAATAAACAAAGAAATATATTAATACTCGGTTTCACTATAAGCAAGTAATATGGCTGACAGTTATTTGTGAGAACTATTTACTATTAGTAGCATATTACCATATACACAATAACTGTTACATGTAATATGAGTATGTGCCAGATTAATTTTGAAAATTTTTATTTGATTATAATTCTAAACTCTGCTCCTTGTGTTCAGTTTTCTGTTGCTAGGCAGGCATATCACCTGATCACAGCGTGAAAAACAGAAAAGAACATTGAATGTAACATTTTATAAATGTTTGCTAAAAGAAATATACCTTTTTTCCCCATAACATAGACATCAGAGGTAGTTTTCATTTTTTTATATCCTATATAGAGCTTTATGCTGAAAGCTCTGGAGGAAATAGAACAGGAAAGACAGAAGGGAGGTTTCAAATGTCATCTATCCAGTGCAGGCTAGGTGCAGGTATATTTGAGATGGGGCCCTGAATGCTATGGTTGATCAGGTGGGAGTTAGCGGAGGTCAAGAAAGATTAAGGATAAACTCATATTTAAAAAAATATGAAGGGGATCAAAGTTAAGAAGCCAAACCTATTGTCAAATCCAAAGGGGAAACATAACTGAGATTAGACAAGCAGGTCAAAAGTTTAAGCAAAAGTGAGATTGGCTTATCAAACATTTTGAATGTCTGCAGTGTTCTTTTTGTCTTGGGATACCTACCCTGAAGAGTTTACAGCCTAGTGGGCAAGATATACATATAAATAGATCATTATAATACAACAAAGGAAATTTAATCTTAGAAAATGGCAGATAATATTATAGATCCAAAAGAAAGGGTCATTTAAGGTAGTTGAAATGGAAAAGACAAAATGCTTTCTGGAAAAAAATAAAAAGGCACAAACAGAGACTTAAAGAATATGTTTAGGAGTTAGATATGTAGCTGACGTCTGTGGGATGATTAGGGGGCCCTTCAGGAAGGAGAGTTAGGATACCCAAAGAATAAAAATCAAGAACAAAGAATGCTGAAAATTATGAGCAGGTAAGTTCTGCTAGACTGAAGTGCAAGGGAGAATACGGCAAGACTTGATGGTGGAGGTGGTAGAAGCCAGAGGATGTGAGCAGAAGAAGAAGGTGATATCTGATATGCCATGATGAGGAACTCAGGTAATAACCTGTAGGTGATGGATCATCATTGAAAAATTTGGGAGATTTTGTTAAAGGATAAGTAACCTTCTGTAGTCTAGAACTTCCATTAAATAAGCATCCTTTGCCTCTCTCCTTATCCCTTACTCACTACCTCCCCCTGGGTATAAATGGAATTATTTAACAGATGAGTCTATGGGAAACTGATCTGCCTCTTCTAGGTTATCTCTTAGGAATGCTTGTCTACAGAGAGGATGTTTTCTGGCCTGCTCCTCTGTTGAGTGGTTAGCTTAGAAGGAAAATATTTGACACTATGGAGACCAATTTACCCCACTGTGCATCTGACTTGCAGGAGTTATGTGCCTAATTTAGAGGAGAGTGTTAACCTGCTCTTTTACTCTGGATATGAAACCACATTCTGTAGTCAGATTTTTTATAATAAAACTAACATTTTTATCTCTAACTAATTTGTGCTAACACAGGTAGGGAAAAAATAGTTTACTGACATTAAAAACTTCAATTTTTTTTTTCTTTGAGGTGGATCATTGGTAGTTAAGTAGAAAATGAGTTTTAGAAGTACTAAGTGTGTCAAGAAAAATCAATAACTTCTTTTAGAGATCCAGGTGAGACATTAGGTTTAGTCATGTGCATAACAAGGAAGAGGTAGAGCTGAGAAACATTTAGAAAGGAAAATAAGGTTCAGTGAATAATATGTGACAGTGTAAGAAAGGACATGTTAAAGATGGCATCTGAATCTTTATCCTAAGTGACCATGTGAATAGTAGGAATCCAACTCATAGAGTAACCACAGGAGATCTAATTTAAGAAAGAATTTAGGTTGGGATTTGAGTTTATTTTGTGATATCCAAGTGGAAATATCTGATTGAAATTAGATATATGAGCCCAAGAGCCCACCAGAGGTGACTTGGTTGGGAGGTGGTAAATGAAATAATGGAAGCGAGTGAAGTTACTCAGAAATACTCTAGGGAGTGAGAAGAACAGTGGAATGAGGACAGACTATGGACAAAAACAACATTTAAAAGACATTTTGTAAAATATGAAACAAAGGTCTACAGAAGGAGGAAAACCAAGATATTGTCACTTAAGCAAAAGGAGTAACATTTTTAAGGAAAAAAGATAACCAAAGATATCAAAAGTTACAAACAGGTTTATTAACAGAAGTATTGAAAAACTGTATTGAATGTAATACCTAGTACCACCAGCGATATTACAGAGTAGTGTTAATCTATTGTTAAAGATGAAATGACCAGACTCCAAAAGAATGCAGACTATAATGGAAAATAAATTCACTTATATTAAAATTAAGAACTTCTGTTAATTAAAAGATGCCATAGTGAAAGTGAAAAGGCAGTCCACCCTCTGGGTAAAAGATATTTGCAGTACCCACAGCTAATAAGTACCAGCATATATAGAAGTTCTATCATCATCAACAAAACGTGTAATGACTCAAGGGGAAAAAGGGGGAAAAAAGTGAGCACTCAATTACAGGAGAAAAGCATGAATGTTGGATAAACAAATGAAAGGATATTCAATCTCACTAGTAACTAGGGAAATGCAAATTAAACTCAAAATAATACACTCTTTTTATACTTACCAGATTGACATAAAATTAAATGACTGATAAAATTAAACATTGGCTGGGATACTTAGCAAATTAGGGACTCTCATTCACTGCTGACAGGAGTATAAATTGGTAAAACTCTTTTGGAAATATTTTGGGCTTTCTAGCAAAGCTGAGTATGTACAAGCCCTAAGATCCAGCTATTCCATTCAAAGGTTATCTCAGTGTCTAGAACAAATCTTATACGAGAAGATATGTTTAGAAGATATGTTTATATCATCATTTTTATAATTGAAAAAATACATATAATCATAACTTCCTTTAATAAAAACTGATAAAAAAGATATATGGTACCCCAACTATAAATCACAGCTGTGCAAAACTACATGATATTAGACATCTTGGTAATGTTAAAAAAAAAAAATCAAGAACTAGCACAGTTAGATAACACATTAGCAAAACTAAACAATACATTGTTTAGAGATACACACACAAGTGGTAAAACTATAAAGGAAAGGCAGGGAATTATTAATTTAAGAGTTAGAAGAACAAGCACCTGATGGAGAGAAGGGTTTGGAAGAGGCTATGATGACTGAGAGGCATGGAGGGACTTCTGGGGTACAGGTTATGTATGTTTATTGATCCAGGTATATGGGTACACAAGTGTTCACCTTATTTTTCTTTAAAATGTACTGCTACACTTCATATACATACTCTTATAATGTATTCCATAATTTAAAGAAAAATTTTAAATAAAAATGAATGGGATCTTAGAAGCAGCTCATTACTTTATAATAACCTGAAATTATTAAAATAACTATTTTAAGAAGAGTCATTGTAAATGGGACTTCTACATTTTGCAATATGACAGGTGAGATATTTTGGAACCAAAAAGCTCCTGAACAGTTAGAAAGGCAAATGCAACAACATTATTTTACACCTGTAGCTGAGTTTCCAAAAGAAGTCAAGAAGGATTCATGGAGGCCTAAAACAAAGCTGGAACTGAAATCTAGAGTAGTAAGCATAACTTAAGCCAGAACCACTGGGCTACTGATAGCAGTGTAGACTTAGAATGGTTGCCACAGGGGACAGGAGACCAGTCCTACAACCAATACAAAAAGGACGGTGGAATTGAGAACCCTGCATTGAGTTGGAACTCTCAAAAAGCTACAGTCTCGGGAATTCCTTGGCAGTCCAGTGTTAGGACTCCCCACTGCAGGGCACAAGTTCGATCCCTGGTCAGGAAAGTAAGATCTCACAAGCAGCATGGCTTGGCCAAGAAAAAAAAAAAAAAAAAGCTACAGTCTCAGTTAAAATCCAAATGAATGGAATGAAAACAAAAATACAGTGACGTGTAAATTCTTTGTCTCTGACTTGGATCAATGTGGGACTATTATATCAAGAAATGTTGCTGTAAAGAGAACAGAGATTTGGCTCAAGAGAAAAAAACATAAGCAGTAAAGAAAATAATATTGTAATACATTATTTACTTTTCTCTTGTCCCAGGCAATTTTACAAGTAGATTCTAGCAAAAGCTCAAGCAATACATATAATCTCAATTTCATACAAGTTGTTTCAGGGAAAAAAATATGATAGTCTTAACCAATGTAGAAAATGTATTATATGAAGTTCAGCATTCCTTTGTGGTTTCAAACTCTCAAAAACCATGAATAAAATAAAAATCCCTTAACTAGAAAAATGCCATGAAACAAAAACAAAAACCTGTTCAATGAAGAATGGAGCATTTGCTATATATCAGAAGTAAAGCTTGGGATGCTTTGTTATCACCATAGGGTTCATATTTCCTTTATATTATGATAATTCAAGATAAAATATGAAGGATGAGGTTTAGGAAGGAAAAATAAAATTGTCAATATTTTCAGACAATGCAATCATCTACATAGAAAATCCTGCAGAATCTACATCAAACCAGAAATTTTCAGTGTTCTGGAATCTAAGCCAAGTGTTTCAAAAAGAGAATAATCAACAGAATTTAATGCTGGGAGGCTAAGTGATATAAAGTATAAACAATGTTTGACTTGGCTTTGTTCAAATGATTGGTGTCCTGGACAGGATTAATTTCTGAGGAGTGGTAGGAATAAATAGATCAAGAAAGGCAAGAGAAGAAGTGCATAGAGTGAGTATTCTCAGTTATCTCAAGGAGTATTCTTGTACGGGAGAGTAGAGAATTGTGGAAGCAGCTGGAAGGAATATGAATTTGTATTTTTTTAAACATGGGAGTTATATGTTACAGATCAAAGTTCAAGTAAAATGAATTTGTAGTGACACAGATCTGCTTGGTTTGATGCTTTGCCCCAGCAGGTACTCAGAATGAAGAAGTTGGGGGGGGGGGTTAGACTGTACATTAATCAGGGCCCTTCTCCGTGCTGAGCAATAGAGCAAGGCTCATTAGTTTACCTCGTGTGAGAATATTAGTGGCATACCATCAAGGGCATAAGAGTGAAAAATTATAGAAAATTTTGAGTACTATTTTACCCTTATATTTATAATGTATTTTTTAATTCTCCTTATTTTTAATTATTAAGGTAATATATGCTCAGGGTGGTATGCATGTAAGTATTCCCCCTAATACATATGAAAATCATAAAGTCTTTACATTCTTCTAGTTATCTCTTGTTCCATTTTCCTTCTTCCAATGAATTTTCAACCTTAGAATTGTAGTTATATGTTCTGCATATGGCAGGTTGTAAATAAATTGCACCACTTGGAATTATATACTGTAGCAGCCTTACTTGTTATTGTTCTTTTTCTGGGTTTGTCCACTATAGACTTTATCCTGACTTCTTTATCTAAGTTCTACTGACATAAGCCAGTTGTAGAAATAAGAATTTCAATGAAGATTTCATTTCATGATGGAGGACTGCAGCAGAAGCAACCTCTTAAAATTGATTAATAAACATATTTACTCTAAAAATTCACCTGCCATTTCCTCCAGTGAGAAATGATTACCAACTCTGCCCAGAGCAGCTTTTGTACATGGTGAGAGAATAAAAACTTTTATTCACGGAGTGTTTTACCAAACAGAGTACCACCCAAATAAGACCTCCACACAAGAAGCTTTAACCATTCTCAGTTTATTTAACATGAAATATTTTATGAAACATAGTCAAATCTTATGCAACAATCCCTCTTTCTACTTTTCTTGAAAGAAGAATGGGCAATATTAAAATTTATTCTCCTAATGTCCAGAAAAAATCTACATACATTATGATTTTTATTTCTCTTTCTTTGACTCTTATATATGTGCATGTGTGTAAAACTTTTTTTAATGTGATCAGTATATTCATACCATTTGTCAAAGTTTTGGACTTGATTTGGTTGTTGTGGTTTAATAATATATTATGTATACCCCTCCATGTCGGATTTATATCAATCTGTTATGATGACTGTAAAGCATTCAATATGATATATAACAAATTTTTAAACAATTTAGTAATTAAGGTATTTTTCCTCTAACATTTTTCTAAATGCAAGAATGGCTGCAAATGGGTTCCTTGAAAATATATTTCTGAAGGCTTATGAAACACTATCGTGAATCTATAAGAGACCAAGTGTGTGGGGCTTGGTCCTTGCCTACCCCTAGCTTTAATCAAAGGAGCTCCACTTTTGTCTGTTGTACACATTGAGCTTCTATAAAAGCTAGTTGATAAAAAGTTTCTGCAGGTTGAAAATTAGATAAACAATAATAAAAGTTAAAATAACTTTATTATAATACTCCATCTCTGATCTTCATGTTAAAAGGTAAGAATGGGACTGTACCAAAGTAATTCCAGTGCTTTCCCGAGAGATGTTCCATAGACTTCGGGAGATTTTGTACCTTTATTATCCCATGGTTGGCTGTTTTTTGGTAACATTTTGTGTAAAGCCCCCATTTATCATTCTTCCCAATTTGGATGAAAACTTTTCCCATCGCAAGTAACACATATTCTTTTGTTAGATGTAATCAGAGCTTGGAAGCATCAAAATGATCTAACTGTTGAACATCTAGAATGATCCAGGTCAATGCAGTTTGAGAGGGAATCCATTCTTGGAAGTCCACTTAAAAGCATTTTAACACAGTTGGATACCACATGTGATCTACCTCTAAGGGCTGTTTTCCATGTACGTGTTTGTGATAGTTACCTTTGCACAAAAGGCCTTTTGGTGACCCTATACATAAAGCTATTCTCTTTGGATCCTAGCATCTCACTTTTTGAGCCAAAGATTTGGCTTTAATGGTCTCCCCAACTACTTTCAGCTGTTACCTGGCAATGATATTTGAAAAAACACAGGCAGAATAGGGCTCCAAGTATATCTCCTGCAGAAGAAAATAAGCCAACTGTTGAACTTTCCTGGGCTAAATCTGCCTTGACTTTCTCCAGCTCATTCTATCTTCAGCTGTTTTAAAATATAACCTTGGCAATCAACTATGATCTTGGTAGTACATTAGTATATAAGAAATTGCTAGGAGCCACAGAATAACTTGAATTCTCCTGGCCAGAATCTTTTCCTGGATCTCAGGACATGTTTTATCTGCTCAGTATTTTGACAGTTCTTATCCAACTCTCTTCCCAGATAACAAGGAAGCTGCATAAATCAGAGCACAGTTCTCTCTGTTTTTCCCAGCATGCAGAATTCACTCTTAATGAGCAAATTCTCTTGGGGGAGGGAATAGTTTGAAATAATTGACACCAACACTAGGACAAAGTTGTGTCCTAGAAGCTGTCTTGGAATTCAAATGAGAAGACCTGTTTTCTAACCAAGAGTTGGCTGCTTGCCAATTGTGAAACTGAGTTTTTCTTCTCTGGAATGGAAATGTTCTCATCGCCTTGCCTCAAAGAACTATACAACATGGGGCTCAACAAATGGTTTGTAAACATGGAAGTGTTCTATAAACATGAGAGGTGGATTTTTTCTTTTTTTCCCCTTTTCTTTTTCAGTTTCCCAATCATGTTCCCTAGAATAGTGGTTTGCAAGGTTTCAGTCAATGGAGATTTATAGTCTTCATTCTTTGAAATGGTCATCTTTATTAAGGCTTGAATAATCGTATATAGGCAAAGGAAGGCTTTTATTCCTCTCAGGAATTGTTTTCCCTTAATGTTGGTCTGGGAAGTGCTGTCATCAAGAAAAGTCCTAATCAGATGAAGCAGTGAGAGCCCATCTATAAGAGGAAGGAATTCATGATTTAAAAAAAAAAAAAAAAAAAAAAAACGCATAAGAAATGCAACTTGATTACATCAAAGTCAAGCCTACAAGCTTAATCTACCAAAATCTAGCTCAGTGGCAGACAAGAAGTAGGTGTTTGAAGAGTACTAAACAGTAAGTCAAAAAACAGATGATCAAAGGTGAACTCTGTCATTGGGAAGCTCTGAGAGCAACCAGGAGGGTTAACACACGAAAACACAAGATATGCAGTAGCTATAATATTATTTATACAGATTTATATGATGTAATATGAGAGAAATGTGACAAACATTATGAAAGCAGAAAAGAATAACTGATTGGTTCTGACCACAGAAATTAGACACACATTCACCAAGGGTCAGCCATTCCTTGTGAGAAGTAAAATATTGCCTGCTATATCAGTAAACAAAGGATGTCGTAGTCATCAGCAATTGCAACCATCTCCTAAGGTGAGCTGGTGAGCCCTGAGGGAACTCAGGAAGGAAACAAAGAATACCTGTCATCTAGCAGCCATCAGACTACAGACATTCCCAATGGTGGACCCTGAGGAAACTCAGGATGTGGAAACACAGCATACTGGCCTCAGATAGCAGAGGTGTATATCAAAGAAATGATTTCAGTGGGCCCAGACTCTTGCATCTTCCCATACATAGAAAAGTGCTAAATTCCTTCACTTGAGATATCTAGATTTTTTTAATGATAGTAATTTTTTCTCCTACTACCTGTCCTTTGTTGCAAAACTCCTATATATCCTAACTCTCTCCTTGCCTCCTCAGAGCAGTTTCCTCAGGGTCACTTGAGGTGCTGCCTCCTCCGCTTGAAGTCCTCAGTATGTCCTCCAAATAAAACATAACTCTCAACCTTTAGGTTGTGAATATTTTTTTTAGTTCACACTTGGACCAGCTGTGGGTCACCTAATGGTTATGTCAAAAGGCTAACTGCAGCTTCCCATATACTCTCATGCCATTCAGTTCTCTTTCTCTCCAGATAGGAAAAGGAAAGAACAAATACTGGAATAGATTTTGGACGGTAGCATTTGGAATAAGTTTACAAGGAAACTCTCTTCTTATGTGTTGGAAAAAATGTAAGTCCCAGATTCAGCTAACCTAATGTGTCCTTGAGGATGTACATGTTCTCAGCAAGTTATTCCTATTACTTACAAGAAACCCCACAGGGACAGCTACACTCCTTTAAGTTATCACTTCTGATCAGAGTGCCTAACTGTCCATTTATTTGCTGACAGCTTGTAATAAAAATTTAAAAATCTACCACATGTCTTAAAAGGGAAAAAAATATCGACATTATATCTTTATCTTTTTCAGACTTGAAGGGGATACATTTAAAAAATGTAAACTTTAGACACCAATGAGCACTACAAGGTCATAGTTTGGCTGCTTATGCATGTGTTGTGAGATTAATAAGGAGAACTCATACACAAAAATCTCTATGACCAAAAGAAAATTGAAAATAATTGCCTATGACAATGCATTGTAGTTCAGTTCTTTAAGTTAAATGTTGCCACTCTCAACTCGTTTTTCATTTGAAAGTGCAAGATGGGAAGAAAGAATGTTTTGATTACATTTTCTAAAGGGAATAAACTTATTTGCTCACCTAACATTTATAATCAGAGAGAACCCTCTCTGTATTATGGGTTCCATGACAGTCCAGAAGCTTACCTTTTTTCCCCTCTCTATTCACTTTCACCGGAACGCTGTATGCAGTCTACATTTTAATAGGCACCTAAAATATGCATAGTATGAATAAATAAATGCAGGTATTATCGATGGCATGCACAAGAATGTTAACAATAGCAAATTTTTTAAAAAGAGAGAAATCTCCCAAATACCCATCAACAGAAGAATAGATAAATGAACTGTATTATACTGACACAGTGGAATATTATACAACATTCACAACAAATCATAGACACACATGACAATATGGATAAATCTTAACTATGTGATACAAAAAGTTAAATCTCAAAAGATTACATATAGCCTAATATCCTCTTGGTAATGTTAAAAGAACTAAAGTAAAAAATAAGTAACTTTAGGGACACATAGGTATGTAATTAGAAATTATGTACATAAAAATGATATTAGGTACAAAGAAATATAAGAGAAAGATGAACATAGGCTTTGGGGTGATTGTTCTCTCAGATATGGAAGAGCCTAGTGGATAAGCTGCTGAAAGAGCATCACATGGCTATATATTTATAGATTTTTATAAATTTGTAAGCTTTTGTTTTGAGTGGTGAGTTATAACAACCAATTAATTAAAAACAAAAATGAATGTGCATGGTGAGAATGCGTCATGAACCAAGGACTATAACTAATTTAATTATGTGACCTGAGGTAAGGTAATCTCACACACACACATACACACACACACATGCACACACAAAGGATGGTGATTGGATGGTGGACAGACAGCATGGATGCATGAATTCATGCATGAATAATGCATGAATTCCCCTTACAATATGAGGGGGAAAGGGATGTCACAAAAATTGGGCAGTGGGGTGAGGGGAGGTAATAAAAAGTGGAAGGGGAGAGAATCATATTCCATGGGTCTGCTGATTCCTTCAGAAACTTGATTTCAGTAAACCAGAGCCATGGTCAGAGACTCTGGCCTTGAAGAGAAGTCATATTGTTAAGCACATTCAATTTCCATTATATTAATCTCCAAATATTATGCTTCATAAATCCTCCAAGATCATATAAATTCATATATTCAACAACAAAAAAGAAGATACCTAGTGGGGTATACAAGGAACAAATAAAAAACTATATCTTTAAGAAAAATATAAGCCAGTAGTTAGTACTAGACAGAGAATCAAAGCAGAGTAATATAGTAGGGAATGACCACATCATGACATCTTTGTATGTGTAAATTTATTTTTCTCAACCATTTTTTCCAACCATTTATTTTCATTTTCTGACTGTTCTCTTATAGCCTAGTTCTATAATAATCATAGGAACATGGAAATATTGGTTTTGCCAGATTCCACATATCCAAGGAGACAAGAAATTAATTCATGGTTCAATATTTTCCCACTAAAACTGAATTCAAAATACTACTGCATTGTATTCAGCCAGTCTGAACCTAGAATGATTGTCTTCTGGTGTAAATGTGAGATTTGGAGTAGTATTTTGGGGTCAGGAACACTGCAGGCATCCCTCTTTCAAAGAACATTTTATATCTATTCCTTCCCTGGAAGATAAATATCCTCAGTAAATATTTTACCTAGAGTTTTAAAAATGAAAGTGTAAAAATCCCACCGTTAGGTTTGTCTTTATTTTTCCTACTCAGTCTCAATTTTCCTGATATATTACTGAACTTAAAAACAAAAACAAAAACAATAAAACAGGTTTTCATAGGTATTTAGGATTGATACAATAAAAAATAATTAATAGTTGTGCAAGGTCTAAACAGAGTTCATCCTTTAATTTCCAGACACAATCAAGTAGGAGTGACTGTCACATCCAATCCAACACTCTCTTTGAGCAGAATTTAAGCTAGATTCCAGTATCAAATATTCTCTAGCTGACTCTAAAAGGCTGCAGGGAATGGCATCTCAAATGCCTGCCTAATCAGGCTGTTTTTCAATCTAACTGTTGTTATCTTTTTCGGTTTTTATTTCCCTATTTCTTCTTTAAGCCACATTTCCTTTCATTGCCTTAAAGTGATTGCACTGATGGTATCAGGCTTTCTGTGGTAGTAAATAGGGTAGCATCTCAGGTTACTTTGGTCTTGTGGATACACATTTGCCTATTTATTTCACTGCCCTGTTTTCTCCACCCTGATGTTTCTTAGCTCAGTTCTCTGATGCAACTCCTCATCCACCTCCCACAATCTGTGAACTCAGGAGTGTCATTGATCTAGTTATAACTGTGCTTGAAATGATCTATCAACTGTCTCAGCCTCATTTCTGACCAACAATCTAGACTTCCATCCATATTACCTGCAGTCTTCATTACTGACCAGTCCTGTGTATCCTGGTGCTAAACTTTCGTGCTAAACGTAGGTTTCTGGGGAATCCTAGCCCTTAATATTCCTAACCATGTTATTCAGTCAGTTTTCTCCCTACTCCCTCATGCTAACATGATACAATGTATTTCTAAGTCTGGCATTAAACATTTTATGATTTGGTAAATCATAACAGATTAAAATCTCATTTCACAAGACGTATCAAAATGAAAGTTTCTCTCTAGCCAGGTTGGACTCATCAGCTCCAAAACAACATTATAATTTCCTTTCTTTGTTTAGACTGTTCCTTTATCTGGAACACTTTTGACTATGGGTAGTTGAGTGTCTGGATCATGAGAATTACTGAAGAAATAATTGTTTGTTTATTCCTGTGTTCAGTGAATTCATTGGTTCAATAATATATTGAATATATTATTGGTTTAATAATATATTTAACTATATATATGTATAACTGAATCATTTGGCTATACAGTAGAAATTAACACCACATTGTAAATCAACCACCACATTGTAAATCAACTATACTTCAATAAAATAAAAATTTTAAAAATGTATATATTTAACATTGATTATGTGTTAGGCACAAGGATACAACAGTGAACCAAACAAAGTCCTTCTTTTTAAGGAATGTATACCCAGGGGAAAGAGACAATTAAAAACAAGTTTACAATGTGTCAGATGGCTATAAGTAAAATGGATCAGGCTAGAGGTAGGAGAAAAAGGAAGAGAGTATTATTTTAGATAGAAAAGCCCAAGTTCTATGATGAGGGGAAACAAGCAGAGACATGAAGGATACAGAGGAGTGAGCATCTAAAAATACGAGGAGAGAACTTTCCAGAAAAGAGAAAAGCAATGGAGAGGCCCTGAGATGAGTGGTCATTGTACTTGAGAACAACAAGGAGGGGAATGAGGAGTGAGAAGAAGGGCTGCTATTTGGGGAACAAAATATTGTAGCCCAAAGAGTCATGTGGCAAAAAGGATGCTCCCCTCTGCATACCACCTCTTAGGAAGGACAGGTGGATATTTGCTGAGGAAGAAAGAAAGAAAGGAAGGAAGGAAGGAAGGAAGGAAGGAAGGAAGGAAGGAAGAGAAAGAAAGAAAGAAAGAAAGAAAGAAAGAAAGAAAGAAAGAAAGAAAGAAAGAAAGGAAGGAAGGAAGGAAGGAAGGAAGGAAGAAAAGGAAAGAAACTGGGAAAGAAGGGAAGGAAGGAAGGGTGGGAGGGAGGAAGGAAGAAAGAGAGAGGAAGGAAGGAAGGAAGGAAGGAAAGAAGGAAGGAAGGGAGGAAGTAGAGATGGAGGGGAGAAGCAAAAGAAAAAAAGAAAAGGAAGCAAGCAAAAAAACAGAAAGAAAAAATTAGTTTGTCTTCATGTATAAGTGCTTAAATGAACCTGAAATTTTTGTCACAATCTTTACCTGCCAACTCTTAAAAACTCTTCACATTGTTTCCTCGCTTCTGGCATTTAGCACTTTTATGATTTAACCTTTAGTTTTGTATTCCAGAATTTAACTAAGATATGTGTAAGTTAATATTGGCTGGCATGCAGTGAATCCTTTAGATCAGGGGATATTAATTCATATTATTAACATGATAACAGTATTTTCTTTTCACTTTTCTTCAATTTGGAATTTTTTATTATATAGATATATGTTAGTTTCACTAGATTCATCTACCACATCACTTTTTAATTTTTTATTGAGGTGAAATAACTGTAACATAAAATCAATCATTTGAAAGTGAACAATTCAGTGGTATTTAGTGTATCACAACATTATGAAACCACCACCTGTAGGTCCAAAATATTTTCATCACCCAGAAATAAAACCTCATAATATTAAGTAGCTATTCCCCATCTCCCCATTTCTGTAGTCCCTGGTAAGCACCAATCTGTTTTCTGCCTCTCGGGATTTAGCTATTCTGACTATTTCATATAAATGGAATCATACAATATGTGATCTTTTGTATCTGATTTCTTTCACTTAGCATAGTATTCTTGAAGTTTATGCAAGATATATCATGTACCAGTATATCATTCCTTTTTTTAATGATTGAATAATATTGCATTGTGTGTATATAATATAATTTCTTCATCCAGTTATCCCTTGATGAACATTTCGTTGTTTTAATCTTTTGATTATTGTGAACAGTGCTTATTTGAACAATCAGGTGCAAACGTTTATTTGAATACCTGTTTTTCTTTTCAGGGGGTATATACCTTGGAGTAGAATGACTACATCTCATGATAATTCTGTATTTAACTTTTTGAGGAACTGCTAAAATATTTCCACAGTGGCTACACCATTTTACATTCTTGCCAACAGTGTAATAGAAGGGTTCCAATTTTGCAACATCTTCACCAATACTTGTTATTTTCTATCTTTTAAAAATCATGATTATTATAGCAATCCTAGTGTCTGTGAAGTGATATCTCAGTGTAGTTTTAATTTGCTTTTCCCTGGTGACTAATAATGTTGAGCATATTTACATGCACTTATTGGCCATTTGTATATCCTTTTTAAGAGAAATGTCTATTCAAGTACTTTGACCATTTTTAAATTGGGCTGTTTGTCTTTTTGTTGTTGAATTGTAAGTGTCCTTTATATATCCTCTGTGGTACACCATTATCAGATACACGTTTTGCAAATATTTTCTCCCATTCTGTACATAATCTTTTTTTTTCTTGATGATGTCCCTGATGCAAAAAAATTTAATTTTGATAGAGTCTAATTTATCTAATTTTTATTTTGTTACTAGAATTTTTGATGTTATATCTAAAAATCCATTGCCAAATCCAAGGTCATGAAGATTTACTCCCATGTTTTCTTTTAAGCAATTGTGGTTTTAGCCCTTATATTTATGTCCATAATCCACTTAGATTTTATATTTGTATATGTTGTGAGGTAGGGGTAAAACTTTATTATTTTGCAGATGGGCATGCAGTTGTTCCAGCACGATTTGTTAAGGAGACTATTCTTTCCCTAGTGATTTGTCTTGGCACCCTTGTTGAACATCAGTTAAACATAGATGTATGGTTTTATTTATGGACTCTCATTTTCAATCTATTAGTCTGTAGGTATACCTTACCACGGTACTACACTGTTTTGATTACAGTAGCTTTTTAGTAAGTTTAAAAATAAATGTAAGTTTATTCTCATTTTTCAATATGGTCTGGGCTATTCAGGGTCCCTTGCAATGCCTTATGAATGGAAGATTGGCTTTTCAATTTCTGCAAAACAGGCCATTGGAATTTTGATAAGGGTTACATTAAGTCTGTAGATCGCTTTCAGTAGTACTGACAAATAACAATATTAAATCTTCCAATCCATGAGCATGGGCTATTTTTCCATTTGTTTAGATTTTCTTTAATTTCTTTCAGCAATATTTTATAGTTTTCAGTATATATATATATATATATATATAATATCTTCATGGTTAAATTTACTCCTAAGTATTTTTTTTCAATGCTATTTTAAATGAAATCATTTTCTTGGTTTCTTTTTAGGATTGTTCTTGTTTAGGATTGTTGATATATAGAAACACAACTGCATTTTGTGTCTTGATCTTGTACACTGCAATTTTGCTGAATTTGTTCATTAGATCTAGCAGATTTCTTGTGGATCCTTATGGATTTGTATTTATAGAATCATGTCATCTTCAAATAGATTTTTGCTTTTCACTTTCCAATTTGTTTTATTTATTTTTCTTACCTAATTGTTCTGGCTAGTATTTCTGATAAAACATTGAATTGCCGTGGTGAAATATGTACATCCTTGCCATGTTCCTGATCTTAGAAAGTTTTAGACTTTCACAATTGACTATAATGTTGGCTGTAGACTTTTTATAAAAGTCCTTTGTAATGAGTGTTTTAACTATGGAAGGATGTTGGATTTTGTCATATGCTTTTTCTGAGCCAATAGAGATGATCATGTGAGTTTTTTCTTCATTCTAAAGTGGGGGGCAGGGTATTACACTGATTGATTTGCTTATGTTGAATCACCCTTGCATTCCTAAAATAAAACTATATTTATAAAGGTATTAGTCTTTAGTTTTCTTTTATTGTGGAGGAGTCTTTATCTGGCTTTGTTATTAAGGTGATTCTGGCCTCATAGAATGAGTTATAAAGTGTTTCCTCCTCTCTTATTTTTTGGAAGGGCTTTAGATAGATTGATGTTAATTCCCCTTTAAAAATTTAATAGAATTTGCCACTGAAGCCATCTGGTCTTAGATTTTCCTCTGTTGGGAGATTTTGATTGCCGATTTAATCTCTACTTGAAATAGACCTGGTGAGACTTTTTATTTCTTCTTGAGCTATTTTAGGTAATTTGTGCTCCCAGGAATTTGTTCATTTCTACATTATCTAATTTGCTGGTCTGCAATCATCTGTAGCATTCTCTTGTAATCATTTTTATTTCCAATAGTAATCTCCCCACTTTTATTTCTGATTTTCTTATTTGTGTCTTCTCTCATTTTTAGTCATTTTAGCTAAAGATTTTTAAATTTTGTTGATATTTAAAAAAAAACAAACTTTGATTTCATTAAATCTCTCTGTTGTTTTTCTATTTCATTAATTTCTAACTTTGTCTCTCCTTTTGCTAGCTTTGGATTTAGTTTGCTATTCTTTTTTCTAGTTCCTTAAATATAAAGTGAGGCTATTAATTTGAGAACTTTCTTATTTTTTAATGTAGGCATTTAATCTATAAATTTCCCTTTGAGTATTGCCTTCACTGTATTCCATAGTTTTAGTATGCTGTGTTTTCATTTTCATTTATTTCAAAGTTAGATTTCAAATTTCACTGTGATTTCTTCTTTAGCCTATTGGTTGTTTAAGAATGTATCATTTAATTTCTACATATTAGTGAATTTATTTCTGTTATTTTTAGCTTCATTACATTTTTGTCAGAAAAGATACTTTGTATGATTTCAACCTTTTTAAACATATTGAGACATTTTGTTGTATAATATATGGTTTACACTGGAGAATATTCCTTGTGTACTTGAGAATAATGTGTATTCTGCTCTTCTGAGTCAAGTATTCTATATGTCTATTAGGTCTAGTCAGTTTATAGTGATGTTCAAGTTCTATATTTCCTTACTGATCTACTCTTTAGATTTTCTATCCATTACTGAAAGTGGGGTATGGAAGTTTCAACTATTATTTTAGAGTTGTCTGCTCTTCTCTTTAATGTTGTCAATGTTTGCTTCACATATTTGGGGCCTTTTGTTTGCTACTCATATGTTATAATTGTTGTATATTCTTGATGAACTGACCCTTTCATCAATATATAATACCCTCCTTTCTCCCTTATCATTTATCAGATCCCTTAGCATATTAGTGATAGTTGTTTTAAATTTCCAGTCTGATAACTCCAACATCACTACCACATTTGAGTCTAGTTCCGAAAGCTGCTCTGTCTCTTCAAACTGTGTCTTTTTACCTTTTAATATGCTTTGCAATTTTTTTCTTGATAACCAGACATAATGTATGAGGTAAAATGAACACAGGAAATAGGCATTTAGTAATGTTAGTTATGTGATGGTAAGGTGTGGGGGAGGAGAAGTATTCTATAGTTCTACGATTAGGTCTCAGTCTTTAAGAGAGTCTATGCCATTGTACTGTGAACTTCACAAGCACTTCTCAGTTTTTAACTTCTGTAGGTAGCATAGAATGGCTAGAAAGGGCTGGAGTTTGATATTTCCCTTCCTCCACATGGAAGGCTAGAGTGAGATGGAGTTGGGTATTTCCCTCCCTCCAGTCAGTTAAGCTTGGATAAATCCCAAATAATTTAGTTTCTGATAAATTTTCTCTTGAGGGCCGTCCTGGTTAATGATAGAATATTCTGCACATTTCAAAATGACTCGTTTCCCCTTGTCCTGCTGGAAGCACAAGGGGCTTTTTTATAATATTTTTTGTGAGAATGCTTTTGAGCTCCTGGAGTTAAAACTCACAAAAGTGTAAGAGTCCCCCTGTGACTGAGTAGCCTTGGAATTTTTACCTCTCAGACTTGTCCACTCGGTGCCTCTTACAATCCATCAATTATAGTTCAGGTTTTACCTCCCAGTACTGGTTCTTGCAGAGGTTTCTGCTCAGGGGTTTCTGCTCCAGTAAGCTGTGAAAATCTGTATTCACTTGTCTGTCCCTCCAAGTTTGGTTTGCCCTGTGAACTCACTTCTTTGATGGATCTTACAAGGGTTGTTGATTTTTCAATTTATTCAGGTTTTTACTTTCTTACTGAGATAGAGGGACAACCTCCAAGCACGTTACATGCTGGACCAGAAACCAGAAGTCCTCTTTTGTTTCTAGTAACAGTTTTTGACTTAAAGTCTATTTTGACTGATATTAATATAATCACTCCAGCTCTCTTTTTGTGGCTATTTGCATGGAATATAATATTCCATCCTTTCACTTTCAACCTACTTCTGTTCTTGGATCCAAAGTGAGTCTCTACAAAGACAGCATATAGTTGGATCATGTCTTTAAATTCATTCTGCCAAACTTTGCCTTTTGTTTGAAGAGTTTAATTCTTTTACTTTTAAATTATTTTTCTACAAGGAATGATTTACTTCTGCCCTTTTTCTGTGTTATATGGTTTTTTGTTTCTTATTTCTGTATTCTTTACTGCATTCTTTTGTGTTTAATTCTTTTTTGTGTTCCGTTTTGATTCTCTTATTCCCTTAATGTATATTTTTTTAGATGTGTTCTTAGTCATGATCATAAGGATTACAATTAACATCTTAAATTATAAAAATCTAGTTTGAATACATATCACCTAAATGTTAATAACATGCAAAACTCTGTTCTTACCATCACTTGTCCCTTTATGTTGCTTATTTTCACAAATTATATCTTTTTACGTTGTATGTTAGTTAACATAGATATACAATTATCATTTTATGTACTTATCTTTTATCACATAGGAAATAAAAGAGAAGTTAGAAGTCAAAAATACAATAACACTGCCTTTTACATTTACCTATATAGTTATTTTTATGGGAGTGCTTTTTTCTCCATGGCTTCCAATTACTGTCTAGTGACATTTTGTCTTCAGCATTTCTCATAGGGTAGGTCTATTAAGGACAAACTTCCTCAGCATTTGTTTATCTGGAAATGTCTTAATTTACCCTTCATTTTTGAAACCGGCAGAGTTTTGCCAGGTATAGACTCCTTGGTGGACAGTTTTTTTTTTTCATTTAGAATTTTAAAAATGCCATTCCTCTCCCTTCTGGCCCCCATGGTTTCTAATAACACTACCTCTGTTAATTTTATTGAGGACCACTTTTACATAATTAGTCAGCTCTCTTTTGCTACTTTCAAGATTCAGTCTTTGTCTTTAGCTTTCAACAATTTGATTATAACATGTTTGTGTGTAGATGTCTTTAAGTTTGTCCTTCTTGGAATTCATTGAATATCTTAAATATGTATATTCATCGCTTTTTTTGTCAATTTTGGGTAACTTTGTGGCCATTATTTCTTAAAATATACTTTCTGCCCTTTTTCTCTCTCCACTCTTGGGATAACTGTGATACATATTTTGGTATGCTTATGGTGTCCCACAAGTCTCATTTTCTTTACTCTTTTCTCTTTCTGCTCCTCAGATTAGATAACTTCAATTGAATATAGGTTCTATACTCAAGTTCACTGGTTCCTTCTTTAGCCTGCTCAAAACTACTATTAAAATGTAATGAGTTTTTCATTTCAGGTATTATTCTTTTAAGCTCCAGTATTCCTGTTTGGGTTCCTTTATAAATTTTAACTCTTTATTATTATTCTCTGTTTGTTCTTACATTGTTCTCCTGGCTTCTTTTAACTCTTTGAGCATATATGTTAATGATAGTTGATTTAAAGCCTTTGTCTAGTAAATGTCTGGTCTCTGTCAGGGACAATTTCTATTAACTTCTCCAGTGAATGAGTTATAATTTCTTGTTTATTTATGTGCTTTGTATTTTGTTATTGCTGTTGAAAGATGGACATTTGCATAGTGCAATATGTATATAATTCTAGAAATCAGATTCTTTACTCTCCTCAGGGTGTTTTTGTTGCTTGATATGGGTTGTAGCTCTTTCTTGTCTAATGATTTTTCTAAACTACAGTTGATTCTTGAAAAACGTGGGGGTTAATTTGCATATAACTTATAGAGGACCCTCTGTATCCATGATTCCTCCACATCCATGGATTCAACCAACCAGAGACCATGTAGTACTGTAGTATCTACTGTTGAAAAATATTCACAGTGGATCCATAGCAGTTAAAACCCTCATTGTTCAAGAGTCACCAGTATTTTTGTAGTCTCTATTCTTTGTCACATGAGGTCTCTGCAGTCTCTTTTCCTATAGCGATGCTCAGTGTTTTGGAAGAGAGAGAGAAATAACCTTCCAATTCCTCACACTGTGCTGGAGTACTGCTTCAAATTAGCCAGGCAGTTTACAACTCTGCCTTAGTTTTCCCTTCTTGCTTGCACTGAGGTTAGAGATCAGGATCACTAGAGGCGAAAGCATAGGGTCTTCTCAGATTTTTCTAAGCATGTTTCCTGCCTTGGGCATAAATGTGACTTTCTAAATTCCCCAGTATACTTGAGTCTTCTTGAATGCCTTAATTTCCCAAGACTCTATCCCTAACTTTTCCTCCCATGGTTCAGGCATATCATGTTTGCCTCAAATGAACCACCCCATCCATCCCACCCCCAGAGTTTTGGCTTAGGTGCTTGCCTTAAAAAGTTTTGGAAGAATGCCTTCTGCTTCTCTCCCAGGAGTAATGATCTTAATTTGAGAAACAAAGGCATGCACTTGTTTCAGCCCTGCAGCCAGTCCCCTTCAGGCAGTCCTTCAGGCAGTCAGAACAGACAAACACATTTTTTTGTATAAATAAGGTCTCTCTGCTCCCCCTGCTCCCTCAGGAATGAAGAAGATCACTGCTGAGCCAGGGTGGGGTTGGGGTTCAGGCAAGTAAAAATGCCACAGTTTCTCTATCACTTACAAGTTATCTTTTCCTTCAGCATTCACTTTGTTACTTTAAATCTTTCTTTGACTGGTTTCCTGTGTTCTGATAAAGTTGACTGTGACAGTTTTTGCTTGATTTTTCAATGTTTCTGTGAAGGGACCGCCCCTTGGAGTTACCTACTCCACTATTTTAGCTGATGGTCATTCTTAACACATCAGTTTTTGCACTTTATATCAATCTATTTTTACTTTTTTTCTGAGTTCTGGGAGATTTGCTCAAGCTAGTAAATATATCTATATATCTATATCTAGATACATCTATATGTGTATATATATATATATTTATAGATATATAGATTTTGCCTTTTTAATTTCATTTTCTGTCTGTGTTTACCCCCTCCATTGTTTTTGTTTGTTTGTTTTTTAAACACAAGGGGAAAGCACGAATGCAGTCCCCCACTACCACAAATTATGCAGTCGAGTTTCCCACATTTGGGGAAACTGCAGGGGTCAGCACATCCAGAGTGCAATGGATAAGACTCACTCTGGGAAAACCACCTTCATGATCATGGTATCTCCCCCAACAGGTACGTATATCCATTGAGTTTTTAATTCAATCATCTATTTCATATTTATTCAAACTTTTCTGCTCTCAGATTTCTTGCTTTGCTAGATATAATGACTCATAGAATCCACATGAGACCACCAAATTAAATATTTTCTAAAGACTTCTCTTATGTTTTTGCCATATTAAAGACTGGTCCCTGATTTTGAACAAGGTAAAATGTTCTCACTCCAAATTCATTCTCGTCATAACATTGCAGGAAGGGGGACCCCTTTCAGGACCTGAGAGTGGGCTGTTGTCTAACACTCAGAAATGAATTGCCCAAGGAGACAAACATGCTGACAAAGCAAGAGACTTTATTGGGAAGGGCTTCCCCCACCAGCAGAGAGCAGTAGGGTAAGGGAACCCAGGAGAACTGCTCTGCCATGTGGCTCGCAGTCTCTGGTTTTATGGTAATGGAGTTAGTTTCCTAGTTGTCTCTGGCCAATCATATTGCTTGGCCTATAGTCTGACTCAGGGTCCTTCCGGGTGGCATGTGCATCTCTCAGCCAAGATGGATTCCAGCACAAAGGATTCTGGGTGGTTTGTCACCTTCTCCGTCTTTTGGCCCCTCCCAAATTCATGGCAGCAGTACCATGTTCCTTATCAGGACCTCCTGCTCTGAGGCAACTGAGACAAGTGGTTATCATTGTGCCTGGTCAAGGTGGGTGGTTTCAGTCAATGTTTCCCTAACAATAGTTAGTAAAATGTTTTCCAAGAAAGCAATGTTGTATTTTTCTGTCCATTTTTGTTTCCATTTTTGTTTTATGTTTTTGTTCAGTTTTAAAAGTCAGTTTCTTTTCCTAGGTCTCCAAGGCTATCTTATTAGAAAAGTGAAAGATTTTCATGAGTCCATCACCAAAAGCTATTTATAATGATAGTCTATATATCCTTAGCTATTTTAATGCTATACATTGTCTCTTGATTTTCCTGATTTTAGTTCAGGAATTTATTTTTCTCTAAGGTACTAGATATAGCTATTACAATCATTAGGATTCCATTATATTACTTTAATCAAGTAATTAAAGAGAGAGAGAAAGAATCCCTATCTATCTCTGTCTATATCTACACCAGCAAAATTTTCTGAACTTTGAAGCATGAGGAATTGCTGAAAGGTAGAGAGAGGCAGCAGTTCTAGAAGCACTGCAACTGCTTGGGTGAATATGGGAAGGGGTAAAAAGAACTCCTGAATACCCAAAGGGGAGAAGATAGAGCCTACAGAAATGTGGATTTGTAGGAAATCAACTGGACCCAAAGGTTATTTGTTCCACTTCACTTCCTCCAAATAGAAAACATGCAAATCCCTCTTTTTAAAAAAATAGTTAATTTTAATGAAATAATAATTTTAAAGGAATTCTACACAAACACAATATTTTACATGTCTTTTTGTAAGTTGTTCAGATGTTTCATAATGTTTAGAGACAGGAAATTCCTCCTGAGATCTACGTATTACTCTCTCATGCTGCTAAAACACACACACACACACACACACACACACATTAAAATAAATATATCACTCAGCACTTTACTTTTTCTGCATGCTCTGTATCAGTGGAAGATTTGAATTTCCCTATCAGTAAATTAAGGGAATTAATATAAAATCCTGAGGCTCACATGACAATGTTGTAATTGTCCTTGTTGACTTTTCGATTTGTGTCAGAAAGGCTCAAGATCAACTAAAATTCCAATTAAAACAAAGTATAATAAAGTTCTGTAAAAGGCTGATTTCATTAAATGTCAGCAATAAATACATATTTCTTTTAAGAATGAGGCTTCTAGACTTCATGAAGAGAATTTTTATTTTCTTAATTACTGAATAAACAAGGCAATTTTAGGCGTGACATAGTTTTAACTCATTCCAAATCTGAATTCTGAGATGCCTTGGGGATTTTTCATCTTGCTCGGCTATTACAAAAAACAAGTCTCTTTAACAAAGTTCTAATTTTATTTCCCAGATGCGTGATTTAAATATTGTTTAGAGCAGTGGTTCCCAAATTTTGCTGCACATTAGTATCACCTGGGGAAATTTTATAAACCCTGATGCCCTGATTGCACCTCATACTGATTAAATCAGAGTATCTATACGTAGAAGCAAGGTATCAGAAGTTTTTAAACATCACCAGGTGAATATAATATATGGCAAAGTATGAGAAACAGTGGTTTAGAATTTTCATATGTTAGTGTAGATAAAAATTACTTTAAATATTATCATTAGATTCCTGGTTCCGTCTCTCCAATAGTCTGATTCAGTGGGTCTGATGTGGGGCACTCCAGATGATTTGGATGTGAGTGAGCCTCGCACACAATGAAGAAATACTCTTATGGGACAAAGAGCTACTCAAAAAGCGGTCCTTGGAACCACAGCATCAGGATTAACTGTGAGCTTGTTAGAAATGCAAATACTTAAGCCCTACTGACACCTACTAAATGAGAATCACAGAACCTGAGGAAGAGGAATCCATGTTTTTTTGTTTTTTTGTTTTTTTCAAGCTTTCCAATTGATTCTTATGCACATTTAACCTGAGAACCATTGACGTAGAGCATATATGTGGTAACTAATCAGTACCACTAATCAAGCCAATATCCTAGATTTCTTAGCTGTTCCATATTGTCCATCATGATATTACAGGCATTGTAGTAAATGATGGGGAAAAAAGTTAAAAGACAATCTCCGCATTTAAGCTTGTGTGTATAATAAATACTCAAAATTATACTAGATTACACCGGTTGGAGGAAAGGGTGTTTTTTCTGAAAATGTAGAAAGATTAGGGTGAGTATTATTTAGTCATACAGTCAGAGAGATAGAAGATAAGAAAGAGGGGAGGATGATTATATTCACTAATGTGTGTTGTTTCCTTTTTCTCAGGTACTTTTCCTAATCTGAATTACCTGTCTTACCAAAGAATGGATAATTGGAAAAAAAAAATCACTTATTAAAATGTGTTGTAACTCAGATAAGCTTTGGCTCCGAGGGATGTTGATAATCCAGATGAGCCAATGAAAAAAGCAGAACTTAATTTGGGGGATAGAACTAGCTTCAAAGGGATGTGGCAAAATTAGACTTGTTGTCTAAGCCAACATAGGTTCTAGGCAATAAAAATCTTCCATCAACAGTGATCACAGAAGTCTGTTATGAGGCAGGGTTAGTGTCATCTTTGGAGCAAGTCCCAGTCATGAATGACAAAACAGATTTACAAGTCAAGCTTTTGTCTTGCTATCAAGCCTTAGGTGAGGAATCAAAGCTCTATCCAAATGAACTGAAATTCACAGCTTTACTTATTTCCCCAAAGAAAAGACTTTATTAAGTTAAGACTAAAGCCCACATTAGGAAAGCAAAGAGGGATTATAACAAGGTCCTGCCTTTATGAGAATGCAGATGTTGAAGACTAATCCAGATACTCCCAAAACTAACTAACTAAATAATTATTTATGACAAGATTAACTTAAAATTCCACTTGGGGCATTTGGACTAAATCTCTGGATTTAGTTTCAACACCTGTTTTAGAAAAGTAGTAGAAGAAACAATCTCTAAGTTTTACTCCTGCTATGAATAATTCTGGTTATGTTTCCGCAAAATTCTATTTTAACAGGAGAAGAGATCCTAGGAAAATAATGTAGATATAAAGGGAATTTTAAATAGAAAATTATGTTTTTAAGTATCTATACTAATTCCTTGCTGCTTTTCATTTGGGGAGAAGATGAGGGTGAGGGTTTCATTTAGTTTTCAGATGGGTAATATTTTCACAGGGTCAACATTTCAAAATGTATTAAAGGGTGGAATAAAGGGTCTGACTGCATATTTTTGATGTACGACTGCTGCTTTTAAGCCTGGCCCTCTTCTTCCTCTTTATTCTACATCTGAATAGGCAGATGAGAAAGTTTGTACTGTCTCCTCCTTTGGTGCCTATAGGAAATTCAAACCTGATAAAATCCAAGACCATGCACATGTGCTAGCTACCATAAAAGCCCAATCCATTCTTTCTGCCTTGCTCAAGTCAGCTTTTGCCTTCCTGCTCTCCCCAGGAATTCCTTGCATGAGTAATAAATTTTTTTATAACCCCTTGGTGTTTTGGGTGAGGCCTATCTTCTTTTCACTGAATGTCCAAAACAGTGGTTCTGTCAGCAGGATGTCTAGACAATAACCACCAGCAGCAGAGGTCTCTTCTCTTGCTTTGGTTTGCTACCTGGCTCTGCTGCCTGCATTTGAGCCATTATTTTGAGCAGCTGCTTACTTTGAGCTGTGTTGCTGACTGATGTTAAGTTTGTGTTTTGAGCTGGGCTGCATTGTGCTGCATTTGCTTAGTTCTATGGAGCCTCTGTCATACACCACTATGAGATTGAAGTCCTCCTTACAGTGGCCCTGGGTTGTGTGTCACAGCTAAACCTATTGTGTGATTTGATTCCAGCATAAGCTGTGAGAGGTGTTAGGCTCAGGAGAATCAATGATTTTTACCCTGTGACCCTTGGTTTTGTGTCTCAACCCAGCATTGTCTTCTGTTCAATAGAGGGTTCAGGGAAAGACTCATACCCTATAAAATATGTGGACCCACTTGCATGGAGGAAATGTTACTATGTGGCATGTTGAAATCTACATCCCAAAAGCAAGTAACTCACTAGGACTCTACAAAATGCCTTTGCTGCTGCTACCTATGCCTCTGACACCAAAAGAAAACCTGATCCTCAGAATTCTAGGGAAAAATAACTAGGGTATGCCTCTGGCACAGCCAGGAATTAATTCCCTCTTTGTAATAGAGGAGGCCCCTAAATCTAGTGATACCAATTTGAGACTTTCTGAAGGAATAAATTTAGAAATATGATCAAGATAAAGAGGTTCCCCCAAAGTATGTCCAGTAACCACTGAAAAAGAAGGAAGTGTCAACTGAAAAAAAAAGGCACAACCTAAAAGTTGAGAATTATGTTTTATTTAGTGGAAAAAATGAGGTTTCAAACCCAGGAGGCAGCCTCTCAGATAGCTCTAAGGGACTTCTCTGAAGAGGAAAGGGAGGAGCCAGGATATATAGGGGTTTCTGCAACAAAGACCAGGTAGTCAGAAAACCAGACATCTCAAGTTAAGGAATTTATCATTTTTCTATGTATGGGGAGATGCAAGAGTCTGGGCTCATTAAAATCATTCCTTTGATCTGCACCTCAGCTATATGGGGCCAGTATCCTGTGCTTTCTCATCCCGAGTCTCCTTTGGGTGCACCGTCAGGGGTGGCTGCAGCAGTTGACTGCTAGATGGCAGGCATCCTGTTTCTGTCTTGAGTTCCCTCAGGGCTCACCTTTGGGATGGCTGTAATGTGATGGTTTGATGGCTGCAACAGCCTTTGTTTACTGATATGGCATGCAACATTTTTTATTTTTTCATTGATAGAAGGAAGGACAGAAACCTAGATGCAAAGAGAAAAAGCTGAAACAAATGTCCATAATTTAACCCAACTGGAAATCCAAAATTTACCAAAATAATTTATTCAACAAAAAGATAAAAGGGTACGAATTCCCTGTTATGCCTCCACATCACAGATTCTGAATTAACTTCAAATCTCCTAAAATGCATCAGTTGGCAAGTATTCATGGCCTTAATCAACACTGGAGCTCAAACTAGAGTTACATCTGGCTATCCCAGTAAATTTAAGTAGGGTATCTTAGGGGAGTTTCCAAATATTAAAGAGAGAACAAATAGTTATGTTTCACCTTAACCATCAGAACTATCATCCTGATTAAATTTCCTGTGATCATAGAACATGTGGATGAAGAATGTCGCCTGCCATATCAGCAAACAAATGATGTTGCAGCCATCAAGCCAGCAGCCACTGCAGCCTCCCCGGGTCGGTGCACCCTGAGGGGATTCAGGGTGGGAAAGAACAGGATACTGGCCCAAGATAGTTAAGGTTAATATCAGAGGAATGATTTCAGTGAGCCCAGACTCTTGCATCTTCCCTTACATAGAAAAGTGCTAAATTCATTAACTTGAGATGTCTGGTTTTCTTTAATTAAATGTAATGTTTTGATGTTCCAACTACGTGGTTTTTGTTGTAAAAACCCCTATGTATCCTGGTTCTTCTCTTACCTCTTCAGAGCAGTCCCTTAGAGCTATCTGAGAGGCTGTCTCCTGGGCCTAAGCCCATTTTGTCTGCCAAATAAAACATAATTCTCAACTTTTACGTTGTGCATTTTTTTTCAGTCAACACACATATGCCCTAAAATATCCCAAAGTAAGAATGGATGCTCTGAACTAATGAGTAATAAAATAAAATACATTTTGATTTAAAGTTAAATTAAGTATTTGGAACTTACACATTGGCTTGACAAAATGGGAACCCATGGACCAGCTCCCCCTTCCTCAAGTAAAATAGTTAATATGTCCCAATATAAATTAAAACAGACTTTCAGGGATTAAAACTCATTATACAAGAACTATTTAGTGAAGGAATGATTATCCTCACTGCTTTTCCATTTAATGGTCAGTTTGGCCTGTTCTTAAACTTGAAAAGAATGAATGGTGGATTTTACTGTAACCTTAATTCTGTGGTATCACTGATATTATTAAAATTAGTGACTACAGCCAAAGAGCAACTGATGAATATTTTGCTATCATAGACTTGGCTAAAATGTTCTGTTCATGCATATTTCAATATCCTCTCAGCCACCGTTTGCCTAATTTTCAGTGTGATATATAACACCTTTACCTGACTTCCCATGAGGTATCTCAACAGCCTTGCCATCACACACAATCTTCCCAGGCAAGATCTTAACCACATCCCACTTTCTCTGGGAGCACAGGTATGGCCTCACATTGATGACATCCTCCTCTGAGGAAATCCATTTTGAGGCAGAAAAAAAATGGGTTCCAGACTGGACATTTACAGCTAGCTTCCTGTTTACATTTCCTGAGACAGGAGGCAAGTGGGCTCCAGGCTAAATATTTACAACCAGCCTCCTGTTTGCACTTCAAATGGAAGTAACAACAGGAACAGATTAAATAGCTGGACTTTGCCTCCTGTGTACACTTTAAGATAACAGTCATGGCAGGGACAGAGAGGGGCTAAACCCTGTTTGAGTAAAGGATCAAGAGGTCACATATTTCCCATCCTTGGGGCAAGGGAGACACTGCACATGTGCAGGAAGGCTCCTTGTGGGTCAAAAATGAGGGTGTGCCACCCCATAATAGGTGATGTCAAGACCCCCCATAGGCCTCTGGGCTGGAATCCATCTTGGAAAAAAGTTGCACATTCATGTTGGGGAGGGTCCTAGGACAGGTAAGGTGTGGATAAAGAAACCAGATAATTGGCCAAAGGTAAACAAAGACCTGGAAGAACTGCCCTATATAAATGATTTAACCACCTCTTTACTGTACTCCTCTTCATTAGGCAGGACGCACATACACTCTTTCTGGGTGTGTGTTTCTGCTTAGCATCTGTCTTAAACAAATTGTTTCTCTGTGTGCTCTTCCACTTGTTGTGCTGTATCTCTAATAATAAACTTTGCACCTGTTTTTACAGTGTTTGCCTCCTTGAAATATTCCTACTTTCAAATGGAGGCAAGAGCCGGGGAAAATTTGCTTCTGGCCTCTAGCCCTTGCTGGTCTAGTGGCTAGGATTCCTGGTTTTCATCCAGGCTACCCAGGTTCAATTCCTGGGCAGGGAACTAAGATCTCACTTCAAGCCACTGCTCACTGTTATCCTTCCGAGATCAATTTGACACACTCATTTGGAACATACAAATACTCACAAAAGAGCATACGTACCAAAAAGTAAATAAACTACTATGCCACACAGAGTGCAAGGGTTTAACTCTGGAAAATTACCTGGTAAACCAAGGACCACTCAGTCCCTGATACTTATGTTAAGGAACAGCTGTTGACTCTTTCAGCATACGCAATGTTCAAACAAGCTCAATATCTTTTACACATTTTTAGCTTCTAAGTAAAATTTACAACTTTACAAATAAAGTTTACAAATCTATTGATAATGTTATCTGCAAGTTGTCCCAACTTGAATGGGGCTCTCTCCAACAAAACGTTCTAGAATCTGTCCAAATTTTATTACAACAGGCATTCTTGTTAGTACCCCCATAAGTTCCTTTATGGAGGCTTAGCAACTTTGTCTAGATGACCCATGATGGCCACGCATTGGCTTTTTTGTCCCCATGCTATATACCATTAGCTGGCCATATACTGGCTCTCCTGGAAATAGAGGCACTCATAGTCCATGAACCTGTGACCCTTCCTGATGCCTGATAGCCGAACACAATTTTATGAATAGTTTTTCATTTCAGAACTGATTTGTGATGCCCCATTTATTGAATACTAAATTTCCATATATATCTGGATCTCTGTTTAGATTTTATTTTTTCTATTGATATTTATATATCTATGCATGAGAAATGCCACACAATATTAATTATTGAAGGTTTATAGCATACATAGTACTTAATACATAATAGAGTTAGTCCTCATTCTATTTCTGACTCCTGATTAATACTAGAGCTTGCTAATTTTTCAGCCCCAAATCTCTTCCCAAACTTTATTGCATGTTAGAATTTTCTGGGCATCTTTTAAAAACCTCAGTGCCCATGTCTTATCCCATACAAATTATATCAGAATATCTTGTGGTCAAAGGCATGCATTAGTATTTTTTTAAGTCCCCAGTTGGTTTCAGTATGTACTAACTTGTGAACCACTGCCTTAGGTAGATTCAAAGAACATAGAGGCCCAGATTGCTCACCAAGTCAATCATGATGCAGATAGTATATCCTTTGGTCCAGGTGCTCTGAGTTCAAGTCCCTTGGTCTGGCGAGCAAGGTTCTCTGTGACACCTATTTATACAAATTTACTTGCTTTTGTCAATTTCCTGTTATAGCTTAGAGTTCCACCACCATACACATTTGACAGATGCCCACTTGTGTCATCTTATTGGTATGCTTATTATGTAAACAACTATTGCTAAGGACATGTTGCCACCATATCTTCAGGTACTGTTCTTAATCTGCTTTATTTCATTTCCTCCAACTGTCTGTTGTTGGATGTTTCTACCAACATAGCCATTCATATGTAGGTCTATCTAATCTTGAGTTCCCAGTGTTCCTGTCTAGCATAATTCAGAGAGACCAAGCCCTTAATCCCAATGTAATTGAGACCAACTCCCTTACTCCTTTCAGGATTATATTGGAGCACTCACTACTTTGATTTAAGTTGAGCAATGCTACCGTGTCATATAACATAGAAGAAAAATTCAAACAAAAAATGCATATCTGAGAAACAGAAGTAATACTTTAAGAATCTCAAAAGAATTATCAAAACAACTTCTTTGGAGGCTTGTTTATTTCCTAAGATCCTTAACAAGAATTAAAACATTTCTATTTCACAATAAAGTTTCCTAGTTTTATTTTTTAATTGCATCTTATCTTATTCAAGACTTGGCATAGCTTCCAAGTTTACTAATTTGTGATTGGTGTTCTAATTATTAGTGCACTTTGCTGAACCTCTCCAGAATGAAGCCAACTTCCCACATTTGGTCAGGTTTCTTGTAAGGTAAATATGTCAGGTGGACATAAGTGTAAAGAACTCAAAATATTTTTTTAATTAAAGCCAAGCAATCTCAACAGCTGTTTATTTTTTATTTGTTTGGTTTTAATTAGAACAAGGAAATAAAATTCCATTTGTTCACATTAGTCTTAATTGCACTTCCTCAAATTTATTTTCCCTGATTTTATTTTCCTGAAGTTAAGCAGTCTGTGATAATACACAGTGGTATTGTTTGCTTTTATCTGTTGCCTACAGTTTAATTTTATACATGACTTTCACATTAAGGGATCTGAATTTTATTTTATGGGCATTTATTTATTTACCTATTTTGCTGTTCTTTTTTACTGACTGAAAATCTTCCCACATTTATTGTTTAAGGTAAAATATTGCAATGCACTGTTTAATAAGATGGATCTCCTCTTATTATTATCACTCTCCCCTTCCCCCATCTATAAGTGAACAGCAGTCAGCATCACTGGGCACAGATGAGACATCTCTGGCAGAGGATCACAGATATCCCATTCTCTTAATCACCTATAGATAAATTCTCTTGATGTGGGAAGTAGCTTGATGTATCCATAGTGCTGTAGAGGGTTCCAAGTGCCCACTGACCATTCTGCCCTCATTCCCAGTCTACACTACATGATGCTTATTGATGTAAAATAGAGACTATTACACCACATTCACCAAGGCATATCTCATGCCCCTCTACTGCAATAGTCAATTTAAACACAGCTCTTCAAAGAATTCCCTGAAAATAATGATTGTATCATCTCTGTTTATTAACATACTTAATTTATCCTTGGTTCTGTGTAATCATATCTTACATTCAATGCAGTTACTTCAATATAATGAGGACCTAAAGACACCAGGATAATTGGGAAGATCACAGGTTTTACAGTGAGGCAGAAATGGCTTCCATCTGCCATCTGAGCCATAGCACTTAAGAGCTGTGTGGCTTTGGACATATCACTTAAACCTTCTGAGGTGTAATATTATCCCATAAAATAGGAATATAGGGCAATACTAGTTGGTTATTAGGAAGATTATATACGAGAGTGTTTTTTAAAATTTTCTTCTCAGCAGGATAATTTCTAAAAATGAAATTATCCATAGAATGTGTACACAGAAACCCAACATGGAAAATAGATTTTAAAAACTGAGCATCTTAGCAAAAATTTGGTGTTGTTGAATAATTTCTTAAAATCTTTAAGAAAGAAAACGTATAGAGAAGCTGTAAATGAATCAGACTCTGCTTTATTCATTCAAGACACTTCTTTTGAATGCCATACCTTGTGTTTGACACTGTAATGTGTGCTGGGGATACAGTGGTGAGCAGGACAGAGCAAATCTATTCCCTCAGGGATTTTAAACTCTAGTTGGGAAGAATTACAGGTGACAGACAAACAAATGTATTTATCATATCTATCTGAGAGTGATAATTTGATGAAAATAAAAGTGAGGTGATGTGATAGAGAATAAAGAGTTTTTCAATTATTTGTGTTATTTGTCCCTTGATTTTCATACTTTTTTTAAAATATTGAAGTATAGTTGATTTATAATGTCACATTAGTTTCAGGTGTACAGCACAGTGATTCAGTTATACAAATATATATATATATATATATATATATATATATATTCTTTTTCAGATTTTTTTCCCTTATAATTATTACAAAATATTGAGTTTAGGGCTTCCCTGGTGTTGCAGTGGTTGAGAGTCCGCCTGCTGATGCAGGGGACATGGTTTCGTGCCCCAGTCCAGGAAGATCCCACATGCCGCAGAGCGGCTGGGCCTGTGAGCCATGGCCGCTGAGCCTGCGCATCCGGAGTCTGTGTTCCACAACGGGAGAGGCTACAGCAGTGAGAGGCCCACATACCACAAAAAAAAAAAAAAAAAAAAAAAAATTGAGTTTAGTTCCCTGTGCTATACAGTAGTCCTTGTTTGTTACCCATTTTATATATAGTAGTGTTTATATGTTAATCCCAGCTTCCTAATTTATCCCTTCCCCCTGTTCAATTGTATCTTTTTTTTAAGATTCCACATATATATGATATCATATGATATTTGTCTTCCTCCATCTGGCTTACTTAACTAGTATGATAATCTTTATATCCATCCATATTGCTGAAAATGATATTATTTCAGTCTTTTTGATGGCTGAGTAATCTTCCATTATATATAAGTATATATATATATATATATATATATATATAAAATATATATAATCTTCTTTGTCCATCTGTCAATGGATTTAGGTTGCTTCCAGCAATATCTTTTTAGATCTGTCTCCTAGAGTAATGGAAATAAAACAAAAATAAACATATGGGACCTAATTAAACTCAAAAGTTTATGCACAGCAAAGGAAACTATAAACAAAATAAGAAGACAACCCACAGAATTGGAGAAAATATTTGCAAATGATGCAATGATGGGAATGTAAATTGGTACAGCCACTATGGAAAACAGTATGGATGTTCCTTACAAACTAAAAATAGAGTTACCATAAGATCCTACAATCTCACTCCTGGGCATATATCTGTAGAAAACTATAATTCAAAAATATACATGCACCCCAGTGTTCATAGCAGCACTATTTATTATAGGCAAGACATGGAAGAGATTCATTTCTGAAAGGATGGAAAAATAAGACTTCAGGAGGTGAAAAATTTGAGCAGAAACCTCCTTAAATTGAGGGAGGTATGTTAGTATGTGGAAAAGAACAGTATATCAATATTTGGAGAAAGGATGTTCAAAGCAAAAGAACAACAGCACACATGTGCTGAGGCAAAGTTATTGTTTTCCATTTGAGGAAAATCAAGAAAACCAATGTGACAGCAGAGGAGGAAGCTAGTGGAGAGTGACAGGAAATACAATCAGAGTTAACCAGAGGCTGTACCAGATAAGGTCTTTATAAGTCACGGTATGGGGTTAGGATTTTATGCTGAAAGAGATGAAATCCCATTGAGATGTTTTAAGAATAGAAGTGGCATGATCAGACTCATGCTTTTGGAAGATCAACTGGCCTGTTGGAAAAGAGTCTGTACAACACAGTGTAGAAGCAAGATTATCACTAATTCACTAATCCATGTAGGAGATGATATTGACTTTGACTAGTGAGCTAGCACTGGCGACCTGTGCAATGACATGTTTTGAGATATATTTAGAAGGAAGAATAACTGATTTTCAGGTGGATAGGATATAAACTCAAGGGTATCAACAGAGTTTAGAACCAGAACAAAAGAGAACCAAGCAATGGTGGGGAAAAAAGCCACCACTTTTCCTTTCCAGGAGGATTGCAAAGAAAGCTTGAAGAAAAAGAATATTTGAAAAGTCTTTTACATGTTGCCATGTGATAGCTGTAGGGATGTGGGTCACTGGAGAAAAATTAAATATTAGGGCATGAGTCTCCCTATGAAACTGCGATTTTGTGTGCTTTTGGGAGGAGGTGTGGAGATAAGAACAGAACTAATAAGGCCATTTGCCATCATTTGTTTTGCTTCACTTCACTAGCAATGTCTCCAGAATGTTTGTTTTTTTGAGTCAGTGGTCTTGGATGTAATTGACAAAGGGACTCTTGAACATGGTTTTGAATGTCAATACACAGTTTCTGATACATATTTTATAGTTAAAAGTAATATAGGTTTATAAAAAGTGTATAGCACAACTGAAATAATTAAAGGATGGTCCCCTCAGAACCTCCCAAATTTTATCTCCTTACTTCATATCACCCACAACATTGCTACCAGGGTTCTTTGCCCAAAACACATAAATCCTGTGTGAAACCACTTGTGGGAAAATCACTCACAGATCAATGGGTACAACCACCATGGAAAACACTTAAGAAAACACCTCTTTAAATGGATTCTTCACATACCCTGTGATCCAGTATTATATTTATTCTAGAGAAACACTTACTTAATCAGGAGACATGTACACAAATGTCTTTAGAGCTACTGATCACCATAGAAGAAACCTGAAGTTGCTGAAATGCCTATTATTGTGAGAGTAAATAAAAAACTGTGATATATCAAACAACATAACATTTCTGCACTCAAAACAAATGAACTACAGAGGCATGCAGTGATATGGATTTTAGTAGCACAATATTAAAGAAAAAAAGTAAATCCCCAAATAAACCATAAGTGTGATACCTACTTTCTAAAGTTAAAAACAAAGTAAACTTTTGAAATTAAAATGTAATTTAAGTAAAATCACATTAAAAAGAAAGCAAGGGAATGATGAACACAGGATTTAGGATATGTGCCCCATGGGTGTGGGAAATCAGGGGATAGGTTAGTAGAAGAAATATAATTCAATGCAGGTTATTGTTAAGGTCCTAACTTTTCCTTGGGATGGTTGGTCCATGAATAATTATAACATTTTAAAAATATATAATTATATATCTTAAAATCTTAAAAAAGGGAGGAGGTCACTTATGGAACAACAGATAGAATATTTCATGGATCAAAGATTATGTTTTATCCAAGCCAGCGTCAGATCCTTTTTAGAAAACACAGATGACTCCTATTCTCCACAGGAGCAGAATCCAAACATTTTTATTTATACAGGCCTATTTATGAAATATTATTGCAAGCACACCCAAAATTCATACAAATAATGATCTAAAAATTATATACATATGTATATGTTGATTTATAATTTTTAAATAATTTATATACTAGAATTATCTCATTTATAGTTATGTTTTCCTCAGTTTACATAATGTGTAACTTATACCTCAAAACACTTATTACCTCATAATTTATATTTTTAAAGAATTAAAATAAAATAAACATATTATCAATTTACTTTTCTTTCTTTTTTCGTAATTAGAGGCTTAGAGGTCCGGTACCAATCATTGCTTGATAAACAGAGATGGCACTGAGAAAACAATCAAATAATGAACATAAAATCCATCATCAATGCACAACCATATTGTTACTCACTTTATTTTCCTCTCCTAGCAGTCTCCAAGTAAACTTTGAGCTTGTGAATAAGAGAGATTGTTGACAAGTAATAGGAAACAATTAGGAAAGTGGTTTTTTCCTTGTCTTATTTCTTTGTTAGTGAATTGGAAGCACTGTAAGTTGCATAACCCATATCCATTCCTCAAGATTCCTTACTAATATAATCCTGATTTTATTTATTACAGCAATATAATCAGCTCCAATATCCCTTACAGGTAGGCATAACATTAGATGTTCAATGAGATGACCTGGAGCTTCCTGTGAAATCTTTTCTTTTCTAATAAATAGGTTCAGGCATATCTCATATCTACCTTCCTTTTTATATTTACTTTGAACATGAACATGATGTCTGAGGTTGTAATAATGACACAATAAGCATGATAGTGAGATCAATAAAATAGGTGTGGCAAAAGTAACATGCTTGGTTGCCAGATGACATCCCTGAATGTCTCAATCCAATACCTCTTATTATTTTGAAAAAATGAGCAAATAACACAAACAAACAAAAAATCTGTTTGCTTAAGCTATAATTTTATAGCTTATAAAATTATAAGCTATAATTTTTCTGTTAGCAGGTTAGCTACGTGAAAAATATGGTATGAGTCCTGATAATGGCATTGAAGTTGAAATAATTGATAATATGATTCTTTAAAATGGCATGTGGATATGAATTGTAATAGAATAATTTTAAAATTACATCATTTGCACATCTGAACTTGTGGACTATAATTCATTAATTCACTTTTTAATACTAAAACTTGTTAATAATAGAACATGATTCATATAAATACATATATAATACAAAGAGACATATATAATTGTAAATGGTTTATTATTTCTGAAAATTTTTATTTAACCCACTAAATTACTTCAAATTAAAGACATGGTTCTAAACCCAATACACTGTGATAATTTTAATGATGATATATTTAAAAATCTAACTCATGATGAAAATGAAGAATTAAATAGAAAAACTGGATCCATGGTTCATGTCATGAGCCACATTTTGCAGTCTTATCCACCTATGATGCAAAAGTTTCTTATTGAAATTTGATAGGCAAATTTCCCTTATTACACTTAGTTGTTGAAAAAAATTGAATACTTTAACCTTTTACACAAGTTGGAAATTCTATTTCCAAGTTCTTTGAGAGGGCAATTTTGAAAAAAATTTCTAGTTGCTAACATATTTATTGTTTTCAGTGATAAAAATCACATGACAATGAAAATATTTCCAATTACTTTTATGTTTTCCATGTTGAGAATGTTAGTTTTGCTTATAATTTTAAAACATCTTTATATTCAAGGGTAGTATTTTGGCTTCCCTTTTAAAAATGCAGCTAGATAGAATACTATTGAAAATACCTATTACATAAAAGTACAGCAAATTTGGTACTACACCTTTTTTAAATATATAACTTTTTTAAGCTCAACAACTCTGTAGTACTCTGTCCCAAGATAGTCAGTGAATTGTGTGTAGAGCAAAATATTTTTTAGTTCAAGTACTGTACTTTGAAGATGAAGCACCTACAGGACCACCTCCAAAATGACTCAGTAGAGCTTGTAAGACCCTTGATTCATGGGTCCCAGCCTCCTTTCTGAGCCACACATGGAACCTTTCCTCTCTTCTAGATGCACCATATATCTAAACTTCCCCCAACTTCCATTTATTTTCCTAAACATGGTGAACTCTTTGTAACTCCATCTATCTGGAAAACTCTCACTGTTTCACCAACATTCAAAATAAATGACATCACTTCTTTGAAATATTTCTTGAAGTTCCTATGCAGAATTAATCTTTGTGTGGTTTGTATATTCACAGCTACTGACTAATTTCTAAGATTACATATTACAATATATTGTAGTTATCAGTACAAATGGCTGCTTTCCCTGCCAGACAGTGATCAATCCAGAGGAACAAAAACTTTCTACAGCATGGACTAATTTTATTTAACTCTATTCTTCCTCTATAGAATCTTGTACATAGGAGGAATAAGTCCTTGTTAAATGCCAAATAAATGAATGAACTAGTGTTTAAATAAATCAGTGAATGACTAAATGGAATTTAAGAAAGGAACATTGAATTCTAGTGAAAATTCTGATGAAGTTAATTCAATTTTAGCAAGTTTGGGCACTGGATCTATGTAGATAGTTGGTACCAATAAACTCTCTGCACTCTTCCCTGGGGTATTTCAATAAAGAAGCAAAATAATCTGTCTCACTCCAACTTCTCATCAACATATGTTTAGAGAATCATCCTGTTATTTGTTCTGAGGTTTGAAAACTTAAAAGGTAATGGGAGAAATTAGTACTAGATTTAATAGAGATATAATATACATGCAACATGGATACTAGTTTCCAGAAGCTATTCTTTTTATAGGAAACATCCAGCAAGCACCGGTTAATGACAATCAAGTCAAGACATGCATGACACATGTCCCAAGAAAGCCGTGGAAGAAAATAAGAATAACTGACTTCTGATTCTTTTTAAGATCATGTTTTCAAAAGGGCTTTATAAATTTAAAAACACCATCAATGGTAAGAGATTGTTCAGAGTGTTATAGGGGAAAAATTTTGGCAGGCCAATGGAAAGAAGAATCACTTCTTGAAAAAGTTCTAGGGAGTAAGTGAATAGCAGTTGAGCTGGGGCTGGAAATGATTTCAGACTCTGTAGCCACACACATAAAGCATCATAGTCGTGAAACTGCCTGTTTGATATGATGGATGTCATGAGAGCTTTCATTTGGCCATAATGGTCAACATTAAAGCATAGAAGAATCCTACCTCATGCCATTATTTAATATCTCTCTGAAAATTGTAAGTCTTGAAGGCTCACACTGTTGTTTTATTGAGAAATTTTAATGCACTGACTCATCTTCAAATATGATGGATCATTTTGTGTGCCCAGCCGTGACATCATTTCCTAACTTGATGTATTAAGTAATGATACATCCAGCCTCCTTAAGTGATCACCTTAATTATGACAATGGATAACTATGATCATTAAACTAATGACAGCTGTCACCATCAGCCACAGGAGTAACAGATGAGTTACAAGATCAAATTTACGTCAACTTCATAATGTCTGGTGATTGAGAGTAAGGAATAACATAGAAGGATTAAGAATATATCTCAGAAACTTTAAAGATAAAACATAAGATAGTGTTTCTCCTAATTCTCCAGAACAATAATGGAATGAGGCAATTCAGCTCCCAAAGTTATTTCAGTGAGGAAAATGTTCATAAACTATCCAAGTCAACTGATTCAACCAATCTTTTGTTTTTCCACTAGAGAGTTAGACCAAGTGAAAAATCAAAATGTGACAATAGGATGCCTGAATATTAACATTTGTTGTACATAACCTGCCATTCTCCATTACCTTTGTAGATGTCACCATTCAACTCCATCTTTGCAAGCAAAAGATATGTGGCATCCACCCCTCCTCCCAGGGCCTAGCCTCCCAGAGTGCCTTACCTTTGCTCAATATCAAAACTAATCTTCCCTATCCTGTGTCTCCTAACAGGGCCTGTCCTCTTCTTTTTAAGGTTATCAAGAACTAATTTGTGTTAATAGTCAATTCAATATATTTATCATATTTGGACAGAACTCACTGGGAATAGAAAACATACTATTATAGATAGAGTTATTCTTGAATTCTGAGCTGAACCACTTCTAGAATCCTAGAACCCTTTCTTTTTTTCTTGGCTATCAGGAAGCTCAGAATAAGCTGCTTGGTCAGGTCCCCTGATATCATTATTAACTTATCCCTCCAGAGGTTTTGGGTTTTGTTTTGTATCATTTATTTCAAGTTTTATATTTTAACTCCAAATGCAATTTTACACTATTTCTTCAATTTATATACATGTTTTGTTACAATTATACTCAAATCAGTAGAATATAATTGAATATTAATAATGAAATACAGAACTAGAATAACATGGATGCCTATGGAAAATTCATAGAGTTAAGTACTCATGGCAAATTGATGGGAATCAAAGTATGCCGAACTCTTTAAAATTATAGGTATAGAGTTAAGTGTATAGTTCAGAAGGAATACTTTTACTATATTCTGTACTTACCAGACCATATTTAGAATATTGAATTTGAATCTGAAAACCATATAAGAGGACTGTTAACTATTGGAGATAAATTTTTACAATCAGAGCAGCATCATGAGAAAAAGGGCTGTCTTGAAAGGCCTTGGAATCTCGTTGGCAACTGCCTCACTTAATCCCCCAGGAGTCCTCCATCTAAATAAGTTAGATTCAGGAAAATGCATTGGTTCATAAGCACCAATGTATATTTGTCTAATATGCCTCTTCAAGTATCAACCTTCTTGCTGCTTTTGAACTTGTCAGATGTGACAGGGTGACTAATGTTTGTAAAATATTCCAAAAAATTTAAACAAACACAAGCAAAGCATGCATGTAGTAGGTCAGCAAACACATGAATACCCAGTTGAAATGACTATCTCTGAGCTAGGGTATTCTCTATATCTGGAGAAGAGTTGATAAACTTTATTCTGTAAGGTAAAACCCTCTGGAGGTTTTAACCATGTGAGTAGCAGGTTTGTTTATTTTATTTTTTATTTTGATTTTGTTTTAAATCAGGAGGTTCAGAGTAAGTGAGTAGAGGGGCTTAATATCTTCTAATTTTCCCCAAATTTAACTTCAGAGTGTGATACACAGATTACTACTATGGCTTTTCCCAACACAGTAACACACAATTTTTTCTATTACCTTTAAAGTATGATTTAAATTTTTCAGTCTGGTAATCAAAATTCTCTAAGATCTGTTCTCAAGAAAATCACTCTACTGTCTATATTTCTCACCCAATATAAAACTGGGATAAAAAGATGCACCTATTTCCTCAATTGTAGATTGAGGCTTAAACAAGTAAAACAAAGATTAAATAATACAACGTAAAGAGAGGGCATAGTCATTGAGAAATAGCCATCATCATCATCTTCTTCATCACTATCTTCATTATCAGGTATCTCATCATTCCACAATATTTATTGATCTCTTTCCTCAGAACACACACAATTCTGGGCACTGGAGAGAGAGAATATTAATCCATTGATTCTGAGTAAAAGAACCATAACATTACCAATAAATTTTGTCATAGAAAATAATTTTAATAATTTGCTACTCTTCACATTTCAGAGAAAAGGTGAGTCACAAGGAAACCATAAACCATCAATATTAACGGTTACAAAAGAATAAACTACTCAACTTCTTTCAATGTTCTGAGACCAATGTCAATGTAGTCTCCCACACCTTCCCTCTCTCTCTGATCTTGAGCAGTTTTTAAGAGAGGTAGAATCACAGAGTGGTCAGGTTCTCATACTCTGGAGTCTAATGACCTCGTTTGCATCCTGGTTCGGCTGCTGTCAGTGTGACCTGGGTCAAGTTACATACTTTCTTTGTGCTTCAGTTTTCTATATTGTAAAATGAAGATTACAAAAATGTATTAACCTCATTGGGTTGTTGTGAGGATTAGTGATGTAAAATACCTAAAACAGGTCCTAACACACAGTAAGTTTGAGATGGGATGATGATGATGATGATGATGATGGTTATGATGAAATGACTATGGTAAAGTGAGAATTTATCTTCAAAATGATTGCTTGCAAGATTTTCCATCATAAATACAAATCTAATGACATTTACTAGGCGGAGATTACTGAGACTAAGTAATGGTGTTGGATATTTAAAGCAAGATTAAAATAAGAACCACACAAAAAGCTATTTCTTAGGTGAGATTTTAGTTAAAAATAAATTACTAAGCTTGCTTCTACCTTCTCCCCAGTTCCTAAAATGTCAACTAGTGAAATTATATTAGATACCTATTGCTGTGTAACAAATTAATCTGAAATTTAGCAGCTTAGAAAAACACACATTTATTATCTCATGGTTTCTGTGGGTCAGGAATTCGGATAAGATTTATTTATTTATTTATTTATTTTATGGCCGTATAGTTGATTTACAATGTTGTGTTAGTTTCCGGCATACAGCAAAGTGATTCATATATATATATATGTTATATATCAATATACACATATATGTGTGTATATGTATATATATATATATATTCTTTTTCAGATTCTTTTCCATTATAGGTTATCACAAAATATTGAATATAGTTCTCTGTGCTATACAGTAGGTCCTTGTTGGTTATTTATTTTATATATAGTAGTGTGTATCTGTTAATTCCAAACTTCTAATTTATCCCTTCCCCCCGCTTTTCCCCTTTGGTAAACATAAGTTTGTTTTCTATGTCTGTGAGTGTATTTCCATTTTGTAAATAAGTTCATTTGTAGCATTTGTTTAGACCCCACATATAAGTAATATCGTATGATATTTGTCTTTCTCTGTCTGACTTACTTCACTTAGTATAATAATCTCCAGGTCTATCCATGCTTTTGTAAATGGGATTAGTTCATTCTTTTTTATGGCTGAGTAATATTCCATTGTATATAAATACACCACAACTTCTTTATCTATTCCTCTGTCGATATACATTCAGGTTGCTTACATGTCTTGGTAAATAGTGCTGCTATGAACACTGGGGTGCATGTATCTGTGTCCTCCAGCTCATGGTCTCTCACAAGGTTTTGTTCATGTTGTTATCCAGGGCCACAGCCATCTTGAGGTTCAACTAGAGCAGAATTTACTTCAAAGTTCACTCAGGAGTTGCTAGCAGGATTCAGTTCTTTGAAGACTGTAGGACCGAGAGCCTTAGTTCTTACTGGTTGTTGGCTGGAGGCCATGAGCCTCTCCATTAGACCCTTCATAACATGGTAGCTGGCTTCCATCAGAGCAAGCAGAGGGCCAGTGAAGATGAGCAAAATAGAAACCTGAGTCTATCACAATCTAATCTTGGAAGTGCCATCTCTTTACTTTGGTCAAATGCTATTCTTCGGAAACAAGTCAATATGTCCAGCCCGCACTCAAAGGGAGGAGATTCCACAGCAGTGAGAACAAAGTATATGTATAACTGAATCACTTTGCTGCACACCTGAAACTAATACAACATTGTACATCAACTATACTCCAATAAAATTTTTAAAAAAAGAATAATGGAGTGTCTATCACTGGGGACCATATTAGAGACAACTTACCCCAACCTTATATAAAAGATATTTCATTCATGAGTTGCCTACTGTAGAAGGCTTGATATTCTATGCAGACTAATATAACCTGGTCTAGAGGGTCATGAAGTGCTCTGACTGCAATCCTTTAGCTGTCAAACTTAGGAAAGATTGTGAATATGAATGTTCATTTGTTTGCTTGTTGAATGCTTTTGTTTTTTATATTTTGAGGGGAAGAAGAAAATGCATTTTCAGGTTGGACTAAACTCAGAAATGCTTTCTTTCCCACCAAAAGCCAGAGAATAATATAATAGTCTTCCCACTGTTGTATTACAAATCAGAAAAAGAAGGGGAGGGAGAGAAAGAGTGAGAGAGAGAGATAATCAGAACTGAAGAGGCAGAGAGCAGAGAGAGCACAGCTTAAGAGAAGACCCTTCCAGGGTAACACACAGTGTAGCCAGAAATCTTCAGAACCTGACAAAGGAGGATGCACACTCTGAGATCCAAGCATCATTCAGTAATATAAATCAGATAGGTCTCTAATCACAATCAATAAGAACAGTAATTAAAACTCATGGATCATTCAGTTTGTGACAGACACTGTTCCCACTTCGTAATTTTTAACTCAGTTTAATCTTTACAATAACCCTATGTAGGTCTTATCATCATTCTCTTTTTGTAGATGAGGAGACCTCTGCATAAGCAGGTAAAGGAATTTGCCCAAGGTCATACAGCTTGTTAATGGCAAAGCTGGTATTTGAACAGAGACAGCAGGCTCCAGAGCCTGTGTACCAAACCACTGGTGAAGATGCTCTACTTAAAATGTGATGGTACCAGTTACCATCCTGTCCCATGTGCATGGAACAAAAACAGCATAGGGCAGATGTAAAGTTAATGGCCTTGAACAAGAAAGAACGTTCAAATAAGCCAAAGCAGAGTTGTTTTTTTTTTTAGCTGCACTTGGTTATAGTTTCACCAATCGCCTATGACAACAAGCACTATTCAGGTGAGTAGTCTGTTGATATATATAGTTACATAGTTTATAATACAACAAATTTAAATATATAGTTTATCATTCTCATTCTATGGGGTGAGTTCAGTTATTCTCAAGTAATCTTTTCATTGTCATGATAAAGCTCTTATTAATGATACTTTAGTATTGTAACTGATGATTAGACAAATCTTGACCATAAAATATTATGTTGTTGTCTGTAGTGGGCAAAACTTATAATCAGTAATTCATACATAGCAATAACTTTAAAAGACTTATTCTCTCCTTAGTGTATAAACATTACCCATCTCTTCTCTCCTTTTCTCTCTCTCTGTCTTACACACACACACACACACACACACACACACACACACACACACACACTTCTTCTCATCTGGTAGGGGAGTGAGAAAGGGAATAAGGAAATTTGCAAAGTCAAATTACCCCCAAAGAGTGCACTGACTTTCAGTTTTATTCTCCCTAAATTTATTGACCACCCAGAATGTTCCAGGAAACATTCTCTTGATATACTAGCTCAAACACAGATCCTTATTTTCACAGTGAAGTCACGATAGTTCTGATACAAGTCCACTGAGCCTGAAAGGAGATGGTGGCCATGACCAATGTTCCCATACAAGGTGCAACACACAGCAGGTGATTCTGAGAAAGAAAATAACTGAAAAGCAGGTTGCTAAGCAGATAAAAGAGGGTGAGTGCAGGGGAGAATAGGACTAAGTCACCTCACCCTGTTGCTTCCTGTCTTTCCCTTCCCTCCTCCTACAAATGATTACTTGTTCCTTGGGGATTTTTGATTAAACAGGAGCCTGAATGCATTAACCTTTTCTGTTTACAATACATTCATCAGAACACCCTTGTCATGCCCTTGAATTCCAGGGCTGGGCTCAGCGGGAAGCTACCATGATACCCAGCAAACCCTGGGCAAAATTTACCCAGTGAGGCTTGGAAAGCCTATACTGGGGTGCATAAATGAAATAATTTGTTTAAAAAGGGATCTTGTATAATTGCAATTTTGAGTCGGAGAAAAGTTCCAGAACTATGTTTATTTGATTAACTCTTCTCTAAAATAAGATTATACTAAATAGCCTGATATCCATATTTTAAATACATGTGGGTAAAGCCTTATTATATACACAGAAATTTCACATGTATTATCTCATCTGATCCTCAAAACAACCTGTGAGGTAGGGAAGAGAAAAGAAGGAAAAATACAAGAAAATATTATTAATTGAGATATATACTAGGCACTATGTTAAGGGCATATATTTTTTAATATGTTTATTCTTATAAGTGAAAAAGTCAAGATCCAGTAAAGCTAAAATGATCGGTTTCAAGATCTCTTAGGGTAGACGTTTTTGGCCACTGTGAATAGGACTATTCTTTGATATATGGGACTTCCCTGGATTTGCAGCCCATTTGGGGTTTCTGGCCCTACATGTGAAGCAGCATTGGTACTCCTCAATCAATTTGACAATTAGAAATGCCTCCACACATTTTCACTTGTCACCCATTAAAGTAGGTGTGGAGAGAGGGACATATACACAACCTCTGAGAATCGGGATTACAGCCTGCATTGGTTGATGCAAAGATCTGTTTGCCTATACCTACTGAAGAGCTTTCCTCACTTTCTTGTATTAATATGGGCCGAGTTGGCAGCTTTCACATGCTGGAAGAATTGAGACCTCATCCAGAGTCAGAAATGTCAGTGTATGTATGTATGAGGAACAAGTTTTGGAGGCTGACAATGTGGGAAATGGTGAAGTAGTAGGAGAAAGAAAGTTCTGGACAGGACAGGTGGCCTGGATAAGAAGTTTGAGTATGATTCTGGAAAGTGGGGCAAGATTCAGTAATGGTGTCAGTGTAGGTCCAAGATACCAAGACAGACATAGAGTGGAGATGTTTCTTGAGGAAATGCCTATGAAGTTAGAGGAGAAAGAGCAAGAGTAGGCAGGGGAAGTTTTCAGACCTCCATGAGAGTCTTAAGTCCCAAGAAGGGAGATGGAGAATGAGGAGGAAGAACCCCAGACTACAGAGAAGTTCTGAGAGTCTCAACTAGCCAGGTAGGGGGCCCAGAGTGCAATCACCTCTTAGAGGAGTTGGGGGAGTCTCAGGCAGAAATGTCTCTGCTCTAGTAGCCCTCCTGTGCTCAGCCATGGGATGGGAGCAGCCGGGGAGAATGCAACCTAGGTGGGAATGCTGAGGCAGATCCCAGGGGTTCAGCACTAGTCTGTCAGCACACTGTATGGCTCACAGAAAATTCTCTCTTGAAGGGGATCTGAGCAGCACCTCCATGGCTGCATCCATCATGCTTCAGAGGGAGGGTACTCCAAGGAAGGAAGTGGTGAGATAAAAATGTCTCTGGGCATTGTTGTAGCAAAATTAAGTGTGCTCTGCCTCTACAAGTAAATGAAAAATGAGGGCAATAAGGGAAACTCTAAATGGCCACACCTGTGCAAACAGGACTAACTGCTAGCCCTCTCTGTCAATCTATGCATGCAAGACCAGTGTTACTTGGAGGCAGAAGATGCAATCAGATACCAGGGAGGATTTTGGAAACTTCAGAAAGGGGGGATGTGATCCCAAACCAGCTCCTCCACTCACATCTTTACTTCTACCTTGCAGTTTTCTGCCTTTTGTTAACTGGGTAGGATGAAGCTGTCAGCCCAATTCCATTCAAGAACATTTTTCATTTTAAACTCATTCATTGATGTACTTATAACCAGAAGTATTTTCCCAAAGTATTTGAGGTAATATACAACCAGCGGCACTATAACACACATAGTAAGAACACGGAACACTCTGGTGAAACCGTCTGTAGGGGGCAAATTACTATTCTTTAAGCAAGAAGGAGGATCTTGGGTAATAACAATACCTGCAGCTGAAAAACTGGGTACTTGTTAATAGGGGCAGAAATAGGTGGGATAATTACATAAGAAAAGGCAGGTAGAAGAAATGGGCACACATCACATTTTTGCTGAGCTCCAATACTATGTATAAACTAGGCAAAAATGTGTGGCTGAAACCCACGTGGTCCCCGATCAGCAGTACCAGCATCATCTGGAAACTTGTTGGAAATGCCACATCTTGGGGACCACCTGAGAAATCCTGAATCAGAGATTCTGGGATGGGGGCCAGCAATGTGTTTGAACAAGGCCTCCCAGGAATTCTGGTGTACAGGCAAGTTTGAGAACAACTGGCCTAAATAATGTTCACACAGTGACTTTCACAACTTGACATCTCTGCCTGTGTTACTGTTACTCGGTCCTTGAGTTAACTTTTCCTTTTTCCCTTCCAGTTGCACGTGTCCCAGACTCTTATTCCCTGCATTTTACTCCCAACTGCACACGCACACACACACACACACACACACATATGTAAACACACATACATATCCCACATGCACATTCAGGGACCACACCCTTGATTTTAATTTTCCATGTATAAAATATGCATCCATCTGTCTTCAGAAAAAGTTCATAGACTTACCTCAGTTATTCTCATGGTCTGGACTTCAAACTAATCCAACAGGTTTCCAAGAAAATCCTGTTTCCCCAAATGAAAGGAAATAATATTTGACTTCTCCCCTACAAGTAGAGATAGATCACATCTGTGTCTTCATATTTTGATGGGACGTAGAAGAAATATAAGGACTGTTTTTGGTTGGGAGGTGGTGGTTGGGGGAAGGTGGATAGTGTTAAATCCATTTCTCTTAACACCTGTTTTTTCCTAAAAAGTATGTGTGTAAGACAATCCCCAAAGAGGTTTGGCTACTAGAAGGGAATTGAAACACTAAACGCCATCCTTGGGTGAAACTTTTCTTACAAACAGGAGGTAGAGTGGGGTCAGCGATACGAGGTAAATTCAGAGTTATGTAGTGAGCTAGATAACATTGTATTGCATGCATTTTCCTTTTTATTCCCATTTTGTTCTCTGTTGGTGTTCTTCCTTAAGTCTTATTGAAACCATAGCCTCCTGTGGCTGTTAGAGAAAACAAGAAATTGATTTGGTATAAATGCTTGGATAGTTTTCAAGAAAAAGAAGAACACATTTGGGGGCCAGTATGGTTGTGGCAACAATAAATACTGTGAAAGACCCCAAGTGATGGTAAACCTTGCAAAGAAAGTGAATTCCTTTTAGTCCATTTACCTTTGGATTCTCTTTCATGGTCCCCAAGTCCAGGAAATTCTAAAAGCAATGGAAATTAAAGTCCAAAATATAATTTTAAGTCATTTGCATGGTCTGTATGAGGCCCATAGAATGTACTGCAAATTGCTTCTGAAAAGCAACTTTTGGTCCTGCAAAAATACAGTCGTGAATTCTTGGCTGAAATTAGCTCCCTCACTTAGCTACAAGAGCATAATTACACACATCAAGGAAAAGAAGACCAGACAAGCAAAGAACTTGCTGGGAAAAAGAAAAAATTTAAAATGTACCATTGAGCCCTGGTAGACTGAACACTGCTAAATGGTTTGCCAGATCCAATTTTGATGATTATTTAGCAATCTCTTACATGCAGCATCAAAGTTCCCAAGGCATATCCTAAATTGAAGGATATTTGTGATAAAAAGATAGAAGCCTACAACTCTCATTTTTACCAAACATTAATAAAAATCGAATTAGAAGCAAGTGCCTTGAAAGGCTACCGGCAAAAGGTTTCAGTATTGTAACAGTGTGAATCTGATAAGAAAAGGAAATGTTCTTCTCTCTTTTTTTATTATACGAATAATATAAATACCACTTTTTTAAAAACTTGTGAAAAAGGCCAAAAAAATCCCATATCCTAATACATCTAGAAAGCATGGATTCTATTTTTTCACTTTGCAAAGAACACATAAATATGAAAGGCAGCCACCGTGATTAAAAGCTGCACAACCACCTCAAACCACAATAGATAATCTGACTCCAAATGCCCTTTTCATTATTCTTAATGAAATGCGACTTCATTTTCCTACACACTTGAAACTGTGTTAGCTGAGATTTCAAACATGTAAATGAAGCTGAAAGCTCCAAAGAAAACCTCCATTCTCTGTTTCCAAAGGCCATGTGAGGACACCAGCTTGTACCAAGTGAACACATGGGAGGCATAGAAGGGAGATGGTGGGTTATTAACTTTTTACTTTATCTCTTTTGTACTTAGGCTCGTTCTCTGGTGGATTTTGTTTCATATGCTCTCATGGGTACAGTTAAAACTGGTTCTGGGTCATATTGAACCAGATATCATTTCAGAAAGACTTCTATTTTAAAGTGACACCCTCCAGGACCAATGCCAAAGTCCTCAGAGGTCTCTTTGTGCTGTACTATTTTATTATCTAAATACAGGCACCATGGTACTCCCAGAGGTTCTGTGGAAAGAGCATTGGATTGGGTACAGGAAAACTTGAAGCACAAGTCCAATCCAAATTTTTCTTTAATATATGTATGCTCTTAACCAAAAAGGACATAACATAAACAGGCAAATGCTCTATTACCCTTATATGGGTAAACAGCACCAGACAATCTGATCCCCTTGTTTATTCTATCCCTCCTGTTTCCTTGCTTTATTTCTCAGTGGAAAGGAAGTTTGGGGTTATGGGCAGGTAGGATTAAGAATGCAGGGAAGAGGGTTTGAGAAAAAGACTTTGGCATCAGACATGATGAGAGTGACTTGTACCCCTCACAAGCCTACAAGACCACACATACCTGACTCCTGATTCCTCTCTCATCCCACTCTCCCCCTACGCTTACTGTTGATAGAGCAGGCTTCTTTCTTTTCCTTGATATTAAGATCATTTCTTTTTAACTCTTTGCTGAATACTGTAAATGGAATGTTCTTTGCCCAAATTTTCATGTAGGTAGTTGAAATCATTGTTCAGGTCTGAACTTTGAACTCACCTTCTGAGAGAACCCTATCTGATCTTCTTATGTAAAATGACACCTCCACATACATGCACACAATCTCTGTAGCCTGTTCTCTTCTATTACTTTTTCCATAGCACTTACAGTTCTCTAATTTTATCTGGTGTGTTTAATTGTTTCTTTGTCAATTGTCAGGCCCTCCCAAATCACACCAGGATGGAAACATCATTTGAGCAGGGATCTTGTCTACTGTGCTCACTGCCCCATCCCTGTGTTCTAGTATAGTGTAAGATCACTGTCTCCCTCACCACTGAATTATCCATATTGCCTCCTCCTCAGTTGCTCAAAATATGTACATTAAAAATTGAATTGTCAGAAGAGTTAAACATGATCTCTACCCCTGATTTGCTTATAATTAACTTGAGGAGATTTGTATTAAACATACACAAAGCTTAGTAGTAAAAGGCTCACATAAGATTTCAAGAGGCAGTTGAGGAAGATGGCAGAAGAGTAAGATGCGGAGATCACCTTCCTACCCACAGATACACCAGAAATACATCTACACTTGGAACTGCTCCTATAGAACACCCACTGAACGCTGGCATAAGACCTCATGTAAGGCCAACTGGCCCGAGGCAAGGGAACACAATCAGATTCACAGGTTGCATCAGACCGAAATTCTCCGGACCACCCAGTTCCAGAAACTGCCCTGGAGACATTCCGGACCACCCAGTTCCAGGAACTGACCTGAGGACTTTGAACCCGGCCCAGCCTTCCCACCTTTCGAGGGGCGGGAATAACGGTCCCCCAGGATACCCGAAAAGACCGCCAAATAAGGAATACCCTGCGCCCTCCCAGATTCACCACACCCCTTTCCGTTCTTCCCCTATAAAATCTTGCCCAACCCTCGCCCGGGTGCGACTTCTCTGGCCCCTTTCTCTCGGACCAGTGAACCTCGCCCGGGAGCGTTCCCTAATAAAGCTCACTTGAAGCTTTCCTCTGTTTCGTGGTGCCGTTTGTTAAGATCCGACCTTACACCTCACACCTCCCAAAAGGCAAGAAACTCCCCCACGTACCTGGGTAGGGCAAAAGAGAAAAGAAAAAAACAGAGACAAAAGAATAGGGACGGGACCTGCACCAGTGGGAGGGAGCCATGAAGGAGGAAAGGTTTCTACACACTAGAAGCCCCTTAACTGGCAGAGACGGAGGGCGGCAGGGGGGGAAGCTTCAGAGCCACGGAGGAGAGCGCAGTAGCGGGGGTGCGGAGGGCAAAGCGGAGAGATTCCCAGACAGAGGATCAGTGCCGACCAGCACTCACCAGCCCGAGAGGCTTGTCTGCTCACCCGCCGGGGCAGGCGGGGCTGGGGGCTGAGGCTCAAGCTTCGGCCGGAGCGCAGGGAGAGGGCTGGGATTGGCGGCGTGAACACAGTCTGCAGGGGGCTAGTGCACCACGGCTAGCTGGGAGGGAGTCTGGGAAAAGTCTGGAGCTGCCGAAGAGGCAAGAGACTTTTTCTTCCCTCTTTGTTTCCTGGTGCACGAAGAGAGGGGATTAAAAGCGCTGCTTAAAGGAGCTCCAGAGATGGGTGTGAGCCGTGGCTAACAGCGCGGACCCCAGAGACAGGCATGAGATGCTAAGGCTGCTGGTGCCGTCACCAAGAAGCCTGTGTGCGAGCACAGGTCACTATCCCGGGAGCCTGTGTAGCCCACCACTGTCAGTGTCCCAGAATCCAGGAGCAACTTCCCCGGGAGAATGAACGGCGCACCTCAGGTTAGTGCAACGTCACGCCGGCCTCTGCCGCCGCAGACTGGCCCCACATCGAGCCCGTCCCTCCCGCCCCCCGGCATGAGTGAGCCAGAGCCCCCGAATCAGCGGTGCCTTTAACCCCGTCCTGTCTGAGCAAAGAACAGACGCCCTCAGGCGACCTACATGCAGAGGCGGGGCCAAATCCAAAGCTGACACCTGGGAGCTGTGAGAAAAAAGAAGAGAAAGGGAAATTTCTCCCAGTAGCCTCAGGAGCAGCAGATTAAATCTGCACAATCAACTTGATGTACCCTGCATCTGTGGAATACCTGAATAGACAATGAATCATCCCAAATTGAAGAGGTGGACTTTGAGAGCAAGATATATTATTGTTTCCCCTTTTCCAGTTTTTGTGAGCGTGTATGTGTATGCTTCTATGTGAGGTTTTGTCTGTCACCATTTGTCCTAGGATTCTGTATGTCCGTTTTTTTTTTATTTTTTTACTTTAAAATTTTTTTCTTAATTATCTTAATTTTATTTTATCTTACTTTATTTTATTATATTTTATCCTCTTTCATTCTTTCTACTTTTTCTCCCTTTTATTCTGAGCCGTGTGGATGAAAGGCTCTTGGTGCTCCAGCCAGGAGTCAGTGCTATGCCTCTAAGGAGGGACAGTGAACTTCAGGACACTGGTCCACAAGAGACCTCCCTGCTCCATGTAATATCAAAGACTGAAAATCTCCCAGAGATCTCCATCTCAACCCCAAGACCCAGCTTCACTCAACGACCAGCAAGCTACAGTGCTGGACACCCTATGCCAAACAACTAGCAAGACATGATCACAGCCCCATCCATTAGCAGAGAGGCTGCCTAAAATCATAATAAGGCCACAGACACCCCAAAACACACCACCAGACGTGGACCTGCCAACCTAAAAGACAAGATCCAGCCTTATACACCAGAAGACAGGCCCTGACCCCCTCCAACAGGAAACCTACACAACCCACTGAATCAACTTTAGCCACTGGGGACAGACACCAAAAACAATGGGAACTACGAACCTGCAGCCTGCAAAAAGCAGACCCCAAACACAGTAAGATAAGCAAAATGAGAAGACAGAAAATCACACAGCAGATGAAGCAGCAAGGTAAAAATCCAACAGACCTAACAAATGAAGACAAAATACGCAGTCTACCTGAAAAAGAATTCAGAATAATGATAGGAAAGATGATCCAAAATCTTGGAAATAGAATATAGAAATACAAGAAACATTTAAAAAGGACCTAGAAGAACTAAAGAGTAAAGAAGCAATGATGTACAACACAATAAATGAAATTTAAAATACTCTAGAAGGGATCAATAGCAGAATAACTGAGGCAGAAGAATAGATAACTGGCCTGGAAGACAAAAGAGTGTAAATAACTACTGCAGAGCAGAATAAAGAAAAAATAATAATAAAAAGGACTGAGGACAGTCCTAGAGACCTCTGGAACAACATTAAACACACCAACATTCGAATTATAGGGGTCCCAGAAGAAGAAGAGAAAAAGAAAGGGACTGAGAAAATATTTGAAGAGATTATACTTGAAAACTTCCCTAATATGGGAAAGGAAATAGTTAATCAAGTCCAGGAAGCACAGGCAGTCCCATACAGGATAAATCCATGGAGAAACACACAAAGACACATATTAATCAAACTATCAAAAATTAAGTACAAAGAAAACATATTAAAAGCAGCAAGGGAAAAACAACAAATAACACACACGGGAATCCCCATAAGGTTGACAGCTTACCTTTCAGCAGAAACTCTGCAAGCCAAAAGGGACTGGCAGGACATATTTAAAGTGATGAAGGAGAAAAGCCTACAACCAATATTACTCTATCCAGCAGGGATCTCATTCAGATTTGATGGAGAAATTAAAACCTTTACAGACAAGCAAAAGCTGAGAGAGTTCAGCACCACCAAACCAGCTTTACAACAAATGCTAAAGGAACTTCTCTAGGCAAGAAACACAAGAGAAGGAAAAGACCTACAATAACAAACCCAAAACAATTAAGAAAATGGGAATAGGAACATACATATTGATAATTACCTTAAATGTAAATGGGTTAAATGCTCCCACCAAAAGACACAGACTGGCTGAATGGATACAAAAACAAGACCCATTATATATGCTGTCTACAACACACCCATTTCAAACCTAGGGACACAGACTGAAAGTGAGGGGATGGAAAAAGATATACCATGCAAATGGAAACCAAAAGAAAGCTGCAGTAGCAATTCTTATATCAGACAGCATAGACTTTAAAATAAAGACTATTACAAGAGACAAAGAAGGAGACAACATAATGATCAAAGGATGGATCCAAGAAGAAGATATAACAATTGTAAATATTTATGAACCCAACATAGGAGCACCTCAATACATAAGGCAAATACTAACAGCCATAAAAGGGGAAATCAACAGTAACACATTCATAGTACGGGCCTTTAACACCCCACTTTCACTAATGGACATATCATCCAAATGAAAATAAATAAGGAACCACAAGCTTTAAATGATACATTAAACAAGATGGACTTAATTGATATTATAGGACATTCCATCCAAAAACAACAGAATACACATTTTTCTCAAGTGCTCATGGAACATTCTCCAGGATAGATCATATCTTGGGTCACAAATCAAGCCTTGGTAAATTTAAGAAAATTGAAATTGTACCAAACATCTTTTCCGACCACAACACTATGAGACTTGATATCAATTAAAGGAAAAGATCTGTAAAAAATAAAACACATGGAGGCTAAACAATACACTACTTAATAACGAATTTTCACTGAAGAAATCAAAGAGGAAATCAAAAAATACCTAGAAATAAATGACAATGGAGACACGATGACCCAAAACCTATGGCATGCAGCAAAAGCAGTTCTAAGAGGGAAGTTCATAGCAATACAATCCTACGTTAAGAAACAGGAAACATCTTGAATAAACAACCTAACCTTGCACCTAAAGCAATCAGAGAAAGAAGAACAAAAAACCCCCAAAGTTAGCAGACGGAAAGAAATCATAAAGATCAGATCAGAAGTAAATGAAAAAGAAATGAAGGAAACAATAGCAAAGATCAATAAAACTAAAAGCTGGTTCTTTGAGAAGATAAACAAAATTGATAAACCAGTCGTCAGACGTATCAAGAGGAAAAGGGAGAATACTCAAATCAACAGAATTAGAAATGAAAAAGGAGAAGTAAAAACTGACATTGTAGAAATACAAAAGATCATGAGAGATTAGTACAAGCAACTCTATGCCAACAAAATGGACAACCTGGAAGAAATGGACAAATTCTTAGAAATGCACAACCTGCCAAGACTGAACCAGGAAGAAATAGAAAATATGAACAGACAAAACACTAGCACTGAAATTGAAACTGTGATTAAAAAATTTCCAACAAACAAAAGCCCAGGACCAGATGGCTTCACAGGCGAATTCTATCAAGCATTTAGAAAAGAGATAATACCTATCTTTCTCAAACTCTTCCAAAATGTAGCAGAGGGAGGAACACTTCCAAACTCATTCTACGAGGCCACCATCTCTCTGATACCAAAACCAGACAAAGATGTCACAAAGAAAGAAAACTACAGACCAATATCACTGATGAACATAGATGCAAAAATCCTCAACAAAATATTAGCAAACAGAATCCAACAGCACATTAAAAGGATCATACACCATGGTCAAGTGCGGTTTATTCCAGGAATGCAAGGATTCTTCAATATACACAAATCTATCAATGTGATAAACCATATTAACAAATTGAAGGAGAAAAACCCTATGATCATCTCAATAGATGCAGAGAAAGCTTTTGACAAAATTCAACACCCATTTATGATAAAAACCCTGCATAACGTAGGTGTAGAGGGATATTTCTCAACATAATAAAGGCCATATATGACAAACCCACAACCAACCTTATCCTCGATGGTGAGAAACTGAAACAATTTCCATTAAGGTCAGGAAAAAGACAAGGTTGCCCACTCTCACCACTATTATTCAACTCAGTTTTGGAAGTTTTAGCCATACCAATCAAAGAAGAAAAATAAAAGGAATCCAATCGGAAAAGAAGTAATAAAGCTGTTACTGTTTACAGATGACATGATACTATACATAGAGAATCCTAAATATGCTACCAGAAAACTACTAGAGCTAATGAATGAATTTGGTAAAGTAGCAGGATACAAAATTAATGCACAGAAATCTCTGGCATTCCTATACACTAATGATGAAAAATCTGAAAGTGAAATCAAGAAAACACTTCCATTTACCATTGCAACAAAATAAAATATCTAGGAATAAACCTACCTAAGGAGAAAAAAGACCTGTATGCAGAAAATTATAAGACACTGATGAAAGAAATTAAAGATGATACAAATAGATGGAGAGATATACCATGTTCTTGGATTAGAAGAATCAACATTGTGAAAATGACTCTACTACCCAAAGCAATCTATAGACTCAATTCAATCCCTATCAAACTACCACTGGCATTTTTCACAAAACTAGAACAAAAAATTTCACAATTTGTATGGAAACACAAAAGACCCCAAATAGCCAAAGCAATCTTGAGAACGAAAAACGGAGCTGGAGGAATCAGGCTCCCTGACTTCAGGCTATACTACAAAGCTACAGTAATCAAGACAGTATGTTACTGGCACATAAACAGAAATATAGATCAGTGGAACAGGATAGAAAGCCCAGAGATAAACCCACACACATATGGTCACCTTAGCTTTGATAAAGGAGGCAAGAATATACAGTGGAGAAAAGACAGCCTTTCCAATAATTGTTGCTGGGAAAACTGGACAGGTACATGTAAAAGTATGAGATTAGATCACTCCCTAACACCATACACAAAAATAAGCTCAAAATTGATTAAAGACCTAAATGTAAGGCCAGAAACTATCAAACTCTTAGAGGAAAATATAGGCAGAACACTCTATGACATAAATCACAGCAAGATCCTTTTTGACCCGCCTCCTAGAGAAATGAAAATAAAAACAAAAATAAACAAATGGGACCTAATGAAACTTCAAAGCTTTTGCACAGCAAAGGAAATCATAAACAAGACCAAAAGACAACTCTCAGAATGGGAGAAAATATTTGCAAATGATGCAAGTGACAAAGGATTAATCTCCAAAATTTACAAGCAGGTCATGCAGCTCAATAATAAAAAAAACAATGCATCCAATCCAAAAATGGGCAGAAGGCCTAAATAGACATTTCTCCAAATAATATATACCAAAGAAGATATATGTAATCTTATTGTTTACACTCCATAAAGGAAATTATTATTATTTTTATTATTATTATTAATAATAGTCTTGGTCTAAGAATTGACTAGCATTCTTCTATAGGCTGTCCTGTGATCAGTGGTAAGTTTTTTCATGGTCATAAAGAGTTAATCAAATTCAGACTCTCTAGATCCACCATCTTTGACAAGAAAAAAAAAAGGGATACAACAGTTTTCCTTGATGAACCTTCAAGAAGAACTGTGTTCACAATGAATTCTTAGGTAAATTTTGGAGCAGGTAAAAGTCGATGTTTTCTGCCTTCCCAATGTCATTTTGCTTCTCAGATTTTCCTTTTGCTAGTCCACCCTCTATGGCCAATGCTCGGTCCTTCCAGTTATCTGGGAAACAGATTATGTATTTCACCTCCAGTTTCCTCTGCCTCCCTGCCTTGGCCCTTTCAGACTTAAGTTCAGCACTTAAGTCAGCTTTGCTTGGATGCAATTTCTCCTTGTCTTTGATCTACTAATTAGCATGAACAGCTTTTCTACTTAGATGTCAAGGATATATTCGATTCTCACACCACTTACACAGTGCATACTGTCCATTAGGACCTGCACTAAGCACTAGCAAGATGGACTGATTTGAGATAACTTTCCAACACTAACTTCAAGGAGCTTAAAGTTTAGTTGAGGAATTATGAAACATACAAGTTAAACAATTAGAAGAATAAAACAGTACAGAATTGAAAAAAAAATTGAAAAGAACAGAAACATGTTAAGCTGTTGTGTCTCTAAGATTCTTATGAGAGACAATTGTTTGGTATTGAGGAGACTTCTCCCATTAAAAAAAAAAAGAAAAAATCTAAAACCTATGTTATAAATGATAATTGGCAGTTCAGTGGGAAACGAACTCTCTATTCAAACATGAAATGTCTATAATCTAACATCTCTGAATAATTTTAAACATACCTAATCAGCATAAAAACTGTTGCTAAGAAAAATGTTAAAATGAAATTCCTAATACCTATAAACTTTGTTAAGGGCTTACAGTGTGTTAGCACTTCACTGGAAAATAGGAGAAACAAGGGCTGCCCCTTATAGTAGGGAGACAGCAGGAAACCAGGGACTTATGCACTTCCTTTCTGCATAAGAATAAGAGGAAGATATTTTTCATTTACATAAAGAATGACACCTCTAAGGTCAATCAATCCCCAGGTGCTCAGGACTAGAGAAAAGAGGAAAGAAAGGATTGTCCCTTTGAGAGTGCAGGGATTCAATGCATAAGAACAAGTCATTCATAAGTCAAGTACTCCCCAAGTATGGAACTGCAGGTGAATGTAATAAATAACAATGTCCTCCTCTGTACAGTGAGGGCTTTGAACTGGATGATTTCTCATTTTCCATTCAGCTCTACTATACTAAGTCTCCTTGTAGGGCATTCTAAGACTGAAATGGTTGGTATGGATCCTTCATGCATTATGAGTTGGGAATAGGGAGCGTCAAGAATGATGCCAAATGTTTTCGTGAACAGGGAGGAGAGTACACTGAGTCTTGAGGGGGTCAAGAGCATTTGCCTATGTGCAGAGGAAGCAGCAGGAATTCATGAGAGGGCAACCACAGGAACTAAGATTTGGGGATGCATTCAAGGAAGATTAAAACTGACGCAGAGGATCCAAGGGAAATAACAGGAAAAGAGCTTCTGGAGGGGTCCGGAAAATAAGGCAGCTCTGTTTATGGGAGAGCTGCTCACCCTACAAAGTGCTATGGAGTTTATGCCAACATCATAGAACCTTCACTCCAAAGGACCCAGCAATGTGATTCCTTCAAATTGAGGGGTTTTCAAACACTTTTTCTCACTCCAATTATGACAACACTAGGCATCCTGTTGTTAAACAATAACTTTCAAAAAGTGATAAAATCATGACTTTCATACAGGTGTAAAAATAAACATGTTAAAAGTTTTATATAACTCATTATTAATGAGATAACTCATAAAATATTGCAAACAGTTCAACAGATGTATTTATAGATCCACAATTTTAAATGAATGAACAAACGGAGGCAAACTGGTCTCTTCCACAGTGAGGGAGGGAAGTCAATTGACAAATCTGCCTGTCTGTAGACAAGAATTATTTTGTATTGTTATCAGCTACAATCCACAGTGTTATAAAATAACTCAAAGACAATGAAAGAATAAGATGAGGTAGCCTGGAAAGTTATAATCTTAAAAATGCATAGTTTCGTTTGAAGCATGATTTTTTCTCTAGGCAGTTCTGACTATTTTTAATGTAAATTATGTTTATAATGCTGGAACCTCCTCTGAAAAGCCTTGATTTCAATTCTCTATCCATAGACCTAGGTCTCCATTGTAGAATTTATATGCCAAGACAAGAATAGCTAACAGTTTGCAATTATTTAATGAGTTCTCTATTTTACTATAAATAAATGTCAACACTTTTCAGAGAGTTGTTTCAACAGTAAAACAGAGGAGAAAGAAGTATGGTAGATGATAGATTCCATCAGAAATGGAGGAATAGGACAAAGTGGAGAGTGGCAGGAAATGAATGAAAGAGCAACTCTGATGAATTTATGAGGAAGTAATGTCTAATCTGGGACTATAAAGATGAGTGTCTGACTGAGAATTCAGGAGGTGAGTGGGCTTTAGATGGAGGAGCACAATTTTGAAAGTCCCAGAGTAAATGGGAGTATGGACCAATGGGGAACTCACGTGATGTTGTCAGCATACAGATGTAACCAAGGAAGGGAAAGAAGTAACATGGAAATGAAGCCAAAAAGATTTTTTTTAAAACAAACCATATTCAGAACACAGTTATTTCTATTTTAACTGTGTTCTCACTAACGTATAGGGCTGTTGTGTTTTTTTCTTTCTTGAGACTTTATTTTTTAGAGCAGTTTTGTGTTTATACCAAAATTGAAAGGGAAGTATTGAGACTTCTCATACACTCCCTGCCTCTGCACATGCATAGCCATTATCAATATCACTCACCAGAGTGGTATAATTTTTACCAAAGATGAGTCTACATTGACATAACATAATCATCCAAACTCCACAGCTTACCTTAGGGTTCACTCTTGGTGTTGCATATTCTATGGGTTTGGACAAATATATAGTGACATACAACATACATCATAATATTATACAGAATATTTTCACTGCCTAAACACCCACTATGTTCTGACTATTCATTCCCCCACCCCAGCAACCACTGATCTGTTAATTTCCATACTTTTGCCTTTTCCAGTTCATATAGTTGTAATCATACAGTATGTAGCCTTTATAGATTGGTTTCTTTCACTTAATGATACACATAATATCTATGTCTTCTCATGGTGTGATAGCTTTTTCTTTTTAGTGCTGAATATTCCATTATCTGGAGGTACCACAACTTCTTTATCCATTCACCTAATAAGGATATTTTGGTTGCTTCCAAATTTTGGCAGTTATGAATAAAGCTGCTATAAACTTCCCTGTGCAGGATTTTGTGTGGATGTAAGTTTTCAACTCCTTTGGGTAAATACCAAGAAGTTTATTGCTGGGTCCCATGATAGGAGTATGTTTAGTTTTATAAGAAACTGCCAAATTGTCTTCCAAAATGGCTGTACCATTTTGCATTTCCACCAGCAATGTATGAGAGTTTCTGTCCCTCCACATCCTTACTGGCATTTGGCATTGTCAGTGTTCCAGATTTTAGCCATTCTAATGGGTGTGTACTGGTATCTCATTGCTGTTTTAATTTGCATTTCCCTGATGACATGGAACATCTTTTCATATGCTTATTTATGAAAGAGATGAAGGAAATCACTGGCGTTGAGCATCTATGTGATCCAAAAATAAACATTCAGTGTTGAAATTCAATAATATCATTGAACAAATAAGAATGGAAAAAAAAATCAATTCAATTATGTAACAGAACCTTGCCTGTTACATCTGCTAACAAGATGAAACCCTTAACTATTTGCCTGGAAATCAAGTAAAGGTAAAAAAAAAAAATCATGTTTAGATTTATATTGTCCAGACAATATATTTCTGAATTCAAAAAATGCTAGAATTTGTTTATAATGAAGAAAACTGCAGACCCAAAGGGAATTAATTTGTCTGACGTCATATATCTGAATGGTAGTATAGTAGGTACTTCCTAGACTTCTAGTCTCATACACCCATTCCAAGCCCACTCTACTACCTAGGGAAACACTGCATTAAAGACATTTAATCTTTTTGTAGGGGCTCACATAGTCTTTAAAATGTGACTGGACACCTCTAACTCAAGAAATGCTGTGAAGCATTTCCTAAGCACTTTGACTGTTGAAACAATAGAGGATGTAACGTTCCTGAACACAAACATTGGAAAATGTCGTTTTGTGCTACGCTTCCTCTTACTGCAGTCTTATTTGTCCTTCGTTTCTCTCCTGTGTATGTTAATACATGTTGTCTTCTAAAAACAAAGATTATAATAAGAAGTATAATTAATAATGAGTGGTAGCAGCAATAGATTGATACTCCAAAGAGTATAGAAGATAGTAGTAGTGTACAAAAGTAACACTACTGACCCGCACCCATCAGCAGGGATTTTTTTGTGAGTTACTTTCAAGCTAAGCAAACAGCTCTGAGCCTTGAGCAATGGCTGATTAAAGATAAATAACAGAGATTATGGCAAAAGAAAATAAGACACTCACCCCTCATCAATTTTTAAAATCAACACATTCTTGGTACCCACATCTCCTCCATTCTGATTGCTTTTTCTCCTTTAAGTATAAGAATATCAAACACAACTGAAATTATGAAGAATTTATTATATGCCAGACCAAATTTAAAGCACTTGCCATCCACTCAAGCATTTAATTCACAGCACAGTCCTATGAATTAAGTGTAAACATTACCATATGTATTATATAGGTGAGGAAACTGCCAGCTGTGGACCTATGATTTAAAAACTGAGAGCCTTGTCCTTATGTGTAATGCTCTTGTTCCCAAGTAAGTCATCTCCAAACATGTTTCCCTATCAAACCTCCAGAAAATCAAGCTAAATCTCATTCACACTGAAGCTGAGGGGATGAACACTGACATGAGATTTAAGGTTGAAACCTTAAAGCCATGATGAAGTGAGAAGGCAAAATCAACACTCAGAAACACAAAACAAAGGAGGGGTTTTCTTATTGCTGGAGGTCTGGTGGTAAACGGGATAGAAAGATGCAGGGATGGAGAGAAGGACTCAGAGAGGATTTTTTGCCCCTTAAATAAAACTTCAGATAAAAGAATAAAGTCCCTTTGACACGTATAAAAGAATGAAACAGATTCATAGACAATAAAGAACAGATTTTTGTCTGCCAAGGGGGAGAGAAGGGGAGGGATGGATTGGGAGTTTGGGATTAGCAGATGCAAACTATTATATGTAAAATAGATAAACAATAAGGTCCTACTGTACAGTATAGGGAACTGTATTCATATCCTATGATAAACCATAATGGAAAATAACATGAAAAATAATGTACATATATGTATAACTGAATCACTTTACTGTACAACAGAAATTAACACAACATTGTAAATCGACTATACTTTAATAAAATAAATTTTTGAAAAAATGAATGAAAAATTGTACAGGAATCCCTGCTCTCTTTAACACCAGTATGCAAACTCAGTTCCACTTATTTTTTTTGTAATGAAGAAGCCTAGGTGCTGTCCTCTTACCCAAGCCAGCAGGAAATGAGAGCACAGTGTTTCCACTTTCTGCACCTAATCATGACACCCAGGCTGAAAGCAAAAGTTTCAGGTACTGTCACTTGTGAACAGCCAGCAGGACCAGAGGAAGGAAGCTGAGCCCCCTGATACTGACCAAACTTGAGACAGCAGCTGTTTCACATCTTTAAGATGCAGTTGTGGTTGCAAAGCAGTACTTGGGAGGGAAAGGCAGTCATGGTTCTCTGGTTCATCTCGGATCCTGTGTTGTCCAAATTGAACCCCTGTCCCTTTCCATTTACCACGCCAGTCTTGACAAAGTTGAATGTTTCTTTCCTCCTGCTTTAACCTGCTTCAGAAATGCTGAACTTGTTAAGGCAACTCCTTCTCACATGTTTTTTGATATTTATTTTTTTTATTCCAGTTGACAGAACAAAGTGTTAGGTACAGACTTAATAGATATCCAAATTAGTCATTCCCCAAATAATTTCTTGCTAATTAGGCAATTATTTTATTTTATATTGATAGGGGGAAAGGATAAATGCACTTCAATTACAGAGCAAAAGAAAAAATAGTCAAGTCAATTAATACATGACTTCAATATTCATTTATGAAATAACCAGGACTGAATGCCCCCTACAACCCTCATTCATACATACTGGGGAATGGAAAATAGGTAAGGAGAGGGTTGGTGTTCAGGCTCTGTTAATTATGTATACCAAGAGCTAGAAAGGGGGATCAACAATCTTGGAAAGAGCACATTTCCAAGGGATGAAATGAGCAAACTCTTTTTTGGTTAATTTGTATCTTTCCCTTAGATTTCACATATACTTCTTTGCTTTTGATTTCTAGGATTTTTTAATAATAATGTTTATACTGTTAAAGTACTAGTTTCCTGTTGTTACTGTAAAAATTTTCCACAAACTATGTGGCTTAAAACAATTTATTATCTTACACTTCTAAAGGTTAGAAGTCTTAAGTGGGTCTCATGAGCTAAAATCAAGGTGTCTGCAAAGCCATATTCCTTCTGGAGGCTCTAGGGCAAAATTCACTTCCTTGCTTGGAAAAGGCAAGCTTCCAGAGTTCACTTACATTCCATTGATCATGACCCTTCCTCTGTCTGTATAGCCATCACTCCAACCTCTGCTTCCATCATCAAATCTCCTTCTTGACTGGAACCTCCTGCCCTCCTCTTAAAAAGACACATGATTCTGTTGAGCTCACCCAGATAATGCAGGGTAATCTCCCATCTCAAGATCCTTAACTTTGTCACATCTGCAAAGTCTGTTTTGCCATTTAATGTGACATACTTACAGATTCTGGGGAATAGGACAGGGACAACTTTGGGGAACCGTTATTTTGCTTACCGCAGTGACTTTCCTTCAGTTAGCCCAAGAACTTGCTCACCTATTTTATACACTGATGTTCTTCTATCCATCTTTTCCTTCCTCTGCTCAACTCTGTATCACAGGAAATTATACTTCCAAGTTACTGTGTTCTTCCAGTTTCAGGTAAGTTTAATTATGAAATGGGATGCAATGATGTAAGATTAAATAACTTGGGAAAGGGAGAAACAAGGGTATTTCTCCCCCTCTGTTTTCTGTGAGTGTTCTGATATTGGTTGCACATCCTTTATCTCCAGCCCCTGTACTCAGATATCACTATCAGCCTCCATCCTTTACCAGATGATCCTGTCGTCCCTCTTGCTCTAGGATTAATCGCAGCTTCTTGACAATTGATAATGTCTGAGTTTTATCCCATCCCCAGTATGGTTTCTTAGCTCTGTCGTACCTATAATAACCTTGAGTTAAAGGTCCTCTTTCTAAAAGACCTACAGTAGTTTCTATTTTATGAACCAAACCCTGATTTGTATACCAACCTAGGACGAGCTGCAATTGGTGAATTTACCCATGGATTAATTAGCTCTGAGATGGTGGCCACAGTGACTCTGACCCCCAAGGTAGGAAACATCATGTTGCCAATGCATAGAAGAAGCAGATGGCAAGGCTTGGACTCCATCGCATTTTTTATACTTGACTCTTACATATCTCTACTACCCATGAAATTAACATGCTGTAGTTTGACCTCTTATGTCACTTTGTCTGAAGTCTGCAAGGTGACCCTGAATCATACAGCTAGTTTGACAGTAGCATTTAAATGAGAGCACTTCAACTGGTGGCCAGGTAAGAGGTTTCCTTGCTCATATCCATGAGATCTGAATGAGTCCACCTACTTTTTCAATATTGCTTCAATTGTAAAAGAAATAGGGATTATTTTGAATGAAAAAGAAAAGGCCCACTTGGAATCTAAAAGCATATTTTTCATTAGATTTAATGCCAAGATTTTCCAAGGCAAGCCAAAATAGCCAATGAGGTACATGATTAGAACACTTTCTCAATATGGGGAGACATTTCTAAATTAATCGTGACTTTCTGGCCCAATTTCCCTCTCTCCTGGCACTCAGACTCCTTCTTTGAAGTCTTGTAATGAGATATTATGTAGAGGTAGACTTCAAGGAGAATGGATTCCTCTAGTTAATGGATCTTGCTTCAGCCAAACAGTCAAATGTGACACAAGCTAGGATTAGGAGTACTGAACTTCCCATGGTCCCTTTTACATTGTCAGCATAATTAAGGACCATGGTGGAAACATAAACTCTGTCTCCCAAAGTACCATCAAAAGATGTTATCTTTCCACTAAGAGGTTGTAAACCTGCTTAAAACTGTCATTTGCCAAATGTAAGCTCGTGAGTATATTTGGCAAATGAAAAGCCCTCAGTGAATATAACAAATATATTATAAGTAAGAAATTACGAAGATAAAGTCTCACACCAACTCTAGGTTCTTAGATACCTAGCCATAATGAAGGAGGAGGAGGAGATGGAGGAAGGGGTGGAGGAGGAGGTAGAAGAGGAGGAGGAAGAAAAGTAAGACACATGTAAACAAAATTGGTCACTCACTTGGAATTCATACAATTGCTTTACTTTTCTCCCTGCCCCCACAGCTTATAAACAATAATTATGGTGGAAAATTTTTCTCTCTCTCTGAAGGACCATATTTAACATTTAATACTCAGAAATCATTTAAATTATTTTTAAAAATTAAAAATTGGAAGAGACCTTCAAGATGGCAGAGGAGTAAGACATGGAGATCAACTTCCTCCCCAAAGATACATCAGAAATACATCTACATGTGGAACAACTCTTACAGAACACATACTGAGCACTGGCAGAATACCTCAGACTGCCCAAAAGATGCCCTCAGGTGACCTACACACAGAGGTGCGGCCAGATCCAAAGTTGAACCCCAGGAAGAAAGAAGAGAAAGGGAAATTTCTCCCAGCAGCTTTAGGAGCAGTGGATTACATCTCCACAAACAACTTGATGTAGCATGCATCTGTGGAATACCTGAAGAGACAACGAATCATCCCAAAATTGAGGCAGTGGACTTTGGGAGCAACTGCAGACTTGAGGTTTGTTTTCTGCATCTAATTTGTTTCTGGTTCTATGTTTATATTACTTTAGTATTTAGAGTTTATTATCATTGGTAGATTTGTTTATTGATTTGGTTTCTCTCTTCCTTTTTTTTTTAATGTATAGATTTTTTTTCTCCTTTTTCTCGTTTTGTGAGTGTGTATCTGTATGCTTCGTTGTGTGATTTTGTCTGTATAGCTTTCCTTTTACCATTTGTCCTAGGGTTCTGTATGTCCCGTTTTTGTTTGTTTGCTTTTAGTATAGTTCTTAGCTCTTGTTATCATTGGTGGATTTGTTTTTTTGGTTTGGTTGATTTCTCTTTCTTTCTTTTCTTTAATTATACTTTAATATTTTAAAATTTTTAATAATTTCTATTTTTTTATTTTAATAACTTTTATTTTGTTTTATTTATTTCTTTTTTTCTCCCTTTTCTTCTGAGCCATGTGGCTGACAGAGTCTTCATGCTCTGGCCGGGTGTCAGGACTGTGCCTCTAAGGTGGGAGAGCCAATTTCAGGAAATTGGTCCACCAGAGACCTACTGGCTTCAAAGAATATCAAATGGAGCTAGAGGAATCAGGCTCTGGAATGTCAGACTATACTACAAAGCTACAGTAATCAAGACAGTATGTTACTGGCACATAAACAGAAATATAGATCAGTGGAACAGGATAGAAAGCCCAGAGATAAACCCACACACATATGGTCACCTTAGCTTTAATAAAGGAGGCAAGAGTATACAATGGAGAAAAGACAGCCTCTTCAATAAGTGGTGCACGGAAAACTGGACAGTAACATGTAAAAGAATGAAATTAAAACACTCCGTAACACCATACACAAAAATAAACTCAAAATGGATTAAAGACCTAAATCTAAGGCCAGACACTATAAAACTCTTAGAGGAAAAAATAGGCAGAACACTCTATGACATAAATCACAGCAAGATCCTTTTTGACCCACCTCCTAGAGAAATGGAAATAAAAACAAAAATAAACAAATGGGACCTAATGAAGCTTAAAACATTTTGCACAAGAAAATAAAACATAAACATGACAAACAGACAACCCTCAGAATGGGAGAAAATATTTGCAAATGAAGCAACTGACAGAGGATTAATCTCCAAAATTTACAAGCAGCTCATGCAGCTCAATATTGAAAAAACAAACAACCTAATCCAAAACTGGGCAGAAGACCTAAACAGACATTTCTCCAAAGAAGATATACAGATTTCCAAGAAACATATGAAAGGATGCTCAACATCACTAATTATTAGAGAAATGCAAATTAAAACTACAGTGAGGTATCACCTCACACCAGTCAGAATGGCCATCATCAAAAAATCTACAAACAATAAGTTCTGGAGAGGGTGTGGAGAAAAGGGAACCCTCTTGCACTGTTGGTGTGAATGTAAATTGATACAGCCACTATAGACAACAGTATGGAAGTTCCTTAAAAAGCTAAAAATAGAACTACCATACGACCCAGGAATCCCAATACTGGGCATAAACCCTGAGAAAACCATAATTCAAAGAGTCTTGTTCCACAATGTTCATTGTAGCTCTATTTACAATAGCCAAGGCACGGAAGCAATCTAAGTGCCCATCAACAGATGAATGGATAAAGTAGACGGGGCACATATATACAATGCAATGTTACTCATCCATAAAAAGAAACAAAACTGAGTCATTTGTAGTGAGGTGAATAGACATAGAGTCTGTCATACAGAGTGAATTAAGTCAGAAAGAGAAAAACAAATACCATATGTTAACACATATATATGGAATCTAAAAAAAAAAAAATGGCTTTGAAGATCCTAGGGGCAGGACAGGAACAAAGATGCAGACATAGAGAATGAACTTGAGGACACAGAGATGGGGAAGGGTAAGCTAGGACAAAGGGAGAGAGTGGCATGGACGTATATACATTACCAAATGTAAAATGGATAGCTAGTGGGAAGCAGCTGTATAGCACAGGGAGATCAGCTGAGTGCTTTGTGACCGCCTAGTGGGGTGGGATGGGGTGGGGGGAGGGAGACACAAGAGGGAGGAGATATGGGGATATATGTATAGGTATAGCTGATTCACTTTGTTATAAAGCAGAAAACTAACACACAATTGTAAAGCAATTATACTCCAATAAAGATGTTAAAAAATTAACAAACCAGAAATTAAAATATTGGCTCTATTTCAAGACTTTTATTATTAGTTATAGTGGGAAAAAATGATTATAAATGTTCTCTTTGACCACTCTCATCTTTATAGACAAGGAAACTACCATAGCAAGGTGATATGATTGGCTCAAGGTTACCCAATACACATGGCAAAGCTTGAGGAGGGCTGGGATTCATACTGCACTCATCTAAATCTTCTTGCTGTAGTCTTTTCACTATACACAGATTTACAGTATGATTCCGTATACAGATTTCAACTTTCAAATAAGAAAACTAGGGAAATTTTGTTGCTGTTGTCCCAAATAAAGTAGACAAACTAGATGGATTTGAGAGGCACAGAAGAAAAATCAAGTTACCTGTGAATTTGTGACAGATGGAGTTTATTTTTTCTAGCCACAGTAATGAATCCTCCAACTTGACCTCACACTTGGGCAAGTACCCACGAGTATCACAACAGTGAGCAGAATAGTGTTAAGAAAAGTTGAACAAAGAATATTCCATGTGCTGATTGATTTAAAGAGAGCCATACAATTGGAGCTGAAGGGAATGAATGGCTCCATTGCTGCATTCATGTCCCAGGGCACTGTAAACCCTTCTCAGCCAGGCATCTTTAAGACCTGACTCAAGTATGTGAAAACCGAAAAAATGTTGATCTTATATTTAAGGATAAGAAGTTATAGGGTTACTGTGTATCTAGAACACAGTAGGCACTTGAAAATTATTTGTTGATTTAATTTACAAAATAGTTTATAATCATGATACTTTATTAGAATTTTTATTGCTATGAAAATCATTTTATATCATTGGTCTCCATGTTTTAAATTTCTATCATTTGCACTAAATAAAGCATTTTAATTATAGAAAAACTAAAAATATAACTTAAAAAAAGGAAACAACTCTTAAACCTACTAACCAAAGATAACCATTAACATTTTGTTACATATCCTGTCTGCGTCCTATTCTATTTTGGTACCAAACTATTTTTTTGTAAATAGTCTTATATGTATATTTGAAGGTCTTGTAGGAAATCATTTAAAGAAACAAGGCAAATTTTCTCTCATTATTTCTCCTAAAAAGTTGCCAATTATTCTTGTTTCATTTTTCAGAAATGTTTATATTTTCCAATTACTAAAATAATGACGTTGAAATGTAGTTGAGAAATGTAATAAATTTATAAATTAATTTGAAGCATAAGTAAATGTTTAAAATATAGAACCATTCCTTGAGGGAATGTGTTATTGAAACAAAAGATGTATTTGTTGGTTTGTCTGTATTTTTAAAGGGTCTCCTGCAAGTAAAAAAAACAAAACAAAACAAAACAAAAACATAAAGATGTGGTACATATATACAATGGAATATTGCTCAGCCATAAAAAGGAATGAAATTGGGCCAGTTGTAGAGACGTGGATGAATCGAGAGACTGTCATACAGAGTGAAGTATGTCAGAAAGAGAAAAACAAGTATTGTATATTAACGCATATTCATGGAACTTAGAAAAATGGTACAGATGAACCAGTTTGCGGGGCAGAAACTGAGACACAGATGTAGAGGACAAACGTATGGACACAAAGGAGGGAAAGCGGTGGGGGGTTGGGGTCGGGGTGTGATGAATTGAGAGATTGGGATTGACAATATATATATACTAATATATATAAAATGGATAACTAATAAGAACCTTCTGCATAAAAAAATAAATTAAATTAAATTTAAAAAAAAAGAAGCTTCCCTCTTTGTTTCCTGGTGCATGAGGAAAGGGGATTAAGAGCGCTGCTTAAAGGAGCTCCAGAGATGGGCGTGAGCCACGGCTAGCAGCGCGGACCCCAGAGAGAGGCATGAGACGCTAAAACTGCTGCTGCGGCCACCAAGAAACCTGTGTGCAAACAAAGGTCACTATCCACACCTCCCTTCCGGGGAGCCTGTGCAGCCCACCACTACCAGGGTCCAGGGATCCAGGGACAACTTCCCTGAGAGAACGCACTGCGCGCCTCAGGCTGGTGCAACGTCCTGCCGGCCTCTGCCGCCACAGGCTCACCGGCATCGTGCCCCTCCCTCCACCAGGCCTGAGTGAGCCAGAGACCCCGAATCAGCTGCTCCATTAACCCCGTCTTGTCTGAGCTAAGAACAGACGTCCTCCAGTGACTTACACGCAGAGGCGGAGCCAAATCCAAAGCTGACCCCCGGGAGCTGTGAGAACAAAGAAGAGAAAGGGAAATCTCTCCCAACAGCCTCAGGAGCAGCAGATTAAATTGCCACAATCAACTTGATGTACCCTGCATCTGTGGAATACATGAATAGACAAAAAAACATCCCAAACTGAGGAGGTGGACTTTGAGAGCAAGATTTATTTTTTCCCCTTTTCCTCTTTTTGTGAGTGTGTATGTGTATGCTTCTGTATGAGATTCTGTGTGTATACCTTTGCTTTCACCATTTGTCGTAGGGTTCTACCCATCCGTTTTTTTGGTTGTTGTTTCTGTTTTTTTACTTTTTTAAAAAAATTTTCGCTTAATAATTTTTTTAAATTTTAATAACTATATTTTATTTTATCTTTATTTTATTTCCTTTTATCCCCTTTCTTTCATTCTTTCTTTCTTTCATTCTTTCTTTCTTTCTTTCTTTCTTTCTTTCTTTCTTTCTTTCTTTCTTTCTTTCTTTCTTTCTTACTTTCTTTCTTTCTACTTTTTCTCCCTTTTATTCTGAGTCGTGTGGATGAAAGGCTCTTCGTGCTCCAGCCAGGAGTCAGTGCTATGCCTCTGAGGTGGGACAGCCAACTTCAGGACACTGGTCCACAAGAGACGTCCCAGCTCCACATAATATCAAATGGCAAAAATCTCCCAGAGATCTCCATCTCAACACCAGCACCCAGCTTCACTCAATGACAAGCAAGCAAAAGTGCTGGACACCCTACACTAAACAACTAGCAAGACAGGAACACAACCTCACCCATTAGCAGAGAGGCAGCCTAAAATCATAATAAGGCCACAGATACCCCACACAACCAGACGTGGACTTGCCAACACAACCAGACGTGGACTTGCCAACCAGAAAGACAAGATCCAACCTCATCCACCAGAACACAGGCTCTAGTCCCCTCTACCAGGAAGACTACAAAACCCACTGAGTGAAGTTTAGCCATGGGGGACAGACACCAAAAACAATGGGAACTACAAACCTGCAGCCTGCACAAAGGAGACCCCAAACACAGTAAGATAAGCAAAATGAGAAGACAGAAAAACACACAGCAGATGAACGAGCAAGATAAAACCCCACCAGACCTAACAAATGAAGAGGAAATAGGCAGTCTACCTGAAAAGGAATTCAGTATAATGATAGTAAAGATGATCCAAAATCTTGGAAATAGAATAGACAAAATGCAAGAAACATTTAACAAGGACCTAGAAGAACTAAAGATGAAACAAACAATGATGAACAACACAATAAATGAAGTTAAAAATACTCTAGAAGGGATCAATAGCAGAATAACTGAGGCAGAAGAACGATAAGTGACCTGGAAGATAAAATAGTGGAAATAACTACTGCAGAGCAGAATAAAGAAAAAAGAATGAAAAGAACTGAGGACAGTCTCAGAGAACTTGGAGACAACATTAAATGCATCAACATTCAAATTATATGGGTTTCAGAAGAAGAAAAGAAAAAGGAAGGGACTGAGAAAATATTTGAAGAGATTATAGTTGAAAACTTCCCTAATATGGGAAAGGAAATAGTTACTCAAGTCCAGGAAGCACAGACACTCCCATACAGGATAAATCCAAGGAGAAACATGCCAAGACACATATTAATCAAACTATCAAAAATTAAATACAAAGAAAACATATTAAAAGCAGCAAGGGAAAAAACAAATAACACACACGGGAATCCCCATAAGGTTAACAGCTGATCTTTCAGCAGAAACTCTGCCTGCCAGAAGGGACTGGCAGGACATATTTAAAGTGATGAAGGAGAAAAACCTACAAACACGATTACTCTACCCAGCAAGGATCTCACTCAGATTTGATGGAGAAATTAAAATCTTTACAGACAAGCAAAAGCTGAGAGAGTTCAGCACCCCCAAACCAGCTTTACAACAAATGCTAAAGGAACTTCTCTAGGCAAGAAACACAAGAGAAGGAAAAGACCTACAATAACAAAACCAAAACAATTAAGAAAATAGGAATAGAAACATACATATTGATAATTACCTTAAATGTAAATGGACTAAATGCTCCCACCAAAAGACACAGATTGGTGGACTAGATACAAAAACAAGACCCATATATATGCTGTCTACAAGAGAACAATTTCAGACCTAGAGACAACATACAGACTGAAAGTGAGGGGATGGAAAAAGATATTCAATGCAAACAGAAACCAAAAGAAATCTGCAGTAGCAATTCTCATATCAGACAACATAGACTTTAAAATAAAGACTATTACAAGAGACAAAGAAGGACACTACATAATGATCAAGGGATCGATCCAAGAAGAAGATATAACAATTGTAAATATTTATGCACCCAACATAGGAGCACCTCAATACATAAGGCAAATACTAACAGCCATAAAAGGGGAAATCAACAGTAACACATTCATAGTAGGGGACGTTAACACCTCACTTTCACCCATGGACAGATCATCCAAAATGAAAATAAATAAGAAAACACAAGCTTTAAATGATACATTAACCAATATGGATTTAATTGATATTTATTGGACATTCCATCCAAAAACAACAGAATACACATTTTTCTCAAGTGCTCATGGAACATTCTCCAGGATATATCATATCTTGGGTCACATATCAAACCTTGGTTAATTTAAGAAAATTGAAACTGTATCAAGTATCTTTTCCGACAACAAAGCTATGAGACTAGATATCAATTACAGGAAAAGAACTGAAAAAAATACAAACACATGGAGGCTAAACAATAAACTACTTAATAACAAAATGATCACTGAAGAAATCAAAGAGGAAATCAAACAATACCTAGAAACAAATGACAATGGAGGCATGATGACCAAAACCTATGGGATGCAGAAACAGCAGTTCTAAGAGGGAAAATTATAACAATACAATCCTACCTTAAGAAACAGGAAATATCTCGAATAAACAACCTAACCTTGCACCTAAAGCAATTAGGGAAAGAAGAACAAAAATACCCAAACGTAGCAGAAGGAGAGAAATCATAAATATCAGATCAGAAGTAAATGAAAAAGAAATGAAGGAAACGATAACAAAGGTCAGTAAAACTAAAAGCCGGTTCTTTGAGAAGATAAACAAAATTGATAAACCATTAGCCTGACTCATCAAGAAAACAAGGGAGAATACTCAAATCAATAGAATTAGAAATGAAAAAGGAGAACAAATGACACTTCAGAAATACAACAGATCATGAGAGATTACTACAAGCAACACTATGCCAATAAAATGGACAACCTGGAAGAAATGGACAAATTCTTAGAAATGCACAACCTGCCAAGACTGAACCAGGAAGAAATAGAAAATATGAACAGACAAAACACTAGCACTGAAATTGAAACTGTGATTAAAAATCTTCCAGTAAACAAAATCCCAGGACCAGATGGCTTCACAGGCATATTCTATCAAACATTTAGAGAAGCACTAACACCTCTCCTTCTCAAACTCTTCCAAAATATAGCAGAGGGAGGAACACTCCCAAACTCATTCTACGAGGCCACCATCACCCTGAAACCAAAACCAGACAAGGATGTCACAAAGAAAGAAAACTACAGGCCAATATCACTGATGAACATAGATGCAAAAATCCTCAACAAAATATTAGCAAACAGAATCCAACAGCACATTAAAAGGATCATACACCATGATCAAGTGAGGTTTATTCCAGGAATGCAAGTATTCTTCAATATACGCAAATCAATCAATGTGATACACCATAATAACAAATTGAAAGAGAAAAACCATATGGTCATCTCAATAGATGCAGAGAAGGCATTCGATAAAATTAAAAACCCATTTATGATAAAAACCCTCCAGAAAGTAGGCTTAGAGGGAACTTTCCTCAACATAATAAAGGCCATATATGACAAACCCACAGCCAACATCATCCTCAATGGTGAAAAACTGAAACCATTTCCACTAAGATCAGGAACAAGAAAAGGTTGCCCACTCTCACCACTCTTATTCAACATAGTTTTGGAAGTTTAAGCCACAGCAATCAGAGAAGAAAAGTAAATAAAAGGAATCCAAATCAGAAAAGAAGAAGTAAAGCTGTCACTGTTTGCAGATGACATTATACTATACATAGAGAATCCTAAATATGCTACCAGAAAACTACTAGAGCTAATCAATGAATTTAGTAAAGTAGCAGGATGCAAAATTAATGTACAGAAGTCTCTGGAATTCCCATACAATAATGATGAAAAATCTGAAAGTGAAATCAAGAATACACTCCATTTACCATTGCAACAAAAAGAATAAAATATCTAGGAATAAACCTACCTAAGGAGAAAAAAGACCTGTATGCAGAAAATTATAAGACACTGATGAAAGAAATTAAAGATGATACAAATAGATGGAGAGATATACCATGTTCTTGGATTGGAAGAATCAACATTGTGAAAATGACTCTACTACCCAAAGCAATCTACAGATTCACTGCAATCCCTATCAAACTACCACAGGCATTTTTCACAGAACTAAAACAAAAAATTTCACAATTTGTATGGAAACACAAAAGACCGCGAATAGCCAAAGCAATCTTGAGAACAAAAAACAGAGCTGAAGGAATTAGACTCCCGGACTTCAGACTACACTACAAAGCTACAGTAATCAAGACAGTATGGTACTGGCACAAAAACAGAAATATAGATAAATGGAACAGTATAGAAAGCTCAGAGATAAATCCATGCACATATGATCACCTTTTCTTTGATAAAGGAGGCAGGAATGTACAGTGGCAAAATGACAGCCTCTTCAATAAGTGGTGCTGGGAAAACTGGACAGGTACATGTAAAAGTATGAGATTAGATCACTCCCTAACACCATACACAAAAATAAGCTCAAAATGGATTAAAGACCTAAATGTAAGGCCAGAAACTTTCAGACTCTAGAGGAAAACATAGGAAGAACACTCTATGACATAAATCACAGCAAGATCCTTTTTGACCCGCCTCCTAAAGAATGGGAATAAAAACAAAAATAAACAAATGGGACCTAATGAAACTTAAAAGCTTTTGAACAACAAAGGAAACCATAAACAAGACCAAAAGACAACCCTCGAAATGGGAGAAAATATTTGCAAATGAGGCAACTGTCAAAGGATTAAGCTCCAAAATTTACAAGCAGTTCATGGAGCTCAATAACAAAAAAACAAAAAACCCAATCCAAAAATGGGCAGAAGACCTAAATAGACATTTCTCCAAAGAAGGTATACAGATTGCCAACAAACACATGAAAGAATGCTCAACATCATTAATCATTAGAGAAGTGCAAATCAAAACTACAATGAGATATCATGTCACACCGGTCAGAATGGCCATCATCAAAAAATCTAGAAACAATAAATGCTGGAGAGGTTGTGGAGAAAAGGGAACACTCTTGCACTGTTGGTGGGAATGTGACTTATTACAGCCACTATGGAGAACAATGGAGAACACTATGGAGAACTATGGAGAACTATGGAGGTTACTTAAAAAACTACAAATAGGACTACCATATGACCTACCATATGTAGTAGCAATCCCACTACTGGGCATATACCCTGAGAAAAACATAATTCAAAAAGACTCATGTACCAAAATGTTCATTGCAGCTCTATTTACAATAGCCAGGAGATGGAAACACCCTAAGTGTCCATCATTGGACGAATGGATAAAGAAGAAGTGGCACATATATACAATGGAATATTACTCAGCCATAAAAAGAAATGAAATTGAGCTATTTGTAGTGAGGTGGATTGACCTAGAGTCTGTCCTACAGAGTGAAGGAGGTCAGAAAAAGAAAGACAAATACCGTATGTTAACACATATATATGGAACCTAAAAAAAAAAAAATGTCATGAAGAACCTAGGGGTAAGACAGGAATAAAGACACAGACCTACTAGAGAATGGACTTGAGGATATGGGGACGGGGAAGGGTAAGCTGTGACAAAGTGAGAGAGTGGCATGGACATATATACACTACCAAACATAGAATAGATAGCTAGTGGGAAGCAGCCGCATAGCACAGGGAGATCAGCCCGGCGCTTTGTGACCACCTGGAAGGGTGGGATGGGGAGGGTGGGAGGGAGAGAGATAAGAGATATGGGAACCTGTATATATGTTTAGCTAATTCGCTTTGTTGTGGAGCAGAAACTAACATACCATTGTGAAGCAATTATACTCCAATAAAGATGTAAAAAAAAAAAAAGAAAGAAAGAAAAAGATAAAAATATAAGCAAAAAAACACATATTTGGCATGTATTTTATTTGTCATACATACACTGATTTAATTATATATATATATATATACTGTTTTATGTATAATAAATCAGCATATGCATATATATACATGTATATATTAAAAGTATATTTATATATATAAACATTTATAAGTTTATATATATAAACTTTATATATATAAGTGTATATATACAAACGTTTATATATATATATAAACGTTTGTATATGTACACATATATGTGTGTTTGTATATATATATATATATATATATAAACTTTTTGCTTCCAAGCAAACTTATTTGTGTAATGACAAAGAACCCCCACTGGTTGGGCACATTTTGACAGACAGTTCAACAGGAGAATATGTCTGTGCTGGACTTGATCTCACCCATAGAGAATACACCATGAAAACCTTCCACTTAATGCATGTCTGTTTTTGCCACCACGTTGATTAAGAGGCACCAAGTTATTCATTAAAGTAACATGCTAACTTTTAGGTTACCAAAAATTCCTATTGCCACAAAAGTGATGAGAAGCTCAATATCTTCTAACTTTCACTCTGTGATGTTTAGTAATGCATATATTGGTCATGTAATGTAAACAATTAGAAGGTTACATTTAGTCAATCAGTGGTGAAAGAAAGAGGAAGCAGCATCAAATTTATCAATAAGATAATAATCAAAGTTATCATCTGCCCCTTGCTTGGGTCAGAGCCTGTGGCTAAAGGATCCAGTCCAAATTAAGTATTTTAACAATCTCTTTCCTTCAAGTCATGTACTTATTCCTGTTAGGTTTTTTTGAAAGCAAAAACAATCCAATACTTGTATACATAATTAAATGGAAGAAATTTATTATTCTTAAACAAAAGAATGTTCCCCCCCCCGAAGTGTGATAACTTTCGGTGGTACACCCTCTTCCTGCCATTTGCCCTATAGTTATAGACATATCTTGCATTTGACCCAGAATGTGCTCAAGACTGTATTATTTCTAAACTGGTGCTGTGATAAGGACAAAATATTTGGATGTATACTCCCTGGCTCTGATGATTCTAACGGTTTCCTTGTTTAGGTCAGCTATACATAGAGCTAGAAGAATGGTACTTGAAAAGAAAGAAATCTGACTTTTTTTTTTCAACTAAGTAGTGAAATTGCTCCTCTAATTACTTAAAAACAAGGAAGATGAGGTCAAGTCTACTAGTGGTCAGATTTTAAGCTTCAAGGAAATTCTAGAACTGACTGCTACCTTTTAAACAACAATGGACATCCAAAGCAAATAACTCAGTCTAGAGTTAAGATCATCAAACAATGTAGAAATTTCAGAGTAAAAATGCATCCAGTTTTTTCTTGCTGAGCCATTTATTCTACATTTATTTGGCCTGTGGAACAACCAGGCCGTATTTCTAAATATAAAAGTAGGATGGTAGTAGGGAGAGAAGCCTTTTTGTTCTAGTTTCCATAAGGATTCTCTCAAATATATCTCTGCTCATTTATTTCCTTTGCCATTGGGGAGGTGAAGGATATTTCTGATTGATAAATTTAGTGAATGCGATTTGGCATACTTAATGCAATTCAGCCCTTCTTCTTACTGGGTGGAGTTAACCTTAGAAAGGGATTATTTTTGACTGTTTCTCCAGGGCCAATCTTATCTGTGGGCTTTGGGTACCTATGTCTCCTTTGAAAAATCTGCCTATTCCTGGAGTTCAAGTAAATGGCCCATTTGGCTGTCACATCAAGATACTTCTTCCTTAGCCTTTCTAAAGAATAAAACTGATCTTTAATATCTTAGCTCTTTTACTCTTTGTCCTTCCTCTCAATATGTTCAGAATCTAGAAAAGGAAAAGGAAAAAGGAACACAGGCTATTTTTGAACTCCAACAAGGGATGTGCCACACCAGTCATTAAAAATGTTAATATCAAGGAATACTCTGAAGGCATTAAGTCTTATACCCTGAGGCAGCAAGCATGTACAGGCTGAGCATAGGATATAGACATTGCCAAGAGCTAAATACACAGACACCATGTTCCCCTCTGGTACATATTTAGTCTCATTTCCCACCATCTCAACAGTTAGGAATTTTGTCACCCTCCCTACAGCATGACTCAAATGGAGAATAAAGAGTTTAGACAACTCATTTTCTGACTAGTTTATCTGTCAGCTAATGACCAGATCAACCATGGAGAGTGTCAGGAAACTTTAAAACCATTGCCAAATATTTGAGTTTAGCTCTAGTTTGAAATAATCAGATTACATTAATCACTATTTTATTTAGAATCCAGTTTCATTTCCCTTCTATGCCATTCAAAATCAATTAGGATTAATCAAAGCTTAAAAATCCAACAGAAATCCTCAAACATGTTCTGTTTTTAGGGATTCACATTTTTGTAAGTCAAATTTCCATTATAATCAACTGTCTCTCAATTGTTTTGTTTTTACTGATTTTAATTTTCTCTTTATACATGAATTTTTCAGAATTGTTCCTTTTAGTAAAGACATGCCTTTCTCTATAAGTTAGTTTCTACCCATAGAAAATAATCTGTTGGTTAAATATTTGGTCAGTAACATTAAAAATGAAACCATGAAAACAAGATCTGGGTTAAAAGCAAACTCCTAATAACCCAAGAAATTATGGTAGAAATCATAGTAACTTCCACTATGATAAGAACTTTTAGTACAAATATTTACATGATCCTTTCTAAACATCAGGCTTGCAGCTAATTTATAATTTGCAAGAGCTTCATGCAAAAGCCATACAATGCTTATAATTTTTTAAATGCTGATAAAAATTTCATTACTTGTAATGAAGAAATAGTAATTTCATTACTATATTCTTGGATAGAAACACTTGGTAGGCCAAAAGTGTCAATCATCTCTAAGTCATTCTAAAAATTTACATAATCCAAATAAAAATACTAATACTTTTTGGTAACTGGAAAAGTAATCCTGAAGTCCATATGAAAATAAGCAAATATAACTTAGAAAATTAATGTATCAAAATATAATCAAATCTATTGTAAAATAATTAAGGCAATGTAATACTGGTACATAAATAGACCAACTAATCAATGCAACTAGAAAATTTAGAAGTAATACTCCCAAGTATGTTGGATTTTAGTGAAGATTATATGAATAATTTATCATTTCTTATTGAGGTAATTTGGTAGCCATCTGGAAAAAATAGATTATTGCCTCACATCTAAAACCAAAATAAATTCTAAATAAATTTTAGAGTTTAATGTATAAAAACAACAAAACAATATAAAACACAATAGTATAGGAAACAAATATGTATACATAGCTTATAGCAAATAAGGCATAAATGAAAGATGTTCAAACTCTTAATAAAAGTATAAGAAAACATCTGAGAGTTTTTTTCACCTATTACATTGGCAATGTTCAAAATGCTTGATATTCATGGTGAAGGTAAGGAAAAAGATACATTCATAATGAAGATAAAAATAAAATATACTCAGAAAAAAAATGTGGTTTTTTCCCACAGTTAACCATGAGTGAAGGTGTGGGAAAAAATCGACTCATATTATTTTCTCTAACAACAACAAAATAATGATTTATTTGTAAAACAGCCCAATCCCCATCACTTCAGTACAGCATAGGCATAGAAAAGAGTCACATGGTAAGCATCATTTAGTCCAAAACAGAGCTCCATGCCTCCCAAAACAGCAAGTCCACCTTCCCCAGAGACTCAGGCTCAGAACCAAACTGAACACACAAAACAGCAAGCCCAGAAAGAAGTCTGCCCCAAGCCTCAGCATGTTTCCCCCACAAAACTTCAAGCTTCCTAACTGCAGCCTACTACACCCTCCACTCACAACGAGGCCAACTTCCAGGCTCTGAGCCACCTGGGATCTACTTTTTATGAGTGGAAGTGTGGGAGTGTAACTTGGTCTAACATAATAGAGGACATTTCACCAATATATCAGTATTAAAAAATGCACATATTCTTTGATCTATAATTCCTTGTATTTTACTATATCGTATGGAGAAATAATATATATATAACAAACATTCATATAAGATTATTCATTGTGATTTTGTTCATAATATCAAAGGATAACATATGCTAAATGTTGGGCTCTGTGATATTTTTTATGGTGTGACTGAGTTCTGTAAACCCAAATTACTAAAGAATAAATTGAATGCATTATCTTTTTGAAAAGTAGTAAATAATTTGCCTTAATATTTTAAACTTTTACCTTGGTGCAGAAGCATGGTGTTTCATGTGATAGTTGTCAGAGGGGGATATTTCCTCTTTTATTCCTCTTGAGTTCTTGTGCAGGGACCAATTATAAAATCATGAAATTGACACAAAACAGATTAACAGGAGAAAAAGAAACAAATTTTAACTTTTGCTCATGAAGATCTCAAAGCTAGGACCTAAGAAATGGCCATAGCAGGCAGCATGTATACTTTTTAGACAAAGAAACAATGAATTTATGAGGAATTTGACAGGAACAAGAAATTTAGACTTTGGGTATCCAATTAGTGAAGAATTTAAATAGCATTTGGGTGGGATAGTAAAATAAAGATGTAACATGGTTTGTTTATACAGGCTTCTCAGACCCCCAAATTTTCTATCTCTGGTGATAAGGGTGTCCTTCTACCTCCAGATGCCAGGAAGGCAACTTTCATGTGAGAGATTTATTTCCTGCTTTCAGGAAGACAGAGAGAAGAGTCAACATGTTCCTCTTGCATCCTCTCCTTCTTAAGTAACTTTAATTCAAAATAATCAATATGCCATTGAGGGACATTAAGGGGCATCCTCCCGTGGACCCCAACATAATTAAGATACTTAGACCTCCCTGACTCTTCTCAAATTAGTTTTTACCTAACAGACTGTTCTCTTGCATGGAGTCATTAGTACCTATCCCCATGATCTGAAGAAAGTTAGCTTCTATTTAATCATGTGTTCTAGAAAGGTGAATGCACTGAGTTATATATATGTTGGGAAATTTTAGTGTACCATTTTCCAAAATGTAGCCTATGGAACTTTAATCCTTCAGGATACTTTGAGAAAAGAGGGTACCTGAGTAAAATAAACTATGATATCTATTGCATAAACCTCCTCTTGAGTTCAGCTGGACACATTTACACATTAAAGGCTTTGAGAAGTTCTGTAATAAAGAAACAAATGTAATCATGTTTAATTTAGTCCTGTCTAAAGTTATCTGGTGACAGAACCTTTTTTTTCTTGGTAAAAATAAATTTAATAATCTATGTAACATACTCTTTGGAAAACCTGCTGAGTCTGTCAGATTTGGCTTCAGAGTCCTCATGATGATAAGATGAAGAATGTGTGGATTCAGAAGCAGGAGAGCATGAGAGGTGAAGTACTGGGAGTGATATCCAGAGTCAGTTACTTTTGGGTGGTGATGGGGTGGAGAAGGGAGGACCCAGAGCATGAAAAGGATATTAGTAAACCATGGGATATTCAGGGAGGAGACAGAAAGTGCAAAGAAAATACTAATTTCTAACTTCATATTTTATCTACTTGTTTAGTTTACTACTTCAGAACTGATGGGGACAACCACCTCATGGGGACAGTAGGCACAATGCTTTAGGGTAGTCAAAGGGTCTCCCACCTGCTGTGTGAGAGATTCTGTCAACTCTCCCACATCACTGTGGAGGTGCTAATCAGATGCTTAATTTGGGCTTGCGTGGTGATTGTCTGGTCCGAACTCCATTCTTTTTATCTACTTCTTAAGGATTACACAATCACAGACTGTCAGAGCTGGAAGGAGCAGTAAAGATCATCACATGTAATGTCTCATTTTTATAAAAGTAAGGAAATTACTAATGGAAAATAAGGACAAGTTTGTCCCAGGGCACCTAGTGAGTTAATGTTGGAGCCACAACTTGTTAAGAATGCAAATTGAATCAGAAGACTGGATCCAAATATAAGGTGTGACTTTTATTAGCCTTGTAAGGTTAGGCAAGTTATTATTCACTGAATTTTAGTTTTTTCCTCAAAGTTTTTTTCAAAAACATTGAATGAGATAGTGGGGAAAACGGATAGCACATCGTTGGCAGAGAGTGAATAAATGGCAGCTAAGAGTAGTGGTAATTATTATGAGTGGCATCAAAGGAGAAAGGAAACATGCAAATTGCAAGTTCAAATTGAAAAGCCAGGAGGTCCTCAACCTCTATTTTGTCTCCTTGCTTCATTTATTTGAGTCACTTTCCATATTAGTCAGAGTTCTCCAGAGAAACAGAACTAATAGACATGAGTAATGTAGTGTGTATTATGTGTGTATATGTTTATCTATGTCTATATCTATATATAAGGGTGGGGGAGAGTGACAGAGACAGAAACAGAGAAAGGGAGACAGAGAGAAAGAGAATGAGAAAGAGAGAGACAGAGTGGTTATAGAGCATTTTCTCACAAGATTATGGAGGCTGACAAGTTGCAAGGTCTGCAGAGTGAGATGTCAACATGGAACCCCAGGAGATTCAGTGGTGTAGTTCCAGGCTCAGTCCAAAGGCTCGAGAAATAGGATAACCAATAGTGTAGTTCCCACCTGAAGGCCAGCAGGCTCGAGACACTGGAAGAGACAATATTTCACTTGAAGTCCAAAGGCATGGAAAAGCCATGGTCCCAGTTCGAAGCCAGTCAGACAAGAGGAATTCTCTCTTTCTCAGAAGAGGGTCAGGCTTTTTGCTCTATTCAGGCCTTCTACTGATTGGATGAAGCCCATCCACATTAGGAAAGGCAATCAGCTTCATTCAATCTAAGGATTTAAATGTTAATCTCTTCCAAAAACACTCTCAAGGAAACAACCAGAATAATGTTTAATCAAATATCTGGGCACCCTGTCTGTGGCCCAGCCAAGTTGATACATAAAATTAACCACACAATGTCTCAATTTATAAGTGAGATAGTATAATAACAGTTCTCATATTCCCCGTCACAAATCATGAAAAGTACTGCTTACTTATTTATTCTTTCATCCACCCATTCTTCCATCTATCTTTCCATTCTCATATCAGTTAACAAAATTTACTGACCATCTGTCAGTTTTAGGCATTGTTCTGGCCCCTCGATTCAGTGTTTTATCAACAAAACAGAGAAAGTGAAATTGGCTTTTGATAGCCCATTTCAAGGATTTGAAAACAACTTGAGGTAACCAAGTGGAGGAATTACTTGGTAACATTTCTTAGGTATGCCATAAGGAGCAGAAAAAAGCCTAAAAAAAGCCTTGAAGAAAGCCTAAAAGTTCATTTATCTCTACTCCTCTCTCTAAGGCCGTTATACCATAAGACAAAGAAATTCAATAAAATACTTTGTGAAAACAAACCTGTGCAGAATGCCTTTGAAATGAACACTGACTTCCATATCTCGGTCATTTTCATGGTGTCAATCCTACATATTCTCTCCCAGGTATTTTCTCCTGAACATTTATATTATGGTGCATAATTAATAAATGCAATTTTGGTGTTGTAGGGCTATGTAAATTTTAATCACTTGTGCATACAGACGGCTATTTCTTGAGTTCACCTTGAATCTCACTCACACACTGTGAATAATATTTTATTTTTGAAAATGAATGAGCACATGTAAACCTGGTGTTAATAATATATATTTTAAAAAACTATTCCTTAATTAGAATCATATCATTTTTACATCTGCTATGTGTCTGCATCAAGTCTTGGTGGGTTGAACTGTAGAAAGTAGGAAGCTCTGGAACTGATCCCTGTGAGTCAATTATGGTAAGAGATGACCTTTGTTGTCTCTTATCTGGAATTCTGCAAAGACATCTCTGCTTTGTCAGCTGGCTCTTTGATGGGCCTTATGAACATGGGTACTTAGAGGGAGGTTCAGGGATGGAAGAGTGACTGCTTCTTCCTGTTTGATTCTTCTTTGCTTTCTGTCCCTGTCAGTTTAACCTGAAAATGCTTTGTAACCCCAGTAGCAGCAGTTCCTTCCCATCACAGCAAATGAACTCAGTTTGCAGGGCTTTTTTCTTTACTTTTTTTCATTTATTTATATATTTTTAATAAAATATTGTATATACTAAAGTTGTATAATATGATTATTTGATATACATACACATAGTGACATGATTAACACAGTCAAGCTAATTAACATAACATCATTTTACATTGATACTATTTTTTTTGTTTGATAGTTACTCTAGCATATTTCCACTGTTCAATATAATATTATTAAGTATAGTCATTATGCCTAGACATTAGATCCCTACATAAATTCAACTTTGTTTCCTTTGACCAACATCTCCCCATCTTCCCTGTCCCAGTCCCTGTTGACCACCATTCTACCCTCTGCTTCTATGAGTTTGATTTTTTTTTTTTTTTAGATTTTACATATAAGTGATACCCCCATGCAGTATTTGTCTTTCTCTGACTTACTTCATGAAGTATAATGTCCTCCATATTGATACACACTCTTGTAGAAGGCAAGATTTCCTTCTTTCTCATGGCTAAATAATATAATAATTATATAGATAATGTATTCTTTATCCATTTACCAATCAATGGAAACTTGGGTTGTTTCCATATCTTGACTACTGTGAATAATGCTGCAATGAACATGAGAGTGAAGATATCGCTCCAAGATCCTAATTTCACTGTCTTTGGGTATATACCCAACAGTGGGATTGCTGGATCATATGGTAGTTTTATTTTTAATATTTTGAGAAACTTTCATACTGTATTCCATATTGGCTGTATCAATTTACATCCCCATCTTTTCTCTACATCCTTACCAACATGTGTTATCTTTTGTCCCTTTTATAATAGCCATTCTCACAGGCATGAAGTGATATTCATTGTGGTTTTGATTTGCACTTCCCTAATAATTAGCAATATTGAACACTTTTCCATGTCCCTGTTGGCTATTAATGTCTTCTTTGAAAAATATCTATCCATGTCCTTTGCCCATTTTTTAATTAGGTTATTTGTTTTCTTACTATTGAGTTGTTTGAGTTCCTTATGTGTTTTACATATTAACCCATTATCAAGTATATGGCTTGCAAATATTTCCCCCCCAGTCTGTAGGTTGTTTTTTCACTCTTTTGATTGCAGAAGCATTTTAGTTCGATGCAATCCCATTTGTCTATTTTTGCTTTTGTTGCCTGTGATTTAGGGATCAGATCCAATATCAAGAAGATTTTTCCCTATGTTTTCTTCTAAAAGTTTTATGGTTTTGGTTCATATATTTAAGCCTTTAATTCATTTAGAATGCTTTTGTACATGGAGTGAGATAAGGGTACAATATCATTCTCCTGCATATAAGAGATCAGTTTTCTCAATACCATTTATTGAAGAGAGTATCTTTTCCTCATTTTGTGTTCTTGGCAACTTTTGTTGAAAATCAACTGACCATATATATTTGGATTTATTTCTGGACTCTCAATTCTGTTCCACTGGTCTGTGTCCATTTTAATGTCATTGTTATGCTGTTTTGATGACTATAGCTCTGTAGTATATTTTGAAATAAGGTAATGTGATACTGCTAACTTGTTATATTCTTTTTGCTCAAGATTGCTTTGGCTATTCATGGTCTTCTGTGGTTCCATATGAATTTCAGGGTTGTTTTCTATTTCTGTGAAAATGATGTCAGAATTTTGATAGTACATCAAATCTGAGATCAGGTTTTTTTATTACTTTGTGTAGTATGGACATTTTAACAATATTACGTCTTCCACTCCATGAACACAGGATATCTTTCCATTTATTTGTATCTTCAGTTTCTGTCATCACTTTTACAGTTTTAAGTGTACAGATCTTTCATCTTGATATATTTATCCCTAAATATTTTACTTTTTCTTTATTGATGCTATTGTAGATGGGATGGGATAGTTTTCTTGTTTGTTTGTTTGTTTGTTTTCCTTTGGGTAGTCTTTTGCTAATGTGTAGAAATGCGATTGATTTCTGTATGTTAATTTTGTATCCTGCAACTTTATAATTCATTTATTATTTCTAATAGTTTTTTGGTAGAGTCTTCAGAGTTTTCTGTATATAAAATCATATCACCTGCAAACAGACAATTTTACTTCTTCCTTTCTAATTTGGTTGGCTGTTATTTCTTCTCCTTGGATAAATGCTCTGTCTAGGACTTCCAATACTATATTGATTAGAAGCAGAGAGAGTGGACATTTTTGTCTCCTACCTGATCTTCAAAGAAGAACCTGAACCTTTTCACCACTGAGTCTGATGTTAGTTGTGACTTGTCATATGTGGCCTTTATTATGGTACATCTTTCAACATTTAATTGTTGAGAGTTTTTATCATGAAACAGTGTTGAATTTCATCGAATTCTTTTTCTGCATTTATTGAGATGATCATGACTTTTGTCAACCATTTTGTTAACGTGATGTATCATTTTTATTTCCTTACATATGCATCCCAGAGATAAATTCCACTTGACTGTGTTATATAATCCTTTTAATATGCTGTTGAGTTTCATTGGCTAGTATTTGTTCAGGATTTTTGCATCTATGGTCATCAGGAATATAGGCCTGTAATTTTCTTTTCTTGTAGTATCTGTTTCTGGCTTTGGTATCACAGAAATGCTGGCCTCATAAAATGAGTTTGGGAGTGTTCCCTTCTCTTTAAATTTGTAGAAGAATTTGAAAAGGATTGGTATTAATTCTTCTTTAAATGTTTGATAGAATTGACCTGTGAAGTTGTCACATCCTAGGTTTTATTGATGAGAGGTCGGTTTGCAATTTTTCAGACACTACCCAATTAACTTCATTGTGCTCACCTCAGAGACATTAGCACAGCAAGACAGTATGTCCTCCTCAGAGATATGAATCCCAACCTCATGAGGTCCCTTCCCCAAGATCAGAGATGCCAACCTCCACTGAGCAGCACCCCATCCTCTGTTGTCTGAGTTTCAGCTATTAAGTTTCTAAGTTTTAATAATCCTTGTATCTCCCCTTCATTATCTCACCCTTAGTGATGGAAGCTGTGCCCTATAGCTGCTACTTCCTTGATACCTTAGATGTCCTCATGTTGCCTTTTCAGTTACCTAGTTAACAACTGTCTACCTAGTTAAGAATTATTTATATTAAATTCTCTCCATTAAAATAATGTGTGTGTGTTTTGTCTCCTGTGTGGATCCTGACTAATGCTTTAATCATCTGGAAGAACTAACCTGGCATTACGACTCAGAATGTTCTACCTTGATCTTAAGTGGTAAAAGTTAAGGACCTGTATATCTTACCAGGATGGCACTCACAGGGAAGCACAAAGTCAAATAAAGGAGGGAGGAATGAGAATATTTTGGTGAATGTTTTGGCATCTTCATTGGGATGGGACCCAACCAGTAGAACTGCCATAAACTCTCCCCTTCTAGCATCTGAGAGTCTCTGAGTTATTGTATGTCAGTTCCCAAATTGGCACATAAGTAAATAGTGCCATTTCCCCCTTTAACTACAAAGAAAATTATACCATCCAAATGATGAAATAGGCCTAGTTTTCCTTCAATGCATTCCCATTTCTTCTTGCCCTACTCACCTTTCTACTCACATGTAGATGTCCAATACTCTCATTTTCTTCTCTCCCTACCTATCTTTACCTGCTTTCAATTAGCCATCAAACTGAAGAGCACAAGAGCAATTCATTAACAGATCAGAAAGGCTTAAGAATGGTATAAACACAATGCTACTTCTTTCAGTATTATATGTAATCTGAAAGGGGGAAAGCTTTTATTGGAAGGAACATATTCCCAGAAATTGAATCTGAGGTATAAAAGATATATGATCAAGTGGAGTAAGGTTGATATTTTAAGTAGGAATATGAGGAAAATTCCTTCTAGCCCACACATCACAAGGAAAGAAATTATTCTACCTTACAGCTATCATTGATCTTGAGTGCCATCTCCTCTTAAAGAATCTTCATTAATCTATTTGTTGACATTCTTCATCAGTGCCTTAGGTACTGAAACAGATTCTGAAAGCAGCAAGTATCTAATAAATTTTTTTCTGGATAATTATCAAGGGCTAGGCTACAAAATAATTGTATTGTCTTCTCATTATGAGCAGGGACTACCACCCTATTCTCTGTGCTGCTCTTATCCATCTAAGATCTACCCTGAATTTTCGCTAAGTGTTCAAAGAAATTTCTGAATAGAGACTTCTTAGGAACCAGCAAGCAAATATGGCATTAAACAAGTTGATTTCTTGTCTTAGGTTTCATCCATCATACCAATATTGAATCAATCAACTTTGAAGAGAAGAAAAGCCTATGGATTCTAATCAAGCTGCAGCATAATACCAGTTTGGCATTGTGCCAAGACCAGTGCCAAGAAAGATGAAAATCTTTGTCTTAAGACTGTCAGTGAAGGTTGAAAAGTTAATGACTTTCAGTCAGATATTATTTTTTTCCTGTTGAGGTAGACTGTTCTAGTCTCAAGAAAAAGAAGAAGGAATAAAGAAGCCAGGAACCCCTGTATTGCTAGAGATTTATCTCATAGTCCAGGAGTCAGCATTGGTAGCATACAGCTAGAGAACAGCATAATTAAGGAGAGACCAAGTACCAAGTTGCACAATGAGTAAAATGACTGGGCTGATATGCAGGTGAGAGAACAAAATAAAAAGCAATTTATATGGGGAAAAAAGTGAGTCAAAATTATGGAATGAAGCTGATATCAGAATCAGAGTATCTAACCAAACTGGAGGGTACAGTAGAGTCTACCATACAAATTGGCTGGCCAAATTAGGTGTGAAGAGGTCCCAGATGGGCAAGACAGTAGAGTTTCAAAACCTGAAAGAAAAAATTTTCAGGATAAGCATCTCAAAATCTTAGCCTAGAAAGAAGAAGTAGATAGAAAGTAAAGAAAAAAAAGTATGTCTGGAAACAGAACACTAACAAAATATTAGTACTAAGACTATAGTTAAGTGTCATACAAATATGGACACAACAAATTTATAAGATCAGCACCCTCATTGTACACATTTTATAGACAAGAAAACTTAGTTTTCTCAAGTAATTTGCCCAAAATTAAACTTTTATTAAGTGTCATGGGATAAAGTTAAGCCTGGTCCTGTTTAATGTTAAAGATCACATGTTTAACCACTATGCTAGTGGGTCCATTTCCAAAAACACAACTGGGGTATGATTATGATTGCCCGAGCAGTTATCATCTACTGTCTGCTATACATGGAAATTCTACATTTGCTACCAATTTTCTGATTACTGTTTATGGTAATGGTTTCTGGAAGAGCTCATTGAATCCCAATACCAGGGAAGACCCAGCAATGTCGAGGGAAGTGCAGTCAGAATTAAAGAAAAGAAGCACTGTTTAATTCAAAAAATTGAAAGTAGAGAGCATCTAAATAATGAAAGAAAATGGGCAAGAATAAGAGCATACAACTTACCCCATTCCCATCTCAAGTTTGATGGGAGGTTGTTTCTGTACAATATTTACATAATGGAACATCATCAAAAATAATGTTAAATCCTTACAAAATAGGTTTTGAAATGGACAGAGTGATGTACCCTGATATTACAAGGGAACTAGGCCAGAGTTTCTGACCTTGATTTTCTGAAGGATGGAGCCACTGAGGATGCCTTCAGAGTGCGTTGTGCAGATGTGTTAGAAAAGATAATCTTAGAAATCAAAAGACATGCCTTAGGATATAGTCAGAAATGGAATTGTGAGCAGGCTTGACTCAACTTGCCCAGTATGACATGTTCAGTAGCTTATGATATCTCTACATAGAGGCCAAGTCCCTTAACCCATGATCCCAGATCCGCAACTAATTAACCCGAATGTTCTCATTGCTCCACTCTGTTCCAGCCAAGGAACCACATTTTAACATGATCTTCAGATGACTGGAAGGAGAAATCCAAATTGAACACTCATTGGCCTAATAATCTCAGAGTTGACTAAAGCAGGGATACTCAAATTCTTCCAATGAAGAATTCCGAAGAGCTGCAGAGAGTTGATTTTTAACCTAAGACTCTTGGGAAGAAAGAGGAAATGGCTAGTGTAAGTGTACAATTACTATGAACTCTGATGTTTTGTCCTAAGTTATATACTATTGTAACTTTCTACTCCACACTGTATCTAGACTTTAATGAAAAATTAATATTTAAAATTACCTAACATTTTAGAAAATAAATTATGCTTGTCCTTTGAATTAATATTTTACTCTGGTACATCTCTGTATGCCCCCAGGGGTACATGAACCAGGGCATGGAGGAATTAAGGTTCTCTTTTTAACAGAGAGAAAAATGTTAGAAATAGGACTATGAGATTAGGGTTTGCTTCTGAGTGGTTCAGTGATCAACAGTATATGGGATTCTGAACACAAACCGGTTGATGTGCAAACATGCTGAAAATCTTTTGGGAGAGAGGGTGGATGGATTAGTGCAAATCCTCTTCTACTATAAGAAAAAAAATCATCACATAAACCTCTTCAAAACAGACCACACATCTTTCACCACTTTATATATTTTTTTCCTAAGTGCCTTGTTCATAGCAGATATCATTTGTTTAGTGATTGGTGATGATGAATGCTTATCAGTAATAGATTATCAGTAATGCCAAAAATGTTAGCTCTCTGTGCACCAATGCCTAACAGAAATATGGAGACAGAGTTTTTGGAGGAAAAGAAAGAAAGCTTTATTTCTTTGCCAGGAAAAGGTGAAAACACAGCAGGCTAGCATCACAAGGAATGTGCCTCCTTCTCTGAGGAATAAGGAAAGGTTATATAACCCAGGGCTCGTGGTCTGGGGTAGGTGATAAGGCTCAAAGTAATAAAGGTCTTGCACGTTTTTTCTTTGGCAAATTCATGGCCAAAGCTGGCGTCTGGTGGCACAGCAATCAGGTCTGGTGTCCCTGAAGTTATCATCCCATGACCTTATTTCTGAAATGAAGAGTACTACAAGGGAGTGTAGGGGGAGAAGAAATGCCAGGTGCAAAGAGTAATTCATATGGAGTCAGAGAGTAATCAGCTTTGTGAAGGACAAGTCTAACTACAAGCGTTTGTTAGTAGTAACAGCTAAAGAATAACCAAGATTGTTTAACACTTTCAGGCCTATTTATGTTGTTTCCCCAGCCTGTTCATTATTTCCTTATTTTCCTTGTTTATTAGAAAAGCCTCATTTCTATTTTTGCTGCAACATCAGCATTGTTCTCTCATTTCTCATTAGAAAAAAAAAAAGATTACTTTTAATACCACCACATCTTGACCCCTTGTGCTCTTATTAGATCTATTATATATCTCCCACCTAAATAATTATTAACCATTCAAGGATCAAATCAAGTTCCATATCCTCAAGGAAACATCTTGGTGAGAACTCTAAAATGTATTTTGGGAGATGAAAAGCAGTTTAAAAACAACTCTAATTCAAGTTATAAATGATAACATCATCAGTGTCACAAATAAAATGCTAATGATAAACAATGCAAGGAGAGTCCAGAAGAGAGAATCTGTGAAGGCTTCAATGGTGAGGTGGTCTTTCAGGTGATTTCCTAGAATGATAGGTAGAATGCAGATTTTTGGCAAACACTGAAATGTGAAATGGGGTCAGTCTAGGAGAAAAAAACACAAAGGCAAAGCCCAGAGGTAAACACAAGCTCAAACTGTTTTGGTCCAAAAGAGTGAGAAAGAAAACCATCCTTTTTTTGTGCTGCCTTTTTGTGCCAAGCTCTGTACATATAGAATTTAGTTACTTCTTAAAACAGACATGAGTGGTAGGTGTTAGTGACCCATTTTGCATATTCTTGTGATTAGAATACTGATACTTAAAAGGAATAAACAATTCAAATGTTACATCACAAGAAGTTTTAAAAAATCTGGTGAACTACAATATTGATAAAAGTCCATTTTATACATTATTTTGTGTATCCTGAATATTGAGGGTTTCTCATCAGAATACTGAGAAGATCTTTTCTGACGCATGTCTTCTGCTGGATAACACTAGTCTCAATAACTCCATACTTATCCCACAAAGGTTGAACTTTCTTCTGAGCTAAGGATTCCTCTCACAATATCTGCAACGATCATAAATAAAACAACAGCTATTCACAAAGATTCTTCCTAAATTGTTTTTCCCTAACTACTCAGCTGAACTTCATTCCTTTGTCTCCTTGAGTTTGCAGAGGTTTTATGAATAAGTTTCAGCCCAAGCAATGAAAGTTTAAGTGATCTGTTCCTCTTCTGGGACAGCCACCCTGTTAAGAGAGCCACATACTGAAGATGCCAGAGCTTATGTCAGGGTCCTTGAATGACTGAGTGAGTAGAGATATATACTAATTTGCAACACATACCATAGACTGTTATGTGAACTAGAAATGAACTCTATTTCTTAAGTCAATGAATTGTTTTTATGTCTCTTGTTACCACATACTAGCCTTTACACTAATAAAACCATAGTACTTGAAAGTAGACAAAAGCATTCTGTTTCTTCTAAATGTTTACCCATTTCTGGACTGACCAAGGAGAATTAAATCAGCAAATTGAGATTCTTTCTCAAATAGCCCTATCTACATATGTTCAGGTTGAGTATTGGGAAGTTATGAATCATCCACTTATAAGTTTCAATTTCTCCCCCCTTTAATCTAGAATATGGGCATTATCTTACTTAAAAAGTGAGATCTTCAGTAAAGATAAAATGATACAGAATAATTTCATACACTGAGATTATTGAAAGTGGCTTTAAAGTCATTTTAATCTTATCATACATTTAATTTGACATCATCTTTTCAAATATACTTGGCTAGAAATTTTTTAGCTACTGTTTACTCTCCACTGGGGATAATGAGATAGTTCTTCAGTGATCACAAAAGACTTACCACTAAAAAGTACTTCTATGTTTCTCTAGTCTGTTTGGTGCATTTTATTCTGGAAACTATCAAATGCTGTTATAGATATAATTTTAAGAAACAATATTCTTGATTATATTTAAGGATAATTTTTTCCCTTGAACATACAATCATCACCCTCCCTCCTAACAGGCTGAAGATTTCATTAATAAATCTATTCTAGGAACCACCTAAGAAGTAACTATACTTAATTTCTTATGGCTTGAGTTTACATGACAATAAGTGATATCACCCTTTCTTTTGTTTTTTTTTTCTTTAACATTTTTATTGGAGTATAGTTACTTTACAGTGGTGTGTTAGTTTCTGCTTTATAACAAAGTGAATCAGCAATATAAATACATATATCCCCACTTCTCCTCCCTGTTGTGACTCCCTCCCACCTTCCCTATCCCACCTCTCTAGGTGGTCACAAACCACCGAGCTGATCTCCCTGTGCTATGTGGCTTGCTTCCCACTAGCTATCTATTTTACATTTGGTAGTGTATATATGTCTATGCCACTCTCTCACTTCGTCCCAGCTTACCCTTCCCCCTCTCCGTATCCTCAAGTCCATTCTCTAGTAGGTCTGCATCTTTATTCCCGTCCTGCCCCTAGGTTCTACATGAACTTTTTTTTTTGATTGCACATCTATGTGTTAGCATAAGATATTTGTTTTCCTCTTTCTGACTTACTTCACTCTGTATGACAGACACTAGGTCCATCCACCTCACTACAAATAACTCAATTTCATATCTTTTTTTGTCTGAGTAATATTCCATTGTACATATATATCTTCTTTATCCATTCATCTGTCAATGGATATTTAGGTTGCTTCCATGTCTTGGCTACTGTAAATAGAGCTGAAATGAGCACTGTCGTACATGACTCTTTTTGAATTATGGTTTTCTCAGGGTATATGCCCAGTAGTGGGATTGCTGGGTCGTATGGTAGTTCTATTTGTAGTTTCTTAAGGAACCTCCATACTGTTCTCCACATTGGCTGTATCAATTTACATTCCCACCAACAGTGCAAGAGGGTCCCCTTTTCTCCACACCCTCTCCATCACTTACTGTTTGTAGTTTTTTTTTGATGATGGTCATTCTGAATGGTGTGAAGTGATACCTCATTGCAGTTTTCATTTGCATTTCCCTAATGATTAGTGATGTTGAGCATCCTTTCAAGTGTTTGTGGCAATGGATATATCTTCTTTGGAGAAATGTCTATTTAGGTCTTCTGCACATTTTTACATTGGGTTGTTTGTTTTTTTGTTATTGAACTGCATGAGCTGCTTGTAAATTTTGAGATTAATCCTTTGTCAGTTTCTTCATTTGAAAATATTTTCTTCCATTCTGAGTGTTGTCTTTTTATCTTGTTTATGGTTTCCTTTGCTGTTCAAAAGCTTTTACGTTTCATTAGGTCTCAATTGTTTATTTGTGTTTTTGTTTCCATTTCTCTAGGAGGTGGTCAAAAAGGATCTTGCTGTGATTTATATCATAGAGTGTTCTGACTATGTTATCCTCTAAGAGTTGTATAGTGTCTGGCCTTACATTTAGGTCTTTAATCCATTTTGAGTTTATTTTTGTATATGATGTTAGGGAGTATTTTAATTTCATTCATTTACATGTAGTTGTCCAGTTTTCCCAGTGCCACTTATTAAAGAGGCTGTCTATTCTCCCTTGTATAGTCTTACCTCCTTTATCAAAGATAAGGTGACCATATGTGCATGGGTTAATCTCTGGGCTTTCTATTGTTCTCCATTGATCTATATTTCTGTTTTTGTGCCAGTACCATACTGTCTTAATTACTGTAGCTTTGTAGCATAGTCTTAAGCCTGGGAGCATGATTCCTCCAGCTCCGTTTTTCTTTGTCAAGACTGTTTAAGCTACTCGGGGTCTTTTTTGTTTCCATATAAATTGTGAAATTTTGTGCCCTAGTTCTATTAAAAAATGCCATTGGTAGTTTGATAGGGATTGAACTGAATCTGTAGATTGCTTTGTGTAGTATAGTCATTTGGTATATCTCTCCATCTATTTGTATCATCTTTAATTTCTTTCATCAGCATCTTATAATTTTCTGCATACAGGTATTTTGTCTGTTTAGGTAGGATTATTCCTAGGCATTTTATTCTTTTTCTTGCAGTGATAAATGGGAGTGTTTCCTTAGTTTCTCTTCCAGATTTTTCATCATCAGTGTATAGGAATGCAACAGATTTCTGTGCATTAATTTTGCATCCTGCTACTTTACCAAATTCATTGATTAGCTCTAGTAGTTTTCTGGTAGCATCTTTAGGATTGTCTATGTATAGTATCATGTCATCTGCAAACAGTGAGAGATTTACATATTCTTTTCTGATATGGACTCCTTTTATTTCTTTTCTTCTCTGATTGTTGTGGAAAAAACTTCCAATACTATGTTGAATAATACTAGTGAGAGTGGACAAACTTGTCTTGTTCCTAATCTTCATGGAAATGGTTTCAATTTTTCACAATTGAGAATGATGTTGGCTATGGGTATGTCATATATGGCCTTTATTATGTTGAAGTAAGTTCCTTCCATGCCTTCTTTCTCGAAGGTTTTTATCATAATGGGTGTTGAATTTGTTGAAATCTTTTTCTGCATCTATTGAGATTATCATATGGTTTTTATCCTTCAATTTGTTAATATGGTGAGTCACACTGATTGTTTTGAGTGTATTGGAGAATACTTGCATTCTTGGGACAAACCCAACTTAATCAAGGTGTATGATCCTTTTAATGTGCTGTTGGATTCTGTTTGCTAGTATTTTGATGAGGATTTTTACATCTGTGTTGTTAAGGGATATTGGCCTGTAGTTTTCTTTCTTTGTGACATCTTTATCTAGTTTTAGTATCAGGGTGATGGTGGCCTCATAGAATGAGTTTGGGAGTGTTCTTCCCTCTGCTATACTTTGAAAGAGTTTGAGAAGGATAGGTGTTAGCTCTTCTCGAAATGTTTGATAGAATTTGCGTGTGATGCCATGTGGTCCTGGGCTTTTGTTTGTTGGAAGATTTTTAATCAGAGTCTCAATTTCAGTGCTTGTGATTGGTCTGTTTATATTTTCTATTTCTTCCTCGTTCTGTCTCAGAAGGTTGTGCTTTTCTAAGAATTTGACCATTTCTTCCAGTTGTCCATTTTATTGGCATATATTTGCTTGTAGTAACCTCTCATGATCCCTTGTATTTCTGAGGTGTCAGTTGTTACTTCTCCTTTTTCATTTCTAATTCTATTGATTTGAGGCTCCTCTCTCTTTTTCTTCATGAATCTGACTAATGGTTTATCAATTTTGTTTATCTTCCCAAAGAACCGCCATTTCGTTTTTTTGATCTGTGCTACTGTTTCCTTAATTTTTTTCCATTGATTTCTGATCTGATCTTTATGATTTCTTTCCCTCTACTAACTTTTTTTGTTGTTGTTCTTCTTCTTTGTCTAATTGCTTTAGGTGTAAGGTCAGGTTGTTCATTTGAGATGTTTCTTGTTTCTTGAGGTAGGACTGTATTGCTATAAACTTTCCTCTTAGAACTGCTTTTGCTGCATCCCATAGGTTTTGGGTAGTTATGTTTTCATTGTCATTTGTTTCTAGGTTTGTTTTTATTTCTTGTTTGATTTCTTTAGTTACCTCTTGCTTATTAAGTAGAGTATTGTTTAGTCTCCATGTGTTCATATTTTTTACAGATTTATTCCTGTAACTGATATCTAGTCTCATAGTGTTGTGTTTGGAAAAGATACTTGATATGATTTCAATTTTCTTAAATTTACCAAGGCTTGATTTGTCACCCAAGACATGATCTATCCTGGAATGTTCCATGAGCACTGGAGAAGAAAATATATTCTCTTGTTTTTGGATGGAATGTTCTATACATATTTATTAAATCAATCTTGTTTAATGTATCATTTAAAGCTTGTGTTTCTTTATTTATTTTCATTTTGGATGATCTGTCCATTGGTGAAAGTGGGGTGTTAAAGTCCCTTACTATGATTATGTTACTTTTGATTTCCCCTTTTATGGCTGTTTGCATTTGCCGTATATACTGAGGTTCTCCTATGTTGGGTGCATAGATATTTACAATTGTTATGTCTTCTTGGATTGATCCCTTGATCATTATGTAGTGTCCTTCTTTGTCTCTTGTAATAGCCTTTATTTTAAGGTCTATTTTGTCTGGTATGCAAATTGCTACTCTAGCTTTCTTTTTATTTCCATTTGCATGGAATATCTTTCTCCATCCCTTCACTTTCTCTCTGTATGTGTCTCTGGGTCTGAAGTGGGTCTGTTGTAGACAGCATATATACAGGTCTTGTTTTTGTATCCATCCAGCCAGTCTATGTCTTTTGGTTGGGACATTTAATCCATTTACATTTAACATAGTTATCAATATGTATGTTCCTATTACCCTTTACTTAATTGTTTTGGTTTGCTATTGTAGGTCTTTTCCTTCTCTTGTGTTTCCTGCCTAGTGAAGTTCCTTTAGCATTTGTTGTAATGCTGGTTTGGTGGGGCTGAATTGGTTGTAGGTTTTTCCCTTTCATCACTTTAAATATGTCCTGCCACTCCCTTCTGACTTGCAGAGTTTCTGCTGAAAGATCAGCTGTTAACTTTATGTGGATTCCCTTGTATGTTGTTTGTTGTTTTTCCCTTGCTGCCTTTAATATTTTTTCTTTGTGTTTAATTTTTGATAGTTTGATTAATATGTGTCTTGACATGTTTTTCCTTGGATTTATCCTGTATGGGACTCTCTGTGTTTCCTGGACTTGACTGACTATTTCCTTTCCCATATTAGGGAATTTTTCCACCATAATCTCTTCAAATATTTTCTCAGTCTCTTTCTTTTTCTCTTCTTCTTCTGGGGCCCCTATAATTCAAATGTTGGTGCATTTAATGTTGTTCTAGTGGTCTCTAAGACTGTACTCAATTCTTTTCATTCTTTTTTTTCTTTATTCTGCTCTGCAGTAGTTATTTCCACTATTTCATCTTCCAGGTCTCTTATCCTTTCTTCTGCCTCTGATAGGCCAGAACACCAAGACACTTTCAGCCACACAGCTCAGAAGAAAAGGGAGAAATAAAGAAATAAATAATTAAAAAAATAAAATAAAGTTATTAAAATAAAAAATAATTATTAAAAATAAAATAAATAAAAGTAATAAAACAAAAAGAAGGAAAAAAAAAGAAAGAAAGAAGAGAGCAACAAACCAAAAGACAAATCCACCAATGATAACAAATGCTAAAAACTATAATAAAACAAACAAACAACAACAACCAAAAAACAGACAGACAGAACCCTAAGACAAATGGTAAAAAGCAAAGCTATACAGACAAAGTCACACAAAGAAACATACACATACACACTCACTATAAGAGTAAAAGGAAATAATATATATGTCTATATATTAAAAAAAAAATGAGGAATAGAGCAACCAAATCAATAAACAAATCTACCAATGATAATAAACTCTAAATACTAAACTAAGATAAACCTAAAGCCAGAAACAAATTAGATGCAGAATGCAAACTCCAAGTCTCCAGTTGCTCCCAAAGTCCACCACCAACATTTTGGGATGATTCGTTGTCTTCTCAGGTATTCCAGATATGCAGGATACATCAAGTTGATTTTGGAGATTTAATCCACTGCTACTGAGGCTGCTGGGAGAAATTTCCTTTTCTCTTCTTTGTTCACATAAAGAAGCTGGGGTTTAGCTTTGGATTTGGCCCTGCCTCTGCGTTTAGATCATCTGAGGGCATCTGTTCTTCTCTCAAACAGGACGGGGTTAAAGTAGCAGCTGATTCAGGGGCTCTGGCTCACTCAGACCGGTGGAGGGGAGGGAGAGATACAGAATGTGGAATAAGCCTGTGGGGGCAGAGGCTGGCATGATGTTGCAACTGCATGATGTGCACCATGTGTTCTCCCAGGGAAGTTGTCCCTGGAAGTGGCAGGGTGCACAGGCTTCTGGGAGGGGAGGTGAAGATCATGACCTGTGCTTGCACACAGTCTTCTTGGTGGCTGCAGCAGCAGCCTTAGAGTTTCATGCACATCTCTGGTGTCCGCACTGAGAGCCACGGCTTGCGCCTAGCTCTGGAGCTCATTTAGGCAGTGTTATGAATCCCCTCTCCTTGTGCACCCTGAGACAATGGTCTCTTGCCTCTTAGGCAGTTCTAGACTTTTTCCCAGACTCCCTCCCAGGTAGCTGTGGCACACTAGTCCCCTTCAGGCTGTGTTCACGTAGCCAACCCCAGTCCTCTCCCTGGGATCTGACCTCAGAAGCCCGAGCCTCTGCTCCCTGCACCCACACATCCCAGCCAGTGGGTGAGCAGACAAACCTCTCAGGTTGGTGAGTGCTGGTCAGCACCAATCCTCTGTGCAGGAATCTCTCTGCTTTTCCCTCTGCACCCCTGTTGCTGTGCTCTCCTCCATGGATCCAAAGCTTCCCCCCACCACCCACTATCTCCACCAGTGAAGGGGTTTACTAGCATGTGGAAACATTTCTTCCTTCACAGCTCCCTCCCAGAGGTGCAGGTCCCATCCCTATTCTTTTGCCTCTGTTTTTTCTTTTTTCTTTTGCCCTACCCATGTACGTGGGGAGTTTCTTGCCTTTTGTGAAGTCTGAGGTTTTCTGCCAGCGTTCAGTAGGTGTTCTGTAGGAGCTGTTCCACATGTAGATGTATTTCTGATATATTTGCGAGGAGGAAGGTGATCTCCACATCTTACTTCTCCACCATATTGAAAGTCTTGTTCTCTCCTTTTCTTTATACCTTTCAAATTTGCTGAAGTGAGGTAGTCTCTCTTTCATTTTTTTTTAGATACTTTTCCATGTGAAAAAAATTGCTTAAAGTTACTTAATTATTTTTATGTTAAGCAAGCATTTGTCTCTATTTTGATCTATTTTCTTGGCACTTTCCCCATAATGACTGATCCCTAATGAAGTGACAGTGTTAGTAGCACTGTGCCTCCTCTCTTGTTTTCTTTTATCCCCCTTTGTACGTTCCTGGAGTACTTCTGGACTTGATCCTGATAGTGGGGATGAAAGATAATTTGAGCATTTGAGTAATACCATGTTTGAGTTATTCAGGATCCATAATGCCTATAAGGTACTGTTTACACAAGTATGGGCAAGATTAAAAATGACATCAAGATGACATAGTACAGTACTCCAAAGCTACTTACAGCAGAGTTGCCATCTTTGGTATAAAGGAGCAAAGAGAGGCAGAAGTTACCAGATTTAAGACATGAAAGGAATACACAGAGAGCTTACTAGTAGAAGATATGACCTTTGGTAAAAACACATAGTCAATTCACTGCAACCTGTCAAAGAAGGAGCTGAAGAAAAATACACTGAACTCATCATCGTCCCAACCTCCACTGCTCTTACCAGAGCCTCTCATTGGATAAACTCAACATGGCCCATTAATGAATACTCTAGGTTGGAAAAAATCAGGTTGGAGAAGTATAGAAACTGGTTTGTGTAAGATGCTTTGCAGATAGAACAGAAGCACAACACCAGCTGTGTAACATACAAAGATATTTAACACAAGGGGTCAGAGAGAATAGCTTCTAGATGATGGCTTCCTAACCCACCCATTTAATAGAGCTGCAGTGTAGTCTATAATATGGTGACTATGTCAATAATATGGTGTTGCAAATTTGAAAGCTGCTAAGAAAGAAAATCTTAAAAGTTTTTACCACAAGAATATTATTTTTGTAACTTTGTGCGGTGACAGATGGTAATGACATATTGTGGTGATCGTTTCATAATGTATACTAATGTTGAATCATTATTTTGTATACCAGAAACTAATATACTATTGTATGTCAAATATATATATGGTACTTTTTAAAATAACCAAACTTTTTCATATCTTCCTCTGTTTGTCTGAATTATTTCATGTCTTTTAAAGAAGGGGAATACATGTGGTACATGATTAAAGGCTTCAAAGAGGGGCAACTTTTACTTGTGGGTAAAAACAGGGTTTTTATTACTACTCTGAGTGAGATTACAGACCCCCACATACAATTTAAAATAATATTAGAGGGTCTTGTTTTTGTATCCATTCAGCCAGTCTATGTCTTTTGGTTGGAGCATTTAATCCATTTACATTTAAGGTAATTATCAATATGTACGTTCCTGTTACCATTTTCTTAATTGTTTTGGGTTTGTTATTGTAGGTCTTTTCCTTCTCTTGTGCTTCCTGCAGGTAGACAGAGTAAAGTGAGTTTATCAATAAAGTTCACAATGTAACTACATCATATATGAATTATAATCTTCAGTGTCCTTCAGTGTCCTTCAGTGCACAAGAATTATAGGCTCATGAAGAACTTTGTATTGAAAATCCTTGAGGACACTAGGTAATTAAAGATTTTCTTAAACAACTTAAGTGGCAGGGACTATGTATAGCTTTAGGAAGTGCCACAAATTTTGAATCAGAGACAACTAAATTTTATAACTATTCCATCAATAAAATCTTCACTTCTCCATGACTGGGTCCCTAAATATTGATATGATATGATAAACTGCAAGGAGTTATCAAATAATGTCTTACTTATGAAAGCTAAAACACCAAAAATCACGTTATTTTCTTATGTTTTTTTTTATGGAAATGAGAGAATTCAGTTATATCTATGTTATCCAGCTCACTTTCTGGCTTTCTTAATGAGAATGGAAGAACTGAACTCTGGAATTGTAGATAACCTTGGGAGTATACGTAAGAGTGGCCCAAGCCACCTGAGTGTCATCAGTCATGTGATCAAGAGGAACAGAGGCTGGAAACCATTGCTCTAATTAGAAGTAATTTGAGAAAAGTGCTTAGTATTCAGCCTTACTGATAAACTACAGAAGAAGACTAGGCAGATAGAAAGAAAAGTAACCATTATTATTCCATACCTTGGAAGACCTGCCAGAATACAGGTCTCTATCAGGATGGACATGTCAAATCCCATGACTTCAAAAAGAGGGGCAATCAAGCACAAGTATTATCTCTTTAGAAACTCTTGTTCTAGGTAATTTCCTTCATCAGCTGTAATGCTAACCCAGGCCAGTCATAAACAAGAACCAAACACATATATCTTTTCTGACATTGCCCTTCATCATGGGAAAGAGGAGTGCCTGTTCTTGATTAACATTGCATTGTTGAATTTGATCACAGAGCAATCTTGTTTTTTGTAGATATTAATGGGCTAGATATGATGCTTGATTTTTTTCTTACATCAAAGAATAAAAGTATAGAGAAAGGAAAAAAAGTTTTCCTTCAAAGGAGAAGAAATGGTCTTAGAAATATAGAACATTTTCATGCTGAAGAAAAATCACAAATTTTCCATGTACATGTTAATAAAAGCTCTGGATGAGGGCATGAGTACATTTAGGTCAGGAAGGAAATACTTTAGGGAGAAAATCAGTGAGAAAGTAACTGTTTGGCACACTAAATATTACCCTGACTGACCTGAAAGAGTTAATATAGCTCTAAAATTGTAAATTATTTCCAAGGAGATGATTTTAAACAAATGTTCTCTGAAAATGCAATACCATATACTCTCCACCTTCATTTATTACACAATTTATGTAGAATCACTTTATAATGAAATCCACAAGGCAACCAAATAGTTTGATTGCATCATAATTTTGTGATAATAAATTTGCTACTAGACGTTACATTTCCAGTATGTTAGAGCTAGACATAAAATTCAGCTAATGCAAATGTTGCTGTCGTGAATATGTAAGCAAAAGGAAGTGTTCAAAGGAGAAACAGAAATGTGGCATGCACATATTACTCTTACCCACTGATTCTCCAAACATCTTGTGTTCTATGTCTTGGTGGTTTTATTAGGAATTTTGAAAATTCAGGGAGTTGGTGACTAGGCTGCTGAAAGCTGAGAAATACATGACAGAGAGGGAAGTTGAATGATAACTGCAACCTCATGGCAGGAAAAAGATTGCAAAGAGCCCATTCTCCCCTCCCTGCTCACACTGTGGTCCACCTGGTCATGCAATATTATGTATAGTTCTATTACTATTACATAGGCAAGGACCAGAGAAAGTACTATATTATGGAGAATTCACCATATGCAAGGCATTATAACCAGATACCATTACCATGAATTGCCACTTGGAAATTTTCTAGCAAATGCTCTGCCTGTAAAATGAAAATGTAGTGGCAAAGAAAAAAAAAAAGAAAAAGAAAATGTAGTGGCTATAACTGATATTATAGAAAGCAAATCATCCTAATGCAGAGTAAAAGAAGCTGTCATTAGGAATCACAGGTCTGGTGAAACTAAAATATATTTTAACTGCAATTGTTGCAATGAATTCAGTTCTAGATGGAGGCTGATCTCCTAATGGAAACATCCTTCCCACCCCCATCCCTTCCACACTCCATAAATTGCTTCCTCCTCTGTGTTTCTGTTCTGTTTCTGTTTCATATGTATTCATATGGCTACTGTTGCATTTGTCCAACTCTACTATCATTTTATGTATGTGTACATAATTGTTATAAGCAAATGGAGTACAATTATTGGTTTTATTGATTAATGTATTTCCCATCAGCCCAAACTATGTCAAGGGTTGAACAAAACTCTGAGTGGACTCAAGGAACTTACAGGAATTATACATCCCACTTGAAGGATGTGGGAACATAGGGATATAATAACACATGCTAAAGGAAATAAAGAAAAGTTTGAAGTATTAAGGGGGCATAAAGGAGAGTAACAACACCCTGGCTCAGAGAGTCAAAGAAGCCTTCCTGGAGAAGGGAACATTTGCTTATTTTATAAACTAATAGATAAATCTAACTAGATTACTAGTCAGGAGAAGAGATGGAAAAAAATCAGTCTAGACAGAAGGGAAAGCACAACCATGTGTAAAGACCAGAACATTTTCAATGATGCTAGATTATATTGAAAAGCTGAGTGATAGGAAATGAGGCTGTGCATCATCAGATAGGAGTATATGGTAGATGTTGTAGGACTTGTTAAAAGAGCTTAGACTTTATTGTTTATTGATGGGCAGTCAAGGAGAGAATTTTTTTTCAAGGCAGAGAAATGTCATCTACCTATAGCTACTAGAGAGCTGTACAAAGGATGAATTTGAAGTGAATAATACTGGAAACCAGGAGCCAAACTGGTCTTAATAATCATTGTACTAATTCATATGAGAAATTGTGGAGACCAGAAGGAAGGTGATAATGGAGGTGAAAAGACAGATGGGGCGGTGCCTGGTTCTCCACTTCCACTTCACTTTAGAGCCCTACGGAGCTTTTAACTATCCTGATGCCCAGTGCCCCACCTCCCCCACCACAGATCATTTAATTAAAATTTTACACTGAAGCATGGGTCATTTTAAAAGCTGTCCAGGTGATTCCAGTATGCAGTCAAGGCTGAAAAATACTGACTAGAGACACTTTTAAGAAGTAAAATTAGCAAGTTTTGGTGATTGGTATAGGACATAGAGAGAGACAGGTGTTAAGCATGAAACTCAGATTTCCAGCTTGGAAGATGGGGTAGATGCTGGTACTAGATAGGGAACACAGTGAGATCAGTTTATATATGATATCTCTGGAGTGATTATAAGGGGTTCAGGTGATGCTCAAGAGGCAGCTGGTGGTAGAACAGAGGGAAGGGGTGTGGGCTGCAAGTTTACAGATGAACAGGAAGGCTCTCTCTGAGCAAGGGCACTATGTGGTTCAGAAAAGCAGAAGACCCTTGAACCTGTTGAATAATTCCCAGAGGTATATGGTACCAAATGAACTACAACTGAGGGACTTCCCTGGTGATGCAGTGGTTAAGAATCCACCTGCCAATACAGGGGACATAGGTTCGAGCCCTAGTCTGGGAAGATGCCACATGCTGTGGAGCAACTAAACCTGTGCACCACAACTACTGAGGCCTCATGCCACAACTACTGAAGCTCGCATGCCTAGAGCCCATGCTCCGAAACAAGAGAAGCCACTGCAATAAGAAACCCACGCACCACAACGAAGATTAGCTCCTACTCGCCACAACTAGAGAAAGCCCGCGCGCAGCAACGAAGGCCCAACGCAGCCAAAAATAAATAATTTTTTTAAAAAAATTAGCATTCAAAAAAAATATACTACAACCGAGTGTCTGAAAATGTTGTATCTACTACCACCTCTCTGAGCAAACCAGAGAACATTGATATAGGATTTGACAAGCACTCAATTCAAGGATTGCCCCAATCACAGAGATACAAGTGTTTCCTGATTGATTGGTTAGCATTTAGCTGTGGAAGCATGACTATCAGAATGTGTCTGTTGTTGATGGGCTGACTTTCAGAAGCAAATTAGTGAAGCAGCTGTCATTCATTGACTGGGTTCCAAAAGAGTTCTGATAGTAACTTGCTATTGAGGGTACTGAATAATTAATTACTTTCCAAAAATATCCACTTTTATCTCCTTGTTGACACTCGCTACTGAATACTCATTTCCTATTATATTAATTTAAGCATTGATTTTATTATTTCTTTTCTACTATTCTTAGACATTTTTGTTTTGTTTCCTATTGTCTAATATTTTATATCTTTTATTTTCAGCTTTTCTTCTTTAAAACTAGAAGCATTTAAAACTGTAAATGTCACTCTAATTATCACTTTGTGTCCCACAGTTTTCTTTTTTTAAAGATCTTTATAGATGGTAATTCTTTCATTAAGTCAGGTTTATTGAGTTTCAATTTACAAACAATTATATTCACTCTTGTAGATGTAGAATTCAACAAGTTTTTGACAAATATATTGTCATGTATCTCCACTATATTGTTGATGGATACAGAATGTTTCCATCAAACATCTCTCTGATTTCTTGATATATATTGCATATTCTTATTTGACAGTCTCCATTAAATGCATTAAATAAATGGTATCATTGTGTGACTAATTGCATTTTTATTTTCCCCTTGACTTTTCACTGCCTCAAGTCCTGACTTTCATTTCATCTTGGCCTCTGCAAAAATCTTACAGTCTTGTCAGCTCAGTCAGTCCTGAATTTAAAAGTATTGTTTTAATACTTTACCAACCTTCATAGTTTATTGTAATCAAGAATGTCATTCAGAGTATCTATTCCACTATACTGTGGGAAATAGAAACCAGCTTGTGGCTTTTGAAAATGATCTCAGGAAAATCTATTTGTATAAAAATTCAAAAACCACTGAACTAAACCTCATAAAGTTTGTTACCAAATGCTTCAATGTAAAGTAGCAAGAATTTAAACAAAGATAAAAAAACAATGCTAAAACATTTTAAAGTGTTAAAGTAAAAGTTAATGTGAAAAAAAGCAGTCATTTACATAGATTCAACCCAAATCAATTTAGCAAGAACATTTAGACTAGACACTCTTCACACCCTCTATTATGCTAAGGAGATTTTTAAAAAGTGTCAATCACAATTCCTGCATATGACTAACAATCATAAAACTATTAAACTTAAATATGTCAATGCTCACATATCAAATGAGCTAAAAAGATATCAGGACTCTACATGCAAGGAAAGTGTAGTAGCTGGCAGTAAGTAATCCACACATCCCTCCTCTTCATCTCCCCTACCTCCATCCCTCCAGCTTCATTAAAGTGAATTGAACCAGGTCTTAGAAGTTGAGAGAAATTACTGAGTATGTGGTGGTGGAGAAAGGGTGATGGGACTCTAGGCAAGGGCAAAGTTGAATAAAAATCCCAGAGGTGAGAAGGGACATGGAGAGTCCAGGCTGGATTGGGATCATATGTGGCATCATGACAGCTCATATGGCATATTGATATGGAGTGAGAGAATGTGAGCTCAAGTCCTGTCTTAACTACTGTTATTGCACACAGACAAGGGAAATATAGAGCTGGATTGGGAATAGTCTTGGACCATTACCTAAACTGTTCAACCTTTGTCCTTAAATAATAACAAATATAATTCACTAAGCAGGGAGTTGGCATGATGCACAAGAACAAAAGCAAGAAGACAAGCTCAGAGAGAAGGGAGGTATGCTGAGGTGTCCTGAGATCAACTAAATTTCATGTAAGAGACTCTTGTGCAACTTCTCATTCCAGAATATCTACATATTTCCTAATAATTGGTGAGTCTTATTCAGACATATTTTACATCTGAAGTTTAACGCTATTACTTGTCTGATTCAAGCAGGACTCATACATTGAAAATGTTTTGCCTTACTTGCAAGATTTCCTTATGTGTGTGTTTTGTGAGATCCACTTCAGCTGTGGTAAGGAATAGGCATGAATTTCATGTATTCTTATAAATAATACACACAATATTATTTATTGACACTAGTGTAATAATAAACCTGCTAGTAAACTCACAGTGAATTATATAATTCTCTTGAAGTACAAATAACCCATAGATTTGATGTTGATCACTTATTTTGTTTGATTGTTTGATTTTTTTCCATTTTCATTGTATGTGTTAGCTAAACACTAAGACAATGATACATGTATTTGCATTCTGCTGAAAATACATAGTATCTTTGATATTCTCTGATTATGGCTGCTATTCCTTTAATCAACAGCAAACAGACTAACAATTTATTGAAAACTAGACACACTCCAGGCTCTTAACATATGAGGATCAGGATTCATAGAAACACTACTAAGTAAATATATGCACACTCCCCTTTTTGAAACTGCTTTGGGCTTCAAATAACTTGCTCAACTTTGCATAGTGGAACAGAAAACTGTTTGGGGAAAATATCAGATGCTTGAGCCTCTCTACTCCAATCACCAGCCATAGCACTTTATAGTGGTTAAAGCACTGGTTCAGGAGTGTAATGGAAATATTGTTTATGAGTAAGAGCACGAGAATGTGAAGACTGAAAGGCAGGAAGTCATTTGTGTGTGTGTGAGTGCATACAAACATGTACACACATACATACACACACACACAGTTTGGTAGTCTGAACAGCTATTTAGAGAGATCTTTGAAATCTTGCTTGTACTACTAAATAAAATATTTTGTCAACATTGAGAGGCAGAGTACAGAAAATGTGGGAGAAGTAAACCTATGATGGAAATAAGATGGATGGAAAAGAAAAACTCCTCACCTTGGGCAGACATTCTGACAGGTGGGAAGGATAATCCAATTCTCTTGTTCTTCATGGTCTAGGTCATGGCTGCATATTAAGTGGATGTAAAAACTGAGCATCCCAATATAGGAAAAGTTCCCTGTAAAACTTCCAGGGTTCTAAAGGTTAATCCCTATTGACCACTACTCTGCCCACAAAGCCAGAGCCACCCATGACTTTTCTTGCTACCTGTAGGAGAACCCTTATGTCACCAACACCAAATGCTTATTTTTATCTTTACTTCTTTTTTTTCTCCATAAAACAAAGACTTTCAAGCTGTATTCAATAAGACTAAAGGTTGATGGGCTGCTGAGATGTGTATTTGAACACAGAGTTTTGAGCAGATGGACTGGTGGGCCTCTACTACCCTTCCCTCACTGAAGCAGAACAACTTCACTTTATTTATGTAGATATTGAGATGCTGTACAATATTTTATTTTTAAAAAAAGTTGTGATGCTAAAATTAGTTGAAAAACATCTGTGCTACTAGATTAATCAGATACAGTAAATGTTATTGATTTTAGTGCCTTAAAGTTTGAACGAATTATTAAAATGATTTTCAAATTGCCGAGACAGGCTGAGTCACACCCTGGAGACAGCCATATATGTTGCCTAAAATAAGACTGGCTGATGCTGGAGCAGACAGTTGGTATTCCTTGATTTAGCTCTTAAACTTCCTTTTTGTTCAGTTTTCTGGCTCTACTCCTGACTGGTAGCTCTACTCCTAGCTAAATACCTTGTTTCTCTAAGTTTCAAATATGATTCTCTCCCTTGGTACTTTGCCTCCATGACAGATAGACTGATAAATCTCCACACATCCTTTTAAAAGGTTTAAAGTAAATTGGTGTTTTTGGAACAGATATGCAATATAACAGCAAATGGTACAAGAAGGTATAAAATAAAATGTAAATTTCCTTTCAACTGAATCTCCCAGCAGCTGAGTTTTCTTCTCCAGGAGCCGCCACCAGAGTCAGATTCTCATACCTTTGTACAGAGACATTCTCTGCATGAGACAAGTGAACATGTGTATTTTTCCCCCTTTTTAACAAATACACAACATGCTCTTCTATACTTTGCTTGTGTCACTTAGCATACATTCTGAAGATTTTCTAAATACATATCTGATTAATTTCCTTGTTCTTTTTTTAAAACAAACACTTCCATTATAGAGATGTTCCATAACCTATTTAAACAGTCCTCATATTTAGGATTTTTTTTTATGTTGTGTTATTACAAACAATGTTGCAATGAATATATGCACAAATTTATGAAAGTATGCACATAGAACAAATTCCTAGAAGTGGAATTGCTGCTTCTGTGTCAAATTTTCATAGACACTGCCAAATCATTTCTATAAATATAGTACCACTTTAGATTCCCAGGAAAATATATGAAAGTGCCTATATTACATACCCTCACCAACACAATGTGTTTGCAAACAGTTTAATATTTATTAATAGAAAAATAATGTACTTTTAACTTATATTTATCCTATTATGAATGGGTTTGAGCATATTTTCACATATTTAAGGGCCATTTATTTTTACATTTCTCTAATCTGCCTAAATTTTTGGCCCATTTTAAATTGGGCTGCTGTTATTGTTTCTTATTGATTTATAGAAAACTTTTACCTATTAAGAAAATTAATCAATTTTTTATATGAATTGAAAATTTTTGTTTCTTACTTTTTATTGTTTTTGCTACGTAATATAGTTTTAGAATTATATATCAAAATCACGAGTTTTTTTCTTTTATGACCTCTGTTTTATTCCATAATTTAAAAGAACTATTCCGTTCCAATATAAGACAAAGTATTTCCAATGTTTCTTCTTATACTTTAAGTTTTATTTTTCACATTTAAGTCTTTAATGCACCTGGAATTTATTTTTTGTATAAATTGTTAAGAAAGGACATTTCTACTTAGTTAACTTTATTTATCATCTATTTTTCCACCTATGATTTCAATATTAACTTTATTATATACAAAATTCCTATTTTTTTTCTCTTTCTGAACTTTGAGGGCTACTCCATTAACCTATCTCTTAATGTAAAAATTAATCACTGTATTATTCAGAAGATATAATACAATATCTAATAGGACTATCACCCATGGCACTTCTTTTTGAAAATTTTCCTGGGTTTAATTTTTTTTTTTTTTTTTGCTTTTTTAAATATAAAATTTAAAATCATCCTGTCTAATTGGCATTGGTATTTTTATTGAAATCATATTAATTTTATAGACTGATTTAGAGAGAACTGACATTTTTATGGTATTTAAGATTCCTAATCAAAAGCACAATATATTCAATAACTTTCTATTTTCAAGTCTATTTTTAAGTCCTTCAGCAACATTTGAATTTCTTAATCTAGAGCTTGCCCACTTCTTAACAAGTAAGTTCTTGAGTACTGTGTTCATTTTACTTTTTTAAATTGCTTCAGTAAATGGGGTCCTTTCTTCCATTGCATATAGTCTATCTGGGTGTTTCTATCTTTTACATAGTTGTTTGATGATTTTCCTTTAGTATACTCAAGTAGATATAGTTCACTCAAGTGATGCACTTGAGCTTTGTTTGTGCATTCGTGTTTGTGTGTGTGTGTGTATTTATTTTAAGTTAATCTTCACCATAGGGGTAGTTTATTAGCACTTGATGTACAATTATCAGAAAAATACACTCAGGAGATTGGTTCAAGATGGCGGAGTAGAAGGATGTGAGCTCACTCCCTCTTGCAAGAGCACCAGAATCACAACTAACTGCTGAACAATCAGCAACAGGAAGACATTGTACCTCACCAAAAAACATACCCCACATGCAAAGAAAAAGGAGAAGCTGCAATGAGATGGTAAGAGGGGTGCAATCACAATAAAAACAAATCCCATAACCACTGGATGGGTGACTCACAAACTGGAGAACACTTATACCACAGAAGACCACCCACTGGAGTGAAGGTTCTGAGCCCCACGTTAGACCTCCAACCTGGAGGTCTGGCAATGGGAAGAGGAATTCCTAGAGAATCAGATTTGAAGGCTAGCAGGATTTGATTGCAGGACTTTGACAGAACTGGGGGAAACAAAGACTCCACTCTTGGAGGGCACACACAAATTAGTGTGCACATCAGTACTCAGGGGAAGGAGCAGTGACCCCATAGGAGAATGAACCAGACCTACCTGCTAGTGTTGGAGAGTCTCCTGCAGAGGTGAGGGGTGGCTGTGGCTCACCACGGGGACAAGGACACTGGAAACAAAAGTTATTACAAGGACTCATTGGCATGAACCCTCCCAGAGTCTGCCATTAGCCCCACCAAAGAGCTGGGTAAGCTTCAGTCCTGGGTTGCCTCAGGTCAAACAACCAACAGGGAGGGAACCCAGCCCACCTCTCAACAAACAAGTGGATTAAAGTTATATTGAGCTTTGCCAACCAGAGCAACACCCAGTTCACCAACCACCAGTCCCTCCCATCAGGAAGCTTACACAAGCCTCTTGGATAGCCTCATCAACTAGAAGGCAGACAGCAGAAGCAAGAAGAAATACAATTCTGCAGCCTGTGGAATGAAAACCACATTCACAGAAAGATAGACAAAGTGAAAAGGCAGAGGACTATATACCAGATGAAGGAACAAGATAAAACCCTAGAAAAACAACTAAACAAAGTGGAGATAGGCAACCTTCTAGAAAAAGAATTCAGAATAATGATAGTGAAGATGATCCAGGACCTCAGAAAAAGAATGGAGGCAAAGATCAAGAAGATGCAAGAAATGTTTAACAAAGACCTAGAATAATTAAAGAATGAACACCTAGAAGATTTAAAGAACAAACAGATAGAGATGAACAATACAATAACTGAAATGAAAAATACACTAGAAGGAGTCAATAGCAGAATATCTCAGGCAGAAGAACAGATAAGTGACCCGGAAGACATAATAGTGGAATTCACTTCTATGGAACAGAATAAAGAATAAGGAATGAAAAGAAATGAAGACAGCCTAAGAGACCACTTGGAAAACAATAAACACACCAACATTCACATTATAGGGGTCCCAGAAGGAGAAGAGGGAGAGAAAGAAGCCAAGAAAATATTTGAAGAGATTATAGTCGAAAACTGCCCTAACATGGGAAAGGAAATAACCACCAAAGCCCAGGAAGTGCAGAGAGTCCCAGGCAGGATAAACACAAGGAGAAGCACACCAAGACACAAGGTAATCAAATTGACAAAAAGACAAAGTATTGAAAGCAACAAGGGAAAAATGACAAATAACATACAAGGGAACTCCCATACAGTTAACAGATGATTTCTTAGCAGAAACTCTACAAGCCAGAAGGGAGTGGTAGGATATATTGAAAGTAATGAAAGGGAAGAAGCTACAAGCAAGATTACTCTAAATGGTAAGTATCTCAATCAGATTTGATAGAGAAATCAAAAGCTTTATAGACAAGCAAAAGTTAAGAGAATTCAGCACCACCAAACCAGTTCTATGACAAATGCTAAAGGAACTTCTCTAAGTGGAAAACACAAGAGAAGAAAAAGACCTACAAAGACAAACCCATAACAATTAAGAAAATGGTAATAGGAACATACATTTTGATAATTACCTTAAACGTGAATGGATTAAAGGCTCCAACCAAAAGACACAGGATCACTTAATGGATACAAAAACAAGACCCATATATATGCTATCTACAAGAGACTCACTTCAGGCCAGGGGCACATACAGACTGAAAGGGAGGGGATGGAAAAAGATATTCCATGCAAATGGAAATCAAAAGAAAGCTGGAGTAGCTATACTCATATCAGATAAAATAGACTTTAAAATAAAGAATGTTACAAGACACAAGGAAGAACACTACATAATGATCAAGGGATCAAACCAAGAAGAAGATATAACAATTAAAAATACATATGCACCCAACATAGGAGCACCTCAATACATAAGGCAAATTCTAACAGCGTAAAGAGGAAATCGACAGCAACACAATAATAGTGAGGGACTTTAACACCTCACTTACACCAATGGACAAGTCATCCAGACAGAAAATTAGTAAGGAAACACAAGGTTTAAATGACACAATACACCAGATAGATTTAATTGATATTTATAAGACATTCCATCAAAAAACGGTAGATTACACTTTCTTCTCAAGTGTGCATGGAACATTCTCAAGGATAGATCACATCTTGGGTCACAAGCCAAGCCTCAGTAAATTTAAGAAATATGAAATCATACCAAGCAACTGACCACAACACTATGAGATTAGAAATCAATTATAGGGGAAAGAAACTGTAAGAAACACAAACACATGGAGGGTAACAGTACACTACTAAATAAGAAAGAGATCACTGAAGAAACCAAAGAGGAAATCAAAAAATACCTAGAGACAAATGACAATGAAAACACGATGGTCAAAAACCTATGGGATGCAGCAAAAGCAGTTCTAAGAGGGAAGTTTATAGAAATACAATCCTACCTCAAGAAACAAGAAAAATCTAAAATAAGCAGTCTAACATTACACCTAAAGGAACTAGACAAGAACAAACAAAACCCAAATTTAGTAGAAGGAAGAAATCATAAAGAACAGAGCAAAAATATATGAAATAGAAACAAAGAAAACAATAGCATAGATCAATAAAACTAAAAGCTCGTTCTTTGAGAAGATAAACAAAATTGATAAACCTTTAGCCAGACTTATCAAGAAACAGAGGGAGAGGACTCATATCAATAAAATTATAAATGAAAAAGGAGAAGTTACAATGGACACTGAAGAAATACAAAGCATCATAAGAGACTACTACAAGCAACTCTATGCCAATGAAATGGACAACCTGGAAGGAATGGACAAATTCTTAGATAGGTATATCCTTCCAAAACTGAACCAGGAAGAAATAGAAAATATGAACAGAAAAATCACAAGTAATGAAATTGAAACTGTGATTCAAAATCCTCTAACAAACAAAATCCAGGACCAGATGGCTTCACAGGTGAATTCTATCAAACATGTAGAGAAGAGCTAACACTGATCCTTCTTAAACTCTTCTAAAAAATTGCAGAGGAAGGAATTCTCCCAAACTCATTATACAAAGCCATCATCACCCTGAAACCAAAACAAGTCAGAGATACTACAAAAAAAGAAAATTACAGGTCAATATCACTGATGAATAGAGATGTAAAAATCCTCAACAGAAGGCTAGTAAACAGCATACAACAACACATTAAAAGGATAATACACCATGATCAAGTGGGATTTATCCCAGGGATGCAAGGATTCTTCAGTATACACAAAGCAATCAATGTGATACCCCATATTAACAAATTGAAGAATAAAAACCATATGATCATCTCAATAGATGCAGAAAAACTTTTGACAAAATTCAACACCCATTTATGACAAAAACTCTCCAGAATGTCGGTAGAGAGGGAAGCTACCTCAACATAATAAAGGCCATATACGACAAATCCACATCAAACATCATTCTCAATGGTGAAAAACTGAAAACATTTCCTCTAAGATCAGGAAGAAGACAACTATGTCCACTCTCACCACTATTATTCAACACAATTTTGGAAGTCTTAGCCATGGCTATCAGAGAAGAAAAAGAAATAAAAGGAATGCAAATTGGAAAAGAAGAAGTACAACTACCATTGTTTGCAGATGACATGATACTATACATAGAGAACCCTAAAGATGCTACCAGAAAACTTCTAGAGCTAATCAAAGAATTTGGTAAAGTTTCAGGATACAAAATTAATGCCCAGGAATCTCTTGTATTCCTATACCCTAACAACAAAAGAACAGAAAGAGAAATTAAGGAAGCAATGCCAATCATCACTGCAACAAAAATAATAAAATACCTTGGAATAAATCTACCTAAGTAGGTAAAAGACCTGTACTCAGAAAACTACAAGACACTGATGAAAGAAATCAAAGGTAACACAAACAAATGGAGAGATATACCATGTTCTTGGATTGGAAGAATTAATATTTGAAAATGACTATACTATCCAAAGCAATCTACAGAGTCAATGCAATCCTTATCAAACTACCAGTGGCATTTTTTACAGAAGTAGTACAAAAAAATTTTAAATTTGTATGGAGACACAAAGGACCCTGAATAGCCAAAGCAGTCTTGAGGGAAAAAAGTGGAGCTGGAGGAATCAGACACCTTGATGTCTGACTATACTACAAAGCTACAGTAATCAAGAAAATATGGTACTGGCACCCAAACAGAAATATAGACCAATGGAACCAGATAGAAAGCCCAGAAACAAACCCACACACCTATGGTCGACTAATTTATGACAAAGGAGGCAAGGATATACAAGGAGAAAAGATAGTCTATTCAATAAGTGGTGCTCGGAAAACTGGGCAGCTACATGTAAAAGAATGAAATCAGAACACTTCCTAACACCACAGACAAAAATAAGCTCCAAGTGGATTAAAGACCTAAATTTAAGGCCAGACTCTATAAAACTCTTAGAGGATAACATAGGCAGAACACTCTATGACATAAATCACAGAGAGATCCTTTTTGACCCACCTCCTAGAGAAATGGAAATAAAGACAAAAATAAACAAATGGGACCTAATGAAACTTAAAAGCTTTTGCACAGCAAAGGAAACCATAAAGAAGAAAAAAAGACAACCCTCAGAATGGGAGAAATATTTGCAAATGAAACAACTGACAAAGGATTGAACTCCAAAATATACAAGAAGCTCCTGCAGCTCAATATCAAAAAAATAAACAAGCCAATCCAAAAATGGGCAGAAGACCTAAATAGACATTTCTCCAAAGAAGATATACAGATTCCCAACAAACACCTGAAAGGTTGCTCAACATCACTAATCATTAGAGAAATGCAAATCAAAACTGCAATGAGGTATCACCTCACAGCAGTCAGAATGGCCATCATTAAAAATCTACAAACAATAAATGCTGGAGAGGGTGTGGAGGAAAGGGAACCCTCTTGCACTGTTGGTGGGAATGTAAATTGATACAGTCACTATGGAGAACATTATGGAGGTTCTTTAAAAAACTAAAAATAGAATTACCATATGACCCAGCAATCCCACTACTAGGCATATTCCCAGAGAAAACCATAATTTAAAAAGACACATGCACCCCAATATTCACTGCACCACTATTTACAATAACCAAGTCATGGAAGCAACCTAATGGACCATCAACCGGCAAATGGATACAGAAGTTGTGGTACATATATACAATGGAATATTACTCAGCCATAAGGAACAAAATTGGGTCATTTGTAGAGACATCATGGACCTAGAGACTGTCATACAGAGTGAAGTAAGTCAGAAAGAGAAAAACAAATATCGTGTATTATCCTGTTTATGTGGAATCTAGAAAAATGGTACAGATGAACCTGTTTGCAAGGCAGAAATAGAAACACAGATGTAGAGAACAAACGTATGGTCACCAAGGGGGAAAGTGGGGGCTTGGGTGGTGGTGGAATGAATTGGATGGTTGGGATCGACATATATACACTAATATGTATAAAATACCTAACTAATAAAAACATGCTGTATAAAAAAATAAATAAAATAAAAATTAAAAAAAAGAAATATACACTCAAAATATATTAGTTGATCACTTTGAATATTGTTATTTAAATAGCCCCAAACTTTATAGGTTAGTAAAATAGATGTCAGAAATGTATATTACCTAGTTAGATTAATGGTGTTTGAAAATGTGATCTGGCTGTGAAGCTTTTTAGGAATCCCGCTGCCTTAGCAGAAATGATGTAAGAGATTTCCAAGAAAAGTGAGCCCAGTTTCCCAAAATTTTGTAGCAGCTCCTGAGATGTAGGGACTTATTCACCTTATGTTCCTCTCCTTGATGGAGCTCTCCATGGAATGACCCAATTGACTGGCCCTCCCACTAGAATGCCATTATGTCCACCTCACATTGAGCCTTTTGAGGTAGATATTGGTCAGCGTGTTTCTTGCTTTGAGAAACAAAAATAGTACCATGACAACTTTTTGAATTATTGCTAGTAACTGTTTATAGCTTTGTCAGAACTTGATCTAAGACCCAATTTCACTGTTGAGAAACATGAGGTAACAGGGACTGATCCAGGCTAGCGCCCTGATGACCTTGGACAAATCCACAAAGGCCACATGAGAAAGGGCTTAACCACAGCCGACCTTGGCAGAATGTCCTGTGATCTTCCTGGAACACAAGAGCATCCGGGTCTTGTGAGAAATTGCTATAAGGCCATTTATCACCTACCTATGTCTTAGAATCAATCTATGAGATAGTTTCTCATCCTCTCCCAGGTTCCGATGAGGTATGAAGAGTTTTGCCTTGCCCTCATCCTCATAGTACAGTTGCAAACTGTAAAACTGGTGAGCTGCAGCATGTAATCAGCAACTCAGCAACAGGGTGCCCTAGCATTCATGTTGCATTGTCATCAGTCCCCTTTGGTTTTGGTGTTGTCCTGTGGAGCAGGAAACATAGTGAGCTACTACCTTTGTTTTTTGTGTTCTTATTGTCCATGTAAGCAATAAAACATCTGAATCTGAAAAGGGCTTATTGTTCTTTACCATCCAAATCTGTCAGACTTGCTGGGAAGGTGTCAGGGGAGTGAATTTCTAACTTCCAACTACTGCTAATGATGAGAGGTCACTGCTATTTCCTGACATAATCTAACACTTGTTGAATAGATAAAATAGTTTTAGATCCTAATGTTAATGTATGTGAGGATATTGATTTTTACACAGTTTTGGTCCAGCCACCTTACTGAATCCCCTTAACATCTATAATAGATTTAAGTGTTTCTCTTGGGTTTTCTAGTCTTTGTTGCTCTGAGATGACACTGGAATCCCTGTTAAAGTTTTTCTTTAACCAGTTTTATTGGAGTTAGCCTAGATACTGTTGATTCTCATTATTTGCACTAGTTATGCTCTATACAGCTCTCTGGATAGATTCTATTTTCTTTGTTTTACAAAAGAGAAAATGAGGTTCAGAAATGTTAAGTGACTTTCCAGAGGCCACCCTCTAACAGGTGCCAGAGTTGGGATTCAAACCCCATTCAACTGGCCCAGGACTAATGTTTCTTGCACTACACTGCACTGTTCTGTACCACCTCCATAATTGGTCATCTCTGAATGGGAACAAAAAAAAGGCAAAACATTGCCTTGTTCATTGTCAGCTGGGAACCTATGTGTCAGGCAACTTAAAATTTTTACCATTTAGTGCATGTCTGCAAATGACTGGGGAAATGCCAGTAGTATTCATTTTGAGGTTATAAACAAATTATAGTAAGTAGGTAAATTCACAAATATGGACATGTATTCTGATTCCAAATAACTTGCTAGTCTTCACATTTATTCAGGAGATTAAAGGCTAAATCCTATCAGAAAGAGAAACTCAATTTTGAATTTTGTCTGATACACTTGGATATTAGTGCTGCTAAAAATTTTGCTGCAGAATATTAGTAACTGATCCCTGAACTGATAAGGTAAAAGTCTAGAACCAAAGTAGAATGTGCCATTAACTTAGTGTTATAACTTACAGGATTTGACCAGGGGGAAGTAAAGGTGTTTCATGGGACAAAGACCAGGTATTGTGCAGTAATACAACTCACACAAAAAATATCTAAATGAACGGGGCTATAAAATAATTTTAAAACTCAAGGGGAGAAAAATAAAGATAGATATATATAGTTATATCTATCTATCTATCTATCTATCTATATCTTGCCAGTAAAACTGAAATTAAAAATCTCAAAAGAAAATATTTTGTTCAGCATTTCAAATGAATAAAAGTTACTAAGAGTCAATTGTAATTATCAATGACTTTGGATAACGATTTCTAGTGCCCCTCACCCAACACATTCCAATCACCTAGGATTCCATTCACAGGCAAAGAAATAATCTCCTGTGAGTTATGAGGTAAATAGTTATAGGACTCCTGTGGGGCATTTAGAAGATTCCTAATAGTTTAAACACTTCACTACCTAGGAGGGGTAACTCCTTAGTAAACAGTAGTGTAGTAATCCCCCCTAATCTGTGCTTTCAGTTACTCACAGTCAGTCATGGTCCAAAATATAAAATGAAAATTCCAGAAATAAACAATTCATAAGTTTTACATAACATGCCATTCTGAGCAATCTCGTACTGTCCATCCCTTTTCACCTGGGACATGAATCATCCCCTTGGCCAGCATATCTTACACATTAGTCACTTAGCCATCTGGGTTATCAGATCAACTGCTGTGATCTTGCAGTGATTGTATTGAAGTAACCCTTCTTGTACTTAATAATGGCCCCAAAACACTGGAGTAGTGATATTGGCAATTTTAACATTCTCTTACTGTGTCTAATTTATAAATTAAACTTTATCATGTGTATGTATGTATAAATAAAAACAGTATACACAGGGTTCAGTACTATCTGTGGTTTCTGGCATCCATTGGGGGTCTTGGAACATAACCCATAGAGATAAGGGGGGGATTTCTATAAGCATTTATTTGACTAACTTATTCAGTCTCCATTGTTGTGTTTCAGAGAGAAAGATCCTATGCTATTATGCTGTTGGACTATAGTTAATGTGAGTGCATTTTAATGCAGTTGAGAAGATAGTAATATTTAGCCATCATTGGCTACCCAGTTGAAGTCTTAGTGGCCAAAAAAGCAACATGAAAATACTTTGGCAATATTATGACAAATTCAAGAAATTACTTTGTTCCTTAATTCATTATATTCCCTAGGACTTGATTATAGTAAATGGCGACAGCTCTTGCCTTAGTTTCTAGGCTCCAGACTGTTCTTCTTTGGCAGTTTTGTCTATTCAGGGCCTAAGGGAAACCCTGCATCCCTGCATTTTAGGATTTTAAAATAGAGATGAAGACCCATAAAAACAATAAGATGACCAACAACAGGCTTAAAGGCCTAATAAGAGATATAGACAATAGTGCCTTGAAACTGAAAATCAGATTTTGTGCAGTAATGTTGTAGTGTCAGGATGGGCATTATTTTCTGGAAAAACAACAGGTTGAGTTTTAGGAAGGATCTTAAAGGATTCAGCTTTGGAATAATAAAGGCCTATTGCTAATAGCCAAATCTGCAGTTGAGGGTAAATTCAAGTTTCCTTTAATATCTTCCCATGATGCTTTCTACCCCATGAACACCTTCTCAGAGTCTGCTTTGATAGCCAGAAAATGCTTCCATCTGGGTCAAACAAGTAAAAATGAGGCCTACTCTGACCAGTCTACTCTGACTGATATAGAAGGCGGGGACAGGTTTTTTGTACTTAAATGAAAAGTACAAAGTAGCTCTCCCTTCCAAGAGGAACTCTAGGTCATATAAACTGGATGGTGCTGAGCAAGTAATAGAAAGCAAAAAGAAAGCACAAGCAGCAGAATCCAAAACAGAACTACTGGCTAGTCTATCAAATGTCTGCAAACCAACATTGGTGATTCTCTGGTTCCTATACAGGCCAAAAAGTATCAGAAGATGAGTTAGAGAAAGCTCCAAGAAACAAATTATCCTGGTTTCCAAGGAAGCAAATTAAAATATTTAATTAATAACAATTAAAGACCAAGGGAACACTAAAGATGTCACCCACATGTATTGCCAACATAAGATTTTAAAGTCCCTGAAGTTTTCTATCTCTCAGGTTGAAGGAATGGAAACTTAGATGTTTACATAAAGGTCAGACAAATTTAATGGGAGACACCATCTAAGTGAAAATTTGAAATATTCATAACCCTTATAAAAGCAAAATAACATAAAATGGAGAATCAAGTTTCTATAATCTCTCTTCTCTCTCTCTCTCTATCTCTTTTCTCTCCCCTCTCCCTTCTCTCCTCTCTATTTTCTCTAGTTGTTTTTCCCAGAAAGTAACCTGGAACTCACTACATTCAAGCAAACCAGAAATTTCTCTGTGACTGTCATGATTTGTTCCTCCTAAAAAGATTTCTAAAAATAGAGATATCTGAGAAGGAAGCTTAGTGGATTCTTAAATAGGCTCTAAAAAAAAAAAGTATCTGAAACTTGAAATTAGGCAAAAGAGAATATTGGATGTTCTTTCAGTGCAGTGATGGACTGTATGTTTGATTGACACTCTCTTGACTGTGTTATTTACAGCTCTGTAAGGCCAAGATTAACTTGTAACTTTTAGTTCAGTAAACCTGCAAATAATTTTTGTCTTTGTAAAAAACAAAACCTTTAATATTGCAGTTTATTATTCTCTAGGACTTTATTTTGTATCAAGTCCAATTGTCTTTTCCTAAAATACCTTTACTAAATTGCTTATGAATACCAAGTTCCTCAAATTCTCATTTCAACTGATCTTAATATCTTAGTGATTACCTCATTAATTTCATATGTTCATTGTACATTTGTATGAGTCATGATTTTAGGTTTTGGAAAATTATAATTTAACAAAGTACTGATAGGTGTTTATTAATTTGGTGAAAACAACTCACTAAAGTGTCATGTCTTTTGTTTGAAAGTAGTACCCAGAGGTAACCGATCTTAAAAATAGGCTAATGGATGAGCCATTTATAAAAGCCATTTATAAATATATTTATAGATCATAGGAGGTAGGTTGTACTTGTGTTCAAAAGACTTGCACTGGCTAATAAGTCCCCTTAAATCTGGCTATCAAGAAACACAAAAAGCCATGTTAATTTATTAAAGCACTCCTTGGGGAGACAAAAAAAAAAAATCAGAACTACAGGATTTGGAAGATCTTGAATGAAATATCTCTTTGTCTATGGGAGAGTCAACCAACTATTTTTCTTCCCAGTCTGTTGTGCCTGTTATCTCCATTCATCACTGACCCTTTTCTTTCATGCTTTTTCTACCTTGTTCTCTTGCCCCAGGAGGCTGATCTCTATGGGATAAGTCACCTGGGCAGCACTTCCAGTTAGTTTTAAATTAAATTCACCAGTGGGAGGCACTAGCAGGAGACTGGAGTATGAGAGGAGAGAAAAGCTGGGGTATTTTATCCCTGTGCCCTACCTGCTTTGGTGCCAAACTTCACCACCACCACCACCACTCCCACCATGAACCCTTCCCTCTATGACTCCATCTGTCATCAGGATCCTGCATAATTATTTCCTTCTCCTTCCCCTTCCTGTGGGCGGTAAACAGTAGTCTCTGGATGCCTCAACATTGCTTGTCCATTCCCTTAATCTGGAATGGTTCTAAGCATTTATGTAAATATTTGCTGCATTAAAATCTCTTTATTTGAACCATCTCTCCTCCTTAAAAGCCCTCCACGAAGAGGCCAGAGTCAGTTCTTCATCCTTACCATTTGCTCATATTAGTTTTCTTTTTATAAACTTTATGACCCACATTACTGCTACCTTTGCCTCATGCATTATCTGTCTCCCACCATCCTAAAGTACTAAGCAATATTTCCTCCCTCAAATCACATACTCAGTTGAATTTGCTGTCTCCAAAACATTCCATAACCTTTCATACACATTCTCTTCTGCCTTTCTTAAACACCTCTTTCCCTATATTTCCCAGCTAATCCCTTTTTTTTTATATATCAATCTGCCAATCCCAGATTTTCAAAGAGCGTCATGGTCTTTAAGTGCAATAGATTTGGAGGGGGGAGAATGTTAATATCTTACATACCTCTGTTCACCAAAGCACTCCTTGAATATCAACTTATTATGAAATTCAACTGCATATTATACAGCTCCCAGCACAGCACCATCTATATCCCTTGTGCCTTCTAAACATTGAATGTTCCCTAGTCAATGGTATTTCTAGTACACCTACCACATTTCACTAACATTGTACAAAAATAGCACCTTTACATTCAAACTGTCTAAAATTTTGCCATGTCAACCTTGTTTGTGTCATTGTTTAATGTTATTCTTGTGCCACACATTTCAGTGCACCCAACCATCCTTCAGACCTAAATCACAACCATTTTTCTATGGTCACTTTTGATAGTATGTACTTTTTCTACCTAATCAACACCTCTGAGGCCTCCTGCCTGCTTGGAAACAGTATCAACTCTAAATTATTATTTTCATGTTAAAAATGAGTGATGCATGCATTATAAGGCATTTTCATATCCTCACCATTAACTGTGACACCTACAACACTCAGTCTTGAAGAACCAGCTTAAACAGAACCTTCCCTGTAAGCCCCTTCTTGACTGCCTTTTGTTCTAGACAGTGTTTACTTCCTTCTCTGTGTTACACAAACTTCGTAAATGTCTCTATTATAACACTCTTACATAGCACTGTCATATGTTTATACATCTGTGTCTCTTTCTATATTACAAATCTTTAAGCCTAAGCCATGTCTGAGTTATCTTTGCATCTATAATTACTAACCTTATGATGCCTGCCATTTAAAAATATGATCAATAAAAAATTTGAATAGATTTAGGGAAGGCCTAAATTGTATTGATTAGGTTACCACTTGCTTTAGTGGTATTCAGCTTGAATATATAGCTTCGTTGCATTAATTGGACTTGGGTATGTTCCATGTCTCTTAGCCACAGGGATACTTCCATCTGACTGATCTTTTTCCTATTCTGAGCTTATACTTGGTGGTTTGACTCTTAGAAAGTAACTTTACCATTTGCTTTGAGGGCATATTTTTGTAGCCAAGCTAAGCTAAGTCTTAGCTTGTCAGTGTAGCTGACAGGGAGCTGAGCATGTTAATAACTACCTCTGTGAAGTGGGAATCCTCAGTGAATCAAATGGGCTATTACAATCGTTTGTCACCATCAGACAACTCAGTTATTTTCTTTGGTTCTGAGTTGAGGGATACAGCTGATCACTCTTATTTATCTAGAACAAATCTTCCTGACTGGATAACATATACCTGTATCCACAGAGATCATCAGTAGAGGTATTTCCTTATGGTGACCATTAGTAGCATCTATAGTGGTTTGGAAACAATGAAGTGTTGCCTCAAGATAAAAAGCAATATTGTCATTGCAAATGATACATGTATCACTTGAATTATTTTTAAAAACTCATTTTAAAAACATACTGTAATGTGACACTCTTCAGAGGAAGGCTGCATACTTTCCAGGCTGCATGGGTCCCTCTTCATTTAGACAGATCATCTCATTAGCATATTGTGGATAGCTGCTAATAATATGACCTTGTCTTCAGGGATGGTATGAAAAAATAACTAATTAAGAAAGAATAGGGCTTCCCTGGTGGCGCAGTGGTTGAGAGTCCACCTGCCAATGCAGGGGATGTGGATTCATGTCCCGGTCCAGGAAGATCCCACATGCCGCTGAGCAGCTGGGCCCGTGAGCCATGGTCGCTGAGCCTGTGTGTCCGGAGCCTGTGCTCTGCAACAGGAGAGTCCACAACAGTGAGAGTCCCATGTACTGAAAAAAAAAAAAAAAGAAAGAAAGAATATGTCTTTGGTGGGGCTAATGACAGACTCTGGGAAGGTTCATGCCAAGGAGTACATCACAGAACATCTGCTGCCAGTGCCCTTGTCCCCACGGTGAGCCACAGCCACCCCCCACCTCATCAGGAGACACTCCAACACTAGCAGGTATGGAGAAGATGCTCAGAATTTGTATTTTTATCAAGTTCTCACAGAAACTTTAAAAAATAAGTAAAAGAGACAAGCCTCTTAGATACCCTCATCCACCAGAGGGCAGACAGCAGAAGCAAGAAAAACTACAACCCTGCAGCCTGTGGAACAAAAACCACATTCACAGAAAGATAGACACGATGAAAAAGCAGGAGGCTATGTACCAGACGAAGGAACAAGATAAAACACCAGAAAAACGACTAAAGGAAGTGGAGATAGGCAACCTTCCAGAAAAAGAATTCAGAATAATGATACTGGAGGTGATCCAGGACTTTGGAAAAACAATGGAGGCGAAGATCGAGAAGATGCAAGAAATGTTTAACAAAGACCTAGAATAATTAAAGAACAAACAAACAGAGATGAACAATACAATAACTGAAATGAAAACTACACTAGAAGGAATCAAGAGCAGAATAACTGAGGCAGAAGAACGAATAAGTGACCTGGAAGACAGAATGGTGGAATTTCCTGCTGTGGAGCAGAATAAAGAAAAAAGAATGAAAAGAAATGAAGACAGACTAAGAGACCTCCTGGACAACATTAAGCGCAACAACATTCACATTATAGGGGTCCAAGAAGAATAAGAGAGAGAAAAATGACCCGAAAAAATATTTGAAAAGATTATAGCTGAAAACTTCCCTAACATGGGAAAGGAAATAGCCACACAAGTCCAGGAAACACAGTGAGTCCCATACAGGATAAATCCAAGGAGAAACACACTGAGACACAAGGTAAACAAATTGGCAAAAATTAAAGACAAAGAAAAATTATTGAAAGCAGCAAGGGAAAAATGACAAATGACATACAAGGGAACTCCTATAAGGTTAACAGCTGATTTCTCAGCAGAGACTCTACAAGCCAGAAGAGAGTGGCATGATATAGTTAAAGTGATGAAAGGGAAGAACCTACAGCCAAGATTACTCTACCCGGCAAAGATCTCATTCAGACTGAATGGAAAAATCAAAGGCTTTACAGACAAGCAAAAGCTAAAAGAATTCAGCACCACCAAACCAGCTCTACAACAATGCTAAAGGAAATTCTCTAAGTGGGAAACACAAGAGAAGAAAAGGACCTACAAAGTCAAACCCAAAACAATTAAGAGAATGGTCACAGGAACATACATATTGATAATTACCTTAAAGGTGAATAGATTAAATGTTCCAACCAAAAGACACAGGCTTGCTGAATAGATACAAAAACAAAACCCATATATATGCTGTCTACAAGAAACCCATTCAGACCTAAGGACACAAACAGACTGAAAGTGAGGGGATGGAAAAAGATACTCCATGCAAATGGAAATCAAAAGAAAGCTGGAGTAGCTATACTCATATCAGATAAAATAGACTTTAAAATAAACAATGTTACAAGACACAAGGAAGGACACTACATAATGATCAAGGGATCAATCCAAGAGAAGATATAACAATTATAAATATATACGCACCCAACATAGGAGTACATCAATACATAAGGCAACTGCTAACAGCTGTAAAAGAGGAAATCGACAGTAACACAATAATTGTGAGGGACTTTAACACCTCACTTACACCAATGGACAGATATTCCAAAATTTAAAAAAAAAAGGAAACAGAAGCTTTAAATGACACAATAGACCAGATTGGCTTAATTGCTATTTATAGGACATTCCATCCAAAAACAGCAGATTAAACTTTCTTCACAAGTATTCATGGAACATTCTCCAGGATAGATCACATCTTGGGTCACAAATCAAGCCTCAGTAGATTTAAGAAAATTGAAACCATAACAATCCTCTCTTCTGACCACAACACTATTAGATTAGAAATGAATTAAAGGGGAAAAAATGTAAAAAACACAAACAAATGGAGGCTAAACACTACATTTCTAAATAACCAAGAGATCACTGAAGAAATCAAAAAGGAAATCAGAAAAATCCTACAGGCAAATGACAAAGAAAACATGACAATCCAAAACCTATGGGATGCAGACAAAGCAGTTTTAAGAGGGAAGTTTATAGCTATACAAGCCTACCTCAAGAAACAAGAAAAATATCAAATAAAGAATCTAACCTTACCCCTAAAGGAACCAGAGAAAGAAGAACAAACAAAACCCAAAGTTAGCAGAAGGAAAGAAATCATAAAGATCACAGGAGAAAAACATGAAATAGAAACAAAGAAAACAGCAGCAAATATCAATAAAATTAAAAGCTGGTTCTTTGAGAAGATAAACAAAATTGATAAACCATTAGCCAGACTCATCAAGAAAAAAACAGAGAAGACTCAAATCAATAGAATTAGAAATGAAAAAGGAGAAGTGACAACAGACACCGCAGAAATACAAAGCATCCAAAGAGTCTACTACAAGCAACTCTATGCCAATAAAATGGACAACTTGGAAGTAATGGACAAATTCTTAGAAAGGTATAACCTTCCAAGTCTGAAGCAGGAAGAAATAGAAAATATGAACAGACCAATCACAAGTAATGAAATTGAAACTGTGGTTAAAAATATTCCAACAAACAAAAGTCCAGGACCAGATGGCTTCACAGGTGAATTCTATCAAACATTTAGAGAAGAGCTAACACCCATCCTTCTCAAACTCTTCCAAAAAATTGCAGAGGAAGGAACACTACCAAACTCATTCTATGAGACCACCATGACCCAAATACCAAAACCAGCCAAAGATACTACAAAAAAAGAAAATTACAGACCAATATCACTGATGAATATAGACGCAAAAATCCTCAACAAAATACTAGCAAACAGAATCTAACAACACATTACAAGGATCATACACCAGGATCAAGTGGGATTTATCCCAGGGATCCAGGATTCTTCAATATACACAAATCAATCAATGTGATAGACCATATTAACAAATTGAAGAAGAAAAACAATTTGATCATCTCAATAGATGCAGAAAAAGCTTTTGACAATATTCAACACCCATTTATGATAAAAATCCTCCAGAAAGTGGGCATAGAGGGAGCCTACCTCAACATAATAAAGGCCATAAATGACAAACCTACAGCAAATATCATTTTCAATGGTGAAAAACTGAAAGCATTTGCTCTAAGATCAGGAACAAGACAAGGATGTCCACTCTCACCAGTATTATTCAACAGAGTTTTGGAAGTCCTAGCCTTGGCAATCAGAGAAGAAAAAGAAATAAAAGAAATACAAATTGGAAAAGAAGAAGTAAAACTGTCACTGTTTTCAGATGACATGATACTATACATAAAGAGTCCTAAAGATGCCACCAGAAAACTACTAGAGCTAGTCAATGAATCTGGTAAAGTTGCAGGATACAAAATTAATGCACAGAAATCTCTTGCATTCCTATACACTAATGACGAAATATCTGAAAGAGAAATTAAGGAAACACTCTCATTTACCAATGCAACAAAAAGAATAAAATACCTAGGAATAAACCTACCTTGGGAGACAAAAGACCTGTATGCAGAAAACTATAAGACACTGATGAGAGAAATTAAAGATAATACCAACAGATAGAGAGATATACCATGATCTTGGAGTGGAAGAATCAATATTGTGAAAATGACTATACTACCCAAAGCAATCTACAGATTCAATGCAATCCCTATCAAATTACCAATGGCATTTTATATGAAACCAGAACAAAAAAACTTAAAATTTGTATGGAGACACAAAAGACCCCGAATAGCCAATGCAGTCTTGAGGGAAAAAAACGGAGCTGGAGGAATCAGACTCCCTGACTTCAGACTATACTACAAAGCTACAGTAATCAAGAAAATATGGTAGTGGAACAAAAACAGAAACATAGATCAATGGAACAAGATAGAAAGCCCAGAGGTAAACCCACACACCTATGGTCAACTAATCAATGATAAAGGAGGCAAGGATATATGATGGAGAAAAGATAGTCTCTTCAATAAGTGGTACTGGGAAAACTGGACAGTTATATGTAAAAGAATGAAATTAGAACACTCCCTAACACCATACACAAAAATAAACTCAAAATGGATTAGAGACCTTAATGTAAGACCAGGTACTATAAAACTCTTAGAGGAAAGCATAGGAAGAACACTCTTTGACATAAATCACAGCAAGACCTTTTTGACCCACCTCCTAGAGTAATGGAAATAAAAACAAAAATAAACAAATGGGACTTAATGAAACTTCAAAGCTTTTGCACAGCAAAGGAAACCATAAACAAGATGAAAAGACAAACCTCAGAATGGGAGAAAATATGTGCAAATGAATCAACAGTCAAAGGATTAATCTCCAAAACATATAACAGCTCATGCAGCTCGATATTAAAAAAACAAACAACCCAATCCAAAACTGGGCAGAAGACCTAAATAGACATTTCTCCAAAGAAGACATACAGATGGCCAATAAGCACATGCAAAGCTGGTCAACATCACTAATAACTAGAGAAATGCAAATCAAAAGTACAATGAGGTATCACCTCACACCAGTTAGAATGGGCTTCATCAGAAAATCTACAAACAACAAATGTTGGAGAGGGTGTGGAGAAAAGGGAGCCTTCTTGCACTTTTGGTGGGAATGTAAACTGATACAGCCACTATGGAGAACAGTATGGAGGTTCCTTAAAAAACTAAAAATAGGGCTTTCCTGGTGGCGCAGTGGTAGAGAGTCTGCCTGCCGATGCATGGGACACGGGTTTGGGCCCTGGTCCAGGAGGGTCCCACACGCTGCAGAGCAGCTGGGCCTGTGATCCATGGCCGCTGAGCCTGCGCATCCAGAGTCTGTGCTCCGCAATGGGAGAGGCCACAACAGTGAGAGGCCCACGTACTGCAAAAAAAGAAAAACAAACTTAAAAATAGAATTACCATATGATCCAGCACTCCCACTACTGGGCATATACCCAGAGAAAACCACAATTCCAAAAGACACATGCACCCCAATGTTCATTGCAGCACTATTTACAATAGCCAGGTCATGGAAGCAACCTAAATGCCCATCGACAGATGAATGGATAAGGAAGATGTGGTACATATATACAATGGAATATTACTCAGCCATAAAAAGGAACGAAATTGGGTCATTTGTAGAGACGTGGATGGATCTAGAGACTGTCATACAGAGTGAAGTAAGTCAGAAAGAGAAAAAAAAATATCATATATTAATGCATATATGAAACCTAGCAAAATGGTACAGATGAACCCCTTTTCAGGGCAGAAATTGAAACACAGATGTAGAGAACAAACGTATGGACACCAAGGGGGAAATCCGTGGGGCTGTGGGGGTGGTGTGATGAATTGGGCAATTGGGATTGACATGTATACACTGATGTGTATAAAATTGATGACTAATAAGAACCTGCTGTATACAAAATAATAATAATAAGTAAAAGAAAAGAAAATTAAAAATAAAAAAAAAGAAAGAATATAGAAAAGTGTCAAGAGCAACAAAGCTATTACTCCTGGGCATTGTTGAATACCAAATAGAAGAAAGGCTTAACATTTTCCAATTCTCTCCCTGGAAATAGCCAAACTTACTTCTTTAATCTTAGTTCTAGCATTTTATCTCTTGTTCCACAGGCAAAAAGAAAAAAATATATATATTAGAATCACCACAAGTTTTTCTTGTTTTGCTTCCACCACCCTTGTGATTTCTCATTAAAATCTCATAAAAACATAGAAAGTACTTGCATCCAACTCTCCCTCATTCCTGACATTTTTGTTAAGGAAACTTGAAATTTCTCTAACCAGAAACCCCAGTACTGTGCTAGGCTTATCCAATACACATTTGAATATCACATGAAATCTGCCTTTAGATAATATGCAATGCAGTTGAAATTACACACTGTTTTTAATGCATTTCAATAATGTATGGGTTGTTTATGATTGCAAATTAGGTTTTTAGGTCTATATAGGTATACTGAGGGGGAAAATCCGTGGTATTCTTTATTATCTAGCTAGGAATTGGCTTACTTTCTTTTTAGGTCCTTTCCTTCCTTCCTTCCTTCCTTTCTTCCTTCCTTCTTTCCTTCCTTCCTTCTGCCCACCCTTTCTTTCCTTTTTTTACTCTTTCTTTTTTTTTTTGCTCTAAACTCTCCACTCCAGCTCTTACAATTACCTTACTCCACTCACCATATGATCACCAGTTTCAATGTGGAGATATTGGTCATGTCTGGTGCTGGAAGTGATTCTTGTAAGAAATTAGTGTCATGAACTCTCAGGATGATAGGTATTCTTAGGGTTATTTGACCATCCTCTCACCAGAATAAGTGAAAGTAGGTATTGATTGAACAACCGGAATCATCCAAGAGGTGGTATCCTTCTTATCAGTTAGATTACTAAGGGTAAATAAAATTTTCAAAATAAAACAATGCAAAGGCTTCAGGCAATCCTTTTTCCATGTCTCAAATCTTGGGTCAACATTAGTTCAGTATCGATTCCATTCTCGAGCAGATATCTCTCTGTGGTTCCCAAGTGATCATCAGCAATCCTTGGATTATGAGATTGAGGATATATCCCTGCACCCCAAGCATGAGAGCTGAGATTCGCTCCCAGCAAATGTCCCACCTCACCCAACCACTGAGCCATAAAGACATAAGACACACACTGGTTTTTCTAGTCTATATACCTATAACCACAGGCGGAAAGAAGAAGAGAAGAATGAATGCTGGGAAGACAATAAAGATATCACAGTTCTTGGTTGTAGTGGCTATTTATTCATGCCTCAATTGATCTAATCACTCTTATTTGTTTTTACACATAAGGGACTCTCCTCTAAAGATCAAGAACAAAACAGTATAACTGTTTTGATATTCTTAATGCTACATTATTTTGCCATGTTGCCCTCCTGATGAGGCTGCTTTTGTGCATTCAGCAACACTGTCAGTTTCACAGCATCATACATTTTTTTGTATCTTCCTTCAATACACTGCATGGGGCTAAGCACACAATAAATATGCAGTAAATAGGTGGTGCGTTGGTGTAAATTACTATCTAGCAGATTCTTTTTCTCTACCAGAAGCCAGTGTATCTTTTTCAGTTTATTCATCCTGTACCAAGCAGAGATATCCAGGATCTGTGATGATTTAGAGTCTGTTCTAACTGCTTGACTTTGAATTTATCATTTAGTTTGGGGCTTTACTTTTCTGAGAAAAAAACCTTACATTTGGAACATCATTTTTGTTCTGCTTGCATAATTAAAATTTAAGTGACAGTAATTTTCATTTGGACTTTGTCAGCTCAAAGTATTCATTTGTGTGATTCTATGTTTGCAGAACTGGTGCAGATTGAATTTGCAGGTTAAGATCACAGATTTACTTAATAATGTAGAAGTCATAAGAGTAATAACATTAGGAATTATAGATGCTCAGGAAGGAGAAATGAGCTTGTTTTATAAAAATAAGCTCCTGAATCTCTATCTTTGATATTTTTTTTCTTTTCTTCTCCTTCCTGCCCACACACACCTGTCGGTAACTCTGGGAACATACTTAACGAAAAGGAAGAAACCAGAATCTCTTTGAGCATTTCGTTTATTCAGTCACATTCAGCCATGATATAATATTTTTTGCAAGGATACAACTTTGACTGAATTGGCTTTCAACATCTGGATGAAATGAGGAACATTCATACAGTAATAACAATGTTACCTGGACTGCCTCTCCAGGATCATTTGCATGCCACACTCCCTGGACCCATACGCTCCAGCCACACTGACCTTTCAGTGCTTAGAACACATCTCAGGCCATCCTATGTGCTGTGGCCTCTGCCTGGAATGTTCTTTTTTCTTTCTTTTCACATGACTAACTCCAACCTGGACTATAGCTCTCAACACAAATATCACTTGCTCAGTGGCTTTTCCTGACACATCAGTCTAAGTTAGGCCACTGTGCTTTAGCATACTGTAGCTTTCCTTCATAGCTATTGCTGTGTTTATAATTAAATGCTTCTCTGTGTATTCATTTAGTTGATATCTACCATTTATACGATCACAAGGAAGAAAAAAAACACCTGCTTTATTCAAGACTATATACTCACAGCATAGAACAGTTCTTCTATAACAGGTACCTAATCATTATTTGTGTTTGAAAAAAATGTAACTTTAGGTCTCTTACTGAGTAATCTCAACAGCCATCTAAGGCTGATGGTGGTATACTTTCCAAAGGTGAGTGCCATTAATATCTTCCTTCCCCATGTATGCCTACTGCTCCACCCATCAAGAGATGAAATGTATTTTCCCTTCTTTTGAATCTGGGCTGACCTTGAGACTTGGCTTGGCCAACGGAATGTTGAGGAAGTGATTGTGTGCCAATTTAAGGCCTAGCTTTTAAGAAAATGACATCTCCCTTTTCCTCTCCCTTAGAAGCTAGCCACATAATGAAAAGACTAGGAAGGACTATTGAATGTTGACACATTACAAGGAAGAGACAAAGGCAAAGACAGACAGAGACAGAGGCAGAGGCCACATGGAGGAGTACTGAGGTGCCAAACATGTTTGGGACTCCTTCTTGGACCTCTCAGCCCAACCCAGCTTCTAACTAAATTCAGCCAAGATAATGACCCCAGTCAATGCCTAGAGGGGCAGAAGAAATTTCCTGCTGAATTCTGCATGTAGTCCTAACAGCAGAATCATAATAAATAATGATTCTGTTGTTCTTTTAAGTTTGGGGTGTTGTGTTGTACCAAAATAGAAATCTGAAACTGTGGTCCACCAGGAATCTTCAGCATCTCTTTCAAAGGAAAGAAAAGTGAATATCAGAGAAATTTAGGCTATCTACCCAAGGTCATATAGCTAGTAGTAGGTAGAACCCAGATAGTGTTACACATATTTTTAATTCTTAGTCCGGGATTTTATCTTCAGTATCACTTGTACTTTACTGACCATCAAATATATTCTCTGAATTCCTAAATAACTGCAATGTTGGAAATATATATTATATTTGGTAGCATACATACTATAATAACAGGGTGATTGAGTGATCTGTGAAATGGAGAAACCAATAGACCGGGAGTCAGAAGACCTGGGTTAGGGACCTAAGTTACCACCTTCAGCTCTGAGTGCTGCTACCTATTCTGTAAAATAAAGATCATAGAACTCATATTCAAGGTCTGTGATGAACCTTAAATAAGATCTTATATTTTAAAGTCCTTTGTAAGCTGTAAAGAGCTATAGACATATTAACAAATAATCATCCATAAATTTTAGAACCTGATTCAGAACATTTTGAATTATTTAAAGCTTTACCCATTTTGCAATTACCATTAACCTTTGGGGTATTATGTTTATACTGATTCATTAGAATGAGAATGACACTGTTTCAGTTATAATTCTAGAGGAACCTTATGCTTTGAGGAAGGTATAAATTATCTGTCTGAACTTTAGTAATGCTTAAACAAAATAGCCTGATTTTTAATTAGGCACAGTACAACTCACTGAATTCTGAAAGCTGCCCAACACCTGGATGGACCCTCATTCTCTATATGCCATAGGTTCAGGGATAAAATTCATAGACAGTTACAAACCACTCATATCTAAAATCATATTCCAATAACTGATACTGAGGGTCAGGGCCATCCATTAATCATATGACAGATAAGATAGATTTTTGCTTACACCTGAGGGAAGAAGGGCTAGTAGGAATACTAGATGATTAAAAAAAGGGACCAATTCCCCCAATGCTTGGTTGTAAAGAGAAAATGGAGAGAAGGTAAAAATAGCTGGAAGAAGAAATACCTTTTACCAATTTCATACTTTGGCCAAGCATCAGAGCATCTCAGAGGTTAATTAGGTGAAAATAATCAGTATTATATTTCCATTAGTCATTGGCTTCACATAACTTTGTCTGACTCCTCAAATACTTCTGCATAACCATCTAATTATCTCTGCTTCCCTTAAACATACGGCACAAAGTGGAAGGCAGTGTTAATCAATTTTGTCGATAACAAAACCAGATAATTCAAAAATAGTTGTAGCTGACCTTCACGCTTTTCCTGCAGATTTGTGAACTGAAAGAAATAATGGCAGCAGCTGCAATAGACTAACTAGTCTTCCAGGATATGAATCTCTGTTAATTTTACAACTTGCAGCCATATATCATTTCCAAAACCCAACTAATCCTACTACTCTTACTCCTGTCACCTCGATGAGTAGTTCATCTTCCTCCATAACATTAAGGGAGAGAAATCTTCTAGACAGGCAGCAAACAATTTAAGCTCAGTGATACTTAAGGAAAGAAAAACAAATTGACTCTAAGCTATCTAGACTGCAGCCCAGAGATGAGGGTGGAGTAGAAATTAAAACAAAAAACCTCCAGCCATAGTTTATTTTATATATATGAAGTTTCAAAGAAATATTGCAGAAAGGAATGGAATCCTGCAAGACACAGTATCAAATCTAAACCCAAAGTTTTCTTATTTGACTCTGTTACAGATTGAGGTATAATTGGATATATATACCTCTTGCCAATCAGGCCTTTTAAGTACCTGAAAAGTAAGACAAGTCCAGAGATTTCCAAAATTCTCTATTCATCAAAAGCACCAAAAGACTCTGTGAAAAATACAGATTTGTGGAATCTGCCCTAGGCATTTTGAGTTTTAGCCAAGTAAACAACTGGCCTAAAAGTTCCCTTACAAGCCCCAAGGTTTGTGTGTTTCATTCACTGTCTGCACAGAATGCATTATCATAGACATAAAACCAAAACTCTGTAAAATCTAGAAGGGAAAACATTCATCAAGTTTTCTTTTATAAAATAGGAATTTTGACAACATATAGAGCATGTGGGAACAACTTGAGAAAGAAGTCACCATGGACTAACTTACAAATATTTTTCCTAAAAATTAGCACACTGTTGTCTAAATTAAGGGATGGAGGACAACATCTGGAGGCAAGGGCAGGGTATGGAAAGTGAGATCAATCTCACTGTCTTTGGAGCACTTTTATCTTACAAGAATTGAGAACATTCTGAGTCAGCAACAATGGGCCTATAAGAATAAGTGTTAGCTTGTGAAATAAAAAGCTTGGAATGATGCTTGACTTGAATTCTCAATAGGGTAACTATATAAATTGTAGCCCCAGTCAAGTTACTTTTGAAAATAAAAGTGGCTTTATTTATACTATTTATTATATTATAATTATATTTATTTGCAGCATGAAAATAAATATAAACCAGGAATATCATAAACAAATTTAGGTTCAGTCACCCCTACTTCTAAACAATAAGTAATACTTACTTGTAAATAATAATAAGGGTTTCCTTCAGCATGAGAGATTATTTGTGAAGTCTGAGGGAGAATTTCCTAATTTGGAGGAGCAAGAACATGAGACAAATGTTCAGGGTTCATAAGGTCATAATGAATCCATTTTTGTCATTCCCAGCCAACAGACATTGAAGGAAATACTGGGGAAGTACATGCAGCCACATGATTAAGAAGTCTGTGGACAACTGACCTGGGTCCATCCAATAATCACCAAGGTAGCCAATATATTCTAAAGCCAGAAAATTCCAAACTCTAGGAGTACTATACATCATCCCCAGAAGGTAGCATTCCCCCCAACTGTAGTAGGCAAAATTCTAGGAAGAGTATCAGAATTACCAACAGTATACCTTGAATACAAGATAAACAGAACTCTTGTGCTGAAAAATTTGTTTTTAGTGTAATAATTTCTAGTAAACAAAGGAAAAATAATTGTGTAGAGTAAATGCTCTCTAGTTAGGATTGCTCATAACCATAGTTCCCACCTTACCCTCTTCAGACTAAGTTAACAAATGAATTGGTGATAGATAATTATACCATCTCCCAGTTCAACTTACACTTTGAAAGAATCAAAAAATGTTAAGTGAAAGAATGCAAAAAGAACCTCCCCACACTGAGGAGGGTTGGGGGCGTGGATGTTAGAAGTGGGGATTAGTAATAGTCCTAGAGAGATCTGCTCTGATCCAGGGATAAACAAGGGGGAAAGAAATAATAAGATTACAGTAATGGTTGTACTTTATGGTGAACAAACAAAAAAAGACTATGTTTATTTTTCTCCAGCTATTGCCTTTGACATTGTCCTGTTACATTTCCTTTCTCTGTCTCTTGGTAATACTATAAGCAAATCTCATTTATGACTGATCACTCTCCGGTTTAAAACAAACTAAAGTCCAGCAAAGTTTAATTTAAAACAGCTGACTCCTATAAAGATAAAGATTTCTTTTCTACCCAAAATTCATAACTGACTCATAGCTTAAGGAATTTCTATGGAGAAGAAAACCATGATCTGTCTATATGACTTTCCTTCATCATCTTCTGCTGTTGAATCTTCCAGGACCAAGTTAGTGGAAGGAGGTTTCATGGGAAAAGAGAGAAAAATCTGCTTCACCAGTATTGATGTAACATTGTCAGTGTCCTATGCGGCACTCAATTCCTGGATAAAGTTATTGATATCTTATATAATGTATTTGTTGCTTTATTTAGAAGCACCATATGGATTTCTGCACAATAGAGTTTCCTGATTTGGGGGATAAGTTTTTTTGAGTGAATCCTCACAGTCCCCATGTAAGTGCTGCTTGTAATAATACAGCCCATAACCTCTTACCATTCAGTCCCTTTCATCTTGACAAACCATCTTGGGTTGAGTAATCTTCAAGATGACTAGGTAATGGATAACCTCCATAGAAAACTCAGGAGATTCTTGCCTTGCCAAATGGTTGGCAAGTGGTACAGTGCTAATGACTCCTCTGTCAAAACTTTTCTTCCTGTGCTGTTGTAGCCAGAAGTCAGACTTTAATAAGGAAGGTCAAAAACAGTCATTTTGTTCATATAGTTCTCTAAGTTCCAAGGATACATGAAAGGCTTTTCCCAAGAAGTTTGTTTTTTGTGTTTTTACCACAGGGTGAGTCAGATAGTTGCAGTTCTTCAGCAGGCATGTAGACAAAAGATGTCAGTATTCCATTCTTCCCCAAACCCCCAATTTCTATAGGTAGTTTTCTGGGAGCTCTCCTGACTTGAATTGGTTGTGGTTGGAACAATTCTCTCTTCCACCAGAAAGAAGAAGATAAAGTCCAAGGCTCACACCCACTAATTAGTACTATATCACATTATCTTAATACTTCTCTCTGGTTTCTAATCTCCTCCTCACTATAAAGATGGTTGGAGATGGATGCTTGTGTAACTGACAAAGAACTCTTAATAACTACATCAGTTTTTTTTATTACTGTATAGCAAATTACCAGACGTGGTAACCAATGTGGCAGCTTAAAACAATATCTAATTGTTATCTCACAATTTCCTATGTATCAGGTGTCCAGGTATGGCTAACAGGTCCTTGGCACAGGGTCTCACAAGACTACACTCAAGATGTTGGTTAAGCTGTGTTCTAATCTGGAGGCTCAATTAGAAAATAATCTGCTTTCATGCTCATGCAGACAATTGACAGAATTCATTTCCTTGCAGCTATATGACTGAGCACACCAGCTTCTCACTGGATATAGATTGAAACCTGTCATCAGGTAATAGAGGCTACCCACAGTTCCCTGATGTGTGACCCTACTCATAGGTAGTTCTCAATATGGCTATTTGCCTTGTTATGGCTTGGAGAAAAGTGTCTCTCTGCAGTTGGTTAAGATGAAGGCTTAGAAATGGCATCTTATGAATTTCATATAACATACATAGATTAGATTCAGTCCCTCTGACATATATTCTAACCAAAGGAATGACATCCCATCACTCATGCTATATTGTCCTGGTGAGAAAGAAGTCACAGGTTCCCCTCAAATTTAAGGGCAGGGAAATATACAAGGGTGTAATATATTGGGGATCTCCTTAGGGTGTGTCCGCCAAAATAGTTAAACCAGCCCTGCAGAGATGTGTCTAGAAACTCCATTTAGAATGTGCTAGTGCTTACCTGTTTATTTCAGCTTTGAGCTTTACCTGAAATTCAAGGCAAAAAGAAAGGTCTCAGACAACTTTCTGTTACAAAAGACAAAGGCATTAAAACTTGTCTATTAAATGAAAGAAAAATTTCAACAAGACATGCAAGATATATGGGAATTGCTTATTTCTGAAAAAGATTTAGTCCAAGTATCAACAGTGCATTAAATATAAATTTATTTGTGATCTTAAAGAAATTAAAACACAGCTAATGTAAAGTAAGGAAAAATAGAAGACAAGAGAAGGCATTACAATAGCAAATAAAAATGACCTAGTTAAAGAAAGACTTTAAGGAAAGAAAAAAAAAAGACTTTAAGGAAAGAAAAAAAAAAAAAAGACTTTAAGGAAAGAAAAAAAAAAAGACTTTAAGGAAATAAAAAAAAAAGACAAAGCTAAATTATAATATTATTAGTAATAAAAAGGGAATCAGCATTGTAGAAAATACAGCAAGTGAAGTGGACAACAAGTTTATGAATGAGAATTAAAAGTAAGCATAAGTAAATAAAAACAAAAATAAACAAATGGGACCTAAGGAAACTTCAAAGCTTTTGCACAGCAAAGGAAACCATAAACAAGATGAAAAGACAACTCTCAGAATGGGAGAAAATATTTGCAAACGAATCAACAGTCAAAGGATTAATCTAAAAAATATATAAACAGCTCATGCAGCTCAATATTAAAGAAACAAACAACCCAATCCAAAAATGGGCAGAAGACCTAAATAGACATTTCTCCATAGAAGACATACAGATGGCCAAGAAGAACATGAAAAGCTGCTCAACATCACTAATAACTAGAGAAATGCAAATCAAAACTACAATGAGGTATCACCTCACACCAGTTAGAATGGGCATCATCAGAAAATCTAGAAACGACAAATGCTGGAGAGGGTGTGGAGAAAAGGGAACCCTCTTGCACTGTTGGTGGGAATGTAAATTGATACAGTCACTATGGTGAACTGTATGGAGGTTCTTTAAAAATCTAAAAATAGAATTACCATATGATCCAGCAATCTCACTACTGGGCATATACCCAGAGAAAACCATAATTCAAAAAGACAGATGCACCCCAACTTTCATTGCAGCAGTCTTTACAACAGCCAGGTCATGGAAGCAACCTAAATGTCCATCAACAGATGAGTGGATAAAGAAGATGTGGTACATATATACAATGGAATATTACTCAGCCATAAAAAGGAACAAAATTGAATCATTTGTTGAGACGTGGATAGATCTAGAGACTGTCATACAGAGTGAAGTAAGTCAGAAAGAGGAAAACAAATATCGTATATTAACGCATGTATGTGGAACCTAGAAAAATGGTATAGATGAACTGGTTTGCAGGGCAGAAGTTGAGACACAGATGTAGAGAACAAACATATGGACAGCAAAGGGAGAAAACCCCGGGGTGGGGGGAGATGACGGTGTGCTGAATTGGGTGATTGGGATTGACATGTATACACTGATGTGTATAAATATGATGACTAATCAGAACCTGCTGTATAAAAAAAATAATATTTTTTTAAAAAGTAAGCATAAGTGTGCCTAATATGTTCATCATTTCCATGTAATCAAAAGATAATTTCATTCTCAATGCTGATAAATTGAGAAATATAGACTTAAATACTTTGTAGAGAATTAAGTATAACCATAAGGAGAATGAAAATTCATCTATAACATATCATTTTACCAGAGGAAAAATATTCCTGGCTTACACAATGTGTAGGAAGAAAATTGAAACAAGGAAGTAGAAAGCAAAATAATGTAACTGAAATAATAGTAATAAGCCTACTATGATAATAAGCTTAATGTGATTAACCTTCCTATTTAAAGAAAAAAATAGTCCATCTATATTGTGAAAAATATAATCACAGCTAAAACGTGGATCCAGAAAGTGCAATACATTTAATAAGACTGACCCATTTCAAGGCTAGGAAAATTAGATGCTACTTTTGATAGGAGTAATATCAAATGATTTGCAGATAGGTTTTACTACTGTTACACCTTTCTCATGCTCCTGTTACTGCATCTTCCAGGATTGTATCATAGGAAGAAGGGATTAGGGAAAATAGAGTCCTTATAATCTGGCTGTTTATAATTTCTTCCATGGCAAACATCCATCTTTCATGAGACAAACATCTTTTTAGTGTGTTTGTAGTATCTTTGGAGATTACTTCTGACACCACCTTCTACATTGCTAATTCCCTGAAGAAGTATCACAGTTTTAGGCTAAACCCTTGCAAGCTTCCTCTCTATGTCCTGACTATATTCTTACCAACCACCCACAGGCTCCTACTATAAATCTCTATTCATTTAGGCAAGCCACTGTATTGGGAAGGTACACTAGTGCTCTGTAGGAGTTACTTCTGCACTGGTAACAAATGCCTCTGCCTGGCAAATGGCAGAAGTGATGCTTGCTCAACACTCTCTGCTCTTTCCTTGGCCTGCCATCTCAGGCAGATCCAGCCTGCCTCCTTCCTTCGGTATTCTCTGTGGAAGAAGTGGGTCCCGGTGCCTTTGTTCTGTTCTACCCTCAAAACTCTTGGGACACATGTAAGTTTTTCCCAAATCTCTTTCACCATGGTTCCCTCAGTCTCATGTACATGCTTGGAGTAGGGGACAAGGAGGGAAGCCAAATATATCTATACTTGTACAAACTCTTTTCAAAAAATCAAACAGTATGTAAATCTAGTGTTTTCCATAGGCTGGAGTTTCATTATTGTGATAAAGCGAGGCAGAACCAGTTCTGATATCTTTTGTAAGTTCTGCATGGATGTGTCTAGCACTTATCTTTAAAATATATAAAATTTCTCAGCTCACAAAGCTAATCCTGAGCTTTGTGGCTTTAGCCACAAAGCCTGAGTAAAGAGAAAGTTATTTTTTTAACATCTCATTATAAAATAATGACATTTGTTAAGTGTTCATGTTACATACACTCTATATCTAAAACCTCACAGTATGCTCACAACAACTTTAAGAGGTAGGCTTTATTGTTATGCCAACTTTACTGGTTTAGGTGGGGTAAGGCAAGAAGCACATTCTGATAAGGAGATTTTCCCACAAGAGGTTCACTGGGGCATGCTCCTAGGAACAATATCTGTGAGCCATTGAGGGTAACAGGACTGGTCAGGAGAAAAGTTGAACTTTCAGGCATTTACAACAGAAGCCTCAGCTGATCCCAGATGGAGCTCCAGAGCCAAGGTTACTCTTCAGATTCATCCTGAATTAAATCAAGGGGACATGGACTTTGTATCTGCACATTGACCACTCATAAGGCCAGGGAGTTCCCTATGATTGAGGGTAATTCCTACAAAGGGACCCAGCTGTGCCTCATTGTCAAATGGGGGAAGGAGTGCCTCAGTCCTGAAAACATGGCCTGGGTGCTGGCCCACATGATGTATTACATTTACTGACAAAAATTGAGGTTTAGGGAATTTAATCATATTCTTCATTTTTACACAGCCGATAGTTTATAGACACAGGGAATCAACAGTGCACTAGCTGACTTTATATATCCTCTTCAGGATGGCAACTTTGCCCAACCTAAAATCAGGTGTGATGGGACAAGAGGGAGCGAACATGAAGACACATACAGTAAGAATAAAGGACATGTAAAAACAAATGAGAGAGAAACAGAACAAGAAAATGTGCCCTAGAAGTGGGAAATTGACTAGATCATTGACATTGAAGAAAATTGAAAGGTGAATAAAGATCTCCTGAGGAAAAAAGCACAATGACCAGATGTGTTTAGAGATGAAGTTCATCTAACATTTAAAGATTGGATGATTTCAAACTTTTTTAGAATCTACCAGAATTTTCAAAGTTTAAGAGCTTACTTAGTTCATATTTTGAAACCAGCCTACTTTTAATACTGAAACCTGACAACAGTACAAAAAAAGAAAACTCTAGATCAATTGCATTTATGAGATGAATTGCATTTATGAATATGTAAACTATACATCCAATTATATTTTCAAAAATACTATCTAATAATTTATAACAAGTAAAATACTTTATGGACAGGTAAGGTTTATTTCACAGACTCAAAGAGTAGTCAAAATGTTAGGAAATTTATAATATAATTGTTTTTGAGAACTGAGACCATCTGTGTCACCATGACTTAGGTAAGACTAGACCACCTATGCCAACATAACTTGGCTATTTGTTCCAGGAAAACTTGGCCCAGGAAAGATAAGACTATAAACCAATAAATTATTTGACTATCTGTCTGCAAAATTCCCTCAGAACAAATTATCAAAGACAGGGTTTGCTGACTTGGACAGTTTACATATTAAATGACATTTTACTTACCAAATTTACCTTATAGCCATTATTTTTCTATGACTACCAATCCAAAACTATTATACCTTAAGATGTACCTGATCCCAGTCAGCCCTCCACCTTGAAAGATTTACCTTAAACCAGAAAAAAAGCCCTATGATTAACCCACTTCTGACGAATTTCTTCTGAGATGCTGCTAAATCTCTAATAAGCGGTCTTCTCCCTTAATACGGTGAACTTAAATAAAACCTGTAAACATTGCAGCTTATTTGTAAAGCTTTATTTGTAAAATTGTCAAAACATGGAAACAGTCAAAGTGCCCTCAGTAGGGGAATAGTCAAACAAACTGGCAAATCTGTACAATGGAATAGTACATAGCAAAGTAAACAAATTATTGATATACTTTAACAGGCTGGAAGGAAATCCAGAGCATTACGCTGAGTTAAAAAAAAGTCAAACTCGGGCTTCCCTGGTGGCGCAGTGGTTGAGAGTCCGCCTGCCGATGCAGGGGACGCGGGTTCGTGCCCCGGTCTGGGAGGATCCCACATGCCGCGGAGCGGCTGGGCCCGTGAGCCATGGCCGCTGAGCCTGCGCGTCCGGAGCCTGTGCTTCGCAGCGGGAGAGGCCACAGCAGTGAGAGGCCCGCGTAATGCAAAAAAAAAAAAAACAAAACAAAACAAAACAAAAGTCAAACTCAAAAAATTATATACTGAACAATTGCATTTACAAGCATACCTCAGAGATATTGCAGGTTAAGTTCCAAACCACTACAATAAAGCAAATATTGAAATAAAATGAGTCACATGAATTGTTTGGTTTCTGAGGGCATATAAAAGTGATGTTTATGCTATACTGTAGTCTATTAAGTGTGCAATAGCATTATGTTTAAACAAAGTACATTGTTTAATTAAAAAAATACTGCTAAAAATTGCTGTCATCTGAGCCTTCAGCTAGTCATAATATTTCTGGAACAGTGACATCAAAGATCACTGATTACAGTTCACCAAAAAAATATAATAATAAAAAAGTTTAAAATAGTTCTAGAATTACCCAAATGTGATACAGAGACACAAAGTGAGCCCATGCTATTGGAAAAATGGCACTGACAGGCCAATGCAGGGTTGCCACAAACCTTCAATTTGTAAAAAACGCAACATCTGCAAAGTCTAATAAAGTGAAGCAAAATAAAATGAGATGAGCCTGTATATAATGTTTTTTAAATTATAGAAATAGTAAACAGAATAGTATTTGCCAGGATCACAGGAGTGGGATGGGTACAACTATAGAGAGGTAGCAGAAAGGAGATCCCTGTGGTGATTGAACAGTTGTATATGTTGACTGTGGTGGTGATGGCATGAATCTGAATTTACACATGTGATACAATTACTTAGAAACACACACAGGCACAAACACAAACACCACTGTTACATGCTAAAAGGGCATTTGATAAATTTGGCAGTCATTCTTAAGAAAAATTCTAAGCAAGTAAAATGTAAAGATGGTAACTAACTATAAGAATTCTGTCTAATGAAAAGCAATAACAAATCATAGCCAAAATTATAAAACAGACTATTTCCATTAAAATAATTTAATTTGCAAAAAGTTTAGTAGTAATTGAACAATATGTAATTGTCTATTAAAATAGTGTGTATTACTCTACCATATTTTGATACACCAGTGAATTGACAATCAAAATGATGAATTATTGGTTAAAAGTAAAACAATTGATAACTTTTAAAGAAACAATAATAATGAAGATGATTTAATTTCTGGTCCACTATGCTCTAAATCAAAATAGTCAAGTGAGTCTCAAGCAAAACGCAGAATATACAAATACATTTCTATTAGTAAATTAAAGATTGCCAATTTAGCTTCAGGAAAACAATTTCAGCCATCATATTAATATATTTGTTTAAATTTTAATGGGATTGTAATTTATTTTGAATTTTACCCTTTGCTTTGAGTTTATGTTCATGGGGTACATACTTAAAGACTTTAATGGAAATATATATTTAAGTGAAATTATTAAGAATAATTTAATTTACCACTAGTGCTCATGAGGATTTTCTTTTTTTTTTTAACATCTTTATTGGAGTATAATTGCTTTCCAATATTGTGTTAGTTTCTGTTGTATAACAAAGGGAATCAGTTATATGTATACATATGTCCTCATATCGCTTATCTCTTGCATTTCCCTCCCACCCTCCCTACCCCCCCTCTCTAGGTGGTCACATAGCACCAAACTCATCTCTCTGTGCTATGCAGCTGCTTCCCATTAGCCATCTAGTTTACATTTGGTAGTGCATATATGTCAATGCTACTCTCTCACTTCGTCCCAGCTTACCCTTCTCCCTCACTGTGTCCTCAAGTCCATTCTCTACCACTGAATCGTTATTCCTGTCCTGCCCCTAAGTTCTTCAGAACCATTTCTTTTTTTTTTTAGATTCCATATATAAATCCACATAGATTCCATATGTGTTAGCATAAAGTATTTGTTTTTCTCTTACTGATTTACTTCACTCTCTATGACAGACTCTACGTCCATCCACTTCTCCATAAATAACTCAATTTCCTTTCTATTTATGGCTGAGTAATATTCCATTGTATATATGTGCCACATCTTCTTTATCCATTCATCTGTCGATGGACACTTAGGTTGTTTCCATGTCCTGGCTATTGTAAATAGTGCTGCAATGAATATTGTGGTACATGACTCTTTTTGAATTATGGTTTGCTCAGGATATATGACCTGTAGTGGGATTGCTGGGTCATATGGCAGTCCTATTTTTAGTTCTCTAAGGAACCTCCATATTGTTCTCCATAGTGGCTGTATCAATTTACATTCCCACCAACAGTGCAAGAGGGTTCCCTTTTCTCCACACTGTCTCCAGCATTTATTGTTTGTATATTGTATAATGATGGCCATTCTGACCGGTGTGAGGTGATACCTCATTGTGGTTTGGTTTGCATTTCTCTAATTATTAGTAATGTTGAGCATCCCTTCATGTGTTTGTTGGCAATCTGTATATATTCTTTGGAGTAATGTCTATTTAGGTCTTCTGCCCAGTTTTGGATTGGGTTGTTTGTTTTTTTGATATTCAGCTTCATGAGCTGCTTGTATATTTTGTAAATTAATCCTTTATCAGTTGCTTCATTTACAAATATTTTCTCCCTTTCTGAGGGTAGACTTTTTGTCTTGTTTATGGTTTCTTTGTTGTGCAAAAGCTTTTAAGTTTCATTAGGTCCTGTTTGTTTATTTTTGTTTTTATTTCCATTTCTCTAGGAGGTGGGTCAAAAAGGATCTTGCTATGATTTATGTCATAAAGTATTCAGCTTAGGTTTTCCTCTAAGAGTTTTATAGTATCTGGCCTTAGATTTAGGTCTTTAATCCATTTTGAGTTTATCTTTGTGTATGGTGTTAGGAAGTGTTCTAATTGCATTCTTTTACATGTAGCTGTCCAGTTTTCCCAGCACTACTTATTGAAGAGGCTGTCTTTCTCCACTGTATATTCCTCTTTTGTCAAAGATAAGGTGACCATATTGCATGGGTTTATCTCTGGGCTTTCTATACTATTCCATTGATCTATATTTCTGTTTTTGTGCCAGTACCATACTGTCTTGACTACTGTAGCTTTGTAGTATAGTCTGAAGTTGAAGAGCCTGATTCTTCCAGCTCCATTTTTCTTTCTCAAATTGCTTTGGCTATTCGGGGTCTTGTGTTTCCATAAAAATTGTCAAATTTTTAGTTCTGGTTCTGTGAAAAATGCCACTGGTAGCTTGATAAGGATTGCATTCAATCTGTAGATTGCTATGGGTAGGATAGTCATTTTCACAATGTTGATTCTTCAAATTCAAGAACATGGTATATCTCTCCATCTGTTTGTAACATCTTTAACTTCTTTCATCAGTGTCTTGTAATTTTCTGCATATAGGCCTTTTTTCTCCTTAGGTAGGTTTATTCCTAGGTATATTATTCTTTTTGTTGCAATGGTAAATGGTAGTGTTTCCTTAATTTCTCTTTCAGATTTTTTGTCATTAGTGTATAGGAATGCAAGAGATTTCTGTGCACTAATTTTGCATCCTGCTACTTTACCAAATTCATTGATTAGCCTTAGTAGTTTTCTGGTAGCATCTTTAGGATTCTCTGCGTATAGTGTCATGTCATCTGCAAACAGGGACAGTTTTACTTCTTTTCTGATTTGGATTCCTTTTATTTCTTCTTCTTCTCTGATTGCTGTGGCTATAACTTCCAAAGCTAGGAGTGAGCACTCTTATCGTGTTGCTGATCTTAGAGGAAATATTTTCAGTTTTTCACCATTGAGAATGATATTGGCTGTGGGTTTGTCATACATGGCCTTTATTATATTGAGGTATGTTCCCTCTATGCACACTTTCTGGAGAGTTTTTCTTATAAATGGGTGTTGAATTTTGTCAAAAGTTTTTTCTGCATCTATTATCATAAGGCTTTTATCCTTCAATTTGTTAAGATGATGTATCACATTGATTGATTTGTGTATATTTTAGAATCCTTGCATTCCTGGGATAAACCCCACTTGATCATGGTGTACGATCCTTTTTATGTGCTGTTGGATTCTGTTTGCTAGTACTTTGTTGAGAGTTTTTGCATCTATATTCATCAGTGATATTGGCCTGTAGTTTTCTTTTTTTTGTGACATCTTTGTCTGGTTTTGTTATCAAAGTGATAGTAGCCTCATAGAATGAGTTTGGGAGTGTTCCTCCCTCTGCTATATTTTGGAAGAGTTTGAGAAAGATAGATGTTAGCTCTTCTCTTGATGTTTGATAGAATTCACCTGTGAAGCCATGTGGTCCTGGGCTTTTTTTTTTGAAGAATTTTGTTTTCAATTTCAGTGCTTGTGATTGGTCAGTTCATATTTTCTATTTTTTCCTTGTGCAGTCTTGGAAGGTTGTGCTTTTCTAAGAGTTTGTCTATCTCTTCCAAGTTGTCCATTTTATTGGCACATAGTTGCTTGTAGTAATCTCTCATGTTCCTTTGTATTTCTGCAGTGTCATTTGTTACTTCTCCTTTTTCATTTCTAATTCTGTTGATTCGAGTCTTCTCCCTTTTTTTCTTGATGAGTCTGGCAAATGTTTTATCAATTTTGTTTATCTTCTCAAAGAACCAGCTTTTAGTTTTATTGATCTCTGCTATTTTTTCCTTCATTTCTTTTTCATGTATATCTGATCTGATCTTTATGATTTATTTCCTTCTTCTAACCTTGTTTTTTTTTTAATTCTTCTTTCTCTAATTGTGTTAGGTGTAAGAATAGGTTCTTTATTTGAGATTTTTCTTGTTTCTTGAGGTAGGATTGTATTGCTATAAACTTCCCTCTTAGAATTGCTTTTGCTGCATCCCATAGGTTTTGGGTCATCTTGTTTTCATTGTCATTTTTTCTAGGTAGGTTTTATTTCCTCTTTGATTTCTTCAGGGATCTCCTTGTTATTTAGTAGTGTATTGTTTAGCCTGCGTGTGTTTGTATAATTTACAGTTTTTTTGCTGTAATTGATGTCTAGTCTCATAGGGTTGTGGTCCAAAAAGATACTTGATATGATTTCAATTTTCTTAAATTTACCAAGGCTTGATTTATAACCCAAGGTATAATCTATCCTAGAGAGAGAACATTCCATGAGCACTTGAGAAGAAATTGTATTCTGTTATTTTTTATGGAATGTCCTATAAATATCAATTAAGTCTATATGGTTTAATGTGTCTTTTAAATCTTGTGTTTCCTTATTTATTTTCATTTTGAATGATCTGTCCATTGGTGAAAGTGGTGCATTAAAGTCCCCTACTATTATTGTGTTACTGTCGATTTCCCTTTTTATGGCTGTTAGCATTTGCCTCATGTATTGAAGTGCTCCTATTGGGTGCATAAATATTTACAATTGTTATGTCTTCTTCTTGGATTGATCCCTTGATCTTTACGTACTGTCCTTCTTTGTCTCTTGTAATAGTCTTTATTTTAAAGTCTACTTTTGTCTGATATGAGAATGGTTACTCCAGTTTTCTTTTGATTTCCTTTGGCATGGAATATCTTTTTCCATCCCCTCACTTTCAGCTTGTATGTGTCCCTATGTCTGAATTGGGCCTTTTGTCAACAGCATATATACAGGTCTTGTTTTTGTATCCATTCATCTATTCTGTGTCTTTTGGTTGGAGCACTTAATCCATTTACATTTAAGGTAGTTATTGATATGTATGTTCCTATTACCATTTTCTTAATTGTTTTGGGTTTGTTTTTGTAGGTCTTTTCCTTCTCTTGTGTTTCCTGCCTAGATAAGTTCCTTTAGCATTTGTTGCAAAGCTGGTTTGGTGGTGCTGAATTCTCTTAACTTTTGCTTATCTGTAAAGGTTTTTATTTCTCCTTCAAATCTGAATGAGATCCTTGCTGGGTACACTAATCTTGGTTGTAGGCTTTTCCCCTCCATCACTTTTAATATGTCCTGTTACTCCCTTCTGGCTTGCAGAATTTCTGCTGAAAGATCAGCTGTTAACCTTATTGATTTTCCCTTTTACATTATTTATTGATTTTCCCTAGCTGTTTTTAATATTTTTTCTTTGAATTTAATTTTTGATATTTGATTAATATGTCTTGGTGTGTCTCTCTTTGCATGTATCCTGTATGGGACTCTTGGCGCTTCATGGACTTGACTATTTCCTTTCCTTTGTTAGCGAAGTTTTCAACTGTAATCCCTTGAAATATTTTCTCAGACCCTTTCTTTTTCTCTTCTTCTTCTTGGACCCTATAATTCTAATGTTGGTGCATTTAATGTTGTCCCAGAAGTCTCTGAGACTGTCCTCAATTCTTTTCATTCTTTTTTCTTTATTCTGCTCCCTGGCTGTTATTTCTATCATTTTATCTTCCAGGTCACTTATCCATTCTTCTGTCTCAGTTATTCTGCTATTGATTCCTTCTAGAGTATTTTTAATTTCATGTGTTATGTTGTTCATCATTGTTTATTTGCTCTTTAGTTCCTCCAGGTGCTTGTTACACTTTTCTTGTATTTTCTCCATTCTATTTCTGAGATTTTGGATATCTTTACAATCATTACTCTGAATTTTTTTTTTCATGTAGACTGTGTATTTCCTATTCCTTTTTTTTTTTTTTTTTTGGTCTGCTGGGTTTTCACCTTGCTTCTTCATCTGCTGCATATTTATCTGTCTTCTAATTTAGTTTAATTTGCTGGGTTAAGGGCCTCCTTTTCACAGGCTGCAGGTTTGTATTCCTGTTATTTTTGTGTCTGCCCCCAGTGGGTGAGGTTTTTTCAGTGACTTGTGTAGACTTCCTGGTGGAGGGAACTGGTGCCTCTGTTCTTGTGGGCTGGGCTGTTTCTTGTTCTTTTGGTGGGCAGGGCTGCATCCAGTGTGTGTTTTGGAGTGTCTGTGAACTTAGTATGACTTTAGGTAGCCTCATTTCTAATGGGTGGTGTTGTGTTCCTCTGTTGCTAGTTCTTTGGCATGGGGTGTCCAGCACTGGAGCTTGCTGGCCTTTGGGTGGAGCTGGGTCTTAGTGTTGAGATGAAGATCTCTGGGAGAGCTCTCACTGATTAATAGTACATGGGCCTGGGAGTTTTCTGGTAGTCCAGTGTCCTGGACTCGTTCCTCCCATCTCAGAGGCTCAGATCCAACACCCAGCCAGAGCACCAAGACCTGCCAGCCACACAGTTCAGAAGAAAAGGAAGAGAGAAACTATAATCAACAGATAGAACCCTAGAACAAATGGTAAAAGCAAAACTGAACAGGTAAAATCACATAAAGAAACATACACATACACACTCACAAAAAGGGGAAAAGAAAAAAAAAAAGAGAGACAGTAAACAAACCAATAAACAAATCCACCAATGATGATAAGAACTAAGAACTAAACGAAGATAAACATAAAACCAGAAACAAATTAGACACAGAAAGCAAACCCCAGGTCTACAGTTTCTCCCAAAGTCCACTGACTCAATATTGGGCACATTCATTGTCTATTTAGATATTCTTCAGATGCAGGGTTTATCAAGTTGTTTTGGGGGATTTAATCTGAAGCTCCTGAAGCTGCACAGAGAAATTTCCCTTTATTTTCTTTGTTCGCTCAGCTCTTGTGGTTCAGCTTTTGTTTTGGCCCTGCCTTTGTGTGTAGGCTATCCTCAGGAGTCTGTTCCCCATCCAGACAGGAGGAGGTTAAAGCAGCAGCTGTTTAGGGCTTTCTTGCTCACTCAGGCCAGGGAGAGGCAGGGGTATGGTAGTCATACTTGGAATTCTGGGTAAGCCTGTGTGACAGAGGCCAGCATGACATTGCAATGGCCTGAAGCACACTGTTGTTCTCCCAAGGAAGTTGTCCTGGATCATGGGACTCTGACAGTGGCATGCAGCACAGACTCCCGGGGGGTGCAGGTAGTGACCTGCCCTTGCACACAGGATTCTTGGTGCCTGTGGCAGTAGCGTTAGCAGTTCATGCCCATCTCTGTGGTCCAAGCTGACAGCTATGGCTTACGTCAGTCTCTGGAGCTCACTTAGGCGGTGCTCTGCCTTCTGTGGGTACATGAGGAAGGAATGCCCTCTCCTCGCACATGCTGAAACAATGGTCTCTTGCCTCTTTGGCAGGTCCAGACATTTTCCTGGACTCCCTCCCCGCTAGCTGTGGTGCACTAGCCTATTTCAGGCTGTCTTCACGCAGCCAACCCCAGTCCTCTCCCTGGGGTCTGACCTCTGAAGCCTGAGTCTCAAATCACAGCCCCCACCTGCCCCAGCAGGTGAGCAGACAAGCTTCTCAGGTTGTTGAGTGCTGGTGGGCACCAATCCTTTGTGTGGGAATCTCTCCACTTTGCTCTCTGCACCCCTGTTACTGTGCTCTCCTTCGTGGCTCTGAAGCTTCCCCTCACCCACCCCACATCCTCACCAGTGAAGGGTTTCCCTAGTGGGTGGAAACTTTTCCTCCTTCACAGCTCCCTCTCAGAGGTGTGCATTCTGTGCCTATTATTTTGTCTCTGTTTTTACTTTTTTCTTTTGACCTACGCTGGTACGTGGGGATTTTCTTGCCTTTGGGAAATCTGAGGTCTTTTGCCAACATTCATTAGGTATTCTGTAGGAGTTGTTCCACATGGAGATGTGTTTTTGATGTGTTTGTGGAGAAGAAGGTGATCTCCATGTCTTACTCCTCTGCCATCTTGAAGTCTCCCCCTCATGAGGATTTTCTAAAAGTTCCTTTCTCTATACAAGTTTGATGAATATTATTATTTTTCCAGCATATATTCCAGGGATCTATCCATCACACAACCAGAAATGATCAAAACTTTCTTGTAGGATTATATTATAATAAATCATCATAGGTCCAATTTTGCATCATAAAACTATAACAAATATTTAAATGTTAATTTGATAAGCATGCCATAAACACACTAAAAAATAATTTTGTATCAAATGATTGCAGCCAAGAAATAAAATTTGTGACCAATAGATTTACAAAAGAAGGGAAGCACACAATCAACATAATTTATTGTAGGAGTGTGAAATGCCATTTTATAAAAGCTCTAAAGTGGGAAGCAGTGTGCTGAATATTTTCTGTAACTATGCCATTAAAATACAAGCTTTTAAAAATTAAGTTCTTTTCTGCTTTTTTATGAGATTAATAACACTAAGAAAAATTAAATTACACAACTTTTAGTTTACATATACATCATAAAGAATAAATTTGAAATGAACATTTCCACTGGTGGTCATGAGAGACTCAAGGTCTGTAATAGGTGATGAGATACAAAGGAAGTATCCACTCATTTTCATTTTATTTACATTTTCAATTCCAGAAAAGTTATGTTTGAATACTGAAGTAATTGCCAAATCCAAAGTCATTATTGGTAATCTCTAAGATATCATAGATATTGAGAAAGGTAAAATAAAATCTTTTGAACATGAAAAATTTGTACCTTGATTTTGATAGGATAAATTTAGTTTCTCAAAACCATAAATTGATAAAATTGATATTAATTAACAGCAAAATTCTGAATTACTATTTTAAAGAGAGAAATTGACAATGTAAAAAATATCAATTACAGTGCACACACACATATCTGTATTAGATTCCTTCTATTTGCTAGACTACTGAAGAGCTGAAACCATTTAAAACAGGGCAGGAGAATGAGGAAGAATATCATATGGATAAACTTCCTGATCACCATTGTCAAGATTAGGTCACCTTAGATTGAAGGACAAGACTAGGTTTGGATGCAGTTCCAGGGAGGTAGTTGAATGGACAGAGTATGACAAGCAGTATGAGAGTGACTATGGAGGAAACACTCAAAAGGGTGAACTTAAGTTCCAATTCTTAAGAATATTTCATTCTCATTGGAACAAACACACAATTTTTAAAAGACTGTTAGTTATTATTTTGTGTCCACAATATGCTGCTGGTGTTTTGTACATAAAGTCAACAAGTTATTCTGAAGATCCAAATGAGAGTTCATAATTAACATTCCAACCAATATAAAATAATAGAATAGGTTTTTAACTTAATATACCCAATCAAGTACCTCCCATATCTTTATTTCCACTCATAGTTACCATTCCATAGAGAGTTATTTATAGTCTCTGCTTTAAATTCTTTATATTCCATAAATTCTTCCACTAGCTCTTACCTGGATTTGTGCCATTATTCTACAAAAACTGTTGCCATCGCAATCATTAATGACGTTTACATACTTAAATCCAACAGGTACTTTTCATTTATTTATTTGCTTGACTTAGAAGCCATTTGACATTACCAACCATGTCATCATTCTAGAAAAACTCTTCTCCCTTTAGTTATGACAACCAGATCTCCTGATTTTCTTCCTACCTCTATACTCATACATATTTAACTAGTTGGCTGGTTTCCAACTTCTGCTCAATCTCACTGAAACCTTATCTTGGAAATTCTATACAAATTCTCTCCCAATCATCTCATCTCTCTCATGACCTCAATTACCATCTATTTGCTGATGACTGAAAACTTCCAAATCTATATAGTCCAGACATCTAACCTGTTTACCAGATCCATATAATGCTAGCTGTCTACATAAAATCTCATCTTAGGTGCATAGCAGACATCTTTTTTTTTTTTTCCAGGATGGAGTTTTCCTTTGGGTTTTGAGCACCCATTAATTAATTATTTATTTATTTTAAACATCTTTATTGGAGTATAATTGCTTTCCAATGGTGTGTTAGTTTCTGCTTTATAACAAAGTGAATCAGCTATACATATATCCCCGTATCTCCTCCCTCTTGCATCTCCCTCTCATCATCCCTATCCCACCCTTCTAGGTGGTCACAAAACACCGAGCTGATCTCCCTGTGTTATGTGACTGCTTCTCACTAGCTATATATTTTACATTTGGTAGTGTATATATGTCCCTGTCAATCTCTCACTTGGTCCCAGCCTACCCTTCCCCCTCCCATGCCCTCAAGTCCATTCTCTATGTCTGCGTCTTTATTCCTGTCCTCTCCTAAGTTCTTCAGAACCTTTTTTTTTTTTTTTAGATTCCATACATATGTGTTAGCATATTGTATTTGTTTTTCTCTTTCTGACTTACTTCACTTGGTATGATAGACTCTAGCTCCATCCACCTCACTACAAATAAATCAATTTCATTTCTTTTTATGGCTGAGTAATATTCCACTGTATATATGTGCCACATCTTCTTTATCCATTCATCTGTTGATGGACACTTAGGTTGCTTCCATCTCCTGGTTATTGTAAATAGAGCTGCAGTGAACATTGTGGTACATGACTCTTTTTGAATTATGGTTTTGTCATGGTATATGTCCAGTAGTGGGATTGCTGGGTCATATGGTAGTTCTATTTTTAGTTTTTTAAGGAACCTCCATACTGTTCTCCATACTGGCTGTATCAATTTACTTTCCCACCAACAATGTAAGAGAGTTCTCTTTTCTCAACACCCTCTCCAGCATTTATTGTCTGTAGATATTTTGATGATGGCCATTCTGACTGGTGTGAGGTGATACCTCATTGTAGTTTTGATTTGCATTTCTCTAATGATTAGTGATGTTGAGCATCCTTTCATGTGTTTCTTAGCAATCTGTATATCTTCTTTGGAGAAATGTCTATTTAGGTCTTCTGCCCATTTTTCGATTGTTTGTTTTTTTGGTATTCAGCTGCATGGATTGTTTGTAAATTTTGGAGATTAATCTTTGTCAGTTGCTTCATTTGCAAATCTCTTCTCCCATTCTGAGGGTTGTCTTTTTGTCTTGTTTATGGTTTCCTTTGCTGTGCAAAATCTTTTAAGTTTCATTCGGTCCCATTTGTTTATTATTATTTTTTTATTTCTATTTCTCTAAGCGGTGGGTCAAAAAGGATCTTGCTGTGATTTATGCCATAGAGTGTTCTGCCTATGTTATCCTCTAAGAGTTTTATAGTGTCTGGCCTTACATTTAGGTCTTTAATCCATTTTGAGTTTGTTTTTGTGTATGGTGTTATGGATTGTTCTAATTTCATTCTTTTACATGTAGCTGTCTAGTTTTCCCAGAACCACTTATTGAAGAGGCTGTCTTTTCTCCATCATATATTCTTTCCTTCTTTATCAAAAATAAGGTGACCTTATGTGCATGGGTTTATCTATGGGCTTCTTAATTTCAGTATGTCCAAACTGAACTTATCATCTCTCCACTCACAAAATATACTATCCTTTGGTGTTTTATAATTTGATCAATAGTACAAATAATCCTCATGCTGCTTAAGCCAGGAGTTTAGAAATCATACTTGATCTCTTCTTTATCTTCCCTGCCCACCATGCATTTCTTCAACTTTCAGTGCCTGAACACATTGTATGTGTACATATATACTTATATAGTAAATAAATGAAACTTTCATTTGTATCTTGAGACTAGATGATATAGTTTCACAAGCTCAGAGTTCTTTCATGTTGCTTAGATGAAAGAACATAATTTAGCCACACTGGTATATATCCTATAAATGTTGTGTGTTTAAGGGCTATGCTGAAGCCTGAAATTCCATCATTACATATGTTCCTATATTCTAGGATAACTACACTTTTAGGACTTATTTAAATGTAAATAAATAATACTTATTTAATGTAATGTTTTAAATGTAATAGAAATACTATTTAAATATAATAGTTATACTTTTTAAAATGTAATAGTAAATGTAATAGTAATTATTTAAATGTAATAGTAATACTTTTCTGTGGGGGGTTCAAGGAATAGTGACTTATTCAGAAAGCCAGCAGACCAAGAAGATGGTAAACTTGTGTCCCCAAGAACCATCTTGCTCGAGTTAGCGGAGGGAGTAAAGTCAAACTTTTCCTGGTTCTGGTCAGCCTCCAGAGGGGATGTATTAATTTCTTCCTCCTTGCAGTCATTCACAGGTGGGACTGTCAGGATATTTCCTGTGGGCAGGAACCATATCAACAATGACAGCATCACCAGATTTCGGGAATTTGGGGCCATGTTCCATCTTTTTCCCAGAACTATGATCAATTTGTGCTCTCTAGACACAGAATGTAGCCTTGAGTCCAAACCACTTTTCAAGGAATGCATACAGAACAAGAGTGAGAAGTGTACAAATAACTGGATGCATTTCTTATCTACTGTTGGAGAAATAAGTAGACTCTTTTCTATATGGTATGAAATTGGGCTGCACAAATATTTTTAGGTCAATTCTTCTTCCCCTTAAATTATATTCTTCTAATATATTTGTAAAGAGTAATGGCTAAGTAGGGAGGTTGGTTTATGTATGTTGCTAGGCCACATGCTTAACCACAACTACTATGGGTGGTGGCATTCTCTTCCTCTTTTTATCTCTAGCTTGATTAGTGGCTGGTGACAATGTATGTTCAGAGATGACAATTTTCCTCAGTATGTTCTTGTTACCTTCAAAAGGGCAGAGCCCATACCTCACTTCTCCTAACAACCCAAATTTTATTTGTGTAGTTACAAAAATTTAAGGGAAAGTTAAAGAAGAAGACAACAAAAGAGAAAATATATTTAATTTTCTATGCTAATTATGACTTCTACCATAGCCCAAGGTAAAAAATCCTGTTTAGTTTGTCTAACTATGCATAAAAGGTTACACCAAACCTCTTATCTTTGAATATATCTGGTTTCATATGTGTTTCTAGAAAAATGTTTTTTGTTTTTAATGATGAAATTCTGTGCTTCAGAATACCCTTTAAATGCAAAACACATTTTGTAGGATACATCCTACATTCTGGTTTCATCTAAGCAACATAAATTATTTCCAAATGTGTGAAAATATATCATCTGCTTCCTTGAGATATACTTCAAAGTTCCATTTATTCATTATATATACATAAATATGTGTATGTGTATATATGCATATATGTGTATATATGCATATAAAATACATATAAGTATAAATATAAATATATATATCCTATTATATTCAGGAATACACTGAGATTTGAATACATTGTGGGCAGTACAAATGAGGGAGGAGTCAATCATGATCTCCAAGTTTCTGGATTAAGCAACATGGTGATTATTTGTGTTGTTTATTGAGGTTTTTTTTTATTATTATTATAACATAAATGTCTAGAGTTGATGAATTCAGCAGGGGGATTCTTTCTTGGAGTCCCTCATATGTTTGTAGTCAGATGGTGGCTGAGACTGGAGTCACATGAACATATGTTCTTCAATCATATGTTTGGCATCTGGACTAGGATGGCTGGAACAGCTGAAGTCTATTCTGGCATTTCTACTTATGCATAGATTGAGCTTCTTCACAGCATGACATCTCAAAATATTCATTTTTATTACAAGGTAGTTGGCTGTTCCCGTTTCAAGCATTCCAAGGGGCAAAGTGGAAGCTTCCAGTCTCTTATGTCCTAGATCTAGCACTTGATACAGGACCATGTCTGTCATATTCCATAGGTCAGAGCAATCACAGGACTTACCAGATTCAAGAGGACATTCCATATGTCACTAGGAGAATTAAAGAATTTGTGTCCATATTTAATCTACCATAGAGCTCAGTAAGGTAAAACATTCATAAAGTATGTCAAAATGGGCTCAACCTGGTTTTTAAATTTTCCACTCTGTCCTTAGGTCTGCAAATTTTCACATGCAAATATTTAACTACTCTTCTGAAAATTCCATTCCTCACCCAAAAGTGTTGGTTTTGTCTTATGATCCATCATATTTTCCTAAAAGTATATTTCCTTTAGTCCAAGTCACCCACTCTAAGATAAATCCTCAGGCTCCAGCAAGACAATCCAGGATGTGTATTTGTACTCAAAATCCTATAGAACAGGATCATTTCAAAATGTGTTCATCAGCATAAATTGCTGATGTGTAAAGAAAGAAACTTTTTTCAAAATTAATTTTTATTAGAGTACAGTTGATTTATAGTGTTGTGTTAGTTTCTGCTGTACAACAAAGTGAATCAGTTATACATATACATATATCCACTCTTTTTTAGATTCTTTTCCCATATAGGCCATTACAGAGTATTGAGTAGAGTTCCAAATACTATACAGTAGGTTCCTGATAGTTATCTTTTTTATATATACTAGTGTGTATATGTCAATCCCAATCTTCCAATTTATCCCTCCCACCCTCTCCCTCTTGGTTACCATAAGTTTGTTTTTTACATGTGTGAGTCTATTTCTGCTTTATAAGTAAATTCATTTGTACCATATTTGTAGATGCCACATATAAGCAATATCAATGATATTTGTCTTTCTCTGTTTGACTTACTTCACTCAGTATGATGGTCTCTAGGTCTATCCATGTTGCTGCGAAGGCACTATTTTTTTATTTTCCATGGTTGAGTAATATTCCATTGTATATATGTACCACATCTTCTTTATCCATTCCTCTGTTGATGGACATTTAGGTTGCTTCCATGTCTTGGCTATTGTAAATAGTGCTGCAATGAATATTGGGGTGTCTGTATCTTTTTGAGTTATGGTTTTCTCCAGATATACGCCCAGGAGTGGTATTGCCAGATCATATGGTAGCTCTATTTTTAGTTTTTTAAGGAACCTCCATACTGTTCTCCATAGTGGCTGTATCAATTTACACTCTCACCAACAGTGTAGGAGGGTTCCCTTTTCTTCACACCCTCTCCAGAATTTAATGTTTGTAGATTGTTTGATGATAGCCATCCTGACAAATATGAGGTGATACTTCATTGTAGTTTGGATTTGCATTTCTCTAATAATTAGTGATGCTGAGCATCTTTTCATGTGCTTTTTAGCCATCTATATGTCTTCTTTGGAGAAATGTCTATTTAGGTCTTCTGCCCATTTTTTGATTGGGTTGTTTGTGTTTTTGATATTGAGCTGCATGAGCTATTTGTGTATTTCAGAGATTAATACCTTGTTGGTTGCTTTGTTTGCAAATATTTTCAACCATTCTGAGGGTTGTCTTTTCATTTTGTTTATGGGTTCTTTTGCTGTGCAAAATCTTTTAAGTTTAATTAGGTCCCATTTGTTTATTTTTGTTTTTATTTTCTTTACTATAGGAGGTGGATCAAAGAAGATCTTTTTGCGATTTATGTCAAAGAATGTTCTGCCTATGTTTTCCTCTTAGAGTTTTATAATGTCTGGCCTTACATTTAGGTCTTTAATCCATTTTGAGTTTAGTTTTGTGTATGGTGTTAGGGAGTGTTCTAATTTCATTCTTTTACATGTAGCTCTCCAGTTTTCCCAGCACCATTTATTGAAGAAACCATCTTTTCTCCATTGTATATTCTTGCCTCCTTTGTCATAGATTAGGTGACCATAGGTGTGTGGGCTTATCTCTGGAATTTTTACCCTGTTCCAGTGATCTATATTTCTGTTTGTGTGCCAGTACAATACTGTTTTGATTACTATAGCTTTGTAGGATAGCGTGAAGTCAGGGGGCCTGATTCTTCCAGCTCCCTTTTTCTTTCTCACGATTGCTTTTGCTACTGCTTTGGTATTTCCATACAAATTGCAATTTTTTTTTGTTCTAATTCTGTGAAAAATGTCATTGGTAATTTGATAGACATTGCATTGAATCTGGAGATTGTATTGAATCTGTAGATTTTCACAATATTGATTCTTCCAATCCAAGAATATGGTATATCTCTCCATCTGTTTGTGTCATGTTTGATTTCTTTAAACAGTATCTTAATTTTGTATCCTGCAACTTTACCAAATTCATTGATGAACTCTAGTAGTTTTTTGGTAACATCTTTAGGATTTTTTATGTACAGTATCATGTCATCTGCAAATAGTGACAGTTTTACTTCTTCTTTTCCAATTTCTTTTCCTTCTCTATTGCCCTGGCTAGGACTTCCAAAACTATGTTGAATAATAGTGGTGAGAGTGGACATCCTTGTCTTCTTCCTGATCTTAGAGGAAATGCTTTCCATTTTTAACCACTGAGAATGATGTTTGCTGTGGGTTTGTTGTATATGACCTTTATTATGTTGAGGTAGTTTCCCTCTATGCCCACTTCTGGGAGAGGTTTTATCACAAATGTGTGTTGAATTTTGTCAAAATCTTCTGCATCTATTGAGATGATCATGTGGTTTTTATTCTTCAATTTGTTAATATGGTATATCACATTGATTGACTTGAGTGTATTGAAGAATCCTTGCATGCCTGGGATAAATCCCACTTGATCATGGTGTATGATCCTTTTAATGTGTTGTTGTGTTAGCTTTTCTAGTATTTAGTTGGGGATTTTTGCCTCTATATTCATCAGTGATATTGGTCTGTAATATTCTTTTGTTGTGATATCTTTGGCTCCTTTTGGTATCAGGGTGATCATGGCCTCATAGAATGAGCTTGGGAGTGTTTCTTCCTCTGCAATTTTTAGAAGAATTTGAGAAGGATAGGTGTTAACTCTTCTCTAAATGTTTGATAGAATTCACCTGTGAAGACATTTGGTCCTGGACTTTTGTGTGTTGGAAGATTTTTAATTGTAGTTTCAATCTCAGTACTTGTGATTGGTCTGTCCATATTTTCTATTTCTTCTTGGTTTAGTCTTGAAAGTTGTACCTTTCTAAAAATTTGTCCATTCCTTCCAGGTTGTCCATTTTATTGGCATATAGTTGCTTGTAGTAATCTCTTATGATCCTTTGTATTTCTGTGGTGTCCATTGTAATGTCTCCTTTTTTATTTCATCCTGAAAAGTCCAAAAGAAACTCTTAATTCAGGCCCACCCACCCCCATGCACTCTCTCATTGACACATACAAACACATGCATCTCCCACCACCCAAGGGGAAACATTATTTTTTCAAATTGGTACAATCAAAGCTACAGCTGATAAGTTGAATGACATTAAAGATCCAGGAAATAAACATTAAAGTTCTGGATGGCCCAGTCTAAGAAACAGGGAACATGTATTATAGAAAATAAGATATTTTCATTTCTTATCATCTAAAAAAGATCTTTAATAGGGCCAATTTTTACATGGTGAAATATAGGACTAGCATTATTAGAGATTCCATGTTGCTAAGAATGAATTTTACCCTTATCTTCACAGTATGCAGTTTCTTTTGGATATAATATGGCCCCTGATATTAGCTTATTTTTTTATTTTCCTAAGTAATTTTTTTTCATCCATGTCTCTTACAGGTTATATACTCAAAATGGTTAAAATAAAACCTTATAGACATGGATGAAACTATGCCAATGTCTATTATAATATTTAATTTATTAATATAGTTATGTATACATATTTAAAATACATATTACAATGATATATTAATCTAGCAAGTTTTTATTCATATTTCATAAAAAATTTATTCTAATTTTTCATATGCATCTTCAACTTTAGTATAGGTATAGAGTCTAGTTTTGAGTCATCTAACACAGATTTTCACAATATAACATATTCCCTTCTTTCTAAGTTGTTTGAGATACAGCATTTTTTATAATCTGAGCTGTAGGGTTTTTTTTTTTTTCACTAAAATTGTTGCTCTAAGTAAGAAGTAACTGCTTAATGATATACAGTTGTTTCTATTTATCTCATTAATTTTGTGTTTTTTCAAAGTCATCACTAATATATTCCTGTTTATAGTGGTCATTAAAATCTTTCAAAACACTGGCTTACAAGGATATCCAACATTTGCAATTGTGAGTTCATATCCCTAGGAATAATTGCGAAGTTTGTGTTAACTTTATACACTTGCTTTTTAATCAGTTCCCTGAAGTTAACCCAAGAGACGTCCAAAATTAGACTTGTATGATTTTTTGTTTTTACCAAACAGTAACTATTCTCTCAAATTAAGTAATTAAAATAGCACTCTAAATGGGAAAAGTCATAAGGACTTGTATATATAGTAATTTTGGATCAGTCAAGTTTTGCTGTGTTTTGCTGAGGTAACAACCTTATAATCCTAATGGCTTACAACAACAGGTTTTATTTATTATTCACATTATATGTCAGTTACATACCATTCTATTTCATGTTTCAATATCTTTTTTATCCTGAAATTCAGGCAGGAGAAGTATGCCCTACCAATGAAATGTACTCACATTTCATTGATCAAAGCAAGTCAGATCACCATTCGCCACATCATTGGAATAGGGACATACATATACATTCATCCTGCAGAAAAGCACTACAAGTCACATAGCAACTGGTGGGGATATATAGTCCTATCCCAGAGAGGGCAGGATATAACTAGGATCAAGAACAAAATCTAACACAAACTTTTCTGAGAACTGTTTTTTGTTTTTGTTTTTGTTTTTGCGGTACGCGGGCCTCTCACTGCTGTGGCCTCTCCCATTGTGGAGCACAGGCTCTGGACGTGCAGGCTCAGCGGCCATGGCTCATGGACCTAGCCGCTCCGCGACATGTGAGATCCTCCCATACTGGGGCACGAACCCCAGTCCCCTGCATCAGCAGGCGAACTCTCAACCACTGCGCCACCAGGGAAGCCCTGAGAACTGTTTTTGAGGAGCAACCTTGTCTTATATTTATGCATTTATTGAATCTCTTAATATCTGCTCTTAGCTACACAAAGATCCAGATGAAGCACTGACCTGAACACTTCTTAGGGATTACTTAAATTCTTAGTAAAAGTATTATCCTCTTCCTTAATCTGGCTGGATGTGGTAGAGTTTGTTGATGACGGAACAGTTCAATTTAAATACAAGGAACACTATGCTGTCATTTCTATGGCTATAAACTTATTTTTGTACTCCCAAAGTTGCCCTTCTCAATTGAATCCTATGCTTACCAATGTTAGAAATTAATTACATTTATTATCTTCGGGGAATTTAGTTGTAATTTTGCTGCAGTAAAAACTGCAAAATCTGCTCTTGGAACATGTTTTTACTATTTTCTTATGATTAATTCTATCTGGATCTCATAACATTTATTATTTAACCATAAAAACCATACAAACTAATATAATTGCTTAGGTGCTGGTCATCAGTCTTTTATGGAACTTTAACTGAGAAAACATAAAGAGGCATAGAATTTAAGTGGTGCTTCACAGATTATTTTCCCCATTAACACAGCCCTCAAAGTTTAGCTCAAGTATAGTATGATGATTAAAAATACTAGTTTTTTTTTCATACACTCTGGATTGGGACCACTAATCAGGTGATATTGAGACCTCTCATTTAACTTGCTCTGCCTCAGTATCATCATGGAAAAAATAGTTCGTATCTCTTGATGCATTGTTAGGATTAAAAGAGGCACTGTGTATAAAACTGGCCTACTGCAAAATAAATAACCCATAAATGATAGCAATTTCTGTACATGACAATTATTACTAACATCATCTGAATGATTTTAAAGATTGAGTTAATAGGTATTTGTAAGTCACTTAGAGCAGTGTCTTGTATATAAAATAAGTACCATTGAAGTGTTAGCTATAATACATCGTCATGTATTTTTACCATCAAGATATATACACTCCTCTTTCCTGGAATTTTCTACCTCATGGGTAACTAAAAATACTCATGGGGAAAGATCCAATCACCATCACATTTCACCTCAACATATTAAGACATAAAATATTGACGTTCTCAAAATGTGCTTTTCCATCTCACCATTTTCCCCTTGTCCTTCTCTAGCACTTCTCAGCCTGGCAGTGTGGGAGTCCGATTATTCAGGCATTTAGTTTAGAATCAGATAATATTAAGTCAAATTCCTAACCCTGTCACTTAATATTTCTAACATCTTGAAAAGTTATTTAACTTTTTGTAGCCTGAATCTGTTCATATTTAAATTACAGATATCATTTATTTCATATGGGTTGTTCTATGGTTTAAGGGAAATTATGAACTAAAAGAAACTAACATCTCTTGAATATTTACCATTGGAGAAGGAGTGTCCATACATGCTAACAGAAGTAATTCAATTTAAAAATAATAATGGACTACAAAAAATCACTCAATGGTAAATGCTCCTACTTCTGCAAACTAAAAGTGGCACTTTACATATTTAAGGGATATTTCAACCTTTTATACTTATCAAGGTAACCTAGTCCTAAACCAACAGTATAGACTGTGCTTAAGAATATGTTTCCTTAGTATGCTTATCCTTCAAGACACTTTATGAAAAAGGATTCCTTGGTCATATAAGTTTGAGAAACAGTGTACACTATACACACTTTATCATGATTCAAAGTAGTATTTTAAAAGCTCTGAGAAATTCTGCCAAGGAAGTTTACATGTAGAAAATAAACTTTCAAGCAATAAACTTTATTCTGATCCTAACTACATTTTACATATAATCATTATTAATATCTTTGAGTTCTGTAAAACACACTTGGATATATGCCTATTCTTCCACTTTATTACTTGAAGTCACTAGCATACATTGAAAGAGATGTGAGACTGGGAAACACAAGGAGACAGAAAATGTCATTCCTTACACAGGAAAAATGATATAAGAGAAACTCCTGTTTTAAGGTATCAAAATTATGCAAAAAGTATGTGAGAATATGCTAAAGAAGCCAGGGGTTTTTTAGCTTGTAATTGAAAGACACAGCTTTGGTCAAAATAATTGGACACCTGGGAAGTGAACACTTGTTTCTTAACTCCTTTTGAAAATTATATTTCCAAATTGCATGAAGAAGCTTCTGTGCTGTCTATAATGGAAAAGCTTGCAGCAGTTATCCAATCAAAACCAATCATATAAGTCAGATTAAATTAAAAAGAAACCTGATCAAAGGCCTCAGAAACAGCCAGGACTTGAGGGACTAGGACCTGGAGAGAAGGAAATATCATCAAAGTGAGCCTAACTTTCTAGGTGTTACTCTTTTCCTCAGAGCCTTCTCTCATTTATGAATGAAGAAAGAGGCTGACCAGCCAGGCAGAAAGTAGTTACTGAGATACAGAGAAGCTAACAGAGCTTTAGGAAAACTCACAGGGCTGAGGAGGGAAGATTGATGTTCAAGATTGCAAAGGCAGGGAGACACAAACAAGTGAGCCTGATACTAGGCACAGGAAAGGTTCCAAATTTCCCCTCAAGAAATTTGCTTGTAGAGCTTTGCAGACACCAAAAGAAAGTGGCTGAATATCTGAGCAGAGATTCTTATCATCTTTTAGTCCCCGGGAGAAAAAAAATGAAGTTCAGGACCCACAAAGAGGGAGAACCCTGAATAACAATGCAAGCTCTCAGTTTGTATCTCTGCAGGGCTATCCCTGAGAAATGTCATAGAACCAGTATTATAGCAAGTCTCACAAATATTGCAAAGCAGTCTTAAGTCCCTGAGTCCATCAAGGTGATCTGTCCCTCTGCTGCCTGCCAGAGAATAGGATGAACTCCCCTGGAAAAAATCTAGCATCATCTTAAGACATTACAATTCTATATATATAATTCAGCATTCAATTAAAATTAATTATCAAAAATTGACCAGGATTAAAAAGTCAAACACATATAAAAACTGAACAATAGCTGACCCAGACATCAGTGTTATTAGACATAGACTTTTAATTAATTTTGATTAATATATTCAAAATAATAGATGACCAAAATTTAGACTTTCTTCTAAGAACTAGAATCTATAAAAATGAATGGAATGGAAATTGATTCTCAACTGAAAAACACAATAGCTTAAATTAAGAACTCAATAGACAGGCTTGATAACAGGTTGGATACAGCTAAAGAAAGGTTTTGTGGGCCAGAAAACAAGCCATTTGAACATATCCCTCTAAATCACTGAGAACAAAAAGTACATATAGTTTTATGAGGTGGAGATTTGCTGAGAAGAGAAACTCAGGTCCCTGGCCTTAGAACATATTGATTTAAAACATGGGTTATGCTAAAAGTCTTTCAGTGAACTTGAGAGCATTTACTTTACAGAGGGCATCTTGTTGTGTTATTATTGTTCTTGCTATTGTTATTTGTTTCTGCCTTCACTTATGATTCCTTCCTTTGAAGTTGCAGTAGTTTTTGGTTGTAAAAGGACCCCCTTCCCAAAGCACTGAAAATTGCCTGGACCCACCCATTATAATAAAAAAGATAAGATAAACATGTTTAGAAAACATGAGTGAAAAATTGCTTATAAATAAGCCATACAATTACTGCTTAACACTAGAAGAAACTGGTGAGAAGTGATGCTAACTCATTGATGTTTTACATATTTTTTTAATGTTCTTCATTAAATTCCAAAAATGAGGATTATAAGCAGGACACCCTTGTTTTTTCAAAGTTATTCTTGACCTAAGTAAATCTAAAATTGGTTATAACACCCACTAGAAGACAGTAGAAATTACTCCCAATTATTAACTTTCTTTCTACAGTGAAAATCATAAACTCTACAGTATTACATATACCCTCATCTAGGTTTCTGTGTAAGTTTTCCATTCCCTTCACTCTATCATCTAAAGGGTGAGGTAGGTAAATAATATAATTTATTATAGTTTTCATAAAGCTGGCAAACTGCTGTTTAAAATAGCCCAGGAATTACACTGTATTTCTTTCTAAGCAATTAAAATTATTTCATAGAGTTGGATTATAGATTGTAATTTGGGAGGAGTGAGGGAGAAATCAAGAGTTTTCGTAAGGTGTTCTCAGAAAGAAACATCAAATTAATTATCTAATTCCCAAGTATAGATAGACGATGGTCTTCTTTCTTTGGAGAACAAAAAGACTGACCTGTGATTGAGTATCTGGAGTTTGGATGTAAGAAGAATTAATATAAAAGTAAAAGATGCCAATAAGATGTTTGGATCAAAGAAGTAATGAAACCATGCACCTCACTTTGGGACTTGAGCTCACATGCTGGGACTCAAACCCAGCCAAAACCCACATTGGGATTTGAACCCAAGCAGCCAGGACTCGAATCTGGCCAAAACCCAGACTGGGACTTGAATCCACATGGCTGGGACTTGAACCTGGCCAAAACCCAGAGTCTTCCAACTGAGATCACACACCTGGTTTCAGGACTTAATGAAGCTCAGGTTCTTGATGTCACATAGCAGAAAGAATTCAGTGAGACACAAAGTGATAGGTAAGAAGTGGATTTATTTAGAGAGAAACACATTCCACAGACAGAGTGTGGGCCATCTCAGAAGGTGAGAAAGGCACCAGGGTATGGGGTTGTCAATTTTTATAATGGTGGGTAATTTCATAGGCTAATGAGTGGGAGGAATATTCCAGCCATTTCCAGAAGGGGCGAGGATTTCCAGGAATTGGGCCACTGCCCACTTTTTGATCCTTATAGTCGCCTTAGAACTGTCATGGCGCCTGTGGGTGTGTCATTTAGTTTGCTGATGTGTTACAATGAGCGTATACTGAGGCTCAAGGTTTAGTGGAAGTCGACTTGTCCACCATCTTGGACCCATTTGGTTCTAATCCGTTTATGTCATGTCCTCAGGCTATGTCATTCTTTCAAAGGTTATACCTTCCCCCCTTCCCTTCTGTTTCAGTAATAGTAAAGATGACTGCAGTGTATATGACTTCTACATTATGAACTGAAACAGTAAACACGTGCATCGTTTTCTCCCTGCCACTCTGTGCCTTGAAATGGCATTGTGTCCTAGAAGCCTCACATAGCCAAGCCACTGAGAAATGAGATTAGGTAACTGGACAGGAAACTGAAGTGGAGCCCAGAGGCAAAAACTCCAAATGACAGTAAGCAGTGATGTCCCCAGAGAGTGACTGGACATTTATTCACCCAGTGAACTGTAAAGAAACAAATCACTTTTCTTGTGGTGATGGAACCAGTGAACTAGAAAATTTGATTAAATAGTTCACAATCAACAGAATGCAATTGGCTAGATCAACAGAAATCTTTGAAATTAAAAAGACATATATACTTCTTTTTAAGACTCAGGACTCAGGATAGAATGGAAACATTCAAGATGCATAAGTTCTCTTTCCAATCTTGTGATATGAGTTAAAGACAAAGTCCCATCAGTGTATTAGTGTTGTTCAAGCAATTCATAAAGGTGCATTTACTGTCTGTTACAGGAAAACCACTGGAGAAATTAGGTTAATCTGTATTCAGGATATGCAAGGGGAAAGTATAAAATATATTCATTACTCTATACATTTTTCCCAAGAACTTCAAGCACTTTATAGGCTCTAGAGCCAGAGCTGAGGAGCTTCCCCTGGTCCTTTGGGCCACCATCTCAAGCTGCTGTTGAACTGAGCTTCTGCTACTTAGGAAAGGGGCAGGGATTTATAGTGGGCACTGCTAAAATTCAGATTCTAAGTTGTGTCCATTGGGTTCTTCACCAGCATTGAATTTCCCAAGGAGACTCTCACCACTGCAATGATGCAGGGACCTTGCCATAATTGATTATCAGGGAGGCAGACTATGTTTAAGATGGACTTTTATTCAGCCTTATGCAGAAATTCCATTTCAGCACTGTGATAATCCAATGTACTCCTCCTCAATCATCTGAAACAACAACTATTTCTCTCTGAAAATAGGTTGTGAGGACAACCAGACCTTCCCTAGGACAAACTCTTGGGTTGCTGTGAGTGTTTGTTTCTTCCCCATCCTGTTGTTTGTTTCTTTGGAGCTGCAAGCAGTTCAAAGTTGAAGTTTGTGAGTTTGCAGATCTGATGGGAAAATCAGGTATTGGGGAAAGCAGAAAATGGGGAAGTTGAGAATGAAGTTTAAGAACCTGGCAGTGTATAAACAGTGCCTTAGGGGAAAATCTCAGCCTACTTCAGGATTGGTGTATTATTTTAGAGCACACAGGGTAGGGAGGGAATTCAGGTGTGTTGCTAACAGATTACTCTCCTCCATGCCTTTGAGGCAGGGCAAAGTCCCAAACAAATCCATGTGGTCAAGTGGAGGACCATGAACATTCTCAAGAAATTTGTCTCAGTCCTAGAGATTTCAATCTGAAAATGCTGCCTTTTCTAGCAAAGTTAGAAACAGCAACTGTCTCCCATCAAATATTAGCTCCTTGTCATATGGGAAACCCTCCTTCCGTCTTTATGTTAACCAACTATTATTCTCATCCTTTCACTACAGACCAACACCAAACAATCCCACACAGCTGGGAGTGCACTTTGACAAGGAGAAAATATAGAAGGGAGGAAGAAATGGTTACAAGGAAACCTTGTTTAAAATATTTCAATACTCCTCAAAAGCTAACAAGGAGCATTGGTGTGCGGTGAGAAGACTGCAGCCTCTCACTTCCGTTTGTAAAGGAGAAGAAAAGGGGGGGGGGTGTGTGTGACTAAATTTATTGAATGAGAGATGGAGTTTTCAGAAATTGCAAGATATTACTTTAGATTTCTTCTCTAGTAATATGAGTGAGCGCAGGATCAGAGATCTCAATGGACTTAGAGGAGGTATTTAGCTCAGCTGTAGGTTTGAGAGATCATTAATAAGCAACAAAGAGGAAATTTTTGTAGAGGAGGAATGGAAATAAGTTCCAAATACAGTTTTGTACCAGAATGTGGAGGACTCTGAATGAAAGTCTATATATTTTGGCTATGACCTCAGCAGGTAAAGAGGAGGGTCTGAGCTAAGACTGTGGCCTGAGAAAGGCAGAGAGAACATTGGGCATGCAAGTGAATTACTTGGGACTCCTTCGGATGCGAGTGGCAAAATCCTAGCTCAAACTGGCTTGAGGCAAAAGGGAAATGTGTTGGTTCACATAACTGAAAAATATAGGGAACCCAGAATCTAAAACATTGCTTGAAAAGACAGCACAACTCACTGATTAAGGCAAGCACTCCGAAGCCAGATGGCCTGGGATTAAATCCCAGTACGGTTATGTATTTGGTGTGGAACTCGAAGCTACTCATTCAGCCTTTCAGTGAATAAATGTTTCCTCTTCTCTAAAATGGAGGTATTATTAATAACTTTCTCGTAGAGTTTTTGAAAGGTTTAAGTAAATTTGACGTCCAGTGCCTGGCATATTAGCTGTCAACTAACTCAGGACTCTTTCTCATCTCTCCTCTCTGCTTTCCTCTAGGTGGCTTCATTCTGGCAGGTTCTTCTCATTAGGTAGCCAGCTCTCAGCTTTCTTCCTGTCCTCACAGCACCCCCAGTAGAAAGCTTCTTTTCCCAATAGTTACAAGACCTTTGACTTGCTCTGATTGGACTGATTGGTGAGTTAGAATTAAATTCCTGGGGATACGGGGTGTAGTTGGGGGTGCGGGTGACAGAGGGTGGACAATTCTGACTTGTTATGCCTCAATCAAATGCTTGCCCTGCAGCTGGGAGTTAGGCTCAACTCTTCACCAATTCTGTGGACTAAGTGTAGAGTGAGATGATTTCTCTAGGAAAAATTGAGGTGTGGTTACCAGACAAAGATATAGTAGGTTCTAGGTAGATTTAAAACAACAGATGTATCTCATAGTCCTGAGAAGGAAGTCCTGACATGATTTCACACCGGTTGGGAAGGATGGGGTGAAGAACAGGAAGATACTTTTTTTTTTTTTTTAGACATCTTTATTGGGGTATAATTGCTTTACAATGGTTTGTTAGTTTCTGCTTTATAACAAAGTGAATCAGCCATACATATACACATGTTCCCATATCTCCTCCCTCTTACGTCTCCCTCCCTCCCACCCTCCCCATCCCACCCCTCCAGGAGGTCACAAAGCACGGAGCTGATATCCCTATGCTATGCGGCTGCTTCCCACTAGCTATCTACCTTACGTTTGGTAGTGTATATATGTCCATGCCTCTCTCTCGCTTTGTCACAGCTTACCCTTCCCCCTCCCCATATCCTCAAGTCCGTTCTCCAGTAGGTCTGTGTCTTTATTCCTGTCTTACCCCTCGGTTCTTCATGACATTTTTTTTTTCTTAAATTCCATATATATGTGTTAGCATACGGTATTTGTCTTTTTCTTTCTGACTTACTTCACTCTGTATGACAGACTCTAGGTCTATCCACCTCATTACAAATAGCTCAATTTTGTTTCTTATTATGGCTGAGTAATATTCCATTGTATATATGTGCCAGAAGAGACTTTTAATAATTTTGCAACTGAGCCTCAGTTCCTCTTTCATCAGTGCTAAAGTTGTCAAAATTGTCAAGCTGGTTAAGTTCCTTTGTGATGTTCCCATATTTTTCTTTAAATTAATAATTACTACCATTTATCCAGTTTCTGTTGGAGCCAGGCATTGTGCCATAAGTTTTGCTTACACACTCTCTAATTCTCTAATCTAACATAAATTTTGCCATCTTTATTTGAAACCTGAGTACTTGCTGATCCCCCGAAGTTGACAGTCAGGACTTAAACTCAGGTCCATCTGAACCTCAGAGCCTTGCTCTTTCTCCCACATCAGGAGGTCTCCCTTTATATACTTTTCTTATTTTTTTATAATTTTTATTGGAGCATAGTTGATTTTCTATGTTGTGTTAGTTTGGGGTGTACAGCAAAGTGAATCAGTCATACAAATACATATATCCACTCTTTTTTAGATTCTATTCCCATATAGGTCATTACAGAGTATTGAGTATAGTTCCTTGTGCTATACAGTAGGACCTTATTAGTTACCTATTTTATATATAGTAGTGTGTATATATCAATCCCAATCTCCTAATTTATCCCTCCCCCTGCCTCCCCACCCGCCTTCCCGCCCCCCCCCCGGGAAGTTTGTTTTCTACATCTGAGACTATTTCTGTTTGGTAAATAAGTTCATTTGTACCATTTTTTTTAGATTCCACATATAAGCAATATCATACGATATTTGTCTTTCTCTGGCTGAAAAATATGGTTCAAAATGATACATGCAACCCAGTGTTCATTGCAACACTTTTACAATAGCCAAGACATGGAAGCAACCTAAATATCCATCAACAAAGGAATGGATAAAGAAGATGTATCACATATATATACAATGGAATATTACTCAGCCATAAAAAAGAACAAAATAATGTCATTTGCAGCAACATGGATGGACCTAGAGATTGTCATAGTGAGTGAAGTATATGCGTAATTTCTTACTGCTCATCACCCCACCAACAAAATGTGCCACTCCCTCTATCACCTCCAGGCAGTCAAGTCACACCCTCTTTCCTTCTCCACTTACCAAACTGCCTTCTCAGAAAAGCCTTGGCCATCAGTCACATTCAGTGACTGTCCAACTCTATGTCTCCTCTGTCAAGGTCCTTGGCATTTGAAACCACATTTCTCATGGTAGACAGAAAGGCTTTGCTCCTGGTTAGATGACCTCAGAGTTCATCAAGCAGATCAGGGGACAGATTTGGGGCCAAATATTCCACCTAGCTAACTCCTTACTTCAGCCAAGTAACAAGCCTTATTTTGTGTTGCTGAAAGAGGGCTGTTATCCCTATTGATAAGTCAGGATGAGGACCTTCAGAAAGCCTTTAGCAGCTCTGTTTTTGAGTGACTGACATTTATGGCCATCTCTCAGCAACATTCTCACACAGATCCTCTGCTTCAGACTACTGAGTCCCCTCATTGCCCCTTCCATTGTTCCAGCCTCAACTATATCACACCAGACTCATCTCCTGAGACCCCACCCCTTCACTTCTTCTCTCTATCTGTTCAAATCTTCTCTCCATATCTGACTTGTGCAAGAAACATTCCTAGATTTCTCTAGCTCATACCTGCCTTTTCCTTCTTCAGAGTCATGTAATTTAGTTGAACCACAAAACCTAGTCTTTGATTCTAAACATCTTTTCTGTTTTCCAACTAAATTACATACAAACAGCACCAGGTTTGTGTGATTGTTTGTTTGTTTTTCTATTTTGTTCTCATTCTACTCAATGTCCCAAAGAACCTAGCCCAGGGATGGGCACATGGCTGTTAATGAATGCGTAAAAAGCCTGTTGATTTTTCTAATACATAAAATGCTAGTTTCCTCCCTCTTTTGTTTCTCAGCCTGTGACTAAATTGGCTGTGACACCACCATTCTATGTCTTCCCCCTGCTTTGCTGTTGCTCTCCACCAGCATAAAAGCAATTAAGTCTCAGGACTGAGTCTTATCTAAAATATTCTGGTGCCATAAAGCAAGGAGCTCTTTTATTGCCCTGTCATTTTTCTATAGAGAACAAACTAAATCTACTATTAAAAAGAAAATGCAATAGATTCTAGAAGTTTTCCCAGTATATATAAAACAAATCATAAATTCTCTGTTTTCAGAGTCACAGTACAATTGCAGTAGTCCAAAATTTATGGCTCTGAACAGAAGTACAATTCCCATCCTCATCACTTCATGTCTTTTCTGTTTCCCTGCTTAATTTACAGTTATTCAATAACAATTAAAATGATACTCTCATCCTGCTCAGTTGCAACTGAAAATCATTATGTGCTGATGGCTTCTGGGTGATGCTGTTGGGAGGAAGGGTGGCTGTAATCCCTAGTCTACATCAGGGCGATTATCCAGACATGAAGACTGAAGAGCTGATGGGACATGAACCTACAGAGTAGAAGAGGCCAAGATAAGGAATTTGGTACAGGGGTGGGGGAGAAGGAACAGATTTGAACATCTATCATGTTGCCTCTCTTCAGTGGACCTGAAACAGTAATTGAATTTTGGAGCAGTCCATCTCAGTTTGCTCCAAACATTCTAAAGCCTGTCTGAGAGTGCTTCATTGTCTTACTCACCTGGGAAAAGGAAAAAAGCAGCAGAAGGGGTAGGAGGGGTGCTGAGTGGCTAAAGCAATAGACTATGGTCATGTACTGTTCGAAAACTGATATTCTGAATAACCCAAGAGAAACATTTAGGACTTGACTCATTCTCCATGATTACACCGAATGGTAACAGCTCTGATGTGAGTGAGCTAGACAAGGAGTAAGAAGTCCAGGTCCTAGTCCTGCCTCTGTTCCTATCCAGCAGTGAAAACAGAGGTAAATCCCTTACCTTCTCTCATCCTCAGTTTCCCCATCTGTAAAACTAGGAGATGTGCAGGAGTTGCAAATTCAAATGCTTTCAGTGACAAGAAAACATTTCAGGAAATTCAATGGCTCAAGAACAAGAAGGGCTTAGAACAAAGGCAACTGGGATTTACATACCTAGTCTAAAAGCATTTAGCTTTCCAATTCAAGTTTTAGAAATAAACAGTTCGTATCTTCAGACCTCTGGTCAGTTTTTGCCTCTAGACTAAATCATCTCTTAATCCTTTCCTACTCAGGCGTTCTTTGAACACAAATTCCTGGCAGAGCAGGATCTCATGGTCTGACCAACTTACCATGTTTGTCCTAGCATCTGACAAACCCGGCCTGAGACACATTAGTGGCAAATTATAATTTGTTGAGTGGCTGGCCATTTTCCCGTAACCTTTACCTTAACAGAGTGAAGTTTTGTTTTGTTATTTTTAGACTGCTTCCTCATTTAATAGTTCTTGGCTTTCATCTGTTTAATCACTTTCCTTGCCATCCATCTAGCTTGCCCTCAGCTAAACCTTTCCTGAATTGTGAGGAGCACAATTGTTTATAGTTTTATCTGCAATACCTAAGGTGACCTTAGTAACAACAATCCTTCCATAAGCAAAGAAGCTGGCAGTTATCTAGCAGCCCTGGCAGAAAGATCATCTTCAGCCCTGCTGCAAAACTTCTGCTCCCTCTTTTAAGAAGCAACCCTTTTCCTCTCTTGCTCCCAACCCCTTTCCAAATTCCTGATTCAATAATCCATTCAGGGCTTCTCTGGTGGTGCAGTGGTTGAGAGTCTGCCTGCCGATGCAGGGGACGCGGGTTTGTGCCCTGGTCTGGGAAGATCTCACATGCCGCGGAGCAGCTGGGCCCGCGAGCCATGGCCACTTAGCCTGCGTGTCCGGAGCCTGTGCTCCGCAACGGGAGAGGCCACAATAGTGAGAGGCCCGCGCACCGCAAAAAAAAAAAAAAAAAAAAAAAAAAAAAAAAAAAATCCATTCAGCTCAATGGCTTATTCTCTTTGTCTTCCCTACAGAGCTGACCAAGACTCTGAGCTGCTTCCAAGTTATTTCATGAAGACTCTCTAGATCAGCTTCTTGAAGATGTTGTAGAGCAGAGCAGGAGCTCTCTTAAAATTGGGCCAGACTGACTTCTTAAACAGCTCCAGGGAAATTTCCCTTATTTGCACTCCAACCACACAAAATGCTTACTCTTCCCTTTGGCCTAAAATGCTTGCAAGACAATCTCAATATTCCTTTTTTCATAAAGCCTCAAATGTTTTCCATAGAATCCATCTCAAGGGAAAATCTTAAACCTAATCCCAGAATTATCTGGGTGACTCTTCCACATTGCAGGTGAAGATTGAGTATTATTCATTTAGAAGGTGAGTTCTCATACATCCTTCTGTGACTGAAAATACATAATATGTTTGAAATTGGGGCCCTCAAAGGAATTTTCTTTTGTTACTTTCCTGCATTTAAGGCCCAGAGCAATAAACAGAGTTAGTTAGTAATCTCCTGGTTAAAGAAACAGTCTCAGAATTACAACAGGTTGTCTCTCCATTTTGGAGCTTCTCATTGCTTTGCCTGAGGTGTGTTTTGTGCAATTACATTGTATTTAGTGAGATGCTAAGGACTTAGTAAACCTAGTCTTTCCCTTACATGGATTGAAAACCAATACACATAACAGTTTAGGAAAGAAGATGGCCCACAAGGATGGGGACGCTGGGGTTCTTTTGGGAGCAGAATAATGTGAATTCCCGTGGGACCATAAAGTATGGGTGGAATTTGAATGGAGGGATACAGGCATTATTTGAGCTGAAAGAAGTGATGGTGAGAGAAGTGGTCTGACTCTAAGGAGGATGTGTGTTGAGACCAAATGATAATACAACAAGTTCTGACAGGAAGGAATATATTTAGAATAACTTCAAAGGCCAGGGAAAAGCAAAGAAGATATGATGCAGTAAGCAGAAAATGGTGAAGTGTCTTGAAGACAGTGGTAATATTATGAGAGAAGATTGTTTATAGTTGGAAGTGAGCTTACTTCTGGTATTTGAAACATGGCTATTTAGATCTACATTTAAGTCCTTCTTTCCTTCCCCCAACCTCTTGGTTTTTATGATTGAAGACAAGGAGCTTGAATGAGCACTACCTTATTGAACTTCAGGCAATAAAAAAAGGTTTTAGGTTTTGTTTTTCCTTATGATGGGATGATATGAAGTGGTCATACTAATGAAAATAAAGTGTTCCCTAGGATTTTCAGTTTCTAAGTAATGATTTCATACCTTGAATGGTATCTAGAAGCATCCACTGACTATGAAGTTAAAAGGACTCTTTTACTGATGTGGTCTTTTGTAGTCCATGTCATACTTGGGTTTTTATGCAGTTCTTTAATCCAACTCTCAGTATTTCCATCTGTAAATGGGGTTAAATATGCTGACCTTTCAAAATGTTGTGAAGAATCAATGAGATAAGCATATGAATGTATTTTGCCCAGTGTAAATGATCATGCCAGTAGTTAATTTTAACCTTGCCTCAGAAAGTTGAAGAGAAGTCTCCATCTGTGTGTACCAATATGCTTTGTACAGTGAGAAGCATAAGAAGACAAGTAAACAGCAGCTGAATCATAGTCTGGTCCTCTCCTGGGAGACTCATTCAGGCCTGTAGTATCAGAGAGTATACAGAGTCAGGGACAGATGCATTCTCCCTGTGATATTAAACCAAAAAAAGTGTCTTAGGTAGGATTCCTCCCAAAATTAACCTGATAAATTATCTGGAATGTTAGGTGGTTTATTTGGGATGTGATTTCAGGAAGCACAAGTAAGGGAGTGGGGAAAGTGAACCAAGGAAGGGAAAAAAATCAATAGTGGGTGTGCTATTGAAAAAGCCCCCATTGTGGACAACTTAGACTAATTCCAACTGGTCCCCTCTTAGGAGTCTGTAGAATGTGTTTCAATATTTTCATATGAGTAATGGGAAGCTGGGGAATTTGTCCATCAACTCCAGTCCATCATCAGTTGACAGGCACTCCTGGAGGTGTTAGATCTCTGATCATTCTGGGCAGCCATTATTGTTGATCATCATTCATTCACAGTTCTAGAGCAAAGCCCTCAAAGAGACACAGGCCTTGAAGAGGAGGCTTTCTTTCATGACACTGTCACCTTAGCTGTAGGTGAATTCAAGGGTAAGGTCAGGAGACATGAGGTATCCACAGCTTTTGTTACAGGAAGTATGATTTGTTTAAACATGGGAGGCAGCAATATCACAGAAAACACAGTTATTCACAAAGAAATTAATCAAAGAAAGTTTCACACAAGTGTTAGGAATGGATAGTGAGATGAAGAAATAATATTTTGGATATGAAACCTCAGAACTACTGACTTCAGCTTGCTCAAGGTCCCACTGGAAACAAGGACAGGATAAAGAACACTTTAATATAAAGTTTAAGTCTCTGTCAAAATGGAGCTGTTAGGCTCAGTGAAAATTATGGCTTAGCAGTTCCTATCAACTAGAATTTATAATTTCACCCAGTAAGAAACTTGTATATATTTCAGGTTGTGTTAAAACTTTAAACAGACATCTTTCAGATGATCAGCAATAAGGTAAGGGAAAAAAGCCAGAATAGTTAGAAATGTTTCACAAAAGTTTCTGAAGGAATTGGAAGAGAGAAAGATCAAAATATTTATATTACCAAGGGCATGAAAATGGAAGAATATGAAAAGTGCCTCAGATCTAGAGGAAAGAATGCAATAATTCTTTCACTAAATCATAGGGCCCAAGACTGAAGCAGTTCATACAAAATGTGGGATCCTTAGCATAATTACAAACCTTAATAACATCCTGTATTGATGCAAAAACAAACAAAAAAAGAACCTCAGACTGTTCAGAAGGTTAGGAAGGAAGGAGGGAAGGAAAGGAGGGAGAAAGGAAGGAAAGAAAGGAAAGAAAGAGAGAGAGAAAGAAAGAAAGTGAGGGAGAGAGTCAGGGAGTCAGAGAATAAGAGAAAGCTCATAGAGGGCATTAACTACATTTTATGACCGTGTCTTACCCTTAGGAGTAGCTATGTCTCACATTTTAAGTATCAAGTTAATTAATTAAATGACTTAAAGATTGATTGAATGTCTAATTAATTAGTTAATTACCTGACCTAACCATCCATTCAGACAAAATAATCATGGTAACAGTTCTGTCTAAACACTACCTGATTTTGCCAAGGTCAATGTCTAGAAGTCATCCCAAAGCAAATTCCCAGTGCACACTGCAGAGTTCACAGTGGCCCTGAGGATAAAAGAATCATTTGGAACTTTTCTCAGTTGGCACATTCTTTCTCAACTGACACTGGGCTCAATTCCTGCCCAAAGCTTCCAAAGTTAGGTTGAACTTAAAACATTAGGACAGAATATTCCAATTACTAGTTTTCTGATACAGGAGCTGGTGCAATTGGAACCAACCTCAATACCTCCATAGTCCCACCCACACCTTCACTGGGGGCATGATAAAAATGTCAAAATTTGTCTTCAGGCCAGAATGTGAAGAAGTACATGCTTACAGATTATATGAAAATTTCAAAGTCCACTGGAACTTATGTCTGCTCTTCTTCTACCCTTCCATTTAGAACCACTTATAAATCTATAAAGCCCTGCATTTGTTACATGCTTTGACTAAAGTAATAAGAAAGCGGATATGCTACTGTGTAAATATTCTTTATAGGAAACTCTCCTAAAAGGAAGAAAAATATACTAAAATATTTTAATTTTTTCTTAATATCATGACCACATTAATATTTTAAGTACTCCAGATTATCAATGTATAAGTGAACTTCTTTAGTCTTTGTAAACTTATGATCTATTTGATATTTATCAAAAAGGTAAAGTTGGTAAAACTGCCTTGGTATTTGAAAGAATACTTTTTTAGGACAAATTTAATGAAATGCAAAAGCTCTCTTTAATCATAGTATAGTAGAACCAGAAAATTGCTCCAATTCCTTTAGAACATGGGTTGGCAAATGACACCTGGAGCTGGCTGGACAAATCTCGTTTGCTGCCTGATTTGGTAAATAAAGTTTTATTGGAACATAGCCACACCTACTTGTACATATTGTCTGTGGATACTTACTGGCTACACTAGTAGAGATGAGTAGTTACAACAGAAATTATATGAACTAGAAAGCCTAAAATATGTACTATCTTGGCCCTATAAAGAAAAAATTTTGCCAACACTTGCTCTTGACCATCATGGTAGCCACTAGCCACCTGTGACTAATGAGCATTAAAATGCAGCTGGTGTAACTAAGGAACAGAAGATTTAGTTGAACTGAGATGTGCTGAAAGTATAAAATATAATGGTCCCCCAGAAAAACAGAGTCAATAGGATGGATGGATAGATAGATAGATAGAAAGATAGATGATAGATAGTAAGTGTATATATATACATATATATATATATATACACTTACTGTGTATATATATGTATATGTGTATATATATATATATATTTAGTTACTGTGTGTATATATATATGTATATATATATACAGATGCATGGGACTGAATTCTTCGGGAAACTTAAATGCACTTGCAAGAGGATTTGTCCTCTGATCCTCAGGAAAAGGACACAGCACTGCCAAAAAACTTGATTTCAGCCTTATGAAAACTGGTATAGAAAACCAGGGAGCCACTCTGTACCTGGACTTCTGGCCTACAGAACTGTGAGATCATATGTAAGTGTTGCTTTTGAGTTTCTTTTTCATTTATTTTTGTGTATATGTGTTTTATTTCATTGACTTCTGATCTTATGTTCCTTTTCTATTGTTTACTTTAAATTTAATATTCTTATATTTTCCTATCTTTTTAACATGAAAATTTATTTAAGTTCTTTAAGCTTTCTTTTCCAGATACCTGTTACTCATTTTTAGCTTAATTTGCCTGCGATAAAAAAACATATTTTATATGACTCTTTTAACTTTATGGACTCAGAATGTGATTTAATATGGTGAATATTCCATGTTCACTTGAAAAGAATAAAAGTGTTGCAGTTGTTTGGTGGGATGGTCTATAAATGTCAATTATGTCAAGATACAGAGAATATAGGTCCTCTATATCCTTATTGATTTTCCATCTTTTTTTCTATAATTATTAAAAGAAATATTGAATGATCTAACTATAATTGCGGGTTTCTAATTTATTTTTGTTCTATTAGTATTTTGTTTCATGTATTTTGAAGTTCTGTAATTAAGAGCATACACATTTGGTATGTCTTTCTTTGTTGAATTAGTCTTTTTTATTATTACTAAACGTTTTATTTTATCCCTGTGTTATTCTCTATTCTGAAATCTACTTTTTCTGATATCAATATAGCCTGCTCAGCTTTCTTTTTATTAGGGTTAGCAATATATATATTCCTCTTACTTTCACCTACCTGAAAATTTATATTTAAAACAAAATGGATTTAGTTATGTCTTGCTTTTTTTTCTCTGGTCTGTTTTGACCATTTACTTAGAATGTGTATACTGTATTTAATATAATTATTGACATACTTTTGTCTAAGCCTACTATCTGTTTTTGTTTTATATTCTCTCTTGCATTTTTCTTTTAATTAATTGAACATTGTTATGATCATTTTGTCTCCTCTTTAAAATTTTTCAGTGGTTGCTCTGCATTTACAAAATAAACTTCTAACATCACAGTCTATCTTGAATATTATTTCACTTCCTACATGGTCTAAGAAACACAATAAGTATCTTTCTATTTTTGACATATTTAGTCCTATTGTTGTCATACATGTTACTTTTCTCTATATTATAAACTCCTTGATACATTATTACTTTTGCTTTACATAGTCAGTTATATTTTACTATTTTACTAAATGATAGAAAAAAAATTGTCTATAATTACTCACATTTATACCACTTCTGGTGTTCTTCCTTCCTTTGTGGTGATCTGAGATTCCTTTGGCTAATATTTCCTTCTTTGTGGAAAAAAATTAACATGCTTATAGTCAGAATTACTGGTGACACATTCTCTCTGATATATATTTTTTAAAATATATTATTCACCAAAGACTCAGTATGAACTCTCTGCATACTTCCAGAGCTCTTTCTCTGTACCATCCTCTTCTCTAATGCTCTGCCCTATGAAGTCTAGTTTGTTCAATCCCTCCAAACTTGGATCTTTTTTTCTTCAGTTCAACAAGATCACTATGCTCTAATGAGGTCACCTCTCCCTGCACAAAAATTGAGGAAGAGCCTCTAGGCAGAAATCCAGGGCTCACCTATTTTTTTCCCCTTTTCTCAGATATCAAGGTACTGAGTTGCCTGTCTGGCCAATGTGTGCTTCATTTGTTTCATTTATTTGTCCAGTGTTTTACTTGTTTTCAATAGGTGAAAAAATTCTCTACTAGTAATTCTACCATAGCCAGAAATGGAAATTTCTGTAGATGACTCTCAAAATTTATTTCCAAGTACCACCTTCCCTGTTTTTTTTTATGTTAATATTTAACTACGTTTGTGAGGGAACTATTTTATTTTATTTGTAGAAAAACAGCACTGTGAATAAGTATTTCTGGAAACTCAGTGAGAAGATTTTTTTAACTCCAGGATATTCCTGAGATGAAGCATCTGTAAAGTCTTAGATAATGAGGTTAAGTGATTACATGAGAAAGAGCAGAGTAGGTGAGGTCAGAAGCTTCAATGATTTTACACATAGAGCTACAAGATTCATATTCCTTATACAGTAATTAATGTATTCTGTGCTTATTGATTTGCTTGACCAGTACTTACACAAGGGGCATAAAAAAATACAACAGTCAAGGAAACAATACATCATTGTGTCATCTATTTATTCAAAGACACCCCACCCCAGATGCAGAACTTGGAACAAAGTAGGCATACTAAAATATGTATCTACTGTGTCAAGTACTTTATAGCTGTTGCTCCAGTGTGTGCTGAGGTTGTATACTCCTGTATAAAAAGTGTAACTGTGTCCTATGATTTTGAACAAGTCTGCATGCTACATTTTTATTTAAAATATCCCATCCTGGAATTTCAAAACCAACAGCCTAAGTAAAAGTTGGGAGAAAATGAAGCTTGAAACAGATGTATACGTAACAATAGTTTAAGAACAGATTTCACAGCAAACTAAATATGGATTAATTGTGGTTGTGACCATCAAAAAAGCTAAAACAATCTATGACTGAATCTATAGATTCTAGAATTTGTCATACAGAGTGAATAAGTCAGAAAGAGAAAAACAAATACCGTATGCTAACACATATATATGGAATCTTAAAAAAAAAAAGGTTCTGAAGAACCTAGGGGCAGGACAGGATTATGCAGACATAGAGAGTGAACTTGAGGGTATGGGGAGGGGGAAGGGTAAGCTGGGACCAAGTAAGAGTGGCATGGACTTATATATACTACCAGATGTAAAATAGATAGCTAATGGGAAGCAGCCGCATAGCACAGGGAGATCAGCTCAGTGCTTTTTGACTACATAGAGAGGTGGGGTATGGAGGGTGGGAGGGAGACACAATAGGGAGGAGATATGGGGATATATGTATATGTATAGCTGATTCACTTTGTTATAAAGCAGAAACTAACACACCATTGTAATGCAATTATACTCCAATAAAGATGTTAAAATATATATGTGTAAGTAGATTGAAAGTTAAAGGATGAAAAATATATCACGCAAATGTTATAAAAGGAAAGGAGGTGTATCTACATTAATATCAGACAAAGTAGACATCAGAGCAAAGAAATTATATAATGATGAAAGGTCAATCCCTTAAGAAGGAAAAGCAAACCTAAATTAGTATGCACCAAATAATAGAGCTGCCTAATATGTGGAGCAGAAACCAATAGAACTGAAAATAGTGTAGAAAATTCACAGTAGTGGTTTAATATATTAACACCCCTCTCAGAACAACTGATAGAACAGCTAGATAGAAAATTAGAAAAGATAGAAAACTCAGTAACACCAGTAACCAACAAGATCTGATAGACATTTATAGAACACTCCACCCCACAACAAAAGATGATTATACATTATTTTCAAGTGATCCCAGAACATATACCAAAGTAGACCATATTCTGAGTCATAAAATAAATTTTAGTAAATATAGAATAGTTGAAATCATGCAGTCTGGTTTTCCATCCACAATGGAAGCAAACTTGAAATAATAAAAATGATAACAGGAAAATCTCCAAATACTTCAAAACTAAACAACACACTACTAAGCTATCCATAGATCAAGAGAAAGTCTCAAGGTAGATCTAAAAATTAAATTTAAATTAATGAAAATGAAAATAAAACAGAATATGTATGCCATAAGGAAAGTTGTGTTGAGTAGAAAATTTACATCATTAAATGCACACACTTGAAAAGTGAAAAGATCTCAAGTGAATAATCTAGGATTCCACCTCAAAAACCTAGAAATAGAAGAGCAAAATGCCCTCAAGAAGGCAGGCAGAAAGAATAAACAATAAAGAGGGGCAGAAATCAATGAAATTAAAAATAGAATCACCTCTCACTGTTTGCAAATCACAGAGGAGACTGAAGCTGGATGAGATTACCTTGACCATAATGGGGCAGTGCTTCTATGTGAAGCTTTGAGGCACCTGGACTGTGATTTACAGATACTTAAGATGGACAAATCTGCATTTGATTTGGAAACTCAGATGCAGCTGACAGTTGTGGAAGGGAAAAATCCTCACCTGACCATTTCATATCAACCTTGGTTTGACAATGAGTACAAGATCGAGGGTGTGCTCATCTGATAAGGAACACCCTGAAATAATCTTCTCACAAAGTCTTCTCCTTGGTCACAATGTGTGTTTATCCTCCTGGCACAACCTGTACTATAAATTATACATCATGGCAGAAGGCTGTGATTTCTAGCCCTCCACCACAGTGTTTTAACGATATAATTGTGGAATGTGATTCAAAATGTATGTGCTATTTGTGCATAAGTGCTCTATCCACCATCATTAAAATTCCCATCCTCTCTGGCAATATTTAGAAGAATGAATACATTAAATGGATAAACACTTTACAAAAAAAAAGAAAAGAAAAATAGAGAAAATCAGTGAAACAAAATGTTGGTTCTTTGAAAAGATCAATAATTGCAAAATACTCTAGAAACATTGACAAAGTAAAGTGAAAAGATAAAAGTTATCAATATCAGCAAAGAAATGGAATATTACTATAGATCTTGCAGACAGCAAATGCATAATAAGGGAACACTACAGGAAATGACCTCCAGTACCAACCATGTTGTTGCAAATGGCAATATTTTACTCTTTTGTATGGTTAAGTAGTATTCAATTTTGTACATGTACCACTTCTTTATCCACTCATTTGTTGATGGACACTTAGGTTGCTTCCATATCTTGGCTACTGCAAGTAATGCTGTAATGAATATTAGGGTGCATGTATCTTTTCAAATTCATGTTTTCATTTTTTGGATATATATACACCCAGCAGTGGAATTACTGTATCAAGTGGTCAGACCCCAAAAATATTGCTATGATTTAAGGAAATGAGTGTTCTACCTATGTTATCTTCTAGGAGTTTTATGGTTTCTGGTCTTACCTTTGGGTCTTCAATCATTTTTCAGTTTATTCTTGTATATGGTGTGCAGAAATGTTCCAATTTCATTCTTTCTTTTCTGACTACTGTATCTAGGGCTTCCAATACTATGTTGAATAAAAGTGGCAAGAATGGGCATCCATGTATTTTCCTTGATCTTAGAGAAAATGTTTTCAGATTTTCACCATTCAGTATGATGTTAGCTGTGTGTTTATAATATATATGACCTTTATTTGTTGAGGTATGTTACCTCTATACCCACTTTCTGGAGGGTATAAATGCATATTGCATATTGAATTTTGCCAATAGCTTTTTCTGTATCTATTGAAATGATCATATATTTATTCTTCAACTTCTTAATGTGGTATATCACATTGGTTGATGTGCAGATACTGAACCATCATTGCTTCCTGAGATAAATCCCACTCAATCATGGTGTATGACCCTTTTAATGTATTGTTGAATTTGATATGCTAATGTTTTGTTAAGGATTTTTGCATCTATGTTTGTCAGTGATATTGGCCTATAATTTTATTTTTTGTGATATCTTTGTCTGGTTTGGGAACCAGGGTGATGCTGGCCTCATAGAATGAGTTCAGAAGTGTTCTAACCACTGCAATCTTTTTAGAATAAATTGAGAAGGATAGGTGTTAACTCTTCTCTAAATATTTGATATAATTCACCTGTGGTCCTGGACTTTTGTTCATTGGGAATTTTTTTTTTACTAATTCAATTTCATTACTGGTAACTGGTCTCTTCATGTTTTCTGTTTCTTCCTGGTTCAGTCCTTGGAGATTCTACATTATAGGAATTTGTTCATTTCTATTAGGTTGTCCATTTCATTGGTGTATAGTTGTTATAGGAATTTGTTCATTTCTACTAGGTTGTCCATTTCATTGGTGTATAGTTGTTCATAGTAATCTCTCATGATCCTTTGTATTTCTGTGGTGTTAATTATAACATCCTTTTTCACTTTTGATTTTATTGATTTGACCCTCTCTCTTCTGTTTCTTGATGAGCCTAGCTAAATGTTTATCAAATTTATGTTCCAAGTTTCCAAGGAACTAGCTCTTAATTTCATTGATCTTTTATATTGCTTTGTTATTCTCTATTTTATTTATTTCTGCTCTGAGCATTAGGCTCTCTTTCCTTCTACTATCTTTGGGTTTTGTTTGTTCTTCTTTTTATAGTTCCTTTAAGTGTAAGGATAGGTTGTTTATTTGAGATTTTTCTTGTTTCCTGAGGTAGACTTTTATCAGTATGAACTTCCCTCTTAAACTGCTTTTTCTGTATCCTATAGATTTTGGATTGTTGTGTTTTCATTGGTTTCCAGATTTTTTTTTTCTTTCTTCTTTGATTTCTTCAATGATCCATTGGTTGTTTAACAGCATATTATTTATCCTCCATATGTTTGTGTTTTTGCAGTTTTTCTTTTTTTCTTGTACTTTATTTCTAGTCTCATAATGTTTTGGTCAGACAAGATGCTTGATAAGATTTCAGTTTTCTTAAATTTACTGAGATTTGTTTTGTGGCCTAGCTGCTGTCAAACCACTGTTTCACAGGGCTGAGGCCCAGGAGGTTCTAATGAGAGTGCTGGCTCACTGGTGGGCAGAGCATTGTTCCCCTATTAATTTTATGAATCTAGTATATCCTTTATACCAAAACAGAAAAGACAGAAAAAAAAAAAACTTAAAGAAAATTATCACATAAATATGAGGCAAATATTCCTAAAATATGTTAGCCAATAAAATTCAGCAATATGTAAAAATAATTTTAAGCCATGACAAAGTTGTATTTGTTTCATGGTGCAAGTCTGGCTAAATACTCAATAATCAATCTACACAAGCCACTATATTAATAAGCTAAAGAATAAATATCATATGTTCATATCAATTGTTGCAGAAAAAGCATTTAACAGAATACAATACTTCCACATAATAAAAACTCTTGAAAACATAGAAATAAAGGGAATTCAACTTGATAAAATGCATCTACAGTAAACCTAGAGGTAACATTATATTTAATTCTGGAAGACTGAATTATTTCTCCTAGGATTGTGAACAAAATGATGGTGTCTGCTCTCACCAGTCTTATTCAACGTAGTGCTAAGAGTATTAGTCAGTGGAATAAGCAAGAAATAAAAGATTTCCAGTTCAGAAGGAGAGAAATAAACCTGTCCCCATATGCTGATAGCATGCATAATTCTTGGAATAAAAAAATCTCAAGCAATCCATAACAATATTTCTAGAGCTAATAAGTGAGTTCAGCAAGGTTTCAGGATAAAAGTTAAACACAAAGCCATCAGTTGTATTTCTACATACTAGGAAAAAAACACATAGACAATGATATTCAAAATATAATACCATTTATAATAGGTCCCAAAATGAAATTCTTTGGTGTAAATCTAAAAACAAACAAACAAAGATAAAGCTTGTATAAGACTTGTATGCTGAAAACTATATAATGCTGATGAAGGAAATCAAAGAGGCTGAAAATAAATAAGGAAACATACCATGTTCATGGATTGGGAAAATTAATGTAGTAAACATGTTAATTCTCCCCAAATTGATATACTTCTTTGACACAATTCCTATCAAAATCCCAGCAGTCTTTGGTTGATATATAGTAGATTATCCTAAAATTTATTTGGAAAAGCCACAAAACTAATATAGTTAAAACAATTATTAAAAAATAATATAAAGGGAAGAATCAGTATACCCAATTTCAAGACTTGTGAGACAGCTATAATAATCAAGAAGAGGTGGAACTGGCAGAGAGAGAGACACATGGATCAATAGAACAGAATAGTGAGCTCAGAAATAGACCTGTATAAATATGTCCAACTGATGTTTGACAGAAGGGCAAAATAATTTTAGATACCATTTTTAACAAATGATACTCAGGCAATTGTACCTATATAGGCATTTTTAAAACCCTAAAATTTGACCTAAATACATAAAATTTTACTAAAAGTATATCATAGATTAAAATAATATTTACAAACCACATAGCTAACAAAATAGAAATATCAAGAACATATAACTCAAATCTCAATAGTAAAAAATGAAAAAGTCTGATAGAAAATTGGGCAAAAGATATGAAGATACATTCTACCCAACAGGATTTACAGATGGCAGTCAAGCACATTAGAATATGTTCAACATCATTAGCCACTAGGAAAATACAAATTAAAATCTCAATGAAATATCATGAAACATCTATCAGAATGACTAAAATAAAAAATAGTGATGGCACCAAATGCTAGCAATGATTCACAGAAACCAGATCACACATAATTTACTGAGTGGAATGTAAATTGTACAATCACTCTCAAAAACACTGTGGCAGTCTCTTAAAAACTAAATACATAACTACCATAGGACACAGCAATTTCACTCCTGGTAATTTATTCCAGATAAATGAAAACCTATGTCCACACAAAAAGCTGTATACAATGTTTATAGGAGCTTTATTCCTAACAGCGACAACAACAAAAACAAAAGCTCCTCAAAAGGTGAATGGGTAAATGAACTGTAATACATCCTTACCATGGAATACTATTCTGCAATAAAAATAAATGAAAGTATAGATACCCATAATAACCTGAATGAATCTCTGTAATATCACATTGTGTGAAACAAGCTAGTCCCCAGAGGTTATATATTGTATGATTCTATTTACAAAACATTCTTGAAATGACAAAATCATAGAAAAGACGATGGCTCTTGTCAGGGATTTAGGGCTGAAGAGAAGAGGATTTGGTTACAAAAGGACAACATGACAAATCCTTGTAGTAATGGAAATGTTCTTCATCTCGGCTGTATCAATGCCAATATCCTGGTTGTGATAATAGTTTGCAAGGCTTTACCGTGAAGAGAAAGTTGTAAAGTGCACATAAGATCTTTGTATTATTTCATTCAACTACATGTGAATCTATAATTATCTCTGAAAGAACAGTATAATTTTTTTAAAAAAAGTGTATTGGGAGGCAGAATTCAGATTGCAGTGGGTTAGAACTAAGGTGAGAGGAAACTGAAAATGGGGAAATATTATGTTGTCACCTAAGGAAAGCCTGATATTTATTGGTTAAATTTATATGCTTTGCTTTATCTCACATTACTTAAATGTAGTTATTCACCCTGATTCAGTGCTTAGTTCTGTATTATTCTCCAGATATTCTCCCTGAGTGAACTCATACATTCTCATGATTTTAACTGCTTATATGCTAATGATTTCCAAATTGACATTGTCGGCCCTTTCTCCTCTAACTTCCAATTCATGCAATCCATTGAATATCAGACATACTCATGTGGACGTTCTGCAGACACCTTACTCACAGCAGAATTCCTCACTTTTCCTCTCTTGCAATCTCTTTTTCAGTTAGTGTAACCACCATCCAACTGTTCAGCCTAATTAGTAACCTGGGAATTATTCCTGATTCCAGTACAGCTTTCAGACCCCTTGCCATTCAAACATAAAGTTTAGACACTTCATTTTCATGTTTATTTTTGCCTTGTTCATGTTCTCTTATTTCTCTCCTATAGGGTACTACTATTTTTCTGTAAATGGTTTATCTGCCTTGAGATTTTCCCACCTCAAATTAATCCTTTATACATCTCCCAGAGCTTTCTAAATTGCAAATTACCTATGTCATCCCCCACAACTCACAGAACAACACTTAAAATCCTTGTCAAAGTATAAAGCCCTTTATGATCTGGTCCCTTCTACCTCCCCAGTCCCATTCAGGTTTTCCTCTGCCTGGAACTTTATGCTCCAGTAACATTTAAATTGCAGGTAATCAACCTATATTATATTTCTTGTCTTTTGTTGTAATAAGCCTCTGCTAGCAATGCTCTATATCTGTCTCTACCCAACTCTCCCACAGAAACTATTGCCCACTCCTCTTCATCTGTCTACTTACTCTTCAAGATTTTTCTTTTATAAATTTATTTATTTATTTTATTTTTTGCTGTATTGGGTCTTCGTTGCCACACGTGGGCTTTCTCCAGTTGCGGCAAACATGGGGCTACTCTTCATTGCGGTGCATGGGTTTCTCATTGCAGTGGCTTCTCTTGTTGCAGAGCACGGGTTCTAGGTGTGTGGGCTTCAGTAGTTGTGGCACATGGGCTCTGTAGTTGTGGCTCTCAGGCTCTAGAGCGCAGGCTCAGTAGTTGTGGCATACAGCCTTTGTTGCTCCACAGCATGTGGGATCTTCCTGGACCAGGGCTTCAACCCGTGTCCCTTTCATTGGCAGGCAGATTCTTAACCACTGCACCACCAGGGAAGTCCCTACTTTTCAATATTTAAAGATCACATTAGGTGTTATTTCCTTTTCTTGTCCCTAAAAGATTGCAGAGTTGTTCCTCCACCTTTCCACAGAGCTCTATATACACGTTTATCATAACCTCTCATAGATACTATTTATGTATCTGGTTTTCCCAATAGACCAGGAGATTTTCAAGGACAGGAAGTATGTCCACAACTCTAGGATAATGATGTGAAGTGAATGTAGAACTTTTAAAAACTATTCCAGCTTTTATTTCATAAAGACAACCTTTTATAAACTCCCAGAGACCAAAGTATGAGGAAGATGCGAATTTATCATTCATTCATTCAACCAGCATGTACTGACTACCAACCACTGTGTCAGGGACCAGAATACAATGATGAAAAATCATGCTTTATGGCCTCAAGAAGCTTATGGTTAAGTGTAATGTCACTCTGAAAGATACCATGAAATGGAAAAGATATAATTCTAGAATAAGTTTCACAAGATCAAAATGATGATTGGGTAAGAAGGTATCAGTGATACTATGGAAAGCCAAAGACCCAAAAGTTAGAGGTAGGCCAAGAGTCAGATTCACCAAGAGAAAGAGTAATCGGGTTAAAAAATAAGTATCTGGAACGAGTGTAGTGGGAGGAATTGAAAGAGTTGAGTTCTAAGCAAAAGGATACAGTATGATGACTAAAGAAAAAAGTTTTCTGACATACATGGCTTGATTTTTATGGGTGGACTGAAATACAAGATGTAGGTGGTGCTAATTCTGAAGACGTAGGTGCTGACATTGTGACCTTAGAGGATCTTACCTGCACCCCACATCAGTGAGACTTGGCCCCCCTGAGTATAGAACATTTTGATCCCTATTGTTTGAACTATTTTTCTAATGGGGTGCAGTTTTCTCCCAAAATACAGATATCTCCCTATATACTGTCGATCTTGACTCTATTTACATTGTTAAAATAACAAACAAACAAAACACTTGGTCATCTCATTCCAGTACTAAGCCATCAGGAGGTTATATAGCTTCTTCTACAGAATAAGAGTATCAGAAACTTCCTTTTTCCTAGGATGAGGTCCTATTGAGCCCCCTCGTTAAGAGTGAATTCATTATACCAACAGGGTATAGTGGAGGAATCTTGTCCAAAGTACCTGCATCTCTTCAAGAAATGTCCATATCCATCCTTTTAAGCTTTTTTCTTTTTAAATGTAATTAGGAATTCTTACAGTGGCTCCTGTCTTACCCCACCTTCCAGGTAAACTACTTCTCCATAGAAGACTTTTTACATTTTCTTTGGAGAAGCTATTCTCTTCCAGAATTAGTAATGTTTCTCTGCTTATGTTGCTGCTTAGAAAGTTTGAGTTTCATGAGATATATACTTACTATAACAGAATAAAAGTGGTAAGAAAAAAATCAGAAAATAATAAAGAACCAGCCAATGATTGATGACCCCTGACCCTGCTCCCATGTTCAGAGTCTGGGAACTCTGCAAGTGACAGAATTCACTTGATGTTGTTTTATTCATTAATTCATTCATTTTCATTCAAGAAATATGTGTTAAGTACCTACTATATGGCAGACATTATTAGGTTCTGGATTCCCACCTCTGTAGATCTTTCAGTCTAGTGGGCTCTGACCTTCTGGCAACAAACTACCTCCTAATTCTCAAGTCATTCACATTCACAAGGGCATACAAAGGGGACCGCAGAACAACCTATCATTATCTAAGGAATGAGAGCACTTCTGGCTTTATCACTTCTCACTCTCTTGCCTTGATGTCCCAGGTTAGGTTTTTCCTGTCAAGATCCCCAGCACCTCACTCATTTAACCCAAATGGTCATTCCTTGGCCCCTGCATCCAGTGTACGAGGTAACCCAACCTGACACAAAAGCAGGTAGCATTAACAGTAACTAACAATAGACTACCAAATGTCCAATTAGGGTTGATAATCTCACTGCTTTGATTCCAGTATCAAATACACTTCAAAGTGAACTAGAACATCACAATGTCAAAAAAGCCTTAGCTCTTCCCCAGTCCCTGCCTTATTGGTCTGACACATCCTCCCTTGGTTTTCTGCTTTATACTTCAGTTCATCCTTAAAAGCAAGAGTGCTTTCCTGAACTTCAGCCCTTTTGCCTGTGGCCCTAATACTCTTCCAAGCTCTTGCTAATTTCAACCCCAGGAGGGCTACTGACTCTTCTTCACTTTCTTTCACTCACTTGCTAGATATTCCTTTCAGTAGACCAATCTCCTGAAACCCCACTATTCTGCCCACCACCTGCTTCCACCCATCTGATTTCAGGTACTTCCACCATATGTAGCCCTGCTGTTATGCCCATCCATGAGCTCTGCATTATGCCATGGCATACCTCCAACAACAATTATGATGCACAGATGGTTCAAGGGTGGGTTGAGATGTCCATTTTGTTTGTGATGTTTCTTTCCATAAGAGAGCAAAAAATTCAAAATTAAGCAGTGGTACAATGAATTGAAATAATTTACAGATATTTTTAATGCTGGAGAAAAAATAATGGTCCGATTAAATATTCCCCTAAGAAATCATTATTCTATTGAGTTCATCCAAATAGCAGTGTGTGATTTTAATTATTATAATGGAACATAATTGTCACTAAACTGAGGAGTTAATTATTCTGAAAATAATTGTGTCATTCTTCTACAAATAAAGTTATACAAAAATGTATTTTGTGCTTGAATAATACCAACACAGCCAATACATTTACTCATGTGAAACCTAAGCAATAGTCACTTGTGATTCACCCAATTTTCTCCCAAGAGTTGATTTTGCAATTTTAAACTTGCAAATTAGATGGTGGCTGCATTATTTCTCTAATGGGAGATACAAAATTCTTACAGAAGTGCTTCAGAATTGGCATTTGCCATCTCTCTTAAATTCCACCATCAGGTTGGAGCATTTTTATGGGTCTCATTGAAGCTGTCTAGTTGTTTGTCTTTTCTATTTCATAACTCTTGATCCATGGGATGATTTCCAGACAATACAGCAGAGACCAAAAGACATGAAATTATCAGACAACAAATTACTCTCAAATGAAGGCCAAAATTGTATCCCTAGAGAAAAATTGTGAATAATTTCTAGGGTTAAGATTGAATTAATGACTCTCATCAAATAAATTAAAAGAGTCTTAGGGAAAAATAATGGAGTAAAAATATTCGGTAGCTTAACTCTACCTACTTCTCTGGGAATCACTTCAATTATTTAAAGCATCATTGCATACCTTGTTTCTAGGTTTCTTTGTGTTGGTGTGACTTACTTGGCCCCAATACCACCACACATAAATTATTCTTCAGTTGTCAGTTAAGTGTCATAAGGTCAAGATAAGGAGAAGGGAGATACATAATCTGGAACTGGTCCCAACAAATGTGTCAAGGGTCAGAGAAACAGATGGACTGAGTGAGATTCAAGCTTTAGGGGAGGGAAGAGTCAGGTAAAGAGTAAGTGAATATAAAATACCCTTTGGGCTCCACTGATATCAGCATTTGCTATTACTGAAAAAAGACTAAAAATTCAGAATTTAAGCACAAGATGCAGAGAACTGCAAAGCAAGAAGAAACAAGGGGCCAGGGACTACTACATACCACTTCTTTAACACAACAAAGTTACAGACTTTCTTTTATACCCGATTATATTCTAAGATTTGCCTAGTGGTTAGCATGAAATGTGAGCCTCATGACACTCAGGTGGTAAAGATGAGAAAATATAGCATGCAACAGGGCACTGTGAGTAGCAAGAGAGAAGACAAAATTCAGGAAGAGGTTTGTCATGGAAACTCAGGAAGTAGAGTATTTTAAGAAAGAAGGAGAAGTCAACTATATCAAATGTTGTTCAGAATCAAGTGAACTGAGGAGAGAAAAATGCTTACTGAATTCAACAACCTATATGTCACTGGTGACTCTAACAAGACTTGATTTAGTGGAAAGATGAGGATAGAAATCAGGTTAGAAGGGCTGAGGGGTAAGTGGCATGAAATGGAGATAACTAGTATAGACATGGGGGAGTAAAAAATATGGGAAAAAGAAGAGTGGAATGTTGGTTTATTTCTGGTTTTCTATTGCTTGGAAGAGATCTAAGTGTGTTTAAAAATAACAATTCAGTTCAGATGATGTAGTTGTATATATAAGAGAAAGAGAAAAGATTAAGCAATAAGGCATGGTTCCTCAGCAGGCTAGCTTTCAAGGGAGCAAAACGTAGGTATAAGGATTGACCCTAGATTTGAGGAGGGGCAGTTCTTGGCTCTGTCATTAACTCTTCAGAAGAGCACCAGAGGTGAGTAATTCCATTCTCTCAGCTGAGACATGCTTCCCTCTTCCTGAAACACCAGCAGTATATTCAAGGTTTATTCCTAGGAGCCTTTTTTCAATTTGAGATGGGAATTACCTTATTTTTATGGTGATGAGAAACCTGTAACTCCACCTGTTGCCAGATAGAAGGGCAAACTTGAGATGAGCCTGAAAGTGTGCAGCACATGCATGATGGTGTGTCCCTAACCACCAATGACAGGTTGTGTTTATGTTGCTTATGTATCTTTATCCTGGAAGCAGGAGCCTGAACTACTTACTAATGGAGAATGAAGAAAACAAGGTCAAGCGACAGACTAAGTGTCATTTCTGAGATTCATGGGAAAAAAAAAAAAAACATTGGAATGAAATTTTTTCTTCCTTCATTATGGCACACATCACACCTTTGGCACAATTAGTGGCCCTGGGTTAGTTACTCCTCAAGAATCAAGTAAACTAAAAGAAGAGCCTATCAGTGGCCTAGAACAGGGATCCAGAAATGAAACTAAGCACACAGGCAAATTTTCCACACTTCCTGATTTGTAAATAAAGTTTTATTGAAACACAGCCATGTCCATAATTTATGTATTCTCCATAGCTGCATTTGTGACACAATGGCATAGTTGAGTAGTTGTGACAGAGACCATATGATTTTCATAGACTAAAATGTTTATTCAGCCTTTTTCATAAAAAGCTGGGGAGTTCTCTGGCCGTGAGGAAGTGGAGAGCCATACAATGCCCAAGATCTTTGGCAGAGAAGTAGGCAAGAGTTCCTACTTTGCTATGAGGAGAAGCTTTCAGACAGGTGTCATGGTTAGAATCCACAGATTCAACCAGGAGGGCTGGGGCTTAGAGATAGGGCCCAAGTTCTATAAGTGTTCAAATAGGTTGTGCTCCTCTCTTCTATTAGAGGGCTCAGTTTTCTGAGAAGGATGTGGGTTATGAGAAAGAGACAAAATCCAAGAATTAATACAGGAATCCAAGGCTAAAGTCGAAGCAGCATAGGGCTGGACCAAAGTCACTTTTAGAAAAGAGTCTGGTGGAACTGAACCTAAGGCAGAAGGGGCTGGGCAAAGTGAGATGGTCACTGTGTTGAAACAGGCAGACATCCAAGATCCTTAGGATCTGTTAGTTCTTCATAAATGAAAATGATAAAACATGACCTTGACTTCCTCAATATTAGTGATAATAATTGCTAACATTTGTCGAAAGCCAGGAATATACACATGAGATATATATCTATAGATATATAAAATTTCTTTATCCATGTGTCCATTGATGGATGCTTAGGTTGTTTGCATACCTTGGCTATCATGCTGCAATGAACATGGGAGTACAGATATCTCTTTGAGATTATGATTTCATTTCCTTTGGATGTATACCCAGAAGTGGGATTGCTGGGTTATATAATGCTTCAATTTTTAACTTTTGAGGAACTTCCATACTATTTTCCATAATGGTTGTACCAGTTTATATTCCCACCAACAGTTGAAAAGGATTCCCTTTTCTCCATATCCTCCCCAGCACTTGTCATCTCTTGTCTTTTTGATAATAGACGTCTTAAGAGATGTGTGATGATATCTTGTTCTGTTTTTATGGGTTCAGGACTTACATTCAAATCTTTAATCCATTTTGAATTGATTACTGTGAATGTTTTAAGGTAGAAGTCCAGTATAATTCTTTTATACGTGAATATCCAGTTTTCCCAACACCATTTATTGAAAAGATTATATATTTGTTCTTGGCTCTTTTGTAAAAAATTAATTGACTCCATTCTGTTCCATTGGTCTATGTGCCCTTTTTATGCCAGTGCCATAATACTTTGATTACTACAGATCTGTGATATAGATTAAAATTAGGAAGTGTGATGTCTCCAGCTTTATTCTCCTTTCTCAAGATTACTTTGACAATTCAGTGTCTTTTGTGGTTCCAGATGAATTTTAGAATTGTCTGCTTCTATTTATGTGGAAAATGCCATTGGAATTTTTATGGGGATTACATTTAATCTGAAGATCACTTTGGGTGATATGGACATTTTACCGTTATTAGTTGCCAATCAGTGAACATGGAATATCTTTACATTTATTTGTATCTTCTTCAGTTTATTTAGTCAGTGTTTTATAGTTCTCAGTGTACAGATCTTTCATCTCTCTGGTTAAATATAGTCTTAAGTATTTTACTCTTTTTTATCTCTTGTAATTGGGATTTATTTCTTAATTTTTCCTTTGAATACGTTGTTGATAGCATATAAAAATACAACTGATTTTGCATATTGCTTTTGTATTCTGCAATTTTACTTGACTTCTTTATTAATTTTAAAACTTTTTTGAGTAAAGTCTTTAGAGTTTTCTGTACATAAGATCATGCCATCTGTAAATGAAGATGATTTTATTTTCAATTTGTATTACTTTTATTTCTTTTTCTAGTCAAATTTCTCTGGCTAAGTACTATTTTGAATAAATGTGAAAAGAGTGAGCATCCTTGCCTTGTTCTTGATCTTTGAGGAAGACCATTTATCTTTTCTTTTTAACATCATTGAGTATGATATTAGCTGTGGGCTTATATATGGCCGTTATCATGTTGAGGTCTTTTCCTTCTACATATGGTTTGAGAGTTTTTATAATGAAAAGATGTTGAAGTTTGTCAAATGCTTTTTCTGCATCTACTGAGATGTTCATATATAATTTTCTATCTTTCATTTTACTATTATTTTACATGGTGTATCATATTGATTGTTTCTGCAAATGTTGCACCATCTTGCATACCTGGAGTGAATCTCACTTACTCATGGTGTATGATTCTTTCAATGTACTGTTAAATTTGGTTTGCTAATACTATGTTGAGAATTTTTGCATTTATGTTCCTCAGGAATTTTGGCCTGTAATTTTCCTTTCTTATAAGTGTCCTTGTCTGATTTTGGTATCAGGGGAATGTGAATGAGTTTGGAAGTGTTTCCTCCTCTTCTATTTTTTGGAAACACTTTAGAACGATTGGTATTAATTCTTGTTTAGAAGTTTAGTAGAATTCTCCAGTAAAATCATATGGTCCTGGGATTTTCTGTATTGAGAGGTTTTTGATTGATTCAATCTCCATACTAGTAATTGGTATGTTTCAATTTTCTATTTCTTCATTATTCAGTCTTGGTGAACTGGATGTTTCTAGGAATTTATCCACCTCTAGGTTTTCCAATTCATTGGTGTATAATTATTCATACAGTTTCTTATTATCTGTAATATTACTGTGTTACCAGTTGTAATGTTTCCTTTCATGTCTGATTTTATTTATTAGAGTCATCTTTTTTTTTCTTACTTAGTTTAGCTAAAGGTTGATCAATTTTTTCCCAAAAACAAACAAGCAAACAAACAAAAAACACCTACTCTCTGTTTAGTCTCTATTTTATTTATTTCCACTCTGATCTTTGTTATTTCTTTCTTTCTACTAACTTTGGGCTTCATTTGGTCTTTTTCTAGTTCTTAGAGGTGCAAATTTAGGGGTATGTATTTGATTTTTTTTCTTAGTGTAGATGCTTAATTGTATTAAATTTTCATTTTCATTTGACTCAAGATATTCTTTGATTTTTTTTTCTTTTGGCCTTTGATCCATTGGTTGTTCAAGATGTCATTCACAATATGTTTGTGAATTTTCCAGAATTCTTGTAATTGATTTAAAGTTTTGTAGCATTGGAAGGAAAAGATACTTGATATGATTTCAAACATCTAAAATTTATTAAAGTTCATGCCCCAACCTATGCCAAGAATCCAGGCAGGCCTGCTCTGCTCTGGGTGGAGCTCCACAAAAGAGCAGGGGTGGTGGAGGCTGGGGGAAGTGATCAGCTGTGAGGGACAAAGGAAACTTGCAACTGAGGTTGCATCTGAGCAAAGTGAGGGAAAGAATTGAGGGTGCCTGCACAGCAGCACATTGGTGACAGCACAGACATCTGTCTATGGCTGATACAAGCCAAGAGCCCACACAGGCCACACCCTTGCTTTGGCACTCCTCCCCACCTCAGCAAAAGGGTCCCAGTGCAGGGAGAGGGGAAAATAACACTCTTAAGGGGAACAGAGCCAGCTCAGACCTGACCAACAAGATTTAAGACCCAACTTGGGATAATACCCCAGCCCAGATACCCCAGGGCAGTGAGGGTCACTGAGTATAGGGGAAGTCCTGCATCACATCCAGCTCCAGCTCTAGCCACTCCAACTCCAATCCCACACCCTGCCAAGGTGATAACACACCTTGAGGAATGACGTGGCTTCCTCCAAGTCAAATCCAGCTCTCCCCCCAAGGGCACTGAGCACACCAAATCTGTATAAGGAAGTTCCCACATAAGAACGCCCCTTTAAGACTGCAATAGGTAAATGTTTCACGGAAATTCATAGAGTCAGAAAAAGCTAAACAAAAGGAAAAGGAAGAAAACCTGCTTGCAACTGAAAGAACAAGAGAAAACCCCTGAAAAAATAATGCAATGAAACAGAAATAAACAGTTTATCAGATAAAGGATTCAAAGCATTGAAAATAAAAATGTTAACTGAATTATGGAAAAGAATGGATAAACACAGTGAAAATTTTAGCAAGGATCTACAAAATATAAAGAAAAAGACCCAATCAAAAGAAAAGTATTCAATAGCTGAGATAAAAAATACACTAAAAGGGATAAATAGTAGAATAAGTGATAAAGAAGAACACATACGTGATCTGGAAGATAGAATAATGGAAATCACAGAACCAGAACAGCAAAAAAAAAAGCAGATTTAAAAAAAAATTGAAACCGTTTAAGAGATCTCTGAGGTAACATTAAGTGTAACAACATTCACATTATAGAGCTTCCAGAATGAGAAGCGAGAAGGGGATTGAAAATGTACTTGATGAAATTATGGCTGAAAACTTCCCAAAACTGAAGAAGGAAATAGATATCCAGGTACAGAAAGCACAGCGGGTTCCAAACAAGATGAGCCCAAACAGACTCATATAAGATATATCATAATTAAAATAACAAAAAGTTAAAGAGAGAATTATAAAGGCTGTAAGAGGGAAAAAAAAGATTAATCAATAAGAGAATCCCCATAAGGCTACCAGCTGATTTCTCTGCAGGAATTTTACAGGTCAGAAGGAAGTGGCATGCAATATTTAAAGTTGTAAAAGGAAAAAACTGTAACCTAGGATACTCTACCCAGCAAGACTATTATTTAGAATCAAAGGAGAGAAAAATAACTTATTAGACAAGCAAAAACTAAGATTTCATCAATACTAAACCTACCCTAAAACATATGCTAAAGGGCTTTCTCTAAGTGGAAAAATAGTAAGAATTTATAGGAAAGGGGAAGTCCCATTAGGAAAGGCAAATATAGTAAGGACTGAGGATGAACTACATAAATAAACCAGTAAAACAATTGAAAGACAAAAAAAATTGCAAAAGCAACTATAACCAAAATAAACAGTTAAGGGGTAAACATGAGGATGTAAAATATGACATAAAAATATAATTTATGAGGAGGAGAGTAAAATAAATGTAGATCTTTTAGAATATGTTGAAACTTAAATGATTACCAGTTTAATACAAGTATATACATTTATAGGTCAACATATATGAACCACATGGTAACCACAAACCAAAAACCTACAATAGTTACACAGAAATTAAAAAGAAATGGACCAAGCATACTACTAAAGAAAATCATCAAACCACAGGGGAAGAAACAAGAACAAGAAGAAATGAACAAAGAACTACAAAATCAACCAGAAAACAAGTAATAAAATGGCAAAAATATATACCTATCAATAATTACTTTAAATGTCAGTGGACTAAATTCTCCAATCAAAACACATAATGTGGCTGATTGGATTAAAAAAAAAAAAAGACCTTTCTATATGCTGCCTACAAGATACTCACTTCAGATCTAAGGACACACACATCCTGAACATGAGGGGATGCAAAAAGATGTTTCACACAAAATAAAACAAGAAGAAAGTGTGGGTAACAATTCTCTCATCAAAACAAGACTTTTTTTAAAAAAAGGCTATAAAAACACAAAGAAGAGCATTACATAATGATAAAGGAATTAATACAAGAAGAGGATATTATACTTGTTAACATACATGCACCCAACACAGGAGAACTTAAAAGTATAAAGAAAATACTAACAAACAAAAAGGGAGAAATTGAAAATAATATGATAGTAGTAGGAGATTTAAGACCCCACTTACATCAATGAACAGATCATACAGACAGAAAATCAATAAAGCAACAGTGTTCATAACTGACACATTAGACCAGTTGAACTTAATAGATATCTACAGGATATTCCATCCCAAAACAGAAGAATACATATTCTTTTCAAGTGTGCTTGGAATGTTCTCCAGGATAGGTCTTGTGCTAGACCACAAAACAATTCTTAACAAGTTTAAGAAGATAGAAATTATATCAAGTATTTTTTCTTACCACACCAGTATCAAACTGGCAATCAATTACAGAAAGAAATAGTGGGAAAAGAACAAACACATGAAGACTAATCAACATGCTACTAAAATAACAATGGGCCAATAAAATCAAAGAGGCAATCAGAAAATACCTCAAGACAAATGAAAATGAAACACAACATTCCAAAATCAGTGGGATGCAGCAAAAGCAGTTCTAAAAGGGAATTTTATACTGATACAGATCTTCCTCAAGAAACAAGAAAAATCTCAAATAAACAACCCAACCTACTACTTATAGGAATTAGCAAAAAGGACAGAACCCAAACTTTTCTTCCTAACAATGTGATCAGAACATTTTCTTACACCATATACAAAAATAAACTCAAAATGAATTAAGGGCCTAAATGTAAGATCAGAAACCATAAAAATCCTAGAAGACAACATAGGCAGAACTCTCACTGACATAAACCATAGCAATATTTTTTTAAGATCTGTCTCCTAAGGCAAAAGAAATAAAAGCAGAAATAAACAAATGAGATAATTAAACTTAAAAGGTTTTGCACAGCCAAGGAAACCACTGACAAAACAAAAAGACTACTTATGGAATGGGAGAAAATATTTGCAAATGATATGACCAAAAAGGGGTTAATATCCAAAATATATAAACAACTCATACAACTCAATATCAAAACAAACGAACAAACAAACAACTCAATCAAAAAATGGGCAGAGGACCTGAATACATATTTTTCCAAAGAAGACATAGAAACAGCTAACAGGCACATAAAAAGGTTCTCAAAATATATAATAATTAGAGAAATGTAAATCAAAACCATAATGAGTTATCACCTCACACCTGTCAAAATGGATATCCTAAAAAAGTCTTCAAATAAATTTTGAAGAGAATGTGGAGAAAATGGAACCCACCTCTACTGTTGATGGGAATGTAAATTGTTGTAGCCAATATTGAAAACAGAATGGAAGTTCCTCAAAAACTAAAAATAGAACTACCATATGATACAGCATTTCTACTCTTGGGTATATATAACCAGAAAAACAAAAACACTAATACAGAAAAGATACATGTACCCCAATACTCACAGCTACATTATTTACAATAGCCAAGAAATGGAAGCAACCCAAGTGTCAGTGAACACACAAATGGATAATGAAGAAATGGTAGAATACGTATTCTGTTGTTGTTGGATAGAATGTTCTGTAAATGTCTGTTAAATCCATTTATCTAATGTGTATTTTAAGTCCAACATTTTCCTTACTCATTTTCCATCTAGTTGATCTATCCATTGTTGAAAGTCTGATACTGAACCCATACTATTATTGTATTGCTGTCTATTTCTCTCTTTAGATCTGTTAATGTTTTCTTAAAATATTTAGGTTCTCCAATGTTGGGTGTTTAAATTTTACAATTGTTATATTCTTTTGTTGGCTTGACCCCTGTATTATTATATAATGACCTTCTTTGTCTATTGTTACAATTTTGGCTTAATGTCTATTTTGCCTGTTTAGTTACCCCTGCTTTATTTTTAATTTCCATTTTTATAGCATATCTTTTTCCATTCTTCACTTTCAGTCTATGTGTGTTCTTAAAACTGAAGTGAATTTCTTGTAGACAGCATATAGCTGGGTCCTTTTTTTTTTTTTTTAATCTTTTCAGGCATTCTATATATATATATATTTTTTTTTTTTTTTTTTTTTTTTTTTTTTTGGGTACACGGGCCTCTCACTGTTGTGACTTCTCCTGTTGCGGAGCACGGGCTCCGGACGCACAGGCTCAATGACCATGGCTCATGGGTCCAGCCGCTCCGCGGCATGTAGGATCTTCCCGGATCAGGGCATGAACCCGTGTCCCCTGCATTGGCAGGCAGACTCTCAACCACTATGCCGTGAGGGAAGCCCCCATTCTATATTTTTTGATTGAATAATTTAGTCCATTTATATTTAAAGTAATCATTGACAGGTATGGATTTACTATTTACATTTTGTTAATTGCTTCCTGGCTGTTTTGTAACTTGTTTGTTCCTTTTTTCCTCTCTTGCTCTCTTCCTTTATAATTTTAAGATTTTCTAAAGTGGTGCACTTTGATTCCTTCCTTTATATCTTTTGTATATCTAACTATAGATTTCAGTTTGTGATTATCATGAGGCTTACATAAAATATCTTACAACAGCTTGTTTTAAGCTGATAAGAATTCAAATGCATACAAAAGCTCTACACTTTTACACTCCCCACAATTTATGCTTTTTTTTTTTTTTTTTTTTCGGTACACGGGCCTCTCACTGTTGTGGCCTCTCCCATTGCAGAGCACAAGCTCTGGACGTTCAGGCTCAGCGGCCATGGCTCACGGGCCCAGCCGCTCTGTGGCATGTGGGATCTTCCTGGACCAGGACATGAACCCGTGTCCCCTGCATCTGCAGGCAGACTCTCAACCACTGAGCCACCAGGAAAGCCTTCCACATTTTATGTTTTTGATGTCAATTTACATCTTTTTATATAGTGTATCCATTAACAAATTATTGTAGTTATAGATATTTTAATACTTTGCTTTAAACCTTTATACTAAAGTCATAAATGATTTACACACCACCAATAAAATATAAGAGTATATGGATTTAACTATATATTTACCTTTGCCTGTGAGTTTTATATACTTTCATATATTTTCCTGATACTAATTAACATCCTTTTATTTTAGCTTGAAGAACTTCTTTTAACATTTCTTGTAAGGTTAATTTAATGGTGATTAACTCCTTCAGCTTTTGCTTGTCTGGAGAATTATCTCTCCTTCAGTTCTGAAGGATATTTTGCCAGATAGAGTATTCTTGATTGGCATTTTTTTTTTTCTTTCAAGACATTGAATATATCATCCCACTCCCTTCACCTCAAAGTTTTTGCTGAAAAATCCACTGATAGTCTTACTGAGGGGCCTTGTACATGACAAGTTGCTTTTCTCTTGCTGCTTTTAATATTCTATTCTTGTCTTTAACTTTTGGCAATTATAGTATATCTCCTTAGGTACCTCTTTGGATTCATCTTCTTTGGAACTACCTGGGATTTCTGGATCTGGATGTCTGTTTCATTTCCCAGGTTGAGGAATTTTTTAGCCATTACTTCTTTGAATAAGCATCCTGCCTCTCTCTTTCTCTCTCTCTCTCTCTCTCTCTCTCTCTCTCTCTCTCCTTCTTGACCACCTAAAATGCATGTTGGTCTGCTGATGGGACCAATAAGTCCCTTAAGCTATCTTCACTCTTTTTATTCTTCTTTTTCCCTCCTCTGATTGAACAAATCCCATTGTCCTGTCACTGATTCTTTCATTCACTCGATCAAGTCTGCTGTTGAACAACTTTATTAACTTTTTCAGTTCAATTATTATGTTCTGCAGCTCCGTGATTTCTGTTTGATACTTTATTTGTATTTTTCTGTCTCTGTCAAAATTCTCACTTTCCTCCTTCTTTGCCCTCCTGACTCAGTGAACATATTTATGACCATTTTAAAATCTCTATTTGGTAAATCCCTTATCTTTTTTTCACTGAGATCAATTTTGTAGAGGTTTATCTGTTCCTTTGAAATATATTCCCTTGTTTCTTCCTTTTTTCACTCTTTGTGTTAATTTCTGCACATTAGATAAAATAGCTACCTCTCCCAGTCTTGACAGACTGGTCTTGTGTAGGTGAACCTTGGCAATCTGCCCAGCCTGAGCTTCTGGTAGTCTTTCAAGTCTTTGCAATTGTCCAAACCACCATCTTTGTTCTTAGTGGCTCCCAGTATTTGAGGGTGTGCCAATCCCTGTCAGTGTCCAAAGTGGAGGATTACATTCAACACCCAGATGTAGGCTAATTAGAAGCCAGACCCTCAAGCAGCAGCCGGGAAAGTATGTGGTTAAGCCCGTTCCAGGAAGAAACTGGGAGAAGGGCATTTTTGCTTGCTCCCTCTGTGCTGAGCCTGAGCATAAGGCCATTAGGGAGGGGGTGCTCTTGTGCCTGTTTTAAAACTGCTTCTTTGTTTGCTTCTTTGTCCTTTGTTTGTCCTTTTGTACTTGTGAATGCAAACCCCTTTGGAATCAAAAGCCATAGTCCACAAAATTTGTGGTGCCAGATGTATATACAAGCTCCTTCCAGAGAGATGCTGACAACCTGGTTTTATCATTGGAGCTAGATGAAGGGAGAAGGCAAAGAAAGTGTCCATCAACTCCCTCTGCCTCTGGAGAGGATTGCAGCCAGACCATAGGTACATGCTAAATTAACAGTCTGGCCCTCAGGCAGCAAGTAATAAAATATGCAGTCAAATCCCTTTCATTGAAAGACCTGGAGATTAGCATTTTTGCCTGCTTCCTCTGTGCTAAGCCTTGGAGGGATAGTTACAGTGAGCGCTCATATGCGCATGCCTTTTAAGTTTGCTGTGGTCCTCTGGATCCCATGGATGTGAGTTATTTTGGCTTTCAGAGTTATGTGTTTGTGGGCCCTGCTTTCTGCATAGGGGCCTTAAAAGTTGAGACACTATATGTGTGGTCCAAATCCTTCATTCCTCAGGGAGAACCTGAAAGTTAGGAATTCCCTCCTGATAGTATGGCACTATACCAGAGGTGGAGTTTATAAAGGGAGTATGTCTCAGCTTTTCCTACCCATTTTTAAATGGGTATTTTCTTAATCACCCAATGTAGAGGAGTCACTCAGCTAATTTCTGGATTTCTTTCAGAGAGAATTGCTACACGCATAGCTACAAATTTAGTGCATTTTTGAAAGGCAGGAAGTTCAGGAGCTTCCTCTACTGCTATCTCGGTTCCTCCCTTCTAGAGATATTTTTTTATACTTTACTTTTGAACAATCATCAATGCATTGGGTTCCAAGTACCCTCCTAAAAATATGAACTTTTCTTCTGGCTTTCAATACCATAGCTTAATAGATCTCATTCACATCTTGATATGTATTTTTCTAAACCAGCTACTTTATGTTTTAACTTCTCATGATCCACATATAAGTCTCTCCCTTTCTGTGTTTTCCAACACGTTGGTTTATCTCCCCTGGACACCTTCTCTTCACCTCCTTGAGTCCCACCATTGTTCTCACCATCCATTTGCCTTGTGATGCTCAGTGATGAAGCTGTTGTTATTCTCTTTGGATTAAGAGAGAGATTTAAATCATTGAATATCAGCTAAACTAATGATAAAGCCAATTGACAAATGAATAGTTCCAGGATTTGGGCATTTATATGGAATTTCTACTATGTGTCAGCTATAAATTTGATTACATTATTTTATATTATTTTGACTTTTATTTAAATATTTACTGATCCATGACTGTTTACCAAATACTGTTCTTTGAGCATGCTGGTATGCATCAGTGAACTAGATGGACAACATTACTCTTGTTCTACCTATAAATATAAAAATGATGTGGATCACCATGTCAAGCGTCACTTCTCCCCCTGGAACTCAAGATTTATGATGTTCTCACATTTGAGAGGAATATTTAACAACCTCTTTTAAATCAATGGAGTTTTGTCTTAAATTCCACATTTTGGGTTTAGAGGTTTTACAATGTTCTCATTGGCCTGGGTGCCATGGTAGAATCCCTGAAGTGCAGAAAGCAGCATAACCAAACTTCTTGGACTTTGTCCAAGGGAAGTATTAATAAACTTTAGGAAAAAGTTTTTCTTGACCCTCTTATTACTGTTTAATCCTTAAATGTCTTAATGACATTGCAGGTCATAAATGATTCCCCAGGAGATTTGTATTCATTGCAGGTTGAGAAAGAGATTGTTGGAGTTGTGATAACATTAAATACTCTTTAGAGGTTCTGTAACATGATAGAGAAGATGACATAATGTAAGAATCCTGAGCTTTGGCAACAGACCAAATTGTATTTGAGTGCTGGTCTTTAAGTCATTAGCTGTATGATTTTGAAAAAGCACTTAATATTTTGGGTATACTTGTCTTCATCTGAAGAATAAGGACAAACAATAACTGCATTTCAGGTGTGCTGTTAAAATTACACAGAATGAAAGTGATTGCAATATATTGCTGCTTTGTATTTTGAAATCCCTCTCATTTGCGATCAAATGTTTCCAACTATGAAGAAAAGGTGGTTACAGAGGAAGAAACAATAAAATCATAGAAAGCATCAATGTAAATAATGGTAATAGTGTTAAGTGGTAGATAAGTTAAGGTAAGGCCAGCTGTAACAGATAAATTCCCAGAAATCTTAGTGGTTCACCATAATAAAACTCAATTTCTTGCTCAACTAACAACCCAATGAATATGTTCAGTCTGTAGCTTTCCACATGGCGACTTAAGGGCCTAATTTCTTTCCATCTCATGGTCCCACCATCTTTTAGAGCATCTGAGTCATTTACTTCTAGCCAGCGAGCAGAAAAGAATGAGGATGGTGTGGTAGGTCTTTTAGGCCAGGTCTGAAAGGGACACCCATCATTTCCACCACATTTCAATAGCCTCTGTCACATGATCACCCCAAACAGAATGATTGGGAAATACAATCAACCCCTATGCCCAGGAAGAAAGGGAAATAAGTGTGGTAAGCAGTTAATTTCTGCCAAAAATGGTAAATACTGATCACCAGGGGAATTTGGTTATGAGAGAGGCATGCCAACATTATGTGCTTAATTATTAAATTTAGGAAAAATTGTGCTGTTTGTTGGGATCTTAAAAGAAAGAAAGACCTTGTGGAGACAGAAGAGAAACAAAATTGGATAAAAAATACACAGAACTTGAAATGGTGTGCATTCTTTTAACCGCAAGAGTAAAGGTAACCAAAAATCCATAAGAAATCTGATCAAATAGAATTTAAGTATTCATTCAAAGCTTTAACTTATAATATTGACATTCTAATAAAAATAAATCCATGCACACAAGTAAAAATTAACTAGTTGTAAGGCCTGATATTACTAAGTTAGTTTCACCTGCGAGAAATTCTGGATAGAAAGATAAGAATTGAGGGGTTTATTTCAAAATTTTTTTGATAAAAGGATTGTGTCATGTTGAGGAAAATTAAATCTTAAGGTTTAAAAGTTACTAAAAGTTAAATGAATATCAAATTCTTCAGGCAATTTTTGGTACCACTCACTTTGAGCTTGGTAAATATTCAATGATATGACATACCACCTTATTTTTCCTGAGTCTACTCTGGGATAGCTCTGGGGAAGGAAATCCCCTATAATAGAAAACTTGACCTAGGAAATTTACACTCAGATTTCCTGTGGTTCAGAGCAGTCTAGACAGTCTGCTTCTTGGGTTGCTTTTCCTACGTTATCAGTGTCCTGGAAGGTTGAGAGCAAGAGCAACAAGTTCACAAAAATGAAAAGGAAGTTACATGTCAGGAATTCTTCCTCATCTTGATTCTTTCTTCTTGCTCAGAGGGTTTTACTTTTCTCCTAACACTGGAGGTTTGGGGGATATTAAACTGTCTCTGTTGCTTATTTCTTTTTCATGTCCGTGATTATTTTTATCTATAATGAATAAGAAAGTTGCCTTGTTTTAGGAAGAACCTGGGTTTGACCCAAGTCTCCCTTGATCCCAAAGAAAGAATTAGAGGAAGATTTCATTTGGCAGAGGTAATCCCTTTCCTTGGTGTTCCAATCTCTGGCCATAATGCCCTGAATGAAACACCTAATTTTCTTCAGCTTTTTTAGTCTCCAATCTCTCTCCCCTGCCTATTTAAGTATTATATCAAAGATTACAACTTTGCCAAAGAAGTAAAAAAATCAGTGAGAAACTCAAGTAAGGTAAAGACAAACATGGATGAATTCCTGAGTGGGGAAAGCTTTGGAGCCCACAAATAATCAAGATGAGCAAAACTTATGGACTAAATCCAGCCTGCTTGGTGTTTTGTACAACTAAGGATGCAGCCACACCTATCTATTTAGGCATTGTCAGTGGCGGCTTTCTCACCACAACAGAGGTGAATCATTTTGACAGAGAACATATGATGTGGCCTCCTAGATTAATTTTTTAGTCTTGGACTAAAATATTTACTATCTAGCTCTTTGGAGAAAAATATTGTTGATCCCTGAACTAGATTGTCATAGATCAGGGGTCCCTAAAGCCCGGGCCACCGACTGGTAGCAGTCATTGGCATGTTAGGAACCTGGCTGCACAGCAGGAGGTGAGCAGTGGGAGAGGGAGCAAAGCTTCATCTGCTGTTCCCCATTGCTCCCCATCACTCCCCATTGCTCGAATTACTGCCTGAACCAACCCCCCCACATAAATTCGTCCATGGAAAAATTGTCTTCCACGAAACTGGTCCGTGGTACCAAAAAGGTTGGGGATGGCTGTCACAGATGGAATTGAAGAATAATCCAGGTATAAAATAATAGAAGCTTTATGGCAGAGAGGGAAATTTGAGCATGCAGTCTATCTTTATAGTAAGTAAACAGAAAAAAGTACACATATATATATATATATTATATATATATATAAAAGTACACAAATATATATATATATATATACATGTGTGTATATACACATGTATGCATATGTATATCTATATAGTTGTGTTTCCCTTTAGTTATTTCATTTATATATTATATGCATATATATGTATATTACGTATACATGTATATATAAAAGTATATTCAAATATAAATTCATATATATGAAATGAACATCTGCTCTTTGAGAATAGTGATCTTATGTTTTATTATTTTTTTAATCCTTTCCAGTACTTAAAGTAGGTCTAATGTAGGAAGTAACAATATTTCTGGCTAACCAAATGCACTTAACTTCAAAAAACTTTATGACTACCCATATCTCTATCTCTAGGCACTTATCTTTGTTCTTAGTTTGGGAAAATATTGACTAGAGGACATTTGAATATTTAATAGAGGACGTTCTCTATTCTTCTTCAGGGTCACTAAACTGGAACGTGTCTTGAGAATTAAATGGACTTTAATTAAAGCTTAAATATAACAAGAATGTTTGCCACTTTTCATATTTTTCTTGTGGCCAGGCTTCAGTGATAATGAGACTAAGGTCATGGACCTGATCCCCATGTGGGTCACTTAACTCTGATCTATTCCAAGTTTAAAAATATTATGAAGCTTCTACAATGTGCCAGGCACTGTGCAATTCATTAAGACTATAAAACTGAATAAGACACAGCTACTTTCTTCAAGGATCTTAGAGCCTGGTGGAAAAGATTGGATAAATCTGGTGCATTAAATGACTGAAGTTATAAGTAATGTTATATGAGATATAGAAAAATTGCTGCAAATATTCAAGAAGGAAAGAGTAGGAAGAATTATGAAAAAATTTATGGAAGAGACTGTATTTGCAGTGTGCCTCAAAGGCAGATACTATTTCATTTTTAGGTAGGAAGATGAGGCAGGGAGCTTTGTAAGTAGAAAGTAGCTGAAAAAAAATGTGATATATTTAGTAAACACCACCAGATTCCAAGTTTCTCAGTGTATGGGCTATACATATGAGAGTAATGAGATTAAATGTTTATGAAAGCTTTGTGGAGATGTTTAGGGAACTATGGAGAATTCCACAATTTGCATGTTGGTTTTAAAGTGCAGGTAGAATCTCCACTGAATTTATCTGGTAGGACTGGAATTGGAAGAGAGATAAGGGATGAACAGACAGACCTGAAAGTCTTCTACATAGAAGTTGTTTACACAGATATTATTGTGATGGACCCAATATCCAGAGATGCATGTACAGAAAGAGAAGTGATGAGTTCTTACAATAGAACCTTGGGTCATGAATATGTTTGAGAAAAAGTGAAGTCATCTTTGTAAACAGTTAGTGAAAGAGCCCAAGAAATAATATGGATCTCCAGGATAGTTTCATGTCCAGGGAGGAAGAACACATTTCAGGCAATCTTATCACAAATAGCAGTAAAGAAGCCTGGGAATATGCATAAAAGCTTCCATTGTAAAACATGCAGCCAAGATAGCATAGTAAATGACAGTAAAATTAATAAAAAGGTAGAAATGTCACCCTAAGGATTAACCAGAAGTCAGAGGCTTAAGAATTTTAGGAGCATCCAGAGCCAGCTAAGTGTTACTGGTTTTGTTTCAAGAGAACAGATTTGGATCAATCATTCTAAACCAGTCACAGCAAATGGGAAAAACTAACCCAATCATGTACACTCTTTCAGGAAGAAAACATGTAGTAGACAGCATGAAGCTTTTAAAAAGGAGATCAGATGGCTTTATTTAAATTTTAATTAAGTCCATTTATGTCTCAAGATCAGATGGCTTGAATTTTCAATGCATGTAAATGTCCTGGACAGAGAGGCTTTTCAGAGGAGCTGATATGTTTAGTCTCTCATCCTTATCAGGTTTATCCCACTTAGATGGCTCTGATTATCCTAGTTCTGTAATTTCTACAATTAAGAGCATAGGGATAACTCCTCACATTGGGTTTCATGGCCATCATGCAATGTTTTGATGATAAATTGACCCATTTGTTTAGCTTGCAGAATAGAGGGTAAAATTTGCTGACTAGAATATTCCAGTTCACGTCACATAATATATTAGTAAATTGGCATTCTGATTTATACAAACTATTAATCTCTGGATATATTGTTGAATATGAGTGTCTGGATCTGCCTTCATGAGAACCAGACATGAAAAGTAATACACTACCCAACTGATTTCCATTGATTTATTCAGAGCTAGGGATACTACTCTTGTGCTACTGCTGCTGAGTTAATAGCACTGTTTTGGTTACTCAACGCTGTTTAACAAACCATCCTAAACTTCAGTAGCTTAGAACAACAATTTATTACTTCTCAGAAATCTGCAGTCTGGGCTGGACGCTGCTGGGCAGTTCTACTCCAAGTGGTACCTGATAGGGTTGGCAGTGTAGGCTTGTGTCTTCATTCACGTGTCTAGGATGGTTAGAACTAGGAGGGACCAGATCAGCATCTCTCTCTTCTTCATGTAGTCTCTCTACATGTCTGACTTGCACTTTCTCAGAGTAGGTTGAGTCTCAGCTTAGCTGAACATCTTATGTGGAAGCCAGTTTCCAAAGGAGAGGAAGCAGGAGTTGGCAGTTATTTTAAAAGCTAGGAGAAACTGGCACAACATCCCTTCTGCTACATGTTATTTGTGAAAGTAAGTCAGATCCAAGGGGAGGTGAAATAGACTCCAGCTTTAATGTGAGGAGTGACATGCACATCTAAGAAAGAAGGAATTGATGGCTGTCATCTCATATACACAGGGCAACAGGCATGTAATAGACACTCAATAAATGTTGAATAAATGTGAATAAATGAGTCAGTGGCTTGCAACAAAAGAACTCTTCTACTTAGAAGAAGGTCTAATATTCCTTTTTGGAATTTATATATGTCTCAAAGGAGTCTTATTTTTGTATTAAATAGAGTTGAAAATTTAATTTTTCTGAATGACAGTATATTCTTTGGCTATTTGTAAAAAAAAGAAAGAAAGAAAGAAAGAAAGAAAGAAAGAAAGAAAGAAAGAAAGAAAGAAAGAAAGAAAGAAAGAAAGAAAATCAAGAGAGACCTTCAGAATAACTCTGAAAGTAAAACATTAATAATAATAGTAGTAATAACTAATACATATAGTGCTTTCTATGTGCTAGGAATTATTATAACTCTTTTATGTTTAATAATTATAAAAATCCTACTTTATGGATGTGGAAACCAAAGCACAGAATAGTGAAGTCAAAATCACTTTGCTGGTAAGTGACAGAGTCTACATTCAAACCTAGCTCTGAACCACTATGTTGTGCCATCTCTCCTACCTAAAGGAAATAATAGATTTTACACTGGAATAAATTATTTTCCTTTCCATTCATCCTCATCATCTTTCTATCCTTGACTCCTAGCTTCTCTGTCTTCAGTAAAAGTAGAATTTTAATTATTGTATAATGGTGAGAATAGTGATAAATTATCTTTACATGGTACTTTGAAATACATGAATACATGTTTACTAATTATACCTCTCTACATAACTGGGAGTAGTTGACTGGGGAATAGGACCCAATTAGCTGATTAATGTATGCCAACTTTCAACACACCCACCTTAGAGAACAAAGGAGGAAGAATGGAATATATCAATGAGAAATTGTTAGGATTTAGGTAGTGAAATAAGTTTATAGGAAGATTGGTATTAATACATTTCATTTAGGACTTCTGATGTTCATTTCTTCAAACAACACACAGGAAATCTAAACAGAATCAGACCCAGAAAACCCCTGGGAAGATTTTCATTTGTTGAAGATGTCTTCCTCAACTCTGAATTCATATCATAACTATACAAGTAGTTACTTTTACTAACATGTCCAGTCAAATCAAACAGTTATTTTACTAAGTGTTTTGTTTTTATATATAAGAAAATTTTGGAAAACAACCAAGTGCTTAGATTTGATTAAGGAACATAGATTTTAACTTTATACCATGGGTTTGAATTCTAAATCCTGCCTTCTCTCTAATTGGTTAAGTGAATTTAAGAGTACTAGTTAATATCTCAAAGACTTTCTCCCTCTATAAAATAAACAAAACTGTACTTATCTCATTGTGCCTTAAAGAAAGTTAGGAAAGAGAACTCATTTAAATATCTATTTCTATGCCTGGCATATGTAGTGTGAGTACTTTATAAATGGCCATTTCCTTAATTTAATTTCAAATTATTACTTATAAAATTACTTGCTACTAACATATTTTGAAATTTGAATATTTTGAAACCTTTTGTGTTAGAATTTTTTTTTTTTTTTTTTTTTGGCGGTACGCGGGCCTCTCACTGTGGTGGCCTCTCCCACTGCAGAGCACAGGCTCCAGACGCGCAGGCCCAGCGGCCATGGCTCACGGGCCCAGCCACTCTGCGGCATGTGGGATCTTCCCGGACCGGGGCACGAAACCGTGTCCCCTGCATCGGCAGGCGGACTCTCAACCACTGCACCAACAGGGAAGCCCTAGACTTTTTTTTTATGTATGTAGTTGGTCATAATGATAGTAATACCATATTTTATGTAGGTTTTGCAGTTTAAAATATGATTTTATATTTCCTGGAATTTTTGCAACATACTTTTAAAAAGCAATAATTGATATCCCTATTTTCAGATGGCAAATATGGAGCCATGAGATTTAGTTGCTTGCCCAGGATTCAGGTCTTTCTCTAGGACTCAACCACGTATAAGGTAGACATAACCTTTAAGAGTGCTTTGAAAGGAAAACCTCTTATGATGAATGTGATATTGAGAAATTTTACCAAAGTGTGGTTTGAATCCCAGCTCAATCCTCAAGCTACTGTCTCATCTGTTTCCTTTCTCCAAATTATAAAATTCTTAAAAGTTCTCTCTACTAGACTACCTCCACGGCCTCCTCCTCCTTCCCTCTTTACTTTGTGCTGATCTGTTCCTATCCGCATCACAGCAAAAAACATCTGATATAGAAATTTAATTTCCAATTATTCCATTCTGGCAGGACTTTCCTTAGTCTCAATCTTCCTTGATTTTTCTATTGCAATTAACACTAAAGATCACTTCCTCCCTGTGCTTGCTTGTTCTCTGACTGCTCTCTCCCTTTCCACGGAAAAATATACAGGTAGTCTTGATGGCTTTTCCTTCTATTGTATTCTTTTCTTGATTGAATTCATCCATGCATTGCTTCTACTCTGATTCTTATATTGATGACAAAAAAATCTACACCTTTTGTCAAACCTTCTTATGTAGCTTCACTTCCATAGTTTTAAATGTTTCTTGCCCACTGCCACCAGGGTGGCCAACTGAAAGAGAGATTTAAAACCGACTCAGAAATTTTAGTGATTCTACAAGGGCAGTACTGAAGGCCCAAGGAGAGGTGAGCATATGTGAAAGGCATGGAGATGACTCCTATTTTGACTAAAGAATAAAAGGCATGAAGGCAAGAAGTTGGAGATAAATTTACCAGGAAGTTGGAGTGAGATTATGATGCCATTCCAAAGATTTTGGACTTGCTACTGCAAGAAACTGATAGAAAGTACCTCTCCTTTCCCCTTTCTTTCCTACTTTCTAACCTTGTAATTCTGCTTTTAAATCTACCAAACTATTTGAATATACGGTGGCAGCACTTAATAAGAATGAACCTGTAGCCCGTTAGTTCTGTTCTTTAATTATGTCCCACGTAATTTAGAATTATTCTGCATTGTACCATACTTACCTTTCAACTCCTGATCTCTTGTCTCGTTTCCTGTCTTTGACCTTGTATCAGAAATGCAATGCAAGCATTGGACTTGGGCTGGACGTGCTCAAGTGCATGCTTTTATTAGGACATTAGACCACCCTTTGTTGACCTCAGTATACATGGGAACTAAATAATCACCTATGCTTTTTCTAATTTTCTAATTCCCTGGGAGCAAATGCATTTTGATGTCATGTGAATCAGACAAAACAAAGTGCTTGGCTGAACTAAAAATGTTCTGTTTCCCACATATGTAAGCACAGTATCTCTTGAAAATCACTTCTTGAGTAAGGCCAAAGAACATTTTACCTGCAAATCTATCAGGTCTTTACTCAAAAATCTGTGTAATGCATATGGTGGAGTCAGATTCTGTGAGACTCTGAATTTGCCCTGACCTTAGTTTCATCTCATTCAGATGCAAACAAAAAGTCTGTAATGAGAAAACTCATTTGCAAGGAGCTTTGTGATCCAGAGGTGTCGGAGCAAGGGGAGAACTGAATGTTATTACTGATTCCAAACTTAGTCCTCTCTCCCTCCCAGTCCTTTGAATCCAGTACTAATTTCCAGCAAACTCAAGATTTGAAGCCTCATTATCTATTCAGGCAAACTTTTCACCTGGCTATCATCCGTTTGAGGGCCTGACATGCCTTTATTGAATGAGATATTTTGCTTTAGGCAAATAAAAATGTCTGAAAGATTTAAATAGAACATTAAATTAGTTTCAACTGCTTTCTTCAATGCCACCAGAATCTTGGAGAAAACAGCGAAACGACCGATCTAGTTCTGCCTTTTGCAAAATGCATCTGTGTATACAGACAATTCTGATTATCCTCCTGATGAATTAACCCTCTGGATTACTAAGCTGCCTTGTCCTAAAGCTAAACAAGAGTGTTTCTTGGCTCTTGTTACCCTCATAGTAACTCTTTTCATTAATAGGAAAAGTTACTATTTTAACAAGTATTTGTTGAACAACACATATCAGGAAATGGACCAGGACTGAGTTTCTACCATACAGCTCTCACTCTGCCAGGGTTAGGGAAAGATGCTCTGCTAAAAATGCTGCTTTCTAACTGGATAGAAATTAGACATATCATGGGGACATAATAATACATAGAAACCACCAGCTTAAATCCAAGACCAAAAGAAATTGGTGTTAAACAGAGGTGCAGCAGAGTGCTGTGGTAAGTACTTAGAAAGGAATAATCAGTTCTGTACAGGGGCTATGAAAAACCTTTAGAGACAAGGAGCATTTGAGCTGGTTTATGAAGGCCATATGGAATCTTAAAAGTAGGCAGATGGGACAAGTGTTCCTGATTGGGGAAAGAAAAGTCCAGAAGCATGAAAAAACCTGCCACATGCAGGGATTCCCCCTCTGCAGCCAGAATATCCCTCACTGAGGGAAGTAGTGAGGAAAGAAGCTGCAAAGGTGGATCCCAGAGTGATCTGTTTCAGTGGATGGTGGACATTTGCAGATTAGGGACTTAAACATGAGGCAAAGCAACTCTGAAACTTTATCTCCAAGAATCCTCACAATGGCTGATATCACTTGTGATGAGAGAAAACAAAAATATCATTTCACTTGATATTCTATTCCCTAAGGGACAGTGTATTAACTGGGAGACAAAATATTGGCCAGAATTAAAGTCTATTTAGGGAATGTACATATTTTGCTGGCCCTACTTCTGATTTGAAATCGAGAACAACTTAAATTATAATAGTTATTATTTGTGGTGCCCTCTCTCTCTAGAGAGAGAGAGACAATGTGTGTGTATATATGTATATATAGAGAGAGAAAGAGAGAGGTATCATTTATTGAAGAGTCACTGTGGGCCAGGTACTTTATATTGCTCTCATTTGAATGCTAACAATTACTCTGCAAATTAAAATTATTATCCCAATTTTCAGGGGAGAAAATGGAGTAAATGTTTAGAAAGTTTAAGCGTGTTGCTCAGGACACAAAACTATTTTGTGATGGAGCTACAATCTAAACAAGAGAGCCTCTGATATATTGATAGAAGTCTTCCCATTACACATGATGTTTGCAGAAATAAGTGGTGCTGAATAGTTTTGATGTTTCAGGTTGTTAAGTTATAAGTCTACAAATATCAAAACTTTCTAAAGTTTTAATTTTTTCAAGAAAATTCTTTGAAAATGTGCTATCTTTTACTTGGCCTTCTATAGTAGAGTTTTGAACATAACAATCCTTTTCTTCATGAATTCTCAGGAACCTTTTAGTGGACAAATATATCAAACAATAGCTCCCTCCAATCTTCCTTATTGTTCTTTCTTATGATCCTCTACTAAGGCCTCTTCTATTGCTCATGAAAGAACAATGTTCCTCAAATCATTATCTTCTCACTCTTCTCTTATTGGTCTACACACACTCCTTGTATAATATTATAGTCTCACAGTTTCAATTCTCCCCTGTGGTAGCCTGAACAATGGCTTAATATCCGAACCTGTTAATATGTTACCTTACATAGTAAAAAGGACTTTTCTGATATGAGTTAGTTAAAGATCTTGAAATAGGGAGCTCATCCTGGATAATCTGAGTGGCCAAATGTAATTACAAGGGACCCATGGGAGACAAGAGGGTCAGAGAGAAAGAAGATGTAAGGACAGAATCATAGATAAGAAAGGAGAATAAATGCTATGCTGCTGGCTTTGAAGATGATAAAAGGGGCCACAAGCTAAGGAATGTAGGCAGCCTCTCTAGAAGCTGGAAAAGGGAAAGAAATGGATCCTCCTTTACAGCCTCCAGAAGGAATGCAGGCCTGGCAACACCTTGATTTTAGCTCAGTAAAACTGACTGTGAATTTCTGACCTCCAGAACAGTAAGACAATAAATTCATGTGGTTTTAAAACACTAAGTCTGTGGTGATTTGTCGCAGCAGCAATTGGAAACAAATATAGTTCCCATATACTAAGAACTTTCAAGTCTTTGAGTCTCGTTCACATCTCTCTCCTGAACTTCAGAATTTAATATAAAACTACTTGCTGATTATCTCAACCCAAACATCCCACAAATGCATAGTCACACTGAATCCAGCCATCACTGCCACACACCCACTGAATTAGCTAGAAACCTTAGAAATCCTCTTTGACTTCTTCTTTGCCAATACTCAGAGCCAAGTTTTGACTCAAAGCTGGTCTTAATCTACCCTAACATAAACTAGTGAAAGATTAAGCCACAGCTTTGCTTCATAGAACAAATCATAATTTTAGCATGACATTCATTCAAAGCTTGCTTGCCATTTATCTACCAAAATGTTAAAATGTCTCAATAAGGCATGGATAGTCTCTAGCTATAAGATGTAATTCATTGGTGAACTTTGAAATATGAGCTGGCTCCAATGGGGGGAAAAGAAAAACATAGAGATATAGACTAAATGTAGAGAAAAAACAGAGTGGTAAATGTAATTTTCTAAAAGAATCTTTCCGCATGGTGACTAAATGAACTTACATTCAAGAAATGTCAGTCAAATCCACACATCACACTTCAGCTCATACCTAGGGAATCATATTCAGTTCTTGATGACACAATTTTTTGAGTGATACCAGAATAACTGGGTATTTAGAGGAGAATGACCAGAAAGGAGGAGAAGGAAATCATAAAATTTTTATATGAGGAATGAAAGAAAAAATAAAAAAGATTCAATGGGTCTAGAATATTAAAGTGTTGACATGGCATGAACTCAGAGGTTCAAACTAAAACAAAAATCTGTAAATGCATTTTGGCTGTCCAATAGTTGAGGATGGAAAGACTACCAATAGTAGTTAAATATTCATTATCATCCATATGGAATGACTTATATGGAAAAAGAGGAAGCCTGGCATTTTTATTAGCAATTAAGATTAAGCTGAATAACCATTTGGTACCAAAGCTATTGAGAGGAAATACTATGCAGTAGGAACAAATGGGCTATAAAGTGTAAAAAAGAAGGCCTTGATTTGCATTCTGATTTTGCAACTGCTTCATTGGCATGTGAACATATGGAAGCCATTTTACATCTCAGAGCCTCATTTTTCTTCTCTATAAATTATAAATAATTTCTTTAAAATCAGTGAGTTTTTGTAAGGATAAGTTAAATAATACATGAAAGCATTTAGTAAACTGCCTGTCACACAGATCAAATTTCAATAAATGGTGGTATTACTAGAAGAAGGAGCATTCAAACACTGGATAATACATTAGTCTAGATGACCTTTAAGATATTTCTAAAAGTATGTTTCCAACAAAGTAGATCACTAGAAAAAATTTTTCTCTAGAAATAACTGTGAAATGCTGAAGAAATATAACTAATATACTTTAAAATGTAGATCTGAGGAAATAGGAAAACTAGGGAAATATCCAAGGACCAGCACTCAAAGGAGAATGGAAACCAGAGTGGTTAGGCTAAAGCTTTGGCTACCCTAAGAACATATGCCCATCTCACTAACCATGAGGTTTAGTTTATATGGCCTCAAAATGACAGGAGATAAATATTAGGCTTGTGTGAAATGAGGAGATAGAAATAGGGTCTGATAAGTCAGAATCCTTGATGCATTGAATGAGAAATACATTCTCCACATAAGAGAGAGGAAAAGGAAGATTGAAGATCTTAACTCAGACTCTAATATGGAAAGACAAAATAAAGACATTCTCTCCAGAGAAGTTATAAACCCAGGCCTGACATCACTCAGGCAAGTGCATGATACATGACCTACCCCACTGAGTTGTCACATAAAAGGAGACCTAAGCAAGCTAGGCAGAAACAAAGACAAATCCATCAGGTCACATTTGATCTAGAACATTTAAGATTCTCCAAGGTAAGTACCATCCAAAATGAGTTCAAATTACAAAATTAAAAACCCATAAACAAATCACCATACATGGTTAGGCAAAGACCATACTGAGTAAAATTAAATTTGAGAAAAAAAATCACTGATAATTAGATACAAAATATAAAATAATTATGTTTACAATGATTTAATAACTAAAATAAGGAAGTAAAATATGAGGGGAAAATCCACAGTTAAATACATAGGCATACTTGAAAAAGCACCTATTAGAACTTCTAGAAATAAAAACTAAGGTCTTTGACATTTTAAAACATCAATGAATTCTTTAAATATTGCATTAGCACAGCTGAAAATAGATTTAGTAAACTGGATATTAAATTTAAAGAATGTACCCAGAATAAGCCACAGAAAGATAAAACAAGGAAAATAAAAATTATATTAAGAAGTACAGAGAACATAAGAAGGTTTAAAATATATAACTTTGAGAAAAAAGAATAAGAATAAGGAGAATATAGAAATATCATATTTGAAAAAGGCTGAGCCTTTTTCCAAATTTATGGAAAATAAAAATACTCAAGTTCAAGAAGCACAAAATGCTCAAATAAAACAAATACAACTAGATCCACATTTAGGCATGTTGTAATGAAACTGCAGAACATTATTTAAAAAAAGAAGATTTTTCAAAGGTGAAAGAAAGAAAACGTGATGTATTCGTGTTTTTAACTTGACATGTAACATAACCACAAACGTAGTGGCTTAATACAACACACATTGTCTCAAGGTTTCTATGGTTAGGGGGTCTGGGCAAAGCCTAACTATATCCTTTGGTTAGGTCTCAGAAGGATGCAATTAAGTTGTCAGCTAGGCAGTTTTCTCACCTGTATCTTGGGGTTCTCTTTCACGCTCATTCATATTGTGTGTAGAATTCAGTTGTACACGGTTGTAACACTGAGGCCCTCAGCTCCAAGAGGACTGCCCTCACCATACACGGTTCACAAATGAATTTTTTGCTCTTTAAGGCCAATGGAAGAGCATCTCTCTCTTCAGGAAGGTCCCAGTATATCTTTTGTGGACTTTCACCTCATTAAATCAGTCTCACACAGGATTAATCTCACTTTTATTTACTTTAAAATCAACACACTTGTCACCTTAATCATGTTTGCAAAATCCCTTCAACTTTGCCATGTAATGTAATCTAATCTTCAGAGTGTTACCCCATCTTAGTCACAGAACCTATAAAACCCAAGAGGAGGGGATTATACAATGTGTGTACATCAGGGGTGGGAATCTTGGAGAATTTTTCTGGAATGGAGTTACAAGTATACTAATGGTAGTTCAACAGCAACCACAGAAGCTATAAGACAATAAAATTCTATTTCAAAATATTGAGAGAAAATAACTCAATATAAATTTACCCGGGGAAAACTAAGTTTTCACCTAATCATCCTCACTAAAGTAACTCATAAAAATGTATATTGAGAAGGAAATGAAACACTGAAGGAGGAACTAAAAGACTAGAAGCAAAGGTAAGCAACAAAATTATAAAATGTATGGGTAAATCCAAAACACTTTTGACTAGACAATAACATGTAAGACAGGATGGAGATGATTAAAATAAAATCCAAATTTCTGAGTTCAGGATGAAGAAGCGATATTGACTAAATTTAGTATCCTTGAAACAGGAATAAAGACACAGACTTACTAGAGAATGGACTTGAGGCTATGGGGAGGGGGAAGGGTAAACGGTGAAAAAGCAATAAAGAGGCATGGACATGTATACACTACCAAACGTAAGGTAGATACCTAGTGGGAAGCAGCCGCATAGCACAGGGAGATCAGCTCGGTGCTTTGTGACCGCCTGGAGGGGTGGGATAGGGAGGGTGGGAGGGAGGGTGACGCAAGCAGGAAGAGATATGGGAACATATGTATATATATAACTGATTCATTTTGTTGTGAAGCTGAAACTAACATACCATTGTAAAGCAATTATGCTCCAATAAAGATGTTTAAAAAAAAAAAAAAGATTTGGGCTCCCTGAGCTCAGAGCTCCTCAGCTGTGATGCAAATCCTCTGCAAGCATGGCATTCACATGGGCCCCTCTGTCTTTCCCCTGTGAACTTGGGGGTGGCAAGAGGAAACCAACATGAACATGAACATGAACCTCATGCTGCTTGCTGTGCCGTAAGTAATAAAGTCCTTTGTCTCTGGAAAAAAAAAAAAAAAAAAAATGACATATACATGTTAAAACTGTAGATGTATTCACTAAAATAATAGAATTTTATTGCAATAGTTGTAAATAAGTAGAAGCAGAAAAATAAGGGAGAGGACATAAATAATCCTGAGGAAGGCATTCAACGAAGAGGTAGGAAATGAGTCATAGAAGAAACCACACACACAGAACCTACAACATCATATACAACACCTGGAACCAGCTTGCTGACTGATACACAGGAGCTCTGTAAAAACAAAAGTAAGTAGATGTAGATTCTTGGCCAGGTATAGGTCTAAATTTTTTGGTAAAAATCCATCCTGTAGGAATAGTCATCAGATGCTTAAAAGAAGCAGCTTCTTAACAACTGTACCATATTTATATACCTCCCTTCAAGCTGCGGGCCCCAAGGCAAATTCCAGGAATAGGAAAGTCTTGGAAATTCACACCAGGTGTCCACCCACAGCTCTCTCTGATCAGAAGAATTCAGATAGCAATTAACACCAATAGCAGCAGTAAGGAAGGAAGACATCCCAGACATTCTAGAAATGCTCCCACCTCATGTCACTCACTCCACTCTGCCAGAGAAACCCGTGGAAGGAATGACAGATGATAAGAAGTGGGGGACCCTCATGGACCAAAAGTATGTCCTTAAGTCTTTGAACTTTCTCTAAGGATGGCTTTTTAGGTGGCTTTATACTCTAGAGATTAACGTACTAAGTGAAGGAAATCAGACAAAGAGAAATATCATATGATATCACTGACATGTGGAATCTAAAAAAAAAAAAAAGGATACAAATGAACTTATTTACAAAACAGAAAAATACCCACAGACTTCAAAAACAAACTTATGGTTACCAAACGGGAAATGTGGTGGGGGAGGGATACATTAGGAGTTTAGGATTAACATATACAAACTACTGTATATAAAATTGATAATTAACAAGGAACTACCTTATAGCACAGGAAACTCTACTCAATACTCTGTAATAACCTACATGGTAAAAGAATCTGAGAAAGAATGGAGATATATATATATATATATATATATATATATAAAAAACTGAATCACTTCTGTACACCTGAAACTAACACAACATTTTAAATCAACTATACTTCAATATAAAATAAAAATTAAATTTAAAAACATATCTAAAGACGCTTTCAGTTTCATTGTTTTAAAATTCACCTAAGACTATTTACTCTTAAAAGTCCCCAAATAAAATGCATGCCCTATACCCAGAATACAGATAAACCTCCCCAGCCCTCCACCTGAGGTTTTCTTTCTCTACTGTTTTCTAGATAAATTTATTTATCTATTTATAGCCATATTCATATATAATGATATAACCATATGTCTTTATATACATATATACATAAACATATATATATATATATAGCTACATTCATATTTATATCATTTATATCTATTTATAAATTCTTTCTATTCCTATCTTCTCACTCAAACCAGAATCATTGATTTACTTGCAGGGTCCGTTTAACTAAATATTTTTTCTCTTCCCTGTTCCCAACCTTTTGTCCATTCCTTAAAGGCAGGACAGTCTCTGCCCAAGGCTTAAACAGATAATTTTCTCTTTAGCCAAGGAAACTGGAGAGTCAGTTGCCGCACAATGTAATCAGCTATTAAAGGGTTAGGTGTCCCCTTTTCATCACAGGAGTTGATATTTTGCTACCTGCTACCTCCAAGGGACCATTAGATAGAAGTTTCCCCAGTAACTGCTGTAGGGTCTACAGGATTTCACAGGAGATGAAATTATTTACCTGATGATAAATCAATACCCTTTTCAAAGGGTTTCTTATTCATTCAGCAAAGCAAAGGTGACTTTTTCTTTCATCTTTCTATTTTCCTTTCAAATCTTCTTGCTCACAGCTAGCTTGGTTTTTAAAACGACATGGAGGCATGTGCATGAGATTTTACATGTGTGTGTATGATATGTAAGAGCGTGTGCATGTGTATGTGTGTGCATGTGTGTGTGTGTAATTGTGTGTGAGTGGAGAATACTATGTGTGCTGTGTGTTTCTGAATATTTGAGTATATTTTCTGGCCCAGAAATACATCCCAAATGTGCTGTTGCTCCCTTATACTCTACACTGCCAGGTGATGTTTTGTCAAATATTCTCAGCTATCCACCACCACAATGAACACATGCAAAGAAAAATCTTTGCTTTCCAAGGGACTCTTGGCAAAGGAAGGTCATGGTAGGATACTGCTGGCTTGTACACTTTTCTGGCATCACAATATAAGGTCATGTCATAAAGGATCATTGATGCCTTACACTATGTCTCTAAACTGGATTGCTATCACATAACCTGAAGTTAGAGGACATATGATGATGCTTACCTGCCCCGGGTTTCCTGTTTTTTTTGGGGGGGGGCAGAATAAAAAGGGGAAAAATAATCTATGTTATGTTTCCTCCTCTTTGTGTAAGTTCTTTAATCTAACTCTTCCCTTCCAAAGATGTTCATATTCCCACCACCACCCAAATCTAGGCCCACTTATCTGCCTGACTGTTTGGTAGCCACCTTTTCTTCCAACTTCCCTCCAATCCATCACGTCTGTGTTGAACACATAATAATATAATGTTCTAAAATAGCACTGAGTGCTCACAGAACAGCATACATACTCCTTTGCCTAAAATTCAAGGCCCTCCACAATCCAGCCCCAAGACCACTCATCTAGCTCTGTCCATCAGTACATAAGTGATCCTCAGCTGTGGCTGCACATAAGAGCCATCCAGGGTCCCCAGCCTAGAGCAAGTATATCAGAATATCTGCAGAAGATAGGGAGACCAACCATCCCTCTCTTTCAAAGACTGAGGGTTTTTCTGGGATTCAGAATTTTCAGTGCTAAAATCGAGAAAGTCTTGGGCAAACTGATGAGACTGGTGGACCTGAGCCTTTCTATCAGAATGTTTCCCTGTTGTTTATGAAGCTCATCAAAAGGATGTTTGCATGCTCCCTGTGTTCAACCAGCTTCTCCTCACCTTCATCAGTTGACTCTGTCCTAAACTGATCTTTTCTCTGAGTCTTCTCATGTTGTTCAACTTCTCATGACAGTGTTCTCTCTCTACCTGGGTTAAATGCAAGCTTTCTCCACAGTTAGTAACAGAGTACAAAAGCCCTATACTTCATATTTGATGCTTCTGCTTTGCTGTCAATTAGCCTCCACAGGAGAGATAAAAGCCCTGCTCTCCAACACCAACAAAGGACATCAAAAACCTCCATACATAGAGGTTCAACTTTCACCACTGAGAAGTCCTTTAAAAAATAATAGTTAACATTCCAGTTGAAAGCTTCATACTTGGCATCAATCCACTATGTAGAGTCTTCACTCTGAACAATGAACAAAATATTTCTTCTATACTGAATGACTAGACAGTTATGCTGGTGGCTATTTCAAAACAAAATGACATATTTCAAAGTAATTTGCTTTCTTTATCCATAGAAACTACTAGAAACATTTAAATTTAGTCCTTTTGAAAAGTCTATTTCTAAATACCTCACTACAAATACTTGCTGTATATGAAAATATATTTTTCTATTTATGTATCCATGTCTTGACATCTCTCTATCTACATATAGTAGGCATAATAGAGATCATGTGAGTGTATGTATTTTTGCATTTTCTCCCCATTTTTTCTTACTCCTCCACCTTTCGCTATTTATTTTGCCAGTTTTCCAACTAAATGTCTCCACTAAGAAAGAACACAGAACAAAGTGAGAATAAAATACATTATTTTTTCACTCTCAAAATTTCAAACATATATTTGAACTCACAAAAAAAGTATTTGAAGTGTCCATACATTTTTAAGTTTTATTTTAATTGAATGAAGGAGTCTTTAAATTCTCTGTTGCTTTACAATTTTCAAAAGTTTCACACACATGATTTCATATAATCCCATAATAACCTTTTTTTAACTCCTGTATCCCTATATTGCCCCTCCTCCCTTCCCTCTGTCCACTGGTAACCATTAGTTTGTTCTCTATATCTGTCTCATTCTTTTTTGTTTTATTCACTAGTTTGTTGTATTTTTTAGATTCCATGTATAAGTGATATCATACATTACTGGTCTTTCTCTGTCTGACTTATTTCACTTAGCATAATGCCCTCCAAGTCTATTCATGTTGCTGCAAGTGGCAAAATTTCATTTTTTTATGGCTGAGTAGTATTCCATTGCATATATATACCATATCTTTTTTATCCATTCATCTGTTGTTGGACTTTAGGTTGCTTCCATGTCTTGGCTATTGTAAATAATGCTACTATGAACATTGGGGTTCATGTATCTTTTCAAGTTAGTGTTTTTGTTTTTTTTGGATATATGCCCAGGAGTGGAATTGCTGGGTCACATGGTAGGTTTCTCAAAAAAAACCTAAATATAGAAATGTCCATACCTTTTGTATTTGAAGAGTTTAACACCTCAAGAGGCACTGAGTCCTTGCATTATGGGGTTGGGGCAAAAAGACAATGAAATTTAAACAACTACTACTGATGTAATTTCATTCATATTCATAACATGGTGAAATATTTAAGATATACAAATACATATTATGTAGAAGAAAAGAGGGGGAATAAATAAAAGGAATATATATACCAGACCAAATTTGCAAAGAGTGTTTGTTTTTCTGTTTCTGAATAAAATCACAATGCCTTGAACATATTGTTTGATTAATATATGTCAATAATAAAAGCAATAATGAGACCCATATAGAAAAATTCATCTCTGCTGTTTCTAGAATGTTGAGTTTGAAACTTAAAACTTGCCCTGTTTTAAATTATTAAAAATTATCTCCATGTGCTAAACCTATTAACACTTGTATTTTGTTTAACTCTCACAACAATCCCATGAATTACTCATTATTTACATATCTTATACAGAGATAAACTCAAACCCATAGAGGTTATATAATTTGCCAGGGGTCAAAGACTAAGAAAGTTGTAAAAATCAGACACAGACTCACATTCTTGGGCTCAGAGAGTCAAGTTCTCTTCACAACACCACATGATCTCTTGCAACTCTTCTTGAACTCATATATTTCCAGCTCTGTCTTCTTTGGATCCTAGTAAGAGCAGAAGCAAATATCCCTGGTAATTTGCAAAATGGTTTGCTGGTTAGAAACAATGTTGTGGGGAATTCCATGACAGCGAACAGGGAACCTAGTACATCTACACGGAGAGTCGTTACATAAAGCATACAGGGAAGATAAATCCATATTCTTGCATAGTGCAAAGTTTACTATTTATTCTAGTGAAAATACTTTCTCTTCCATGAAAAAAAGAGGTTTCATTGACCTGCCACGAGTTGCCCGTTAAGTGCCTTGAGACATGAGACTTTATTGTGATGTAACATTAATTTTTGCTGCTGGCAGTTGAAGTACTCAGCAGTGGCACTTACCTGATTAGCCTAGTGAGAAATCCATGTTTTGAGGTGGAGCACAGGCTCTGGACGCGCAGGCTCAGAGGCCATGGCTCGCGGGCCCAGCCGCTCCGTGGCATGTGGGATCTTTCTGGACTGGGGCACGAACCCGTGTCCCCTGCATCGGCAGGTGGACTCTCAACAACTGCGCCACCAGGGAAGCCCTAACAGAGCCATTTTTATTCATGAATCCATTGAGCAAATGTGGAGTGCAGAGAATAGTGGCTGAATAATACCAACAGAGACAATTATCTTGTTCACATGATTACTGAAAGCCGTGATAATCATGGGAAGCATCCCCTTAAGGCACAAATATCGTTACATTCTGGACAATTTTAAGCAATGTATCCATGAATCTCTTACCAAAACTCCCTTGTCAATGATATTACAACATTTTCTTTAATTTCAAGTCTCTGACCATCTTTGCAAAACATTATCTACCCCTACTACCCATGGAAGTGATATGTATCCATATCACAATGACCTCTTCTTTAAATAAAGGTGGTTATCATATTTGGCACTTGTGTTAGTCCCAATAGGAGGATTACCATCTCTACTTTTGTACAGGGGTATCCCTGAATGGGACTACAAGAGAGAAACAATCCATGTTTGGCTGATGCCAACACATTAGATTGAATCTACTGTAAATAAAGCTTAATTGTTTTCCTCAGTTAATTGATAATATGAGAACTCTTTTTGCATCATAGTTTGGCTAGAAGTGACAGTACAGTCACTTCTAGGACATGTTGGGAGTGTTAGTCATCTGATAAAGCAACTTTTTTCAGCCTTTAGACACACTAGGACCCAATCCTGTATATTTCATTTCCTATTGATAGTGATGTCCTCCTAAGCACATTCAAATTTTGTGGCCTACATGTTCATGATAGCAACTCAGGTAGCCTATATGGTGACTTGACCCACTGTATCAGCTGGAGTTCAATAAGAGAGAACAAGTAAGAGATATATGTATATCCATGCATGCATACGTATGTGTATATATATATATATATATATATATATATACATACATACATATACACACATACATGTGTACATATGTACATGCATATATAGAGAGACAGAGTAGCAGAGAATAGAGACTGGATTATATATTTGTATTTATTGTTTATATATTATATTACATTTATGTATATAAAGGGAGAGATACACATACACACACACAAACACACTGACATATATAAAGAGTGAGAAATCTGTTACAAGGAATTGCCTTACATATGGTATGGACTGTCTACACAAAAGGAAAACCACAAGGCTGGAAATCTACTGTCTGCTTTGTGAATGGCTAGGAAGAGATTTATATAAAATATATATAATATTATTTGCAGTCTCATTTTTTTCAGATATCCAGGCTGCCCTTCTTTCTAGGGCTTCTGAATACCCAAGAATAGGGTGAAGAGCCAATTGCATTGCAGTTGTGGTGACTGAAGTCTGTCTACCATTTCTGAGAAGCAGATTTTTCATCATGATAATGTTCAAGTAGAACTTTAATGTATTGTCCAACTGATTCAGTCCTAGGGACATCGTGATCAGTAGCCACTGCCAAAGTTACTTGTTTGCCAAACCATTTTGATGATCACTCCAGCCTCACTGCTTATGGAGTAATTAACTACTCCTAACTTGTTTCCTGGCTGCTTCCATTCCAGGACACAATCAGTCCCATTGCCATCAGAGAGCCGAGTTCAACAGCAACACCTTCCACCTATTCTCTTGCCTTATTGCGGAGTCTCTTTGCTACAGAGCTTTACAAACACACTGATGCATTCGTAACATGACATTTCTCATAGTCATAATAAATGGATGTTTTTATTACTGTCTTTATGGATATATTTAAACATAACTGAGTACATGATAAGCTCATTCCATCTTTTAAACCTCTATTAGCTTTTATATTTTTCCTTCTATAAAACTAAGGAATTTGGGACTTTTCAACTTCATTTAACATAAACCACTCTTAGGTCTAGTTTTTAATAAACAAATTCCAAGCATTTGTCAGTCTAAATGAGAAAACTTTTATTCTTTTGGGCTTGACTATCTGTTTCCTTTGGGTCAAACTGAGGTATATCTGTAGTTATATAGATGGCAGGATGGAACACAGAGCAAAATTGCTATTCCCTTGCAAAATAGCTGATTACACGGTTTTCAAATGAAGTGGGAAGAGTCTCATCAGCCCAGGGGGAAAACATGGCTGCTAGTGCTCTCTGGTAACATTCTGTAAAATTTGGGGGTTCAGAATATTCAAAGTCAACTAAGTCATTTCAAATTCCCACATTAGAATTTTTTAGGTTTAACTTTTTTTCCTGTCAATACCTATATTTTTACTCAAAACCTAGCAAAGATCTGAATTCTGCCTGTGCTTTTTCATCAGCTTCACCACCAGTCTCTGGATTTGACTCTTAATTGTATATATCCAATAGCTAAAAGAAATATAAGATACTTTTCAGGGTAGTTGTAGAAACTTCTTGGTTCTTTGACCAGGATTTGATAACTTGCCTCTATCATTGTCTTGCCTTATGCTTTCCAGTTCAGTTGGAAGCAATGGCCCATCCCACTGTCATTAACTCTTCACACCCTTCAACAATTCCATCTAAAATCATATCCTCTGCCTTCTATAGATATGTTATATCTTTCCCAGGAACAAAAGGCCATAATTTAATAACTCTTTTGCCGTTAAGTGTTACAGACTACCAGCGTTCCAATCTCTCCTGCCAACTAGACCACCCCTACCTTCAACCCAACCAGGTGAGATAAACAATCCCAACTCCCACTGCCTTATCTGAAGGCATTCTGCTATTGGTTATTGTAACTTTCAAGGTTCTTAGCAGCAAATGCCATAATCTCCTGAAGCTCTATTAAGCAGAAAGGGGTTTATTACAATTATCTTACAGATTTCCTAGTAGTCCAGATGTTAGATGATAGGGACAGGAAAAAAAAGCTTTTAGCAAAACAGGACTCAACAAAAACCCATAGTCACTTTTGTTCTATGATGACACCCATGCCACCTAATTGCCTCCAAAGAGTCAGTCTCCATGCTTGTGGTTGCCCCTTCATATTGCTGACTTCCCCTTTCCAAGTCTTATATAGTGCATTTTCTTAGTGGAATTTAGGCCACACACAAAATCCATGCTGAAAATTTTTAGCTTTCTAACCTCTACAAGGTAAGATACACTAAAGGAGATTTAGAGTTGGCATTAAGCCAATAGGCACAATCTAGGTAAAGTGATTTGCAAGCAGAAATCTGTCAGTCAGTCACACTGTATTAACATTAGTAAACATTATTGAAATGAATTAAACTCCTTTGAGAAGTCCTCCCAATACCATACGTGGTTAAATTTAATTTATCACTCTTCTATGTGCTATCTTTTATTATTTTCCAACACTTCTATATGTGTAAGTCTGGCATTTTTCTTGACCCCTTTAAATTAATGTAAACTATTTAAAGACTGTGTGATGGACTTCTTTTATGCCCCACGCCTGTATCCTGGGCACATTCAGTAACGTGCTAGGAGGAGCATAACTATGACCGCAGACATCTAAGTTGAAATCCTGACTCATTTATGTTAGTAAATGTGTCATCTTGAGTAAGTACTCACTTCTCTGATTTTAGATAGTGTTCCCTTACAAAATGGCAAATTTTCAATAAGACAATATTTTTAAAGCAATTAGTATAGTCATAAGAATTACAAAATATTGTATTAGCAGGCCAGAGAATGGGCCGATAGAGAAAAAAATTGTTTTAGTTTTTTTCATTCTTTTCCCTCCTCCTATGCTAGAGAAATGCCATATTTTTCCAATCATAACCTAAGATATAATATTACTTGGAAATATTGAGAGGTGCCACCCTTAACTGGTAGGTTTTGTTTGAGTAAACTCTAAACTGTCCAATTGTTCATGGAGAGGACTGTACATACCCTTTGATTTGTGAAGATTTAAAGAAAATGTAGCATCCTTCTGGGAGAGATAGTCATCAGACAGAAAAGCAGAAGATAGTTTTCCAGGTGTGAAAGTAGACACAAGCATGAATCCTGATCCAGTACTTTGAGGCTGAGACTGGATATATGAACTTAAATAGCTGATTATCAAGAGCTGTCATCCTGGGAACACAAAGAAAGATGATCTTTACACTAGAGGGTCCTTCTCATTTAAAAACTGCCTTTCTGGGACTTCCCTGGTGGTGCAGTTGTAAAGAATCCACCTTCCAATGCAGGGGACACAGATTTGAGCCCTGGTCCAGGAAGATCCCACATGCCGCGGAGCAACTAAGCATGTGCCGCAACTACTGAGTCTGCACTCTACAGCCCGTGGGCCACAACTACTGAAGTCTGAGTGCCTAGAGCCCGTGCTCTGCAACAAAAGAAGCCACCACAATGAGAAGCCCGTGCACTGCAATGAAGAGTAGCCCCTGCTCGTTGCAACTAAATAAAGCCCACATGCAGCAGGGAAGACCCAACACAGCCAAAAATATAAATATATAAATAAATAAATTTATAAAATAAATAAATAAAAATTAAAAAAATAAAAACTGTCTTTCTGCCACAGAAATCTGAAGGAATAGAAACACCATCAGAGCAGAGGGCTGGCATCATCCATCAGACTAAAGCAACAGTCATCAACTGTTACATACTATAACAGCGAGAAACCAGCAACTGGACTCAATCATGCTAAATCTCCTTTAGACTGAAAAATTCCCTAGAATTATCTGATAATTAAATAGAAAATGAAGGAGATACTGAAATCCCTGATATTAAACAGGTGGGAGACTGCAAAATTTATTTGAAAAAATTAGAAATGTGAGTGGGCTGATACCCTCAAGCCTGTGGAGCAATTCATACTATTCATTTACACTTAGTCTGCCTCTCTTTCTCTTCCACAATTTCTGTCTTATCGCCAATAAATAATTGCGCTTCAGATGTGTCATCAAATATTGAAGGGTAATGCTAATAAATATGCTATAATTTTACAATATTCTGAAAATTTTTCTGCTTTTTCCTTTGGGAGGGGGGAAATAGGAATAAATTTACTTATATTGGGAAAAGCCATTTATTTTGCAACTGTTCTTTAACATCTTCCTAGCTCAAACCTGTGGTTATTTCTTTGTGTATTAGTTATTTGAAATATTTTAGAAATATCAACAAAATAAAAAAAAATGGACTTTAGAGGCCGACTATTTCACCTCACGTTGTGCTCAACATCTAGCACTTTTGCGTAACTGATGGGGTTGGGGTGATTTAACAAAAAAGGCTATTGGCAGTTTTCAGAGTCCTTTAGCAAGCTGTTGAAGAAACCAAAAGAGATCATAAAACCTTAATGAATTTTATATACAAAATTAGGATATTGCCTCCTTCTCAGACTCAATGGATTGTCCAGTGGATTTGCATATATAAATAAGTCATTTGTAAATATCCATCTATTCAGTGATCTCTCTCCCACTGCTTGAACTCACAGAGCTTATTACTTGCACTGTTCATTAGGTGAAAAACATTCTAAGTGCCTTGAGACACTGTGTTATAAAACCTTGATTGCTTCTCTCCTAATATAATAAATTCTTTTAGGAAGGCCAGTACCTGAATCAGAAAACTAAATTTGGGGAAAACAAAATATAATATACTGTCCACTGCAATAGTCTACCACAATGGGGATATAAAAAAGCAGTGTGAAAATTCCGTAGTAGTCAAACTAGAGATGTAATTATTGTTGACTGCCGTGTCCATCAATTCCTTTTTTCTTGTTCTTCTTTCTTGTGTGACTCATCTTCTGGCTAGGAAGAACTCTACCCCTGTTTCTTCTTGGGTTTATTACATGGCAGTTTTCTTCACTGCTATTTCATGGTTTCATACTGATTCTAAACCAAGGCTGTATGGTGATTTTATCAACTAGATACTCTTAATACTATTATTAGAGCAATTAGGGCTGATCCTGCTAGAATCATTCTCTGGCCTCTGAATTCAAAAAATGTTTGTGACATCTGTTTATATCATCTTTAATTTCTTTCATCAGTGTCTTATCATTTTCTGCATATGGGTCTTTTGTCTCGTTAAGTAGGTTTATTCCTAAGTATTTTATTCTTTTTGTTGTGACGGTAAATGGGAATGTTTCCTTAATTTCTCTTCCAGATTTTTCATCATCAGTGTATAGGATTGCAAGAGATTTCTATGCATTAATTTTGTATCCTGCTACTTTACCAAATTCATTGATTAGCTCTAGTAGTTTCCTGGCAGCATCTTTAGGATTCCCTATGTATAGTATCATGTCATCTGTAAACAGTGACAGTTTTACTTCTTCGTTTCTTATTTGGATTCCTTTCATTTATTTGTCTTCTCAGATTGCTGTGGCTAAAACTTCCAAAATTATGTTGAATAATAGTGGTGAGAGTGGGCAATCTTGTCTTCTTTCTGATCTTAGTGGAAATGGTTTCAGTTTTTCACCATTTGGAACGATGCTGACTGTGGGTTTGTCATATATGGCCTTTATTATGTTTAGATAGATTCGCTCTATGCCTACTTTCTAGAGGTTTTTAATCATAAATGGGTGTTGAATTTTGTGAAAAATCTTTTCTGCATCTATTGAGATGATCATATGGTTTTTATCCTTCAATTTGTTAATATGGTGTATCACATTGATTGATTTGCGTATATTGAAGAATCATTGCATTCCTGGGATAAACCCCACTTGGTCATGGTGTATGATCCTTTTAATGTGCTGTTGGATTCTGTTTGCTAGTATTCTATTGAGGATTTTTGCATCTATGTTCATCAGAGATATTGGCCTGTAGTTTTCTTATTTTGTGACATATTTGTCTGGTTTTGCTATCAGGGTGATGGTGGCCTCATAGAAAGAGTTTGGGAGTGTTACTCCCTCTGCTATATTTTGGAAGAATTTAAAAGGACAGGTGTTAGCTCTTCTCAAAATGTTTGATAGAATTTGCCTGTAAAGCCATCTGGTCCTGGGTTTTTGTTTGTTGGAGGATTTTTAATCACAGCCTCAATTTCAGTGCTTGTGATTAGTCTGTTTATATTTCTTCCTCGTTCAGTTTCAGAAGGTTGTACTTTTCTAAGAATTTGTCCATTACTTCCTGGTTGTCGATTTTATTGGCATATAGTTGCTTGTAGTAATTTCTCATGATCCTTTGTATTTCTGCAGTGTCAGTTGTTACTTCTCCTTTTTCATTTCTAATTCTATTGATTTGAGTCTTCTCCCTTTTTTTCTTGATGAGTCTGGCAAATGTTTTATCAATTTTGTTTATCTTCTCAAAGAACCAGCTTTTAGTTTTATTGATCTTTGCTACTGTTTCATTTATTTATTTTTCATTTATTTCTGATCTGATTTTATGATTTCTTTCTTTCTGCTAATTTTCGGCCTTTTTTGTTCTTCTTTCTCTAATTGCTTTAGGTGTAAGGTTAGATTGCTTATTTCAGATGTTTCTTGAGGTAGGATTGTATTGCTGTATACTTCCCTCTTAGAACTGCTTTTGCTGCATCTCATAGGTTTTTGGGTCATCGTATTTTCACTGTCATTTGTTCCTAGGTATTTTTTGATTTCCTCTTTCATTTCTTCAGTGATCTCTTGGTTATTTAGTAGTGTATTATTTAGTCTCTATGTGTTTGTATTTTTACAGATTTTTTCCTGTAATTCATATATAGTCTTATAGTGTTGTGGTTGGAAAAGGTACTTGATATGATTTCAATTTTCTTAAATTTACCAAGGCTTGATTTGTGACCCAAGGTATGATCTATCCTGGAAAATGTTCTATGAGCACTTGAGAAGAAAGTGTATCCTGTTGTTTTTGTATGGAATGTCCTATAAATATCAATTAAGTCCATCTTGTTTAATGTATCATTTAAAGCTTGTGTTTCCTTATTTATTTTCATTTTGTACGATCTGTCCATTGATGAAAGTGGGGTGTTAAAGTCCCCTACTATGAATGTGTTACTGTTGATTTCCCTTTTTATGGTTTTTAGCATTTGCCTTATGTATTGAGGTGCTCCTATGTTGGGTGCATAAATAATTACAATTGTCATATCTTCTTCTTGGATTGATCCCTTCATCATTATGTAGTGTCTTTCTTTGTCTCTTGTAATAGTCTTTATTTTAAAGTGTATTTTGTCTGATATGAGAATTGCTACTCCAGCTTTCTTTTGATTTCCATTTTCATGGACTACCTTTTTCCATCCCCTCACTTTCAGTCTGTATGTTTCCCTAGGTCTGAAATGGGTCTCTTGTAGATGGCATATATAGGGGTCTTGTTTTTGGACCCATTCACTCAGTCTATGTCTTTTGGTTGGAGCATTTAATCCATTTACATTTAAGGTAGTTATTGATATGTATGTTCCTATTATCATTTTCTTAATTGTTTTGGTTTTGTTTTTGTAGGTCTTTCCTATCCCTTTTGTTTCCTTCCTAGAGAAGTTCCTTTAATGTTTGTTGTAAAGCTGGTTTGGTGGTGCTGAATTCTCTTAACTTTAGCTTGCCTGTAAAGCTTTTAATCTCTCTGTCAAATCTGAATGAGATGCTTGTTGGGTAGAGTAATTTTGGTTGTAGGTTTTTCCCTTTCATCACTTTAAACATATCCTGCCACTCTTTTCTGGCTTGCAGAGTTTCTGCTGTAAGATCAGCTGTTAACCTTATGGAGATTCCCTTGTATGTTATTTGTTTCTTTTCCCATGCTGCTTTTAATATTTTTCCTTTGTATTTAATTTTTCATAGTTTGATTAATATGTGTCTTGGCGTGTTTCTCTTTGGGTTTATCCTGTATGGTACTCTGCACTTCCTGGACTTGATCGACTATTTTCTTTCCCATGTTAGGGAAGTTTTTGATTATAATCTCTTCAAATATTTTCTCAGACACTTTCTTTTTCTCTTCTTCTTCTGGGACCACTATTATTCGAATGTTGGTGCATTTAATGTTGTCCCAGAGGTCTCTGAGACTGTCCTCAATTATTTTCATTATTTTTTCTTTATTCTGCTCCCTGGCAGTTATTTCTATCATTTTATCTTCCAGGTCACATAACCGTTCTTCTGCCTCCATTATTCTGCTATTGATTCCTTCTAGAGTACTTTTAATTTCATTTAATGTGTTGTTCGTCACTGTTTGTTTGCTCTTTAGTTCATCTAGGTTCTTGTTAAATGTTTTTGTATTTTCTCCATTCTGTTTCTGAGATTTTGGATCATCTTTCCTATCATTACTCTGAATTCTTTTTCAGGTCAGTTGCCTATTTCATCTTCATTTGATCTTGTAGGTTTTTACCTTGCTCCTTCATCTGTAACATATTTTTTTTATCATTTATTTATTTATTTATTTTTGATGGGTGGTGCTCTATTCCTGTCTTACTGGTTGTTTGGCCTGAGACTTCCAGCACTGGAGTTTGCAGGCAGTTGGATAGAGTTGGGTCTTTGTGCTGAGATGAGGACCTCTGGAAAGCCTCATTCTGATTAATATTCCCTGGGATCTGAGGCTCTGTGTTAGTCCAGTGGTTTGGACTGGGAGTTTCCACCACAGGAACTTGGGCCCAACCTCCAGCCTGGGAACCAAGATCCCGCAAGCTTCATGACATGGTAAAAAAAAAAAAAAAAGAGCAGTACAATATCAAAGAATAAAAAACAAAATTAGATAGATAAAAATATATTAGGAAAAATAAAGCTATAATTGAAACAACTGCAACAAGATAAAATAAAACCACAACAGAAAAAAGAAAAAAAAAAAGTAGGGGGGAACAAGCCAAAAGTAGAGAACAATAACAAAGTATATAGAATATAATAAAATTAGAAAATTAAAAGATTTATTAGGAAAAATATAAAAGTATCAACAACAATGAATCAACAAGGTAAAACAGAACCCCAGTCTAAAAGAGGAAAAAAGAAAAAAATACAAAGCTTTGGCTATGTGGGCGGAGTTTAGGGAGGAGTGGTACTTTGGCAGAGGTGAGGTTTAGGGTAGGGCAGTACCTAGGTGGGTGGTGTGGTGACATTTGAGCCTGGAGCGGGGCCTAGGCTCAAGACCCACATAGCTGTAAAAGGCCCTGGGGGTGGGGCCTAGGCAGGCGACATTCAAGCATGGGGCAGGGCCTCTGCTTAGGACCTGTGCAGAAGGGGAGAGGCAGCGTGTGGAAAGGAGGGCCTCTGGAGTGTGGAGTTCCAGAGTTTGGAGGTAGGACCCTGAGTGAGGGTGTGTGGATGGAGTTTAGGCCCAGCTTGTTGGAGGGTGTCTCCCAGTGTAGATGTAGGGCCCTGGGTGGGGTTTTAGGGGCAGGGCTTGGGCTCTGCACGGCAGGAGGGAGGCTTCAAGAGCAGAGGCTTAGGCTTGGGAGCCCAACAGGCTTCCTGGTGCCTAAGTGGACAGGGAAAGCACTGGCCGAGTTCCCTTCCATTCCTTCGCCCCCTCACCACTATCTCCCCCAGGGTCTCCCCTGTTGCTGCTGCACCCCTAACTGTGGATTGGTCCCACTGGGTGTAGGAACTCCTCTCCTCACCCACCTACTCCTCAGGGGTTCTGGTCTCAGAGGTCCAGCCTTTACTTTTGCTCCCCCTTCCCTCCCTCCCACTCGCTCAGGACCTACGTGGCTGGAGGGGACCTAGGTGGACAGAGGATCAGGCCTGGGATCTCAGCAGGTTCCTGGGGGCCCAAGTGAGCAGGGGAAACCTGGCCATGCTCCCTTTTGATCCTCTGCCCTCCCAATGTTTCCCCAATTTCCCCCTTCAGGCATGGGATACCCTCCCCTCCCCCATCCACCCCACAGGGACGCCAGTCCTGTCTCGCTTCAACTTCTCCTCTGCCTTTACTCTCCCCATGCCCCACGTCCTACCCGGTCCCTGGGGGTTCCTCCCAACCCCTTAGGTGTCCGTGGTCCCCCACTGGTGCCTCGTAGGTGCTCTAGTTGTGGGGAGATGAGAATTCTGCATCCTCCGAGTATGCCATCTTGACTCTGCCTACCAAAACGGCTCAGTCTTGATCTTTCTCTAAACCTTATCCTGTTTTTAATTTTCCATCCACAAACCTACAGGTCCTTTTCCTGGCACCCCCATCCATGTTCCACATACCCTTTAGCTCTTCCTCTCCATTCCCATGACATGCCTCTTGAATATAATTTGTCCACCAAGTCTTCCAACAACATGACTACCAGGCTCATCCTGTTAAGGAACAGCCCTTGTTGTGACATTTTGCCCCAAAAATGATTTGAGAGCTCCTTTTTGCCCACAGGGTAAACTTCAAACAAAGACCTTTCTTAGTCTAACCCCTGTTGAGTTTTCCACCCTCAACTTCTGCTCTCCTCCCACAAACCCTATGGTCAGCCATACTATTTCAAATTCTCTAAGCATGTTCATGCCATTAAGATTTGAAAATACTGCACATTCTGTCCAATCACTTTTGCCCCCTTTCTGCATAATGCATTGTTTTGTCCTTCCAGATCCAGCTCAAATGTGCTGTGATCTCTTAGTTTCTCTTTGCTTCTTCCCGGGAACAACTGATCCCTCCTTCTGCTGTGTTCCAGGGGAACCTCCATAATTCCAAACTTCTCCAGGAGAATTTTGCCCTAATTTCTACTTTGGCACTGAACAGGTACGCTATAATCATTTATCCCTATTAAACAGTGCCTCAGGTGAGAACACTGCTTCACTTACCTTTGTATCACCAAAATTTATCAGAGGGTGTGGCAAATGGGAAGTCTCCCAAAATACTTGGTAAATGAATGAGAGATCACTGGTCTGATATACCACCCTGTACCTGAAGAGCTTTTCTCCTGTGGATCAATAGGTGTGGTCATACATAGTATGAACTGTCATCAGAGTCCTGGGAGAGTTATGTGACCCAGACAGGCATCATTTCTGTGGAGTAGACAAGAGATACAGTGCTGATTCAGATGGACAAAGTTGTCACATGCATTGAGAAGAGTACCTGCTGGTGTCAACATATGTACTGAACATGCAAAGTTTTCTTTTGTGTAAAAGCTGGTCAATCAACTGGCAGAAACTTCTCTCACAGGCTCTTGCACAATCGAACCATCCTTCTCATGCCCCTTCAACAGATCTTCTCACCTCTCTTACATAGGATTGGACTCCTCTCTACTAGACTCACACCAGGAGCTTGTTTTCTCATCCCCATCTGGTTAGCCTACTGAATTAATCCTCTACCGTCCTCAGTCCCTGCCCTTTTTTCTCCTTCCATTCCCTCTCTTCTCCAACTTTCAAATAAAATTCTCCTTTCTTTCTTTCACAACTTATTTTGGAAGTTTATTAAACACAGCACCCAAATAATCAGCAAGTGGAAAACAGATTCCCTTTTTTTCCACATTGTATGTAGATGACTTATTTTCAAAACATATTGAGTGAGAATAAATACTTGTTTTTTCCCCCTTAAAGCAACAAATAAAAGGAAGTAAAACAAATTGTGTTTCTGTATTAAACCAGGTTGAAAGTTCATATTCCATCATGACAGCTTTACCTAAGGTCAGTCATAAATACAGAGACCCCTTCTGATCTCCTGTCACTGAGCACCTCCCTGTGCAGACAAGCTCAGCCCTCTCTAAGCAAAGCCTAGTTTCCATCCAAACAAATAAAACTCAATATGTGCCATTACATATTGAGTCTTATTTAAGTCTTTAAAGCTTCCAAGAGCCCCAGTTTATATGCAAATACTTCTCAAATGGGTTTTACCTTCATTGTGTCATACCTTAAAAGATAGTTAATACTTTAGTTCACAATCCTCTGAATGTAAAATCTGTTTAAAAAATGAGATAAGAAAAGGCATCTACCTGGCATTTAGATGTGGGCAGGAGTGTTGTTAAGTTGGGTTAAAGTGTCTCGGAAACTTGAACAACTTCACTGTTTCACTAAAGGATGAATTTGAACATAATTTTTTTTTTTGTAGTTGACAACTGGTAAGTGTGTTTTCCTCTTCCTCTCCCTGCCTTCCCACCACATCTTCCATTTGCTGAAAATTTAGAAGTCCTAGAAATCATATTTATGTTGCTCTAAGCATTTGATAATTATTTGGGCCAGTTCTGTTTGTGAGGGAATTACAATTCTTAAGGCGATGGCACGGGTCTGGTTAGTGTATAAAATCTGGGAAATTTTCTCATTATTTCAAAATAGCTGGTGTTTTCTCTTCCTCAATTCCAAAGTAATTTGAACATGTATCAATTAAGTCCCCATGAACATAGCAGTGAAGGTCTCAATTGAACAGAATGATTGTCCTAATTCTTTGTATTTTTATAGGCCTGGTATAGAATGCCAGGATCTCTGGGGCTGGATATATTTCAGAAAATAAACAAGCTACTAAAGAGAAATTTCTTGACAGGATTGCAGAATGACTCATTTGTTTTAGGCCAAGACAAAAAGCACATCATCCAAATAATGCCTCATTTCTCTTCCCCTCCCCCCCCAAAAAAGTAATTAGCTGCCATAACCTCATCTTTTCTAGAGCACACTGGACACAGCAAAAAATTAGAATATCTGCAGAGGAACTCAAGAGAGTGATCAACATTAATGTGTCAGAAGGTTAGCCCATTTTGTTTCTAACTATATTTTAAAAATGCTGGAAATAAAAAGGAGAAATGTCTTACTGTTGTATTATGTCCACTTACTCAAATTTCACAAAGATTCAGAGGAGAGTGATAAACAGAGAAAATCAAAATCTAGTTTTATTACTTATTAGAATTTAAGTGTGAACAATTAAATGTAACCTATTTGAATTTCAGTTTCTTAGATTGTATTGTGTGATGCTAAAAATGTGACCAATTCCTGATAGGTAACAGCAAGATACTTCTCAGAGCTTGGGGATGAGTTAACCCTCTGAGAATCTAATAAGGAAGTAGCAAAAGCCAGATCTAAATGATAATTAATTGATAGATTGTAACTAATTGATAAAATTTTACATATAGGTCTAAGACTCATATGTAAAAATGGCAATATACCACTGGATGTTTTTTTTGTGTTAAATGACTTGATTCCTCATAAAGCTTGGTTCTCTAGACCAAGAATTTTAGATGCTCAACAAAGCTTAGTTACATTATTTCCCCTTCCTGTGCAGTAGTCTTAGGAAACCATGATAGCATTAAGACATCAACAGTACATTGGTATTGATATGTCAATAGAATGTGGTATTTGAAAGTGAAAAGACAAGAGAGGAAAAAGTGGTAAACAGTTTTTGCGACAGCCCTGAAGAAGACATCCCCAATGCCTGATGAGCCTCAGGCTATTGTAGCCAAGGTCATCTAACAAGCATCCAATCATGCCCTAACTATATATTTACTACATAAAGTTTGTATTATAATTTTGCTTTTCATGTAGGTTTTTGAGTGATCTTGAATATTCTAAGCTTTTTGGTAATTGTATTTCATAAACTAAACTTGTGGTTTGGATTTCAAACTAATTCTTTAGACTTTTCAACTTTGGTTGACATGAGACAGACCATAGAGCAATAAACACTTGCATATGTTCTTAAAATTTGGAGCATCTGAGTCTACTCCATTCAGGACCAAACCCCTATCATGGTCTCCTAACCAAAATACTGCATTTCACCTCAGTATCATAGCTGTCAAAGTATAACAGATATACCACAACAAAAATTTTTGGATGAAAATTTTAATTTTAAGGCTTCTCTGATGGCGCAGTGGTTCATAATCCACCTGCCAATGCAGGGGACATGGGTTTGAGCTCTGGCCCAGAAAGATTTCACATGGCGCAGAGCAACTAAGCCCGTGCATCACAACTACTGAACCTGAGCTCTAGAGCCCACAAGCCACAACTACTGAAGCCTGCACTCCTAGAGCCTGTGCTCTGCAACAAGAGAAGCCACGGCAATGAGAAGCCCACGCACCACAGCGAAGAGTAGCCCCCGCTCACTGCAACTAGAGAAAGCCTGTGCACAGCCAGAAAGACCCAACACAGCCAAAAATAAATAAATAAATAGATTAATTAATTAAAAACCCTTATTTTTAGATAATTATGGATTCACATGCAGTGGGAATAAATAATACAGAGAAATCTGGCATACTCTTTAAACAGTTTCCCCAATGAAAACATTTTCAAAACCTATAATATCAAATGCGATGCTGACATTGATATGATCAAGATACAGAATACTCACATTACCACAAGAATCCCTTTTGTTGCTCTTTTATAGCCTTACATATTTCTCTTTCATCCTCATTGTCTGCTTAACCCATGGTAACTACTAATCAGCTCTTCATTTCTATAATTTTGACATTTCTAGAATGTTATATAAATGGCATCATACAGTATGTAGCCTGTAGCATACAGTGACACCCAAAGGAGGAACTCCTCAGTACTGCTCAGTTGGAGTGGGAATTCTGACTCCTCACTAGACCTCCACTCATATCTTCTTGGTTGAAAATGCTGGAATGTCTCTTGACTGCTCCCTTCATGGCCTCCATTGACCATGGTAGAAGGGGAGAGGTGTATTCCTGCATACCACTGGAAGTGATGAAAGTCCTGACTCTCCATTAGGTGACTCTGATCTTCTAACATGAGCCCAGAGGAGTAGAAGGGGTTGCCTTACTACTGACATTTGCAGGTGGAAATCCATATTCACTATGTGGGCTCCAATGACACTGCCAGGAGTGCCTTGTTCCTACCCAGTGGGGATGAAGATGCTGAGTCCCTTTTCAAAATTCTCTGCCAGCTCCTTAGTGGGGTATTGAGGCACTTATTAGACTCACAAAGATGGAAGGCTAAGCTCCCTACTTTGGTTTGTCTGGTATGGGTGTGAGAGGGCCTACAGTTTTATCTGTTTGGTTGGAGTAGAGAGATTTTTCTTTTTTTTAACATCTTTATTGGAGTATAATTGCTTTACAGTGGTGTGTTAGTTTCTGCTTTATAACAAAGTGAATCAGCTATACATATATCCCCATATCTCTTCCCTCTTGCGTCTCCCTCCCTCCCACCCTCCCTATCCCACCCCTCTAGGTGGTCAGAAAGCAGGGAGCTAATTTCCCTGTGCTATGTGGCTGCTTCCCACTAGCTATCTATTTTACATTTAGTAGTGTATATATGTCCATGCCACTCTCTCACTTTGTCCCAGCTTACCCTTCCCCCTCTCCGTATCCTCAAGTCCATTCTCTAGCAGGTCTGCATCTTTATTCCCGTCTTGCCCCTAGGTTCTTCATGGAGTAGAGTGATTTTTGTGTGAAAGTTTCATACTTGCTAGACTGCCATTTTCTTGGAGCAAGCTTTTATCTGGGCTGTTTGTTTGTCTATGCCCACTGGAATCTCTGGGTTTCCAGCTTCTTCAGCTCCATTTTGGGATTTTAAAAAAACCCAGGAACTCAACACCGTGTTGTTCTCTGTGTCCTGAGGTCCAAAGCTTGTCTTCTTTGCTCAAACATGTTTTATAAATAATGCCTGGGGTTTTTAGTAGTCCCATCCAAGTTTTTTGTTTTAATAAGTATGTGAAAATATCATTCAGCCCAGAGTAAAGCATAAGTGAACATTAGTAAAGTTAATATTTGGATTTACATAAACTCTACAACTATATATCCTAATATTCTTCCAGATACAATTCAGTCCCCACAATTGAATAATGACTTCCTCAAATACTCAAACCCCCTGATTTACCCCTCCTTGAACTCACAACACTTAATTTTTATTCTACTTGTTTAGTCAAACCTATATGTGCTCAGACATAACATGCCATAGAGGAAATAAACCACCATTCATTTACTAATTTTGATAAATTAGGCAAGTTTACTCAATCTTCCCAAGAGTCAAGTTCTTCATCTGTAAAATATTGATAATAACAACCAGAAAGTGACAGGAATGGGACTCTACCCCTGCCTAAGTCTAAAACTCTATCATAAAATATCTTGAAGAATTGACAGGTTGGATCCAAAGCTGGAGGGGATGAGTTTTCTCTATAAGGCTAATTTTGTAGACACATAGTTTTAGAATATACTTTTTATTATAGCTATTGATGTTGATTTTAAGCACTACATATTACAGTAGGGTTGTTCCAAGGTTACCATTACCCTGAGAGGCAGTTTAGAATCGTGACTAATCCTAGGGGTTTTGGAGCTGTGGTCGCTGGAAAGATGTCCACATTCTAATGTGTGGAACATGTGAATATGTTACTTTACAGAAAGCAAAAGGAGCTTTGTTGATATACTTAAACTAAGGATCTTGAGATGGGGAGATTATTCTGGATTATTCAGTGTGCCCAGTGTAACCAATAGGGTTCTTATAAGTAAAAGAGTGACGAAGAAGAGTCAGAATTAGAGAGCGATTTTAAAATGCAGTGCTGCTGGTTTTGAAGATAGAAGAAGGAACCACAAGCCAAGGAATGTAAATGACCTCTAAAAGCTGGAAACAGCAAGAAAGTGAACTTTCCTTGAAAACATCTAGAAAGAATTCAGCCCTGCCCACATTTTGATTTTAGCCCAGGAAGATCCATTTTGGATTTATGACCTCCAGAAGTGTAAGATAATAAATTTCTGTTGCTTTAAGACACTAAATTTGTGGTAATTTGTTATAGCCACTATAGGAATCTAATACGGGAGCCACATGCTCACTCTATATTCTAGCTCTGCCATTTATAATATACCTAGCCTTGAACAAGGAATTTAATTTTTGTGCCTTAGCTGCTTCATTTTTAAAAGGGAGTATGCATAGTTCCTACCTCATAGAAAGAAATTAACATATATAAAGCTATCAAAACAATATTAGGTAAATAGTAAGTGCTCAGTAAGTCAACTATTAGTAGTATAGTAGTAATAACTATTCCGATATACCAAGGATGTGATTAAAAAGACAATGAGCACTTTGCAAAAATGATATCACCTACATACTTTCCTGCATCCTGTTTTGATTTTACGAGTAGATAGATAGATAGATAGATAGATAGATAGATAGATAGATATCTACATACATACATTCATACATATACATGTATGGATATATAAATATCTCAAGAATCAAGGCAACAGTAAACAAAAAATAATGCAGGACAGTGCTTATATCCAAAGAGGAGGCTAGATGTTGAGATGGAGGAGGAATCTAAAGAAAGTCTCCAACAATAGAGAAATATTCTAGTCCTTAAGTTGGGTGTTAAGTTCATGGGTGTTTACTTCATTTTTATGCTTAGTAACTTACATGCACAATTCATACATACTTCTTTTGTGTCAAATGCTAAAGAATACATTTTTTCCAAAGACTACTAATAAAACTTGAAAAACTTCTCAGATCTTTACTCATTGTAATTCAGTTAGGATAACTCTATTATGCTGTGGTAATGAACAACTCCAAAAATCTCAGTGGCTTAACAAAACAGATGTTTATTTCTTATTCATACTACATTTTCAACATAGATCAGTGGGCAGCTCTGCTTGTGTAATTCCTCACACCCTCAAACTGACCAAGGCTTCATTTTGCCAAGTGATTTTGATTCATTGAAGCAGTGCAAAAGGGAAGAGAGGCAAATTGGGCACTTGCTTTTAGTGTTCACTCCCAGAAAGGATACATGTCACTTCTGCACATATCTTATTGGCCAAAATAAATCACATGGCCATGTCCATATTAAAAAAGAATACAGATGTATAATTTTTGCATGTAACTATAAAGTAAAAAAACCACAAATGTTTTGTGAAGAGCATTGATGGTTCTCATAGTCTATCCTTCCAGGCACCAAATATTTGGCCCTTCCTTCATCCATATGCAGATTTAAACACAGGCTCTATCTAATATATATGGTATGTGAATAGTTTTTTGCATACACAGGGCAACAAATAGCAGTATTGTGAAATTCAAATAGCTGTTCTAGGAAATATACAAGAGATATTAAAATAATGGTTAATGACCCTGCCTTGAAAATTAAGATCGCTGACATAGGGAAGGCATTGCTCCTGGTATCAGGGGTGAAGAAAAGGTAATAGGTTATCTTACAGGGCCTGGAAAAGATAACCTATGAAAATTCTAGGGTGAAATACTAACTGGTAGTTAACTGTGTAAGTTGGTATCAGTGTGAAAAAACTAGATTCGATTTTAAACTGATAGGTCAGTGTGACAATATACTTCAATTCATGCCCAAGAGTCTATTTTAAATCATATTCATTAAATATATACATGGAAGTATAATTTAAGTCACTGTAGTACCATACTATAGGACAAATGCCCACGTTTTTAAATGTTTTATAACTTAAAATGATTCAAGATTTGCCCCTTCCAGTAGAAAGTCAAACACAATTTTAAAGGAAGAATATTTATAACAATACGAAATAGAATGCAGCTATCCTGAAACTTAGCCTGACAAATTTCTGTAGTTGTAGAGCCAACCTCAAAGATTCTCTCCCTTATTACTTTATTCTCCTGCTGATGGCTCTCCGGACATTCTGATAAATCACAATACAAAGCTGCTCTAAAAAGCTGGACAGGAGCCTTCTTCCTGGCCTTTCTCCCCAGTATAACAAATCATTCTTAGGTGGTTTGGGGAAGCTACATATTAATTTGCTCTGTGGAACAGAGAGGATGGTGGAAGCAGAGAGCTGGAAAAATGTGTTAACAATGTGTAAAGCTACATGAGCCAATACTGAAGTCAGAAGAAAGGAGAGAGAATAGGTCTTTAAAGGAGTTTGTGGTAAGCCTGCAACCCTTATACCCACTTTCCAATCTCTGTCTCCAATATCTTGTTGTCAACATTCTTTGCTTAAGTTGCCATCTTAGGCTTCTGGGAAATGCCTATCCTTGAAGTGATTCAAACAAATGTAATACATCTCTCATCGAGGTTGTTTTGATTTCATGTTACTGCTTTTCTTTAAGACAATCTCTGATTGCTTTATTCATTATAATTCTTTTCACATGCACAGTATCTGTATTACAAAAACAATATAACATTAAAGAACATTTTGAAGCAAGAATTATCCATAATTCTATCACTCTGAAACAGCTATTTTGATTTCATGTATTCTCATGCATACTTTGTCCAAATGTATACCTGTTTTTTATAGTTGTAATTCTAGAACACAATTTTGCTTACTGTTTGTTCTTAATGCTACATACTAAGCATATTTTTGCATCGCTCTACATGTGTTTCATGAATATTTTAATAGCTGCATAAAGTTCCCTAAAGTTGATATACCATAATTTATCTTTCCCTAGTTTGGGAATTTTGCTTGAAGTTTGTTTTTCCCTACTGTACATAACAGACAAAAACGAACATTTTGTGCATTGTTAACTTTTCCTAAACATTTCTACATTCAGCCATTATCTTGTTTTGTATAACATTACATGAACACAAGAGCTTGGTTAAGCACAAACATACATATTACACAAAGACCTTTATCAGCGAGATTTCCTAAAGCTAGAATTTGCATTAGTTACTATCAACTCCTGTTTGGTAACTGAAGCCCAATGATGTTAACTGTTGTTATCTGGTATAACTAACCATATTTAAAAATGAGAAAAATGGAAATAAAGAATGTTTTTTTTAATAAATTTATTTATTTATTCATTTTATTTATTTATTTTTGGCTGCATTATGTCTTTGCTAGCACATGGGTTTTCTCTAGCTGCTGAGAGTGGGGGCTACTCTTTGTTGTGGTGTGCAGGCTTCTCATTACAGTGGCTTCTCTTGTTGCATAGCACAGGCTCTAGGCCTACGGGCTTCAGTAGTTGGGGCTCGCGGGTTCTAGAGCACAGGCTCAGTAGTTGTGGCACATGGGCTTAGTTGCTCCGCAGCATGTGGGATCTTCCCAGACCAGGGCTTGAACCTGTGTCCCCTGCATTAGCAGGTGGATTCTTAACCACTGCGCCACGAGGGAAGCCCAACAATGGTCATTTGATACACAAAAGTTACATCAACAAGTTAGAAGAGAAGGTGATTCTACCCCACCTTTATACACCATATTGGACCCTCTTGCCTCCTATTTCTGGGTCATTACTAACCAAACTATTGTCTTAAAAGCTACAATTTGGAACTATTAATGGATACTGTTTGTATTGAGGGGTGTAGGCTACTCAATAAATGCTATTACAGCTGAATAAATATACTTTCTGGATCCAAGTATCTTCACAAATTTTTTTCAGATAATTTCCCCAAATGTAATGACATGGAACTATGATTGATTCATTTGATGTATGAATTGAATTATTGATTTGCCAATACATCTTTTTTGAGGACCAGCTAGGTATCTAATCATGTACAACAGAAACGGGATGCCATACATGCAGCAGATCTCACACAAACCACACTCTCCTATGCATTGAAAAAAAAGGGTCCAGTGCATGCTAGAAGAGAAACCACATATTTCATCACAAGATACTGGACAGTCACATGATTTCTAGGGACTTACACTATACATGTATTCACCCCAGATAAAACCATACAAATTAAAGAAGATACAGAAGTAAGTAAGGGGGTCACAGACTGAATGTCTTCAGAGTATTGCAAGTAATAAAAAACTAGTGAAGCTGGTGAATATAAGACAATATGAAGTAGTGGGATTCATCATGAACTGGACCAGACATACCACACCCAAGTCATTTAACTCTAAAATGTCATAAAATAAAGTTCAAGCCAATCAAAACAAATTTGAGGACCAGATGAACCTAGCAGGCCATGGTATGCAACCACTGAAATGTATGTTAAATGATATGATAAGGACCGCTGGTATCACAAAAGGTAAAATGTGAACTGGGAATAGTCAAGTGAGATGTCTCAGGAGATGCAGGACATAAACTGGATTCTGCTGCAGGCCAGGTTCCCTTGAAAGCCAACTCTGAGATGGAGGTTAATATGCAGGAATTTTATTATGGAGTGCACTTGGAATTAATGCTTGAGGAATTGTAGTGGAAGAAGCAGGACTGGAAAGATGGAGAAATTGAGCTACAAAGAGCCTCCACTAACCCTTAGGCTGTTATGGAGCTGAGATGATCCTTTACAGTTGTCACAATTTGGAGTGAGAGAGCTGTACTTTATACCCCCATGTTAATAAGTCACTGGATGTGGGCCATCCCAGGAAAAGGTGACATGGGTCTCCTCAGCTGAGATAATTCTTGAGGAGGCTAACACCTGCGAGTTGTCTTTAGTGGAATGCTAGGGTGCTAATGTCTTCATTTCTGAAGGGAGATCTTAGTGCACCATGGCAGCTACCATATCCTCTTTGGGCAAAAGTAAAATCATCCCAAGCTACTCATCTCTTCCTACACTGCAACTCCCTACTGTATTAGTCATGATAGAGAAACAGAACCAATAGGAGATATAGATGATATAGATATAGATATGAATATGGATATAGTTATAGATTTATATTTTTATAGTTATAAAAGCATACCTCATTTTATTGTGCTTCACTTTACTGTGCTTTGTAGATACTGCATATTTTTACAAATTGAAGGTTTGTGGCAACTCTGCACCAAACAAGTTTATCAACTCCATTTTTCCAACCACATTTGCTCACTTTGTATCTCAGGGTCACATTTTGGAAATTCTCACAATATTTCAAACTTTCTCATTATTATTATATTTGTTATGGTGATTTTTGATGTAAACTACTGTGATTCACTGAAGGCCTAGATGATGGTTAGCATTTTTTAGCAAGAAAGTATTTTTAATTAATGTATGTACATTTTTTTAGACATAATGCTATTATACACTTAATAGACTACAATATAGTGTAAACAAAAATTTTATATGCAGTGAAAAAGCCAACAAATTTTTGTGAACCACTCTGTTGTGATATTTGCTTTATTGTGGTAGTCTGGAACCAAAAACCCCAATATCTCCGAGCTATGCCTGTGTGTGTGTGTGTGTGTGTGTGTGTAATATTACTCAGTCATAAATAAGAATGAAATTTTTACATTTGCCATTTCCAACAACATGGATGGACCTAGAGGGTATTATGCTTAGTGAAATAAGTCAGGCAGAGAAAGACAAATACTGCACATTATCACTTACATGTGGAATCTAATAAAATAAATGAATAACTATAACAAAACAGACTCACAGATACAGAGAACAAAGTAGTGGTTATCAGTGGGGAGAGCAAAGGGGGAGGGGCAAATAGGGTTATGGGATTAAGACAAAAACTATCAATACTATGTATAAAATAAGCTACAAGACTATATTGTAAAGCACATGGACTATAGCCAATATTTATAATAACTGTAAATGGAGTATAATCTATAAAAATATTGAATCACTATGTCCTATACCTGAAACAAACATGATTGCAAATCAACCATAATTCAATAAAAAATAAAATAAAAATTTCTGGTAATTTGTCACTGAGGTAATGTTAATGCTGTAGTCACTCAGCAAAGGTTTATTGAGCACATCCTTGATATGCTATGGGTGGCGTGAAGGAGAAGCACAAGACTTGGTTACTACCCTCCAGGGAGGTCATGGTCTTGGGGAGATGAGGCTTTCTTCAACACTATGATGAAGAGCAGGTCACCTCTGATGAACAGGCTGAATGTAGAGAAGGCTTGCTGAGGTTAGCTAAGGGAGCACAGAGTAGATGGAATTGGAGCACAACCTTAAGAGACAGTTACCATTTAGGAAGAGGCACAAAAGAGAAGAAACAAAAAAACCGAGATGAGAAGAAGGCAGACAATATCAAAATGTCTCCCTTCAGCACAGAAAAATCAGAAAACAGCTGAGGAAGGGTTATAGGTGGTGCCTGGTAACACAGGTCTGGGGAAGCCACCACTTCGTATGCCATGCCCTCTTTTCATGAAGAATTCCCATTGCTCTGGCCCAATGAGTTAAATGATTATACGTAAATGAGAAATTTTTAATTTAGAGAACATATGTTACCTTTGGTTAATTCTAGGACAGTTAGGACAAAAAGCAATGTACCGGGTAATCTGAGCTAGTCCCAAAAGAAATTTTAATCTTGGGCAAGTCAACTAACATTTCTGATTGACTGTGCCTCATTTCTCCATTTCTTCCTTATGCTACTCTGAAATCTCTTCATGCTGAAGGACTCTACACATTTAGAACTGACTCATTAAAGGATACATCTTTGTTTATATCTTTTTCCAAATGAGTGCTAGCTGGCAGAGACTGAGATTTATTTAACTCAGCAAGATATGGGGTTACAGAAACATATCATGGATTAAAATTTACTGAGATTCCTTCTTTCTATGCAACCCTCCTTGACCACATAGCTGGCCAGCACTCTAGCTGATAAAACAGTCTCTCTGTCCTCCATGTGCTCAGTTGTATTTTCTTCCTCCCCTCTAGGTCCTTAAAAATCACCCTTTCCCCACCTTCTCTGCCCTCTTTTTCTCTTGGAACTGACTTTAATCATTTAAATATACACAAACAGTAAAATATCATTCTCCTTCAAAGGGTCTGCTCTCTTAATTTAGCTCAGGATAGAAACTTGCACCAGTTTCTGTATCTTTATTTCCAAGCATAGGACCAAGTCTTCTGCATTTTAGGAGATTAGCTAAAGCACACGTTTTTGTGTTAAATTTCTGCATTCAAATCCAAGTTCTGCTATTTACTACCTACAGAACCTTGAGCAAGTCACTGATATGAAACAAACAAAACCAGTTACTGCAAAGTGTTGATTTAAAAACTACTTACATAATGAATGTAGGATATTCAGCATATATTATGCACATGGTGGATACATAATAAATGAATATGCTGTTATAAAACACTCACAGTGTTCATATTATTCTGAAGGTTTTTAAGGGGTGAGATGAGTAGACAGGAGCATAGATGTTTTATTACCTAGAAGACTTGTATCCACAGGTTCACTGTCTGCCAAGCTCCTTGCTACCAACCCCAATAGGAGGTGGAAATGAAAGTGTTTTCAAAAGTTAAAAGCAACGCACAAATGTAGGTAGAAAGCTGGAACTATTCTCATCTCTACAAATATCTCCTTTCTGATCTATTGCCCAGCAGTTCCCTTCTCAGCTTCCTTCACCCCATCTAGACTGGAACTGTAATAAGTAAGATTTGAAAGCACAAATGTGAAGGAGCAAAGCTCCCAGTATGGTGGAATTTAATAATGCAGCAAGTCCTTTTTGAATAGGAAATAACTCTTAAAAGTTTCTTTTCATGTAATTCCAAGCTCAGTTCAGTGAGATCCTCTTTAAATCTCTTGAATTTATGTCTTGCTTCTCCTTACAGGCTCGCTAGGCTTGTGGTATTTGGGCTTCTAGAGCATGGCTGGGAGATTACAGTCCTCTGTGTCCCCACAGATTATATGACCAATAGATAGCCTGAAGAGAGGGTAGAATAAATGCATACAATACAGTCATCCCTCAGTATTTGTGGGGAATTGGTTCTTGGCCCGCTGCAGATACCAGAATCCTCAGATGCTCAAGTCCCTTATATAAAATGGTGTTGTACAGTTGGCTCTCCCTGTGTGAGGATGTGGAACCCGTGGATACAGAGGGATGACTGTAATTAAAAAAATGAAACTCCTCATTTATCTAGTGGATCTTTTCTAATAGCAAAGTTTATTCAGTATTTTGGACCAGATACTAATTACATATATTATCCCATTTAATTCTATATCACCGTGAGAAAGCTACTCTTATTATCCTTGTTTTACGGATGAGGAAACTGAGTCTTACAGTGGTTTAACAATTTGCTGCTTGTCTTACAGTTGCTAAATGGTGGAACCAGGATTGAATCAAAGCAAAAATTAAAAACATCCTTGTTCTTTCCCTTGAGTGGGAACAAAAAGAGCTGACTACATAGGTGTTTGGCATAAGAAAATCTTATTTTTATTACATATTTTCAATCAAATAGGGGATTACTTACAGTTAGCTTTGAAAGGAACTGCACTGAGCTTCCACTAGACATATGAACCTCTGAGTAAATAACAAACCAGATTCTATCCAGATGCCATGTTTAATTATGGGAAGAATAGGGGCCTTAAAAACCCATAGCCTATGGCTTTATGGATGGCGAAGGGGCCACTGCCACAGGGTATCACCTGGGAGTACAATTTGTTTCCCTGATAATGTTACCAGGATCAAATCCTAATGTTAAATATGATTGTGGACTATTGTAAGGCTAAGAAACATTCATTTCTTCACATCCGTATAGCATTTGGGGCATACCCTGTTGAAACATATCAAGCCATGTTTTACTGAACTAATAAATAAAGGATGAGCAAGATCTCTCCAGGTTATCTCTGGGAGAGGGCTACTGGCCCAGAGTCCAAGGAACCATAGCTTAAAGGGTGATTCCTGAATGGGAAAGGAAGCTAGATCAAATGAGTTCCATAGTCTTCTGTAATTAAGAGAGTTTATCCTTCTATAAATGACTCAGTCTAGAAATAAGCTGAGCCTTAGACAGACGGTGTGCTCAGAGCAACTTGCTTGAATTTCTGTATAAATCTACATTCTCCTTGTCCTTTATATATCTGGAATAATGTTACCTTTGCTTAACCTGTATAATCAGCATTTCTTATATTGTCAAAAATAGGAGTTAGCATCATGAAGTGGACAATTGCTTTGTGCTGGAGTCCTTTTTATATTCCAATCCTCACAATATACCTTCATTAACTGTATTATACAAATAAAGGAAAAGGTACATAACCTATTGTGGAAATCATCTTGCAATATATATGTTTATCAAATCATCACATGTACAGCTTAAACTTACACAATGTTACATGTCAATTATATCTCAGTAAGTTGGGGGAATTTTTTAAAATCACGTAAAAACATGAAAAAACTGAGACACAAGAATTTTTTAATGATTTTTTGCATAACATTGACAGTGATTCTCAACGTTTGATGTGTATGTGTGTGTGTGTGTGTGTGTGTGTGTGTGTGTGTGTGTATCATCTAGGTATATTTTTCCCTATGGGCCATTTTATGACTGGCAGTGGTTCTCAAACTTTGAGTATATATACAATAACCTAGAAATATTTTTAAAATATACATATATAAGCCCTTTGACCAACATATCTTGGGGTGAGGAAAGAGGAATTAAGGAAGTATACATATTTTGAAAACAACAAAAAATGGCACACGTCAATACTGATCCAGGGCAGAGATGAGATTCCCTGTACTCTGACATGACACCTCTAAATAAAAAGATAGGAAGAAAAAAAAAATTGAGACTATATTGCAGGTAACCATAAAAAGTTGGCAATGAAATATGTGGTAAGGGTTTTGGAGTGGACTCTTTTTCCGAAGCTTCAAACACAAGCCAGATCACCAAACACCACATGGAGGGAGCGTGGATTGAATGGCTATATCAAGGTGGGAGCCTTCTCAGACTACCATTTAGCTTGAGGATTGTGTACAGTGGGAATGAGAGAATAAAACTGGATCACTTGGAGGACCTGAGAATTCCTCCCATAACTCGCTGACGGACCCTTAACCTTCAGTAGAGATTGAGGCAAACTTCTGGCCCTAGATGTTCAAACTTAAAATCTACCCTTTAAATTTTAATCAAATCACAAGAGGAACCTGGCAGAAGAGGGTGAACTGAACTACACTCTCTCATCCTTGTAGCAAAATAATCCTTTACAAAGCCCAGCAGTCTTTATTCTATGGTTCATTTGTTAGTGAATTTCACAAATAATTTTATTTAAATATTCACAATTCCCCATGTTTAAAGCAATTCATAAAATGTTCACTAATGCAAGTGTTTCCTTCAGCAAACTGTTTAGCTATCTTTCATTTAAATATTTTTAATTAGCGATGTGGAGCTAGTGGAAAATCCATAAATCCTTGTCTAGATGTTTCCCCAAGGGCCAGGATTTCTGTGTCTGGGTGTCCCTCTCTTCCTATCTCTCTAAACTGACAGAGACAGGAAGGCAAGACTGACATCTTCACAGGAATTAAGTCAGCATTGCCTGTGAGATCAGAGGTAGCTCTTTGTTGTTCTTGGAAGCTTACACCTAAAAGCTCTCCACACCTCTTCCCTAACAGCCCACCTCAGAATCCAGAGATCATTACTGAGTGCCTACTAAGCTAGGATTTCTCACAAGCATTATGTAATTTAATTTTTATAACAATACTCTGAGGTACCCATTATAATTCTCATTTTGTTTCCTAACATCTTTAATGGAGTACATTTGATTTACATTGTTGTGTTAGTTTCTGCTGTATAACAAACTGAATCAGCTATACGTATACATATATCCCCATATCCCCTCCCTCTTGCATCTGCCTCCTATCCTCCCTATTCCACTCCTATAGATGGTCACAAAACACTGAGCTGGTCTACCTGTGCTATGCACCTGCTTCCCACTAGCTATCTATTTTACGTGTGGTAGTGTATATATGTCAATGCTACTCTCTCACTTTATCCCAGCTTACCCTTCCCTCTCCCTGTGTCCTCAAGTCCATTCTCTAGGTCAACAACTTTATTCCTGTACTGCCCTTAGGTTCTTGAGAACCCGCTTTTTTTTTTTTTTTAGATTCTATATATATATATATTACCATACAGTATTTTTTTTATATTTCTAACTTATTTCAATCTGTATGACAGACTCTAGGTCCATCCACCACACTACAAATTCCGTTTCTTTTTATGGCTAAGTATTATTCCATTGTATATATGTACCACATCTTCATTATAAATTCATCAGCCAATGGACACTTAGGTTGCTTCCATGTCCTGGTTATTGTAAATAGTTTGGCAATGAATACTGTGGTACATGACTCTTTTTGTATTAAGGTTTTCTCAGGGTATATGCCCAGTAGTTGTATTTTTGGGTCATATGGTAGTTCTATTTTTAGTTTTTTAAGGAACCAGAATACTGTTCTCCATGGTGGCTGTATCAATTTATATTCCCACCAACAGTGCAAGAGGGTTCCCTTTTCTCCACACTCTCTCCAGCATTTATTGTTTCTAGATTTTTTGAGAATGGCCATTCTGACTGGTGTAAGGTGATACCTCATTGTAGTTTTGATTTGCATCTCTCTAATGATTAGTTATGTTGAACATCCTTTCATGTGTTTCTTAGCATTCTGTATATCTTCTTTGGAGAAATATTTGTTTAGGTCTTCTGCCCATTTTTGGATTGGGTTTTTTTGTTTTTTTTTTTTTTTGGTACTGAGCTGTATGAGCTGCTTGTATGTTTTGGAGATTAATCCTTTTTCTGTTGCTTCATTTGCAAATATTTTCTCCCATTCTGAGGGTTGTCTTTTTCTCTTTTTTATGGTTTCCTTTGCTGTGCAAAACCTTTTAAGTTCCAATAGTTCCCATTTGTTTATTTTTGCTTTTATTTCCATTTCTCTAGGAGGTGGATCAAAAACAATTTTGCTGTGATTTTTGCCATGGAGTGTTCTGCCTATGTTTTCCTCTAAGAGTTTTAGGGTTTCTGGCCTTACATTTAGGTTTTTAATCCATTTTGAATTTACTTTTGTGTATGGCATTAGAGAGTGTTCTAATATCATTTTTTTTACATGTAGCTGTCTAATTTTCCCAGCATCACTTATTGAGGAGGCTGTCTTTTCAGCATTGTATACTCTTGCCTTCTTTATCAAAGATAAGGTGACCATATGTGCATTGGTTTATCTCTAGGCTATCTATTCTGTTCCATTGATCTATATTTCTGTTTTTGTGCCAGTACCATACAGTCTTGATTACTGTATCTTTGTAGTATAGCCTAAAGTCAGGGAGCCTTATTCCTCCAGCCTCATTTTTCTTTCTCAAGATTGTTTTGGCTACTTGAGGTCTTTTGTGTTTCCATACAAATTGTGAAACTTTTTGTTCTAGTTCTGTGAAAAATGCCATTGGTAGTTTGATAGAGATTGCATTGAATTTGTAGATTATTTGGATAGTATAGTCATTTTTACAATGTTGATACTTCCAGTCCAAGATCATGGTATATCTCTACATCTGTTTGTATGATCTTTAATTTCTTGCATCAGTACCTTATAGTTTTCTGCATACAGGTCTTTTGTCTCCTTAGGTAAGTTTATCCCTAGGTATTTTATTCTTTTTGTTGCAATGGTAAATGGGAGTGTTTCCTTAATTTCTCTTTCAGATTTGTCATCATTCATGTATAGGAATGCAAGAGATTTCTGTGCATTAATTTTGTAACCTGCTACTTTACCAAATTCATTGATAAGCTCTAGTAGTTTTCTAGTAGCGTCTTTAGGATTCTCTATATATAGTATCATGTCATCTGCGCAGAGTGACTGTTTTACTTCTTTTCCAATTTGGAGTCCTTTTATTTCTTTATCTTCTCTGATTTCTGAGGCTAAAACTTCCAAAACTATGTTGAGTAATAGTGGTGAGAGTGGACAACCTTGTCTTGTTTCTGATCTTACTGGAAATGGTTTCAGTTTTTCACCTTTGAGAATGATGTTGGCTGTGGATTTATCATATATGGCCTTCATTATATTGAGGTAAGTAACTCTTTGCCTACTTTATGAAGAGTTTTTATCATAAATGTGTGTTGAATTTTGTTGAAAACTTTTTCTGCATCTATTGGGATGATCATATGGTTTTTATCCTTCAGTGTGTTAATATGGGATATCATACTAATTGATTTCCATATATTGAAGAATCCTTGCATTCCAGGGATAAAACCCACTTGATCATGGTGTATGATCCTTTGAATGTGTTGCTGGATTCTGTTTGGTAGTGTTTTGTTGAGGATTTTTGCATCTATGTTCGTCAGAGATATTGGCCTGTAATTTTCTTATTTTGTGACATCTTTGTCTGGTTTTGCTATCAGGATGATGGTGGTCTCTTAAAATGAGTTTGGGAGGTTCCTCCCTCTGCTATATTTTGGAAGAGTTTGAGAAGAATAGGTATTAGCTCTTCTCTAAATGTTTGATAGAATTCACCTGTGAAGCCATCTGGTCTGGGCTTTTGTTTCTTGGAAGATTTGTAATCACAGTTTCAATTTCAGTGCTTGTGATTGGTCTGTTCATATTTTCTATTTCTTCCTGGTTCAGTCTCAGGGGGTTGTGCTTTTCTAAGAATTTGTCCATTTCTTCCAGGTTGTCCATTTTATTGACATGTAGTTGCTTGTAGTAATCTCTCATGGTACTTTGTATTCCTGCAGTGTCAGTTGTTACTTCTTTTTCATTTCTAATTCTGTTGATCTGAGTCTTCTTCCATTTTTTCTTGATGAGTCTGACTAATTATCAATTTTGTTTATCTTCTTAAACAACCAGCTTTTAGTTTTATTAATCTTTGCTATCATTTTCTTCATTTCATTTTCATTTATTTCTCATCTGATCCTTATCATTTCTTTCCTTCTGCTAACTTTGGTGTCTTTTTGTTCTTCTCTCTATAATTGCTTTAGGTGCAAGGTTAGGTTGTTTATTTGAGATTTTTCTTCTTTCTGGAGGTAGTATTACATTGCTATAAACCTCCCTCTTAGAACTGCTTTTGCTGCATCCCATAGGTTTTAGGTTGTCATGATTTCATTGTCATTTGTTTCTAGATATTTTTTGTTTTCTTCTTTGATTTCTCCAGTGATCTCTTGGTTATTTAGGAGGATATTGTTTGATCTCCATGTGTTTGTATCTTGTACAGTTTTCTTTTTCCCTGTAATTGTTATCTAATCTCATAGCATGGGGGTCAGAAAAGATACTTGATATGATTTCAATTTTCTTAAATTTACCAAGGCTTGATTTGTGAACCAAGATATAATCTATCCTGAAGAATATTCCATGACCACTTGAGAAGAATGTATATTCTGTTGTTTTTGGATGGAATGGCCTATAAATATCAATTAAGTCCATCTTGTTTAATGTGTCAGTTAAGGCTTCTGTTTCCTTATTTATTTTAATTTTGGTAGATATGTCCATTTGTGAAAGTGGGGTGTTAAATTTCCATACTATTATTTTGTTGCTGTCGATTTCCCTTTTTATGGCTGTTAGTATTTGACTTATGTATTGAGGTGTTCCTATGTTGTATGCATATATGTTTATAATTTTTATATCTTCTTCTTAGATTGATGTCTTGATCATTATGTAGTGTCCTTTCTTGTCTCTTGTAACAGTCTTTATTTTAAAGTCTATTTTGTCTGATATAATTATTGCTACTCCAGCTTTCTTTTGATTTCCATTTGCATGGAATAACTTTTTCCATCCCCTCACTTTCAGTCTGTATGTGTCCCTAGGTCTGAGGTGGGTTTCTTGTAGACAACATATATATGGGTCTTGTTTTTGAATCCATTCCACCAATCTATGTCTTTTGGTTGGAGCATTTAATCCATTTACATTTAAGGTAGTTATTGATAGGTATGTTCCTATTATCATTTTCCTAATTGTTTTGGGCTTGTTTTTGTAGGTCTTTAACTTCTCTTGTGTTTCCTACATAGAGACGTTCCTTTAGCATTTGCTGTACACCTGGTTTTGTGGTGCTGAGTTCTCTTAACCTTTGCTGGTCTGTAAAGGATTTACTTTCTCCATTGAATCTGAATGAAATCATTGCTGGGTAGAGTAATCTTCATTGTAGGTTTTTCCCTTTCATCACTTTAAAGATGTCCTGACACTCCATTCTGGCTTGGAGAGTTTCTGCTGAAAGGTCAGCTGTTAACCTTATGGGGATTCCCTTGTATGTTATTTGTTGCTTTTCCCTTGCTGCGTTTAATATTTTTCTTTTTATTTAATTTTTCATAGTTTGATTAATAACTGTCTTGGTGTGTTTTTCCTTGGATTTACCTTGTATGGGGCTCTCTGTGCTTCCTAGACTTGATTGACTATTTCCCTTCCTATACTAGGGAAATTGTCAACTATAAGCTCTTCAAATATTTTCTCAGTCTCTTTTTTTGTTTTTCTCTTTTTCTTCTGGGACCCATATGTTTCGTGTGTTGTTGCATTTAATGTTGTCCCAGAGGTCTCAGAGACTGTTCTCAATTCTTTTCATTCTTTTTCCTTTATTCTGCTCTGCGGTAGTTATTTCCACTCTTTTATCTTCCAGGTGACATATCTGTTCTTCTGCCTCATTATTCTGCTATTGATTCCTTCCAGAGAATTTTAAATTTCATTTATTTTGTTGTTCATCATTGTTTGTTTGCTCTTTAGTTCTTCTAGGTGCTTGTTAAGTGTTTCTTGTATTTTCTCCATTCTATTTCCAAGATTTAGGATCATCTTTACTATCATTACTCTGAATTCTATTTCAGGTAGACTGCCTATTTCCTCTTCATTTGTTTGGTCTGGAGGGTTTTTATCCTGCTCCTTCATCTGCTGTGTATTTCTCTATCTTCTCATTTTGCTTAACTTACTGTGTCTGCGGTTCCCCTTTTCACATGCTGCAGTTACATAGTTCCCGTTGGTTTTGGTTTCTGCACCCAGTAGGTAATGTTGATTCAGTGAGTTGTGTAGGCTTCCTGGTGGAGGAGACTGGTGCCTTTGTTCTGGTGGATGAGGATGGATCTCATATTTCTAGTGGGCAGGACCACATCTGATAGTGTGTTTTGGGGTGTCTGTGAACTTATTATAATTTTAGGCAGCCTCTCTGCTAATGGGTGTGGTTATGTTCCTGTTTTGCTAATTGTTTAGCATGGGGTGTCCAGCACTGGAGCTTGCTGTCCACAGAGTGGAGCTAGATCTTAGCATTGAGATGGAGATCTCTGGGAGAACACTTCCTGATTGATATTATGTGGGGTCGGGAGGTCTCTGGTGGTCCAATGTCCTGAACTCAGCTCTCTCACCTCAGAGGCTTAGGCCTGACGCCCGGCCAGAGCACAAAGACCCTGTCAGCCCCACAGCTCAGAAGAAAAGGGAGGAAGAAAAAAAAAGAAAGTAAGAAAGAAGAAAGAAAGAAAGAAAGAGAAAGAAAGAAAATAAAGGTATTAAAATAAAAGATTTTTTGAAGGCTGTGGTAGAGGAACCAAGATGGTGGAGTAGAAGGATATGCTCTCACTCCCTCTTGTGAGAACACCAGAATCACAACTAGCTGCTGGACAATCATTGAGAGGAAGACACTAGAGCTCACCAAAAATGATACCCCACATCCAAAGACAAAGGAGAAGCCACAATTAGAAGGTAGGAGGGGTGCAATCATAGCAAAATCAAATCCCATAACTGGTGCGTAGATGACTCACAGACTGGAGAACACTTATACCACAGAAATCTCCCCACTGTAGTGAAGGTTCTGAGCCCCATGTCAGCCTTCCCAACCTGCGGGTCCGGCAATGGGAGGAGGACTTCCTAGAGAATCAAACTTTGAAGCCTAGTGGGAATTGATTGCAGGACTTCAACAGGACTGGGTGAAACAGAGACTCCACTCTTGGAGGGCACACACAAAGTAATGTGTGCATAGGGACCCAGGGGATGGAGCAGTGACCCCAGGGGAGACTGAACCAGACCTACCTGTTAGTGTTGGAGGGTGTCCTACAGAGGCGGTGGGGGGGGGGACGCTGTGGCTCACCATGGGGACAAGGACACTGGCAGCAGAAGTTCTGGGAAGTACCCCTTGGCATGAGCCCTCCCAGAGTCTCTCGTTCGCCCCACCAAAGAGCCCAGGTAGGATCCACTGTTGGGTTGCCTCAGGCCAAACAACAAACAGGGAGGGAACTCAGCCCCACCCATCAACACCCAAGTGGATTAAAGTTTTACTGATCTCTGCCCATGAAAGCAACAGTCAGCTCTACCCACCACCAGTCCCTCCCATCAAGCCTCTTAGATAGACTAATCCACAAGAGGGGAGATAGCAGAAGCAAGAAGAACTACAGTCCTGCAGACTGTGGAACAAAAAAACACATTCACAGAAAGATAGACAAGATGAAAAGGCAGAGGGCTATGTACCAGATGAAGGAACAATATAAAATCCCAGAAAAACAACTAAATGAAGTGGAGATAGGCAACCTTCCAGAAAAAGAATTCAGAATAATGATAGTGAAAATGATCCAGGACCTCAGAAAAACAATGGAGGTAAAGATCGAGAAGATGCAAGAAATGTTTAACAAAGACCTAGAAGAATTAAGGAACAAAAAAACAGAGATGAACAATACAATAACTGAAATGAAAGCTACACTAGAAGGATCAATAGCAAAATAAGGCAGAAGAACGGATAAGTGACCTGGAAGACAGAATGGTGGAATTCCCTGCTGCGAAACAGAAAAAAGAATGAAAAGAAATGAAGTCAGCCTAAGAGACCTCTGGGACAACATTAAACACAACAACATTCGCATTATTGGGGTCTGAGAAGGAGAAGAGAGAGAGAAAGGACCTGAGGAACTATTTGAAGAGATTATAGTCGAAAACTTCCCTAATATAGGAAAGGAAATAGACACCCAAATCTAGGAAGTGCCACAAGTCTCATACAGGATAAACCCAAGGAGAAACATGCCGAGACACATAGTAATCAAATTGGCAAAAAATAAAGACAAAGAAAAATTATTAAAAGCAGCAAGGGAAAAATGAAAAATAATATAAAAAGGAACTCCCATGAGGTTAACAGCTGATTTCTCAGCAGAAACTCTACAAGCCAGAAGGGAGTGGCATGATATACTTCAATTGATGAAAGGGAAGAACCTACAACCAAGATTACTGTACCTGGCAAGGATCTCATTCAGATTCGATGGAGAAATCAAAAGCTTTACACCAAGCAAAAGTTAATAGAATTCAGCACCACCAAACCAGCTCTACAACAAATGCTAAAGGGACTTACCTAAGTGGGAAACACAAAAGAAGAAAAGGACCTACAAAAACAAACTCAAAACAATTAAGAAAATGGTCACAGGAACTTACATATCCATAATTACCTTAAAGGTGAATGGATTAAATGCTCCAACCAAAAGACACAGGCTTGCTGAATGGATACAAAAACAACACCCATATATATACTGTCTACAAGAGACCCACTTCAGACCTAGGGACATGTACAGACTGAAAGTGAGGGGATGGAAAAAGATATTCCATGCAAATGGAAATCAAAAGAAAGCTGGAGTAGCTATACTCATATAAGATAAAATAGACTTTAAAACAAAGAATGTTACAAGACACAAGGAAGGACACTACATAATGATCAAGGGATCAATCCAAGAAGAAGATATAACAATTATGAATATATATGCACCCAACATAGGAGCACCTCAATACATGAAGCAAGTGCTAACGGCTATAAAAGAGGAAACTGACAGTAAGACAATAATATTGCGGGGTGTTAACACCTCACAGAAACCAATAGACAGATCATCCAAAATAAAAAGGAAAGAGAAGCTTTAAATGACACAATAGACCAGATTGAATTAATTGATATTTATAGGGCATTCCATCCAAAAACAGCAGATTATACTTTCTTCTCAAGTGCACACAGAACATTCTCCAGGATAGATCACATCTTGGATCACAAATCAAGTCTCATAAATTTAAGAAAATTGAAATCATATAAAGCATCTTTTCTGACCTTGATGCTATGAGATTACAAATGAATTACAGGGAAAAAAATGTAAAAAACACAAACACATGGAGGCTAAACAATACGTGACTAAATAACCAAGAGATCACTGAAGAAATCAAAGAAGAAATCAAAAAATACCTAGAGACAAATGACAATGAAAACACAACGATCCAAAACCTATGGGATCAGCAAAAGCAGTTCTAAGAGGGAATTTTATAGCTATACAAGCCTACCTCAAGAAACAAGAAAAAAATCCAGTAAACAATCTAACCTTACACCTAAATGAACTAGAGAAAGAAGAACAAACAAAACCCAAAGTTAACAGAAGGACAGAAATCATAAAGATCAGAGCAGAAATAAATGAAATAGAAACAAAGAAAACAATAGTAAAGATCAATAAAACTAAAAGCTGGTTCTTTGAGAAGATAAACAAAATTGATAAACCATTAGCCAGACTTATCAAGAAAAACAGGGAGAGGGCTCAAATCAACAAAATTAGAAATGAAAAGGAAAAATGACAACAGACACTGCAGAAATAAAAAGCATCCTAAGAGACTACTACAAGCAACTCTATGCCAATAAAATGGACGACCTGGAAGAAATGGACAAATTCTTAGAAAGGTATAACCTTCCAAGCCTGAGCCAGGAAGAAATAGAAAATATGAACAGACCAATCACAAGTAATGAAATTGAAACTGTGATTTAAAATCTTCCAACAGGGCTTCCCTGGTGGCACAGTGGTTGAGAGTCCGTCTGCCGATGGAGGGGACGTGGGTTCGTGCCCCAGTCCGGGAAGATCCCACATGCCACAGAGTGGCTGGGCCTGTGAGCCATGGCCGCTGAGCCTGCGTGTACAGAGCCTGTGCTCCGCAATGGGAGAGGCCACAACAGTGAGAGGCCCGTGTACCGCAGAAAAAAACAAAAACAAAAAAACAAAAAAACCTTCCAACAAACAAAAGTCCAGGACCAGATGGTTTCACAGGTGAATTCTATCAAATATTTAGAGAAGAGCTAACACCCATCTTTCTCAAACTCTTCCGAAAAATGTCAGAGGAAGGAACACTCCTAAACTCATTCTATGAGGCCACAATCACCCTAATACCAAAACCAGTCAAAGATACTACAAAAAAAGGAAATTAAAGACAAATATCACTGATGAATATAGATGCAAAATTCTCAATAAAATACTAGAAAACAGAATCCAACAACACATTAAAAGGATCATATACCATGATCAAGCGGGATTTATGCCACTTGATCTACTGCAAGGATTGCAAGGATTCTTCAATATATGCAAATCAATCAATGTGATACATGATATTAACAAATTGAAGAATAAAAACCATATGGTCATCTCAATAGATGCAGAAAATCTTTTGACAAAATTCAACACCGATTTATGATAAGAATTCTCCAGAAAGTGGGCATAGAGGGAACTTACCGCAACATAATAAAGACCATATATGACAAAACCACAGCAAACATTATTCTCAATGGTGAAAAACTGAAAACATTTCCTCTAAGATCAGGAAGAAGACAAGGATGTCCACTCTCACCACTACTATTCAACACAGTTTTGGAAGTCCTAGCCATGGCAATCAGAGAAGAAAAAGAAATAAAAGGAATACAGATTGGAAAAGAAGAATTAAAACTGTCACTGTTAGCAGATGAAATGATACTATACATAGGGAATCCTAAAGATGCCACCAGAAAACTACTAGAGCTAATCAACGAATTTGGTAAAGTTGCAGGATACAAAATTAATGCACAGAAATCTCTTGCATTCCTATACACTAATGATGAAAAATCTGAAAGAGAAATTATGGAAACACTCCCATTTACCATTGCAACAAAAAGAATAAAATACCTAGGAATAAACCTACCTAGGGAGATAAAAGACCTGTAAGCAGAAAACTATGACACTGATGAAAGAAATTAGAGATGATACCAATAGATGGAGAGATATACCACGTTCTTGGATTTGAAAAATCAATATTGTGAAAATGACTATACTACCCAAAGCAATCTACAGATTCAATGTAATCCCTATCAAATTACCAATGGCATTTTTTATGGAACTAGAACAAATCATCTTAAAATTTGTATGGAGACAAAAAAGACCCCAAATAGCCAAAGCAGTCTTGAAGGAAAAAAAAAACGGAGCTGGAGGAATCAGATTCCCTGACTTCAGACTATACTACAAAGCTACAGTAATCAAGAAAATATGGTACTGGCACAAAAACAGAAACATAGATCAATGGAACAAGATAGAAAGCCTAGAGATAATCCCATGCACCTATGGTCAACTAACCTATGACAAAGGAGGCAAAGATATACAATGGAGAAAAGACAGTCTCTTCAATAAGTGGTGCTGGGAAAACTGGACAGCTACATATAAAAGAATGAAATTAGAACACTCTCTAACACCATACATAAAAATAAACTCAAAATGGATTCAAGACCTAAATGTAATACCAGACACTATAAAACTGTTAGAGGAAAACATAGGAAGAACACTCTTTGACATAAATCACAGCAAGATCTTTTTTGATACACCTCCTACACTAATGGAAATATAGATAAAAAAATGGACCTAATGAAACTTCAAAGCTTTTGCACAGCAAAGGAAACCATAAACAAGATGAAAAGACAACCCTCAGGGCTTCCCTGGTGGCGCAGTTGTTGAGAGTCCACCTGCCAATGCAGGAGACACGGGTTCGTGCCCTGGTCCAGGAAGATCCCACATGCCGCGGAGTGGCTAGGCCTGTGAGCCATGGCCGCTGAGCCTGCGCATCCAGAGCCTGTGCTCCACAACAGGGGAGGCCACAACAGTGAGAGGCCTGCATATCGCAAAAAAAAAAAAAAAAAAAGACAACCCTCAGAATGGAAGAAAATATTTGCAAATGAATCAACTGACAAAGGATTAATGTCTAAAATATATAAACAGCTCATGCAGCTCAATATTAAAGAAACAAACAACCCAATACAAAATTGGGTAGAAGACCTAAATAGACATTTCTCCAAAGAAGACATACAGATGACCAAGAAGCACATGAAAAGCTGCTCAACATCACTAATATTAGAGAAATGCAAATCAAAACTACAATGAGGTATCACCTCACACCAGTTAGAATGGGCATCATCAGAAAATCTACAAACAAATGCTGGAGAGGGTGTGGAGAAAAGGGAACCCTCTCGCACTGTTGGTGGGAATGTAAATTGATACAGCCACTATGGAGGTTCCTTAAAAAAGTAAAAATAGAATTACCATATGATCCAGCAATCCCACTACTGGGCATATACCCAGGGAAAACCATAATTCAAAAGGACACGTGCACCCCAATGTTCATTGCAGCACTATTTACAATAGCCATGTCATGGAAGCAACCTAAATACCCATCGACAGATGAATGGATAAAGAAGTTGTGGCACATATATACAATGGAATATTACTCAGCCATAAAAAGGAAGGAATCTGAGTTATTTGTTGAGACGTGGATAGATCTAGAGACTGTCATACAGAGTGAAGTAAGTCAGAAAGAGAAAAACAAATATCATATATTAACACATGTATGTGGAACTTAGAAAAATGGTATAGATGAACTGGTTTGCAGGGCAGAAGTTGAGACACAGATGTAGAGAACAAGCATATGGATACCAAGGGAGGAAAACCGCAGTTGGGTGGGTATGGTGGTGTGCTGAATTGGGCGATTGGGAATGACATGTATACACTGCTGTGTATGAAATTGATGACTAATAAGAACCCGCAGTATAAAAAAACAAACAAACAAACAAAAAATACCCAACTAATACTAAACTTTCTTTGGGTTATTTGTATGGAAATATGTTAATATAAATGCTTCAGACATTATATGAAATTTCTAAAAATTTTATATGTTCTGGTATAATGTTATAAGTCATAATTCTAGTTATTACTTTAAAATGCATATCTCAGAAATAACTAAATTTTCTTGTCAATTGCATTATTATGAACTTTCATCAAATCTTTAACCATGGTCACTTTTAAGCCTTTTGTCACTTACAGACAGTTCTGGGTGTACTCTGATGCTTTTGCAAAAATGTTCCTATAAAAGGGTTTCATCTTCACGGAATTCATGGAAAAGACTCTGACAAGTACAGGTTTCTGGTAATTGACTATACTGCTGAACTGAATGAATAAGCATTTTCAGAACTCTAATGGAAAACTGATGAATTCACAAAAGTGCTAACAAAAGATCAAGATGAAAAAAAAACTTAATTACATGGGACTGAGTGAACTGATGAGGATGATTATAATTTTTGTGACTTTCTGTTTGAATAAAAAAAAAAATCCCACAAGAACTCAGAGGCAAAAAAATATACAAATCAATTTTCACTGCAAAGTAAAGGAGCTGTTACAGTGGAGGATTACTGGACTGAATGTCAATATTATGACATAGTATGAGTGTGTTTCGTGTTTGGTAATTGCAGTCATTGTTGCTTTTGTTGTGGTCATCTGTTTACAATGCTTGGTGTCAGTTTATTTATCTCTTGTAAAAATAAAATACAATGTGTGTGTGTGTGTGTGTGTGTGTGTGTGTGAAAAATAAAAATAAAATAAATAAAAGATTTTTTAAATATTATTAAAATAAAAACATTTAAAAGAAAAGAGAAGAGAGCAACCAAACCAATAAACAAATCCACCAATGATAACAAGCACTAAAAACTAAACTAAGGTAAACATAAAAATCAGAAATTACTCAGTTGTATGCAGCAAACCCCAAGTCTCTAGTTTCTCCCAAAGTCCATCAGCTCAATTTTGGGATTATTTGTTGTCTATTCCAGTTTTCCACAAAAGCAGGATACATCAAGTTGATTGTTGACATTTAATCCACTTCTCCTGAGGCTGGGAGAAATTTCCCTTTCTCTTCTTTGTTTGCACAGCTTGTGGTGTTCAACTTTGCTTTTAGTCCCGCCTCTGCATGTAGGTTGCCCTCTGGCATCTGTTCTTCACCCAGAAAAGAGGGAGTTAAAGAGGCAGCTGATTAGGGGGCTCTGGCTCACTCAGGCCATAGGAAGGGACAGACACAGAATGCGGGGTGAGCCTGTGGTGGCAGAGGCCGCCGTGACATTGCAACAGCCTGGGGCACATGACCGTATGTTCTCCTGGGGCAGTTGTCCCTGGATCATGGGACCCTGGCAGTGGCAGGCTGCATAGGCTCCTGAGAAGGGAGGTGTGGATTGTGACCTCTGCTTGCACACAGGATTCTTGGTGGCTTCGGCAGCAGCATTAGCATTTCATGCCCATCTCTGGTGTCTGAGTTGATAGCCGCTGCTCACGTCCGTCTCTGAAGCTTGTTTAGGCAGTGTTCTGAATCTCCTCTACTTGAGCACCTTGAAACAATGGTATCTTGCCTCTTAGACAGGTCCAGAGTTTTTCCCAGACTCCCTCCCAGGTAGCTCTAGTCCAGTAGCCCCCTTCAGTCTGTGTTCACACAGCCAACCCCAGTCCTGTCCCTGGAATCTGACCTCTGAAGCCCAAGCCTGAGCTCCCAGCCTCTGCCCAGGAGGATGAGCAGACAAGCCTCTCAGGCTGATGAGTGCTGGTCAGCACTGATCCTCTGTACGGGAATCTCTCTGCTTTGCCCTCCGCACCCCTGTTGCTGCACTCTCCTCTGTGGCTTCGAAGCTCCCCCCCCCCCGCCCAGCCCCCATCTCCACCAGGGCTTCCTAGTGTGTGGAAAGTTTTCCTCCTTTACAGCTCCATCCCAGAAGTGCCAGTCCTGTGCTTGTCCTTTGTCTGTGTTTTCTTTTGCCCTACCCAGGTATGTAGGGATTTTCTTACCTTTTGGGAAGTCTGAGGTCTTCTGCCAGCATTCAGTAGGTGTTCTGTAGGTGTTGTTCCACATGTAGATGTATTTTTGATGTATTTTTTGGGAGGAAGGTGATCTCCACATGTTATTCCTCTGCCATCTTGAAGGTCCTGTTCTCATTATTATTATTATTATTTATGAGAAAAGGCATTGATAGGTAAAAAGTCCCTTGTCCTAAATCAAAATGCTCATTTATGGCAGAAACAACAGTTCAATGCAGGCCATCAGTCACTGCCTTCCAGATTAAAAATTATTTCCCTGCTCCATCCTACCTGAATTTCTGACACTGAGGATTTACTTTCACAAGAACAAATTACTGATTAAGTCCATTGAGAAATCTAGAGAGAGAGATCAACAACAAAAATAGGCATTTTGTTAAAATGGTTATGAAAAGATTTCCTCCCTGAGTTTTAGGGCACTCTAGGGAGAGTCTGGAGCTCTTTGAGGCCTGAAGCTCCACAGGGTTAGTGCTCATCTTTTTGAGTCTTCCTTCTCATTCCCCATGACTGATGAGTGGAAGGAGTACATAAAATCACTATATTTGAATGGCTAGAAGGGAGTCAAACATAATCTAGAGAAGAAAATTGAAACACAGAGACATCTGTATCATGCCTTCCAGGAGACAGGGTTAATGTGGACTAAGCAGGAGACACATCAGTGAACTTATTTTTCAGTCAAAAATTTATGATCTCAGCTTCTTTGGGCATCTTTTGTTTCTTCTTTCTTCATAAGTAAGGTAGCTGGAGAAATGGAGAGTGAAGCTTTCTCTATTATGATTTCCAGGAATTGAAATTTTATCGTAGACAAAAAGTTCCTGTCACAACTGTGTGTTAGTGTATGGTTCACTGATTCTGGTCATAAGTGTTATTTCACACCTGTTATTTTCATATTTGTTAATAACATCTGAGTTCTTTTTTATAGGTTCCTGTGGGGATTTCAAATATATCCAGAAATTATAATGAAAAAATACTTTAACTAAATTTAAATGAAACAGAAACTGAGAGATATATTTGGGACTCAGAAGAACAAGTTTAAAATTTCTACACATCAAGCTATTTGAAGAAGAAATTACTTGAAGTTTCCCAGAGTATAGCCTTGACTATGGGAGAATTTCCCTCTCCCTTAAGAACTGCCCAATATATGATACTGAATATCATTAAAATCAGATATCTTTCTTCTAAATTAGTTCATTATTTTGGTAATCTAATATTTAGGGTTACTTCAGGCATTACAAACACACAATCATCCAATTTTAAAAATAACTTACTTCCCCTTATGTTTCATGTTAGAAAAATGTGTTTATTAAAAGATACAAATTTTCATAGCTGGTGGATCAAATCCTTCTGAACACACTTGTTGGAAAAGGGAAACAGTCACTTTGCCAAGGACATCTTCATTAGGATTTATTTAATTTTGAAGATACTGATTAAGATTCATGAAATACACTTCAGTGAAAATGAATAAATTGCATCTACATGCAACCACATGGATAATCACTAGTTACATGATACTATGTGAGAAAAGTAGGTTCTGGGAACTACATAGAGCATGGTGCCCTTTTTATGAAGTTCAAGAATAAGAAAATCAACTGTTGACTGAAAAAAATGCACAATGTGAGAGTTAAGAGCTAAGTTTTATTTGGGGCCAAATAAGGACTATAGCCCAGGAGACAGCATCTCAGATAACTCTGAAGACCTGCCCCAAAGAGGTGGGGGAGGTCAGAATATATGTGATTTTAGTGAAAGGGGGGATACATGCAATCAAGCACACATTCTGGCAGAAGGTTGCTGCTAGTCATGAGGAGCAGTGTCTCCATTAATGGTTTTAGTGCCTTTCTGGATATGAGAAGATACAAGAAATTGAGCTCATAAAATCTCTTTCCAGACACCATGTTGGAGATATTTCCTGCTTCTATGGCAATGGCATCTATCTATGGCAAAAAAGGTACTAAACAAATACTTATGAATATTTAATTTTAATAATAAAAAAAGTAGCTAGGTACGAGTAGAAGGCAACTTAAACCACAAGTAACTAACCATGGATTGTACTTTTAAAGAAACTCACAGAGGATTTCTATTTTATTTCTCACTTTTAAAAAATTTTAACATACAACCTGTTTGTATAAAATTTAGAAAATATTTTTAAGAAGAAAAAATTAAGTACCTAAATTTCTACTACCTTGAGATAAATACTGTGAGAATTTTGATATAGTTCCTTCCAGTCTTTTTTCTCTGTATATACACATTACAAAATTATGACCATGTGTATATTCAATTATGCATCCTAAAGGCAAGAGACTGTCATGTATATTGAATTAACCCATATCCCTGATATATGTTGGCATTGCATTTAATCACCAGCACTAAGGATGGACTACACTTATCCATCTGCATTCTCATGTCTTCAAAACTTCTGGGAGATTATTGTTCTCATATTGCCTAGTCAGCAGCACCATGGCAGGCAGGTGATGTTCTGACCAAATTCTATTCAGAGAAAGAACTTTCATAAAGATTTTATGATCAAGGTTTTGCCCAGTTGCCTTTCAATTTCCTCCCCCCCAGTTGTATTGAGACAAAGTCCTATATCTCAAAAATATTATGCCTAAAGAGGTGGGTTAGGAAATTCCTAGTGTTTATTTTGAATTTGAATTTTTATGACCTGTAGACATCGCTTATTATTGAACTGTTCTATATTTTACACATCAGACTGATTCCTGGATAAGCACTAAATGAATGAAATCCAGTTGTTTTAATGTGTTTGGGCTGCTACAACAAAATATTATAAACTGGGTGGCTTCCAGGCAACTGATGTATATTCCTCATTGTTCTGGAGGCTGGGACATCCAAGAACAAGGTGCCAGCAGATTTCATGTCTAGTGAGTGCACTTCCTTCTTCACAGATGGCCATCTTTTTGCTATATCTTCATATGGTGGAAGGGATAACAAGGAAATTATCTGGGTCTCTTTCAAAAGGGCCTTAATTCCATCCATGAGGACTAATCACTAGTGATTAGATCATGATTAACCTCATGATCTAATCAATTCCCAAGGGCCATGTCTCCCATACCATCACATTGGGTGTTGGGATTTAACATATGAATTTTGGGGCAGCACAAGCCTTGAGTTCTATAGCACCAGTCAATCAGAACAAAGAAAAGTGACTATGCTCAGACAGAAAGTTGGCTTTAACTCTGTAGGAGAGTTGGGGCAGGAATAACATCAAAGGATTTTCTTGTCTTTCAACTTAGTTCAGCCCCTTCCTGTCCAAGCTTCAGTGGTGTACCAGCACTAACTCTCATGAGTCATATAGACTTTTGTGTCAATACGACTGGCAAGAGCCAACTGTGCGTTTATCTTCTCGGTGCTGCATTCAGTAATGTTATGTAGTAGCTTGAAATCATCCATGATGGGAGTATTTGTGCCAAGCAAAAGAGCAAACACTGTAAACCATGTTGTTTTTCCAGTTAGTTGCTAAGCATTTATTAGCATACCACTTCCAAGCTACACTTCCTTTCATTGAACAGCAGAAACCATGGGTTCTTTGCCCTTTCAATACAAGCCATTGCTATTCCCAAAGCCAGATTCAATGATGTTCGGTATGTAGGTTCATCTTACAAGAATTAAACAGCAGATCACCATTCACAATGTATGTTTCCAAACATATTCTAATGTCCCATCTAACCATCTAGAAGAACATCTTGGTAAGCATATACTTCCTTTTTATTTTATTTTATTTTTCTATAATACTTTCCTCCCAGAAGAGTCAGACTTTTCCAAGGCTCCACTTCTTTCTTCAACAGTAAAACCATGGGATACCATCATGGCTTGACAATTATACAGAGGGGAGAATTGGAAGAATTATGGAACTTTATGCTCCAAGATTCAAGTCTACTGTAATACAAACAAAGTTTTAAACTCTAATTTATGCAACTGATGTATTGACTTAAGAATCCTTCTTTCCAATGATTTGGAAGCTATCAAATGTATGATAAACACTTTTTTGTATGTTTGTTTAAAAGAGGACAGGTGAGTTCCACATAGGAAAGTCATAAATACAGCATTTTACACACTCACACACATGCACACACAAACATTTTTAAGGTAGAGTGTTATATGGCATATGTTATATGATGTAGCCACATAGACTTCTTCCACTGGCAAGATAATTGGAGATTAAGTGCGTCTATACATCTGTTATGTTTTTGTGTGATTATGTGTGTGCATGTGTAGAATATACAGTTTTGTTTCTGTTATTGTGTTTTTTACCTAAGTGATTTCAATCAGAGCTGAATTTCCCACCTGTTTTTGATCATGGTGAAAGAGAGTAAGTGAAATAGTATTCTATTTTTTCTGCCTGACTACTCTATTTTAAGTGCTGGCAATGTTGCAGCTTCCTTTTTACCCCATAGGTCTATGTAAGAAAAAGAAGAAATTACCTGTTGGCTGATACGGAGGCAGGAATTGACTTACGAATAGAAACAGACAAGTTCAGATACCCACATTGTTGTGAGGCTACAATAAAAAGGCCACTAATGATCAGGAATTGCCACAAGCTGAACAAACATGACTTCAAAGGATGCTTTAAGGGCTAAATTAAATAAAAATCCAGTGAAGGATACCAGAGTAGGAGTGTCTGAATCAAAATGAACCCATCATATTCTCTGCCAAGGGCATTACTTCTGTTTCTGACACTTTGGGTTTTTAGAGGTAGAATCTTTACAGTTCTTGGGAAAGTTCACATTTGAATGCACCATTTTTATGGTTTGCACTCTTTCTTCAAAGAAAGGAAGTGATGCTCCTTACGCTGACAAAGATTTGGTAATTGCCATCTTTGGTGTGGCTGTCAGGCAGCAATATCATCCTTGATTGTGACAACTGTAACAATGATTTTATGTTGGAGGCATTCTGCCTGCATCAGGCCAAATTTTATTAGCAGATAGACTATCTGGAAAGATTAAAAACCTGTAGAGGAGGAGAATGGGCATTAATGCTTACTTTATAAACTTTGAATAAGTAGGTGGTATTTTTGTGTTTCTCAGTTTAGAAAAAAGATGCAAAAATAAATTTTCTAATAGCGTAAATAATCCAAAAAAATCTTCCTTTTTAAAGAAGGGAAGGAGGGAGAGGGAGAATGGGAAAGGAAAATTAACACTTGAATCCATCTTCCAACTGGCTATTCCCTCCTGACCTTCTATTTTCTGTGGAAGGACTTCCTTGATATCCACTCTCCCTCATTCTCCACATCAGGAGCCAAGTGCTGCTGCTTATACTTCAAACGATATTAGCATGATATGAATAATTTTAATTACACCCTAATTAGGCAGTAAGCTTCTTCAGAGGAAAGAATATATCTTGTATGGAAATTTTCTTAACTAAACTGTATAACTTGTTCTAAACCTAGTGTCAGTTTATGAGTGCTAACTCCCCTGTACTATTCTCTTTTCCCCATGCCCATCATCCTTCCAAAATGCCAAGATCAGATTAATAATCCTGGAACAGGTTTGGCTGTATGTCACTTACCTTCTCAAAATTCTAAATATTCTCACATTAACCCTAGACGTGATTATTAACATTTGGGGAGTCTGGTCACTTTGAAAATATGAGCAAAACCATGAATTCTCTCACTAGAAAAAAAGTCATCAATTCAACATCATGACCACCACCAGTGATGCTGTCTTCACTGGTGGTGGTAGCATCATCATGACTACTATGAGCATCATTAGTAACAGGGGACTATTATGTACCATAGCTGTTGACACATTTTACACTATAGAAACTTAATCAGGTTAACACCCTCCATTTTACAAATAGAAAAACAAAGCTCCTCAAAGAAAATATAGACATATAAGGTAATCAGAATTTTAACCCATCAGTCTGGGAGCTAATATTCTTAATCAGTATATCCAATATAAAACACATCCATAGACTTGACATTACAATACAAATCTTTAATAAACACTATTATGTTAAATCACATATTTAAGGTTTAAATTTGTCAATTATTCAATGATTGTTTCTCAGTACCATATCTACCTTTCTATACTCTGATCTGAACTGCTGAGACTGTGGTTTGAAAAGCTCACTTCCCAGACTCTTTTAACCCCTCATTTCTTATTAAATTCTGCCAATGCAAAGCATTGGTAGGAGATTGGAAGGCAAGAGGAAGGGAAAGGCTTCTGCTCCTGTCTCCTAAACAGTCTTACCCTAGTACAGCAGGAAGGGCAAGGTGACACTGAGCTTGTCAGCAACATTTCAGTAATTCTTATTTATTATTTATTTATTTATTTATTTATTTATTTTTGTGGTACGTAGGCCTCTCACTGTTGTGGCCTCTCCCGTTGCGGAGCACAGGCTTCGGACGCGCAGGCTCAGCGGCCATGGCTCACGGGCCCAGCCGCTCCGCGGCATGTGGGATCTTCCTGGACCGGGGCACGAACCCGTGTCCCCTGCATCGGCAGGCGGACTCTCAACCACTCTTTCACCAGGGAAGCCCCATTTCAGTAATTCTTGCACCTCCAAAAATGTAAACTTGTAGGCAACAGCCCAGTGACTGTATCACTTGATCTAGGAGTGCCACACAGAGAAATTATTTTTCTCCTCTTCTCTCCTCCTCATTTTGTACCTTCCAACATATTTGCAAGCAAGGGTTGATGTAAAGGATCATCTCTTTATACTACCCAATATGAATATATTTTCCTGATTAGATCCATACTGAAGCAGGAATGGGCCCAGATAACTGACTCTCAAATACTGGAAAATGGGATTAGTTATCTCATCTCATTGGATTTATAAGTAGAGGTGACTTCACTGACAACGGTAAATAGTTTTTTTTATAATTCAAGGAAAGTAGTGGTTTTCCAAATACTTAAGTTATTATCAGTGGTGACTTGGAATAGAGCATATTTTAAAGGTAAGAGAGTAGATCTTAAGTGTTCCCACCACACCAAAAAGAAAAAAAAAGGTAATTATATGAGGTGATGGATATGTGAATTAACTTGATTGTGGTAATCACTTCACAATGTACATGTATATCAAACCATCACATTGTGTACCTTAAGTATATTTACTTTATTTATTAATTATATCTCAATAAAGCTAGAAAAATTTAATTAAAAAAACAAATACAAGAAAAGTAAGGCTTTGGGAGAATAAGTGTTAATGCACTTGACCATTATGGTAGTAATGATTACAATAAAGTCCATGTGACTTATATTATTTCTTACCACATTATAGAGATTACAAAAAGAAATTACAGGCTTAGAGTCCTAAATTCTGAACTCAAGACACAGAACTAGATATATTCTATGGTGTTCCCAAAGCAATATATATTTTTTATAGATGGGATTGATATAGTTGCAAATAAGAACAAAAATTCAATCTAAGTTGAACTGACATCTTTACCAAGCTTCTCATGTTTAGTGCAGTGTATTGGATGACCAGAAATGGGACCCAACACTTGGTGTAGAGACGTTTAGTTGTACCTAGATAAACTTGACAACCTTGAAACCCTGAATTCCTTTGAGCCTCTCTTTCCAGAGGAATTCATCTCTCCTCTTCTTTCGGATGAAACTAGTCTTCCCTCTTTAAAGACATGTAATCACCTCACTTGAGACAATAGTCTCTGAAAGGGATACTGAATCTTTTCACAACTACTCTTTACAGTACTTAAACTGAATGCTAGAGTCAGAGCCCATTGTGCTTCAAGGGGAAAAAGGGGAAAATCTGACCTGGAGAAGATGGTTTATACTTAAAGAATTACAGGGTTTTACTAAGTTGTATGAAGAAAAATGTGTGGTATATGTGTGGAAATTAATTCTAAGAAGAGGAAAGAAATAATGTTAGATTTGAGCTATGATGTTGACAGAGATACATATACTTACTGGAGGTTGTGGGTTCAATATATTATACTGAAGAACTGGAAATAGTTCTAACAGTTTTCTTGATTGGCTGAAAAAAGCCTAAAATCAATGGTGATTTGTTGTCTATGAAATTTAGATGCTTGAACTTCCCTGATAGAAGGAAGAAATCCCCAAATGTTAGGAGACAGAAATATTGGAGTTGATCTTTCATGGAGCAACCTCCACCCTGTCTCCTCTCATTCTCTAGTATGTCTCCCGATAGGTCAAAAGGATATTCATTTCACTAAGTCAGCCAAAAATGCATTAATGAGCGAACTATACCAGCATCCTTGTGAAGGTTAGTATTGGCTTTCCTCCATATGATAGGATGATGGTTGGGGATGGTAATATTGAAATAGGCTTCCTGATTTCATTGGGAATAATAGAATCCCATACTGGCAAAGATTCTGGCTCCCAGCTTAATTGTCAGACAGAGGGTGTCAGACAAAGTTTTATTGGAACACAGTTGTGCTTATTTGTTTATGTATTGTCTAGGGCTGCTTTTACACCACAACAGCAGGGTTGAATAGTGACAGAGTTCATATGGCCAACAAAGCTGAAAATATTTACTACCTAGCCGTTACAGAAAAAGTTTGCCAATTCCTACTTTAAATCATATAAACTGCGTTCACATATTTTTGCCTCATATGAGGTATTAAAATCCTTACATTGCCCTTTGAGGTAATTATAGAATATAATGTTTTGCAGAAGCTTATTCTGAAAATTATTGCTGGAACACATGAGATTCTAAATAAATATTTCAGGAAGAACAAAAGTTTCTAGGTACTATTAATAAATTGAGAGAAAATGTATTCTGGTCTGATATGAATGATGGATTCAGGCTAAAAGGCTAATAACATTCTGTTAAATCTTATTTTCATGTCTTGAGAATAAATGTTAATATGGTGATAGATAATCTTTCCCACCCACTCTTATGTACATTCATGTCAGGGAATTTGCCTGTTTTTCCCACATACACATAATTCCTTCTTGGCCTCACACAACATGGCAAGTACCAGCCCAGTCACTTTCTGTCCCTCCACTCAACACAAAAACATGAAGGCACAACTAGATTCAGATGCATTTTATTTTCAGTAGCTGTTTTCCTCCTTTTTGTTCATTTGTGGGATAAAGCTGGTCCTCCTTTGCATCTTCTCAATACATCATCAATATTGAATTGATTTATGACCCAGGTGCTCTCAAATATTTTTAAACATCTTTATTAAGGTAAAATTGACATATAAAATGCTGTACATATTTAATGTATAAAACTTGAGTTTAGGGAATAAGTATATACCTGTGAAACCATTACTACCATCAAAGCCATAAACATATCTATCATCTTTCAAAGTTTCCCCTCATCCCCTTTATTATAATTATTTTGTGTGGTAGGGACACAACATAAGCACTACCATCTTAGCAAATTTTATGTATATAATGCAGTATTGGTAGCTATAGGCACTATGCTGTATACTAGGTCTTCAGAACTTACTGATCTTACTTAACTGAAACTTTTACCGTTTAACCATCTCCTTCCTATTTCCACCTTCCCCTAGCCTCTGGCAATCACCATTCTACTCTCTGCTTCTATGCGGTTGACTATTTTAGATTCTACATATAAGCAAGATCATACAGTGTTTGACTTTCTGTGTCTGGTTTATTTCACTTAGCCTCATGTTTTCCAGGTCCACACATTTTCCCAAAATCTATTACATAAACATACATTTTAGTGTTCCTTTTTACAAGTACTCTAGATAATTAGTTTTTCAGGATTCTTGTCTTTTCCAATGTAATCCCATCTCCTGGCATTCCCAGGATGATTGCTACTCAAAAGAGGAGGCATCCCAATTAAAAAATGGGCAGAAGACCTAAATAGACATTTCTCCAAAGGAGACATACAGATGGCCAACAAACACATGAAAAGATGCTCAACACCACTAATTATTAGAGAAATGAAAATTTAAACTAAAATGAGGTATCACCTCACACTGGTCAGAATGGCCATCATCAAAAACTCTACAAACAATAAATGCTGGAGAGGTTGTGGAGAAAAGGGAACCCTCCTGCACTGTTGGTAAGAATGTAAATTGATAGAGCCACTATGGAAAACAGTATGGAGGTTCCTTAAAAAACTAAAAATAAAACTACCATATGACCCAACAATCCCACTACTGGGCGTATACCCAGAGAAACCATAATTCAAAAAAGACACATGCACCCTAATGTTCATAGCAGCATTATTTACAATAGCTAGGACATGGAAGCAACCTAAATGTCCATCAACAGAGGAATGGATAAAGAAGATGTGGTACATATGTACAATGAAATATTAGCCATAAAAAGGAATGATATTGGGTCATTTGTAGAGACATGGATGGACCTAGAGAGTGTCACACAGAGTGAAGTAAGTCAGAAAGAGAAAAGCAAACATAGTATAATAACACATATATGTGGAATCTAGAAAAATGGTATAGATGATCTTATCTGCAAAACAGAGATAGAGACACAGAGGTAGAGAACAAATGTATGGATACCAAGGGGGAAAGGGGTGGGGTAGGAGGAATTGGGAGAATGGAATTGACACATATACATTATTGATACTTTGTATAAAATAGACAACTTATGGGAACATACTGTACAGCACAGGGAACTCTATCTAATGCACTGTGGTGACCCAAATGGGAAGGAAGTCCAAAAGGGAAGGGATATCTGTACGTGTATGGCTGATTCATTTTGTTGTGCAATGGAAGCTAACACAACATTGTAAAGCAATGATACTCTAATAAAAAATAATAAAGAAAGAAAGAAGAGGCATGGTCTGCCACACATTTTTGATAAGACTTGCTTAGGCACTTGGAAAACAAGCTTATTAAAATATAAACGATATCATATATTTCCTATGAGCTCATTAATGTGCATAAATGTAAAGAAAAATGCATTACTCATTACCTCACACTAGCAGGTACCTCTGTGGAGGAAAGGCACAGACATGGACCGGGTCAGAAATAAAAGGGATGACAGCTTAAGCTTTAACTGTAAAGATCTGAATATGTTTTCTTTTGTATGTGTTTTGTGGTACGCGGGCCTCTCACTGTTGTGGCCTCTCCCGTTGCGGAGCAACAGGCTCTGGACGCCCAGGCTCAGCGGCCATGTCTCACGGGCCCAGCCGCTCTGCGGCATGTGGGATCTTCCCGGACCGGGGCACGAACCCGTGTCCCCTGCATCGGCAGGCGGACTCTCAACCACTGCGCCACCAGGGAAGCCCCTGAATATGTTATTAAAGGAAGAATTTATACATGGCTTGTGTAATTGACAATCATTTAACCGCCTCCTCCAAATAATTCTAACTAACACTAAGCAACATGTGATAAAGTTTTAATCAGGTACATTGGAATTTAGACAAAGTTACCATTCCTGGACCACCAAATCTCAAACTATGGGTTGCCTTTTACCCCACTCTCTATGGCAGACAAAGATGTGAATGTGGGCAGGAAGGGCCTCCATCTCTGAACTGTATCACGTGATCCTGAGCTACTTATTCTTTCTTACACTTGAAGTCTCAAATTAGGTCATTAAACAAGATCCACAGCTGATTCTGCCACTTCATCCGTGTTCTTGGCCAGATGCTCAGCTTCCAGGATTTCATCCATTCATGGACTCATAAATTTTAGTTATTTGGAAAAAAAAGAAACCACGAAGATAAATCAAACATATTTCTCTGACTACATTTCTCTGATGACAAGCTTTTACCTATCTGTGATTCTATGTCCTTGCAGGTTTTTTCTTTCCTCATGAGAATTCAGACCCCTGTGTATGACATTCCCTCTGAAATACCACCATGCCCACTCCTATGACAGAGCCTCCAGAGCAGACACCTTTGGACCCCAAGCATATGCCTTCAGCCTTTTTGTCTGATTTAATCCACGGCTGTTCAGACTAACTTACTGCTGACAAAGCCCATCTTGAGTGTGTGCCATGCACCTATCTTCTTTCTCTCTAAGATCTTCCCCAATTCTTCTGAAACCCTTCTAGATTAACATAAAAGCTCAGCCCAGAAGTGTGGGACAGTTATTGTACCTGGATATTGTTCCAGCCTGCTGTCCTTCTGGTGCACAATTCTAAGAAGGATACTGAGGGGTTTTTTTTTCTCTCATAATGGAGTTGAACACTGTCGACATTATATTACCTAAAGAAATAAAAGGAGGTGATGGAGTGGGGAATACCAACATCTTTGATTATCTCAGTGATAACTATACTCTGTAGGCCAGCTTTGATAGTAGGAAATGCTTCTATGTATCAGTGGGGATGATAGCTTTCCAGAATGGCACAAGCCAGGTGGGAGCACGTAACCACCAGAGATAAGATGAATACAGTTACGGTAATGAGCAACTAGGATGGTAAATAGGGAGCCCCAACTACAGGGATCTGAGGCAATGCCTAACAAATAATGTGTTACTAGAGACAAGATAGATGAGTAGGAAACAAAGATATCGTTTGACTTACATACTCAACAATATTAAGAATAGGTGAACCGGAGATTAATGGAAAAACATAAGCCTTCATACATTTTGTAAATGGAGTCAGTTTTTAGTCCCAGGAACAGGATCCACTTAAGAAGAAACCCTAATGGAGGTATACACTAGCAAGCAGAAATATATGAGCTATTGAACTGAAACTGATACCCACGGACTCATAGCCCATCATGCTCCCATCCCCATTCCCATCCTGGCTATGGTGGAGACTTACGAAGGCAGGAGAAGACAAGGAGTTCTAGCTCAAGTTTTACAGTATATCCAGTGGGCATATAGAACACCATAATTTTTTCCCTGGTCCTTTAGTGCACAATCGGGATGCATATTTTTAGTAGCTGGTAGAAGCCATGATCACATTGGTTCTCTAACCTGTGGGGTAGAGGTCAGTAAGGTAGAAATGACCAAGTGAAATCTCTGAAACTTCTCCTCAATCCATGATAGTAAGTCAGAAGCAATATCACAACCCAAGTGGAATTATTATACTTAGATTAACCCTCCAAGACTTAAAAGATATAGAGGAAGTCATTGAATGGAGATATCTTATCTCTACTCTGTTAATTATTATGTTCCCTGAAAAAGCCCAAGTTGGATGTTCCAGCTTTATTGAATAAGATTACCAGGATCTCTGACACATGATCTGAACATAAAATTATTTTCAAACTCAATTAATAAAGAGAATAAAGGGCAAGTTGCATTTATGTTTGGATAATGGCAGTATATATTTACTCATATTAAGATTATAATTAATGTCTTAATCTCTGAGAAAATATAGCCTAGAGTGACATTAATTATTTGACATCTACAGAACATAATCCTTAATCATACCATGACCTGGTAAATACAAAATGACAGCTACTTATGATGCCCTAATAAAACTTGAGTGTCAGAAATTGTGAGATTAAACCCTACAGATATTCATAAGAGAGGCTTATTGGTGAAGGGTTTAGAAGTTCAGTGGCCTGAGCATGCCAGAACATCCCCTCTTAGGGTAACCCTTGACACTAAGAAAGATGCAGTGCTCCATAGGCATCTTGAAATTTCGAAGGCAGCATGTACTCCATTTAGGAATAATGTGCAGACCTATTTGACTGGTGACTCAGGAGACTCCCAGTTTCAAGCAGGATCCAAGAGAAGGCTCCACAACTGGTCAAGGCTGTGGTAAAAATTTCTCTGCCATTATCAAGTGTCATAGTAATAGAGACTCTATAGCAGATATGGATGATTGGTGGAGTCATTGGCAAGTCCAAATTGGAGAGTTTCAGTAGAGACCCCTAATGTTCTAGAGCAACATCATGCCTTCTGTATCAAAAAACAACTTTCCATTTCAAAAGTTGTTCCTGGTAAGTTACTGGGCACCAGTAGGTACCGAAGGATTTAAAAGAACTGCTAATCACAAACTGGGTAGGTCTTGTGCACTAAATCTTAGCATCAGCAGGATGCAGCAGCAATCCAGTGTACAATGAAAATGATTCAAGTGGGCTTAGGAATGGTAGAACTAGAGAATACAAGCAAGGCACCATGCCCACAGCACTTACCACTGCTCTACCTCACCTCTTCCTCAACTCATACCATTGGCCTCATGGAGAAATTCACCATGGAGGAGGAAATACATTTGTACCTGGTTTACAAATTGATTTGTTTGATGCCTTGGTGTGAGCAAAAAATTACTGAGACCATAGTACAGCCCAGTTTTGAATTTGTATTTCTCATCCCCCTGAGCTTAGGCTCTGCTGGATTCAAAGTTCTAATTCCCATGAGAGCAAGTTTTTACCAGTGGCACAGGAATGTTTCCACTGAGCCAGTAGCTACAACTCCCACGTAATCACTTTGAGATCTTTATCCTGGTTGAACAGAAGGCAAAGAAAGAGGTTCTCAACTAACCTGATTATCATTGGGAGCTAGGATTCCTGCTACATACTGGGAATACGGAGACATATACATAAACTCAAGAAATTCGAAAAGAGGGAACACTCTTGCACTGCTGGTGGGAATGTGAATTGGTACAGCCACTATGGAGAACAGTATGGAGGTTCCTTAAAAAACTACAAATAGAACTACCATATGACCCACCAATCCCACTACTGGGCATATACCCTGAGAAAACCATAATTCAGAAAGAGTCATGTACCAAAATGTTCATTGCAGCTCTATTTACAATAGCCAGGAGACGGAAACAACCTAAATGTCCATCATTGGATGAATGGATAAAAAAGATGTGGCACATATATACAATGGAATACTACTCATCCATAAAAGGAAACAAAATTGAGCTATTTGTAGTGAGGTGGATTGACCTAGAGTCTGTCATACAGAGTGAAGTAAGTCAGAAAGAGAAAAACAAATACCATATGCTAACACATATATATGGAATCTAAGAAAAAAAAATATCATGAAGAACCTAGGGGTAAGACAGGAATAAAGGCACAGACCTACTAGAGAATGTACTTAAGGATATGGGGAGGGGGAAGGTAAGCTGTGACAAAGTGAGAGAGTGGCATGGACATATATACACTACCAAACATAAAATAGATAGCTAGTGGGAAGCAGCCACATAGCACAGGGAGGTCAACTCGGTGCTTTGTGACCACCTAGAGGGGTGGGATAGGGAGGGTGAGAGGGAGATGCAAGAGGGAGGAGATATGGAGGTATATGTGTATGTCTAGCTGATTCACTTTGTTATAAAGCAGAAACTAACACAACATTGTAAAGCAATTATACTCCAATAAAGATGTAAAAAAAAAAGAAAAAGAAATTTGTTTTGGTATCTGTTGGTTCATCCATGCCTGGAGATGACATGAATGGGCAATTGCAGCAACCATGACTTATAAAGGCTGTCAGGGTCCAGCCCCTTCAGGTTTGAAGATCTGTGCCATACACTGGAAGTGGAAGAGATGTTGAATGTCAATTATAAACTTGAGAACAGTTGTGGGGACTGAGATTGTAGCTCATGGTTATGTTAAATCTTTCATAGATATTTTGGCTATCATCTCAAAGAGTTGGTGATGGGAGCTACTTAAGAATCATAACTTTAAGCAGTACAAGATTTGGACTGTGGTAAAATCTCTAGTGCTCATATTCACATCTTCTTGGCAATTCTGGTTTTTCCACAACTCTGGAGCTCTTTATGAGTTCATAGTCCCTTTATGCTGATAGAGCCCTGCTTCAAGCACACACAGCTTTCCCTTGACCCATGGAAGATCAATAGGTTCAAGTAAGAATGTTGTGCAGAACGTATCAGCAGAACTGAGCCCCGCTACCCACATGAGTGACAATGAGAAAGCACTTTATGTTGGATTTTTCTCCTTCTCTGATCCTATTATAGTATTTCTGCTTCCTCAATACTAATTCTTGGGATTAACACCCAAATAAATTTCTATTTTCAGGGTACTGCAAACTAAGACAGTCTCTGATCCAGAACTTTCAGTCTGTTATTTCATGCTACAAATGCTCAGTGCAATCACACTTCTCAACCTCATTCTGTTTAGAAGTCAGACCATCTCTAGCTCTTCAAATAATTAACTGGATACCTTGTTGAAAATTTTGATTTAGGCTTGATTTGGTAAAATATTTTGTGTGTGCATTCTAGCTCCTGCCTGATCTTTACCCCTGGCTCTGAATGTAATTCAATTTAGACAATAAAGACAATAAATTCAGTTTAGGTCTTCCATAATATTCTCATTCACCAGAAAAGAACTATAGGTAATTACCCTGAAATGACCTTCACTTCCTAATCCTTCCCCAAATTTATGAGGTTTTGCTCAGGCTGGTATTTCTTTGAAGTGCACCCTTCCATAAGTACCAGCATAAACAGTTTTGCTTTTACCTCAGTGAAAAATTGTGAACAATTTTTAAAATACAGATTTAAACCTTCTAGTGTTCTGCATATTACTGACCTAATTTGATAGGCATGAATCCAAACCAGAGATCAGAAATGGCTCTTATGAGAGAGGGTATAAGAACTCAAATATTTGACATTGATAAGAGTATCAGAAGCCCTAGTACTACTTTTTTTTAATTTTAGTAAAATACAATATAGCATAAATTTTATTACCTTAATTTTTAAATATAAAGTTCATGTAACAAGTACATTCACATTGTTGTGCAACCATCACCATCATCCTTCTCCAGAATTCTTTTCATGTTGTTAAACTGAAATTCTATATTCAATAAACAATAACTTCTCACTCCGCCACTTCTCAAACCCCTGGCAACCACCATTCTCCTTCCCATCTCTTTAAAGTTGACTACACTGTCCGTATACCTCATATCAGTGGAATTCTATAGTACTTGTCTTGTGTAACTGGCTTATTTCGCTTAGCATAGTATGTTCAAGGTTCATCCATCTTGTAACATGTGAAAGAATTTCATTTCTTTTTAAGGCAGAATAATATTCCATTGTATGGATATGCCACATTTTGTTTATTCATCTGTCAGTGGACACTTAGATTATTTCAAATTTTGGGCTATTGCGGGTAATGCATGATGAACATGGGAGTACAGATACTTCTTTGAGACCTTGACTTCAGTTATTTTGGGTGTATACTCAGAAGTGGAATTGCTGGATCATATGGTAATTTTGTGTTTCAGATTTTGAGGAACCATCATACGGTTTTGCATAGTAGCTGCAACATTTTACATTACCACCGGCAAAACACAATGTTTCCAATTTTTCCACATCCTTACCAACACTTGGTTTTTTTTGTTTGTTTGTTTTTTGGGGTTTTTTTTTGATAGTAGCCATCTTAAAAAAATGTGAGATGATATCTCACTGTGGTTTTGATTTGCATTTCCCCATATGAACATCTTTTCATGTGCTTATTGGCCATTGTATATCTTCTTTGGAGAAATGTCTAAGTATTTTGCCCATTTTAAAAATCAGATTGATTGATTTTTTTAGTGTTGAGTTGTAGGAGTTTTAATATATCATGGATATAGACCATTTATCATTTATAAAATTTGCAAATATTTTCTCCCATTCTGTGGGTTGCCTTTTTATCACTCTTCCAATTGTGTCCTTTGATGCACACAGATAAATTATTTCTGAAGTTCAATTTATCTGCTTTTTTGTTGTTGCCTGTGCTCTTGGTGTCATATCCAAGAAGTCCTTGTAAAATCTGATATTCTGAAGATTTTCACGTATCTAGTAAGATGTTTACAGTTTAGCTTTTATGTTAAGGTCTTTGATCCATTTTCAGTTAATTATTGTATATGGTGTAATATAAGAGTCCCAACTATTTATTTTGCATGTGGATACTCATTTTTCCCAGGATTGTTTGTTGAAAAAAAAATTGTTCTCTCCCATTTAATGGTTTTGGCACCCTGGTTGAAAATCATTTAACTTTATGTGTGAGGGTTTTTGTTTTAGTTTTTTTTTCTGAACTCTCTACTCTGTTCCACTGTCTATATGTCTGTCTTTATGGCAACACCACAATGTTTTGATTACTGTAGCTTTGTAATAAATTTTGAAATCAGGGATTGTGTTGCCTCCAACTGTGTTCTTTTCAAGATTGTTTTGGCTACTCGAGGGTCCTTTGAGATTCTATGTGAATTTGAGGGTGGATTTTTCTATTCCTGAAAATAAGCTATTGAGATTTGACAGGATTTGCTTTGAATCTGTAGATAGGTAGTATCAACACCTTAACAATATTAATTCCTCTAATCTATGAACACTGGATTGTTTTCCATTCATTTATGTCTTCAACTTCTTTCAGTGTTTTGTAGTTTTCAGTGTACATGTGTTTTGTTTCCTTGGTTAAGTTTATTCCTGTTTTCTTTTCACTGCTACTGTAAATGGGATTGTTTCTTAACTTTTTTTTTGATTGTTCATTGCTAGCATGTAGAAAAGCAGCAAACTTTTATATGTTGATTTTGTATCTAGCAAATTGGCTGAATTTATGTACTAGTTTTAAATGTTAAGGGGGAATCTTTAGGATTTTCTGCATATAAGAATCAACATTGTGAAAATGACTATACTATACAAAGCAATCTACAGATTTCAATGCAATCCCTATCAAACTACCACTGGCATTTTTCACAGAACTAGAACAAAAAAGTTCACAGTTTGTATGGGAACACAAGAGACTCTGAATAGCCAAAGCAATCTTGAGAAAGAAAAACGGAGCTGGAGGAATAAGGCTCCCTGACTTCAGACTATACTACAAAGCTACAGTAATCAAGACAGTATGGTACTGGCATGGAAACAGAAATATAGATCAATAGAACAGGATAGAAACCCCAGAGATAAACCCACACACATATGGTCACCTTATCTTTGATAAAGGAGGCAAGAATATACAGTGGAGAAAAGACAGCCTCTTCAATAAATGGTGCTGGGAAAACTGGACAGCTACATGTAAAAGAATGAAATTAGAACACTCCCTAACACCATACACAAATATAAACTTAAAATGGATTAAAGACCTAAATGTAAGGCCAGACACTATCAAATTCTTAGAGGAAAACATAGGCAGAACATTCTATGACATAAATCACAGCAAAATCCTTTTTGATCCACCTCCTAGAGAAATGAAAATAAAAACAAAAATAAACAAATGGAACCTAATGAAACTTAAAATCTTTTGCACAGCAAAGGAAACCATAAACAAGATGAAAAGAAAACCATCAGAATGGGAGAAAATATTTGCAAATGAAGCAACTGACAAAGGATTAATCTCCAAAATTTACAAGCAGCTCATGCAGCTCAGTATCAAAAAGCAAACAACCCAATCCAAAAATGAGCAGAAGACCTAAATACACATTTTTCCAAAGAAGATATACAGATTGCCAACAAACACATGAAAGAATGCTCAACATCATTAATCATTAGAGAAATACAAGTCAAAACTACAAAGAGATATCACCTTACACCAGTCAGAATGGCCATCATCAAAAATCTACAAACAATAAATGCTGGAGAGGGTGTGGAGAAAGGGGAGCCCTCTTGCACTGTTAGTGGGAATGTGACTTGTTACAGCCACTATGGAGAACAGTATGGAGGTTCCTTAAAAAACTAAAAATAGAAATACCATATGACCCAGCAATCCCACTACTGGGTATATACCTTGAGAAAACCATAATTCAAAAAGAGTCATGTACCACAATATTCATTGCAGCTCTATTTACAATAGCCAGGACATGGAAGCAACCTAAGTGTCCATCAACACATGAATAGATAAAGAAGATGTGGCACATATATACAATGAAATATTACTCATCCATAAAAAGAAATGAAATTCAGTTATTTGTAGTGAGGTGGATGGACCTAGAGTCTGCTATACAGTGTGAAGTAAGTCAGAAAGAGAAAAGCAAATACTGTATGCTAACACATATATATGGAATCTAAAAAAAAAAAAAATGGTCATGAAGAAAGTAGGGGAAATACAGGAATAAAGACACAGACCTATTAGAGAATGGGCTTGAGGATATGGGGAGGGAGAAGGGTAAGCTGGAACAAAGTGAGAGAGTGGCATGGACATTTATACAGTACCAAACGTAAAATAGATAGCTAGTGGGAAGCAGCTGTGTAGCACAGGGAGATCAGCTCTGTGCTTTGTGAATGCCTGGAGCAGTGTGATAGGGAGAGTGGGAGGGAGGGAGACACAAGAGGGAAGAGATATGGGAACATATGTATATCTGATTCACTTTATTATAAAGCAGAAACTAACACACCATTGTAAAGCAATTATACTCTAATAAAGATGTTTAAAAAAATATTTCAATTTTACTCAGAGAAAATATGTGACTTCTTCATTTCCAACTTGGATGCTTTTTATTTATTTTTCTTGACAAATTGCTCTTGCTAAGACTTCAAATACTATGTTGTAGAAAAAGGTAAAATCTGGCATCTTTGTCTTCTTCCTTACAGGAGAATTTTTCACTCTTTCACCATTGATAAGATGTTAACTGTGGGCTTTTCACTTATGTTGTTTAATATTTGGAGGTAATTTCCTTCTATTTCTAGCTTGTTCAGTGTTTTTATCATGAGAATATTTAATTTTGTTAAATACTGTTTCTTAATCAAGTTAGATGATCATGTGTTGTTTTTTTTTTACTTCATTCTGTTAATGTGGTGTATTACATTGATTGATTTTTGTATGTTGAAACATCCTTGCAGACCTGGAATAAATCCCACTTGGCCATGGTTTTGTAATCCTTTTAATGTGCTGTTAAGTTCTGTTTGTTAGAATTTTGTTGATTTTTTTTGCATCAATATTCATCAGTGATACTGGTCTGTAGACTTTTTTCTTGCAGTACCTTTGTCTGGCTTTAGTATCAGGATTACTCTGGCCCCATAGAATGAGTACAGAAGTGTTCCCATTTTTTCAATTTTTTTGGAAGATTTTGAGGATTGGTGTTAATTTTTCTTTAGATATTTGGTAGAATTCACCAGTGAAGCCATCTGTCCTTGGGCTTTTCTTTGTTGGAATGTTTTTGATTACTCATTCAATATCCTTATTGGTTATGGGTCTGTTCAAATTTTCAATTTCTTCATGCTTCAGTATTCTTAGGTTGTGTGTTTTTAGGACCTTATCCACTTCATCTAGGTTATTCAATCTATTGGGGTACAGTTGTTCTAGTATACTTTTTTATATTGAAGTATAGTTGATTAAGAATATTATATTAGTTTCTGATGTACAACTTAGTGATCTAATATTTTTATAGGTTATATGCCATTCACATTTATTACAAAATAATGGTTATACTTCCCTGTGCTGTACAATATATCCTTGTTGCTTATTTATTGTGTACATAGTAGTTTGTGTCTCTTAATCCCATACCTGTATCTCATCTATCCCCCCTTTCCTCTCCCAACTTGTAACCATGAGTTTGTTCTCTATATCTGTGAGTCTATTTATGTTTTAATATATGCATTCATTTTATTTTTTCAATTCCACATATAAGTGTTAAAATAGAGTATTTGTCTTTCTCTGTCTTATTTCATGAAGCATAATACTCTTTAGGTCCACCCATGTTGTTGCAAATGGCAGGATTTCATACATTATTTTTATTTATTTATTTATTTTTTTTGCGGTACATGGGCCTCTCACTGTTATGGTCTCTCCCGTTGCAGAGCACAGGCTCCAAACACACAGGCTCAGTGGCCATGGCTCACAGGCCTAGCTATTCCATGGCATGTGGGATCTTCCTGGACTGGGGCACGAACCCATGTCCGCTGCATTGGCAGATGGACTCTCACCCGCTGTGTCACCAGGGAAACCCAAGATTTCATACTTTCTATGGTTGAGTAATATTCCAGTGTGTGTGTGTGTGTGTGTGTGTGTGTGTGTGTGTATTTTTTTCTTTATCCATTTATTTGTTGATGGAGACTTCACTTACTTCCATATCTTGGCTATTGTAAGTAATGCTGCTATGAACATTGGGGTACATGTATATTTTTGAATCACTGCATTCATTTTATTTGGATATACACCCAGGAATGAAATTGTTGGATCATACAGTAGTTCTATTTTTAGGTTTTTGAGGAAGCTCCATACTGTTCTCCATAGTGGCTGCACCATTTTATAATCCTACCAACAGTATGCTAGGGTTCCCTTTTCTTCACATACTCACCAACACTTGCTATTTGTAGACATTTTGATGGTAGCCATTTTGACAGGTGTAAGGTGATATCTTATTGTAATTTTGATTTACATTTCTCTGATGATTAGCAATGTTGAGCATTTTTTCATGTGCATGTTGGCCATCTGTGTATCTTCTTTTAAAAATGTCTATTCAGGTCTTCTGCACATTTTAATTGGGTTCTTTTTTCTGATATTGAGTCATATAAGCTATATATAAGTTTTTTATATTAATTCTTTATTGATCATATCATTTTCAAATATTTTCTCCCTTTCAGCAGGTTGCCTTTTGTTTTGTCAATGATTTCTTTTCTGTGCAAAAGCTTTTAAATTTAGGTCCCATTTATTTTTGCTTTTGTTTCTTTTGTCTTAGGAGACAGATCCAAAAAATATTGCTACTATTTATGTCAAAGAGTGTTCTGCCTATGTTCTCTTCTAGGATGTTTATAGTTTTAAATCTTACGTTTAGGTCTTTGATCCATTTTGAATTAATTTTTTATATATGAGGTGAGGAAAAGTTCTAATCTCATCCTTTTACATGTAGCTATCCAGTTTCCCCAGCACAACTTACTGAAGAGATTGTCTTTTCTCCATTGTATAATTTTGCCTCCTTTGTCACAGATTAATGACCCTAACTGTGTGGGTTTATTTCTGGGTTCTCTATTCTGTTCCATCCATCTATGTGTCTGGTATTAGGATAGCCACTCTTGCCTTCCTTTGGTTATTATTTGCATGGAATATTTTTCCCATCCTTCCACTTTCAACTGATATGTTTCTTTAGATCTGATGCGAGTCACTTGTAGACAACATATAGTTGGGCATTTGAAAACACAGCCACCTCTGTCAGTCTTTACAGACTGGTTCTGTAAAGGGAAAGGTCTTCACTAATCAACCTAGCATAAATGCTTATATTCTTTTCAGGCCTTTCTAAGCATGCCTGCTCCCTGGGCATGTGTGCGTGCTTTTCCCACCCAATATCCCTAGTTGTATGGTTTCCTTTAAATGTCTTATATTCCCTAACAGTCTCATCTCTGCTTCTTCTCAGAGTCTTAATGTTCTATTGTATTCCTCTGCCCATAATTTCTTGCCACCAATAGCTCACAGGTTTGTAGCCCCCCTACAGCTCTTAGATGCCATGGTGACTGCCACTGCTTTCAGTGGGCTCCAACCTGATATCCAAACTATGCCACCATTTCCACCATAGCTCCTTGTTAGACAAAACAGTAACCAGTCACTTAGGAAGCTGCAGACAAGCCAGAACAATGCAAACAAGTTTGACTCTCTTTTTTCCATTGCATGGGAGGAACCGGAAATTGGACAGCTTCTTCCTCATGCTTTGCCAGGGAAGAGGCAAGATATGGGTGAGCAAAGATACCTCCAAATTTCCTTCCATAATAAGTGTGACTTTATCTTGGTTAAACATTTGTTTGGCTACTACAAATCTGTAACTGGTTTCTATATTTCCTACAAAGCTACTTCAGTTGGTGTTTTGTTGTTTACTTTGTGTTTTCATGGATGAACAAGGGCCTGGAGCTTCCTAGTCCACCACTTGCTGTTGGCACTTTTAGGCACTAGCGTTAAAAAAAAAAATCATTAGCGGCCTTCTGTAGTTAATCACTTCCTTTCACTACCTTTAAAAATTCCACATTCTTCAAGTGAAGAGTAAGTACTGACCTCTTTTATTTGGTTAGTAGGCAATGACACAGCAACAGAGATCAAATGACTTATTATCTACTACCAGCAAATTTAGTGACTACAATTTATCAAATCACAATATTTTGAAGGCTTATTTTTCTTGACTCAGCTGTACACAGTATTTTATAGATCTTTATACTTCTAGTGTCTGAAAGTTTCCCTACCTGTAACTGATGCTCAAAAATGACGATGTAGTCATAATGACACATATAGCCAGTTTATCCATGAGTTAAGCCATGATCCAACTGATTATAAAAGTTGACTTCTAAAATTAAAATTGGCTTCACATTCTTCAACACTTAGTGGAGGAAAAACTAGAGATCTTCTGAAGGTAACCTATGTTTCCCTGGATATTTTAGGTCCTTAGAAGAATATAAAGATTTTATCTTTTGAACCATCAATCCTAGCAAAAAGGAAGTTGAGATTTATTTAGTTTCCACCCATCAGGAATATTGATCATCCATTATTCCAAGGTGCTACCTTTGTAGGAAATACCCCATGTAACTCCATTTGCTTGGGATTAATTACCTATTCCCTGTCTTTTCAAATATACCATATATTTGGTTTGTTCTAACCCATGTTCACATACTATTTTGTAGATATTTTTTGGTTTTCTGACTCTTTAGTCTCCCTGAATAAATTATATAGTACTTTAATCATTCTTACTCCACATCTAGTTATTCAAGGAGTAACTGCATTTTTTTCTTACATTTCTATCACATATGTCCCTTTTAACTAATATTAGTTAGCCCCTTTCATGTCTCACCTCCTCATAGATTATCAGTTTCATCTTATGTAGGAACTGCTTGCTTGTGTCACCATTCCACTTAAAAACTCCACATTTCCTGTTGATAGTGGTCACACTCCTTCATGGCCCACCTTAGTCTAGCCTCATACTACATTTCCACATTTATTTTCCCCTAATCCACATTATGTTTCCTGTGACAGCACTTGTCTTCAGACCTTAAAGTATGCTGTTCTTTTTTCCTTGAATGCTCACTCCAGTCATTCCCCTTACCAAATGTATTCATTTATACATTTCATTCATGTAGAATATATTTAATTATTGTTTCCTCATTTCCAAATCCTATCTCTTCCATTAATCCTTCCCCAAATACTTTAGTTCCCAATGTGTTTTGACAATTTTTGTCCTACACAGTAGTCATTTTTTTTACCTTCTTCATTTGTCACATTGAACATGATTTCACGACATATTTACTTATCATTTTCTGTCTGTATCCTACGTTCCCAGCTAGACTATATTTTCTTGAGGCCAGGAAACAAACGCTAAGCTTTTTTATTGCTAGAGTGCTCTCAGCACAGTATTGATATTTAATTATGTATCTGAATAGTTATTATTCTCCTTGATCACAAGAGAAATGATGGGCAGTGATGACTTTTACTCAGTAAACTTTGGTAAAATAAATAAAATCAAGGACTGATTTCCAGAAACCACACACATAAAACATTGCTCACACTCATGTATTAAAACATTTAACTCGGGCTTCCCTGGTGGTGCAGTGGTTGAGAGTCCGCTTGCCGATGCAGGGGACACGGGTTCGTGCCCCGGTCCGGAAGATCCCACATGCCGCGGAGCGGCTGGGCCCGTGAGCCATGGCCACTGAGCCTGCGCGTCCGGAGCCTGTGCTCCGCAACGGGAGAGGCCACAACAGTGAGAGGCCCGCATAGCGCAAAAAAAAAATTAACTCAAATTTAAGGGCAAAGTCAATGACATTCTCTAGATGCTCCTCTGATGCCTGCTGACTGTTTTTCAGGATTTGCCAAGAAGCCTTTGAATTTTAAAAGTTTCTTGGCTAGTCTGAAGAGTACTTTCAACCCATGAAATCACAGAATGCATAAACCCAGAGAGTTACACAATGTTACCAATAAGTACACACAGTGGTGTGCTCAACTTAGGACCTGGCTCAGAGGACGCATTCCATAAATAGTTGTGACAATGTCAATAGTTGCCTTTCTCAGTGTTTATGCAAATTAAGGGAGCAAGGTAGTTGAAATAGTGGTTTAATGATTAGTGTTGAAAATCACTCTACAGCTTTCATCGTGGCTTCTCCATCCGTAGATCATTCTCAGCCTGAGTGGTGTTTTCATCATGGGGTGGTGGTGAGCAGTGATTTGAGCAGAACCATCTCTAAATAACATTTTGGACTGTTTCTTCTTCCACAACTTCTCAGTCTCTTCTCTTTGGGACTTTGTACCTAAGCTGACACAAAGCATAGGTGTCCATGTCTCCCAATATGTTATCACATTGCTAAGAAATGCACACGTTTTACCAGAAGTCTTCTGGAGACATACTATAACTTGCAAACTTGTAGAGATCATTCAAATGGGAGGAGTTTCGAGAACTCAAATGAATATTAGTTTTTTTATTTCCTCACTCCTCAAGCTATAGCTGAAAGACTACAGCCCACTCTTTCTTAGTAATGGGACATAGACCCTCTTTTTTACAGTATATATAAAAAATGAATGAATGAATAAAATATTGAAATGAATAAAATATTTTGAAATTAATGGACCTCTCTCTCTCTCTCTCTCTCTCTCTCTCTATATATATATATATATATATATATATATATATATATTTATTCAGTTTCTCTCTGAGAACACATTAAGTTTCTTAAGTTTAGCCCAGGGCTAAACGTGGCCCAGAAAATTCTAACACATGACTTTCTCATTTTAGATTCAGTTTGAAAGTGAATAAAAACACATGGGAAAACACACACAAAAAACAATTCCTGGACTTAAAGATATCCCAGAGTTTTCTTTACATATCACCTAGCTACTTTTACCTCCAATTTCTAAAAATGAACACAAAGCATTTTTAATCAGTTTTCAAGAAGATGAGCTAATCTTTTATAAGCATGCATTCAAAGAAGGAAAGCATTCTTCAGATGTCAAGATTAAATGTGTTTATTTCGAGTTAGTGGATACAATGGTATATTAGATACCAGCACTCCAAGCTACACCTATGTATTTGCCTCTAAATCTTCACACACTGTCAGTTTCCATTCCTCTAACATTCCATCACTGGGCTTCCTATTTCTAGCAAAATCATAGTTCAAATTTTTAAAAAAGTAAAAGCAAGATGATCACCACATTGTGCTTCCAGTGCCCCCAGAAGGATAATAATTGTTTTAAATAAATGTTTATGTTTTCAGTAAAGGGGGAAATTGATAACATGAGCACTAGTAATGGCACGACTAGGAGAGAAAGAACAGAATACAGATTAAAAGAAACATTTTCGGCTGGACGAGTTAGTTTCCCCTTAGTAAAAACTCCACATAATATCATCGATATGATGTCAACGTTAAATTGCTCAATTTGTGGGCCACACACTTAAGCGTATTGGCTAGTACACTTTTGCACTGAAACAGAAGCAATACAAGCTTTATGTTCTACCATTACACTTCCAGATTTTTCGCTTATTAATATACCTGCCAACTTAATGATTCTTGCATGCATTAGAGTTTGCTTTTGTAGAGTTAAGTTTATTTTCCCCATCCCTCCCGCTCCCATAAACATTGCAATGTGAACTCTTTGCCCAATTTTACTAGAATGTTGCAAAGGACAGCTCTGTGCCACCTTGGGACAGGAACTCCCTGTCCCCTCCCTGGGCTACAGATGGATCAGCACTATTGATCACATCTCATCTTACATGCAAACAGACACTGCTCCCTTAGTTCCCCATGCCAGAGGCATATGAGTCAGCAGGTATACATACAAAAATGGAATTAAAAAGAAAAGAATAGAAAAGGAAAAGAAAGAAAAAGCTTTCTTGTTAAAGCCTATCGTCCTAGAAGGAATCCATTGCTTTGAATTCACTTAAAGCCTGTACAGGCGAAATGTGTTTCTTCTGAGAACCTCGTCTAACTCGTGTCTGGAATTCTTCAGGCTTTTCTCTCTTCACAAGGGGCTTCTTCTCTGGAGCCTTCATCTTCCAAGACACAACAGGTGAGTTGACAGCTGCTGTCCCATAGACCTTCTGATATTTTGTTGAGGCCACATAAGATGCTTTCACCGTGAGGACAACAGCATTCATCAGATTTTTAGCTGCCTGGATGAGCGATGTGGCACTGTCCAGCTGGAGTGGAAGAAGAATGAAATATACTTGGGTTAGCCAAGGCACAACATTCAGAAGATGGAGGTGCAATTTCTCAGTTAAAACAATGTTGTGTTTATGCAAGTATACAGTATTGCCGAAAAAGGAGCAGATTGTTACATGATAAGGAGAATAGGTTACAAAGCAGTCACCTGTCTTCTAGCCCTAATCCCAAAATAAAAAGAAAAAATAGAGGATACTCGACGATATGCAGTTTTCTAAAATCCCAGTACCTCGAAAGACAAAACCCTCCTTTTGGCATGTAAGAATTCCAACATAACAAAAGTTTTCCAAAGGGGAACATGTCATGTTATTGCATTAGGCTGATTGGTAATAATGACAATTATTTGAAAAGCATTTGGCAGGCACTAACGAATAAAACGTTATAAGGGGTTTTATGGCTCTCAGTGGAAGTATCTATTTGTAGACTATTTCTCCATCTTGAGCTCAGGATTGGTAGGGATGCAGGCAGCTAAGCAGAGGAATACGTCCATGGGTGTGCTGACATTTTACTTAGGTGTTTATTGTGCTGCGGTACCTGACTATTCCCAGGTCTTAAATATACCTCGTATAAAATATCAACAGTTGTGTCAGGCTTGCATAGGTCAAAGAACATTCAATGAGACCCCCTTATCCATGCGCTAATGAAATATTGATTTCTTACGATGTGCCAAATGCTATTTTAAGAACTTTGTTTCCCCACTTAACTCTCACAACGACCCTGTGATGGAGGTATTACTGTCATTGCCATTATATGGTGAGAGATCTGGTGCATGCAGAGGTCCAGCAATTTTCACAGGTTTATACAGCTTAAGTGATGGGGTCCTTAAAGACTGTACTACTGTGCCACACTGTCACCCTATTGGGTAGAATGGCTTTAAAATTGCTAAGACCAGTCACAACTTAGAGCAGAGTAGGTGTAGAAGTTCATCTCCAGACTCTAAGACCAGGTATTTTTCAAGTTACCTCTTTTCTGCTTTTAACCAGTTAGGCAGTGTGTTATAGACTGTATACTAGACCATTCGATAACTGTTTCAAACTCCTGGACCACAAAAGCTAGAAAAGTTCAAAACTCCATTTCTCAGACCCCCTTTCAGCCAGGATTCTACATGTCACCTAGTGAAAGGAAAGAATTAACAGCTGGACTGCAAATATTACTCCAGCCTCAGGGATGCCTGAATGCAGTCTGTTCATTAAACCTCTAATAGTAACTAAGGAAATGTATCCATTGCAGTTAAATGAGGGATCCAAGAATGTTCCTAAGTAATGTGCTCCTAGTTGCTGAGATTGTTCATTGTATAACTTGTAATCGGTGTAGCTATATTAGAGAATAGGAACTAGGTGTACAACCTTCTGGGTATGAAGTAATTAACAGTGTTATGCCCAGTGACCCCAAACACAGTGACTCCACTATGTGATGTGACCTGATTTCACTTAACTTGTCATTTCTTGTGACCAAAGCAAGTCCCAAGCAGTGACTGGGGACATCAGAAGTTATATCTAAAGCTAGGGGCAGGACAGGAATAAAGACGCAGACATAGAGAATGGACTTGAGAACACGGGGAGGGGGAAGGGTAAGCTGGGACAAAGTGAGAGAGTGGCATGGACATATATACACTACCAAATATAAAATAGATAGCTAGTGGGAAGCAGCCGCATAACACAGGGAGATCAGCTCAGTTCTTTGTGACCACCTAGAGGGGTGGGATAGGGAGGATGGGAGGGAGACACAAGAGAGAGGAGATATAGGGATATATGTATATGTACAGTTGATTCACTTGTTATAAAGCAGAAACTAACACACCATTGTAAAGCAATTCTACTCCATAACAGATGTTAAAAAAAAGAAGTTATATCTAAAGACTCTATTATGTTGTTCTGGCTGTTATCTGTTCTACATCTTTTATTAAAGCTAAATAAACATTATTCTGAGTTTAAAAATTCTATGAGAAATGAACTCAATTCTTCTACCATAAAAAAGCTCATAAAATCAGATTATTTGAGAAAACAATGGAAGAAGCTTTCTACGTATGAATTTCTTGCAATACCATAAAACTGAGGCTTCACCACACACACACATGATTAAAAGCCAGTATTACATTGACGCCACAATAATATAGAGAAGCTGAGATTTGTGGATTAGAGCCACGACTCAATGAATATATAATTGATTGCTTTGCAAATTAAATCAACCAATTGGATAGAGTAACTAGTTATGTTACCAATTCTATTACACTGTATAAGGTGTCCATATACCAAAATAACTGTTTAACCCATAATGTTTACTTTTACAGCATAAGTTTCTAAAGTTAGCTAAGGAGAAGCAAATTCTAGATTATTCATGTTAATAGAAGGGAAAACAGGCACAGATTGGTCCAGTGATTCTCTAAGTACAGTCTCTGAACCAGCATCACCTGGGAACCTGTTAGAAATGCACTCTCTCAGGCCAATCCCCACATTTCTGAATCAAAAAAACTGGCAATCCAGGGGATTCTGATTCATGCCAAAGGTTAAGAACCACTGGATTAATGACACCCAAGGACTCTCTCAAGGATTATTTCAACCAATGATTTCAGGACTTCCACCATCAACAAGTTTGGTAACATCACAGCTAATTATCCAACTGAATCTCACTTTTTCATCTTTCCAATTATACCCCCAGGCAGAAGTACAAATAATGAAGAAAATAGATAAGATAGCAAAATGCTGGGATGATTAGATCAGTCATAGTTTCTTTAGGAGCTAGATACCATACGCCTTGGCCAATTGACAGTTCCCTGTAAAAGTCTATAAGGTTTCAGAAAAGAGTAAAATTCGGTCATAAAGTTAGTTACTTTTGTTGTGTGCTATGGGTAAAGAGAGAGTAGAATTATATTATATCAGGGGCAGTTCTGTTGATTTGCTTTGGGGTAACAGAATTAGCAGAATTAGATTAGGGCAAGATATGTCTATTGTATTTTAAATTGTCCCCCGAAAAGCAAATCTTGGGAGAATTGAGTTGGGAGAATTGAGTGGATCCAAAAAGAAGAATTACAAATAATTTGGAGATTTTTACCACAGATTCCATTTTCAGATAGATGGTGTCTAATTCTGCTGCAAAAATATGATAGCCTGTTTCTTCTTCAGAACCCCTTTGCTCTCCCAGCCTGACACAGGAATCCTATGAATAAACCTAACACATTAGTTGACAGTGAGACAGCTCTAAATTATAAAGTCAATGATTTTGTTCAAGCCACCTGGTGGGGCAGGTACTGAATTCATGGCAAGGCAAAGCGAGGAGGTGAGGGCCAGGTAAGCCTGAACAAATATACTCCAAGGCAATAAGGCCAATCTAAAATTAATATAAAATTTGACTTCTTCTTAAAACTTGAATTCCCCAGGGATAAATTTTACCATTTGCCCTATACCCACTGTAATGATTTAGATCATTTTCAGCACAATCATAATTTGTTTTATTTAAAAATGGGTCTCCTTTATACTTGTCCAAAATAGCACTGAGACCTGGTTTCCAAGTGGCACATCTTGCTAAAAATTCACTTCCTAAAGAAAATACATTAAAAAGAGTAAAGCTACATGGAAAGAAGATTTTTAAATGGAAAGTTTAAGAAAACTTATTTCACATAATTGTGCTCTATTTTGTGGTGTATACTGTAACTAGGGCATTTTCAAACAAGACGTGTTAATGAAATTCTAATAATATTAATACCCAACATTACTTGAGCACTTACTAGGTGCTTGGCATTGCCTTAGTCCTTTTAATTAATTTGCATGACTCAAGTTTCAAAACTCCTTGTAGTAGAAACTGTTACCCCCATTTTAAAGATGAGAAAAGGAAAGCTTAGAGAGGTAGGATAACTTGTCCCTGTAGTAACTGGCAAAGTAGGAATTAAGACCTGTACTCTCTCTCTCCAAAGCCCAACATCTGAACCACTACATTGCATTACTTCTCTGAAGCATCATTTAATCTCTGGGGTCTTGTTTTTCAGTGACTAACTATCATTCGAAATGAACTGATCTCAATTATTAACTCTGTCTGGGCATCCTATAAACATCATGACTAAGTCTAGTGAGAGCGTCCATCTCACCTGGTCTGTGATTTTTAGTCTCATCCTCAGAGCCTGAATTCTTTCTAACTAAATCTCCTGGCTTGGGATGTGCTACTGCCCAGCAATCCTTCCTGGCCTTTTGACTGGTCTCCTGGCTTAGATGCACCTTGACGGCAGCAGTTCCTGGGATCCGATCCCTGCAGATTTTTCTTGTACTTGCTCTGTTTTTATGAAGTACATTCAATATACAGCAGTAATGACTGCTGTATATTGTTGTACCCTCAGGTGGGGCTCAGCTACTCTGGTTAGTGTCCTAAGCCTTTATCTGGGCTGGTCTTGCTAGCTTACATAAGTCTCAAAGGTGGACTGTCGCCAGCCATTCCTCAAGCTGGCTTGCATATACACTGAGTAGACTTATCCACAGAAAGAGACTTGTATCTTTTCCTGCTCAAGGGCCTTTCTATTCCTATGAGGCAGCCCATTAAATTCTTATATCAAGTCTAAGAGAAGTGGCTACTTAATTTAAAAAAATAATAATAATAGCTTACATTTAGCAAATGTTACCATGAGCCAGTCTCTGGACTAACTTCTCAAGTTTCCTTTCTCTCATTCAATCTCACATCCACCCCTCAGACAGGGAATACTATTATGCTCAGCTAAGTGGGAAAGCCAAGATTTAAACCCAGGAAGCCTAACTCCAGAGCCCATGCTCTAACCATTGCTCTATGATGCTTCTCAGTGTCGAGCATGGCAGACGAATCCATAGTCCCCAAATTTATCAAGCTGTACTAGATTAATTCTCTCTATTCTATTCCATAGGTGTCTGCTGTCCCTAACCACGGAAATTAGGCTTCTCCTAATTCTGTCACTATTCTT